>NC_084712.1:8198718-8852959 GCF_033807575.1 Cydia pomonella | reverse complement strand
TGTAAACGCGTAGACCTCGTTAATGTTATAACGAGGTTCGAAGTTATCTTGCACCTTCCGCATGAGCTTTGCCAGGAGGACCGCAGCACACAGTTCCAATCTCGCGACGGAGACTGTTTTAAGGGGACAGACCTTTGACTTGGAACACACCAGCCGAACTGCCACTTCGTCTCCCTTTAGAACCTGAAGGTATACGACGCCTCCATATGCACGCTCGGATGCATCACCGAAGCCTAAAAGGTTTATAGTACAACCCTGTGCTACTCCAAGATGGCGCGGTATTTGGATTCCATTGAGCTTTGGCAACTCCGAACAGAATCGTTCCCATAAATCCACAATATGGGGTGGGGGAGTCTCATCCCAGTCGCATTTGATCAACCAAAGCTCCTGGATGAGGAGTTTTGCGTATAAGACAACTGGAGCTACTAAGCCCACGTTATCCCATAGACGTGCCACTGCGGACAAGATCGTCCTTTTAGTGCACGTTGAGTCTGGCTCTGTCACCTTGAAATGAAAGTAATCACCAGATTTATTCCAACATAAGCCAAGGACCTTTTGGGAGACCCCTGGGTCGATTTCAATGTCTACGGAAGCCCGATGCGAAGCAGGTATTTCGCGTAGCACGGCGTCTGAATTGCAGGTCCATTTCACAAGATCAAATTGACCGCATTTGAATAAATCAATCAGCTCCTTAGCCGCGGCGATAGCAACAGACTCATCCTGCTGCTGCGAGTCATCTGACATAATGCTAAAGCATACGTCATCCATGTATGTACAAGAGGACGCGATCGCCGCTGCCGTTGGGTACTTATGCCCGTCGTCTACAATTAGCTGACGGACGACGCGGAGCGCGTGATAGGGACTCGACTTCATACCAAAACACACGCGATTAAATTCGTATGTGGTAATGGGATCTGCCGGGCGGAATCTATATAAGATTCGTTGAAACTTGCGTTCCGCTTCGCGAACACCAATCTGTAAAAACATTTGGCGACAATCGGCCGAAAGCGCTATTTTGAATAAGCGAAAGTTCAGAAGGATTGAAAACAAATCCCCTTGAAGATTGGGCCCTGAGTGCAAAACGTCATTCAGCGACAGACCTGTGCTTGTCTTGCTACTCGAATCCAGGACCATGCGCACTTTGGTCGTTGATTTGTCCTCGCGTATGACAGCATGGTGAGGAATTATGTATGCGACAGCTGGAGAGGCCTTCATGGAGATAGTTACCTCCGATATGTAACCCTTACTGACGTATTCACGAATGATATCGTCATAGGCGGCACGTAACACACTCGATGACTCTAGCTTTCTTTCAAGGCAAAGAAAGCGCCTCTTAGCAGCAGAATGCGACTCTCCGAGCTTGAACACGTCATCTCGGAAAGGCAATGCGACAGTATATCTACCATTAGCGTCGCGCGTAGTGGTGGCGCGAAAATAATCCTCGCATTCAAGGTCATCTTGACTTTGAGCGGGCGGAGCGGATATTTCCTCAAGTTCCCAAAACCTTTTGAGAAGGTTGTCTGTGGAGTCTTGAATGGAAGTACAACATGCTGAAGTATATTTACGCGGTGACTGTAAAGCAGGGACCGAACCCATTAAAATATACCCCAATACTGTCTGAATAGCCGGTGGCAGATAGTCCACATCGCTTTTAACAATGTGCGGCAGTAACAAATGTGGAAATATAGTTGCACCCACCAGTACATCAATTGCGACGGGCGTATCCAACGTGTCGTCAGCCAAAGGGAGGCCATGAACATGTGTGAGGGTTGACATGTCAACCGGCACTGATGGCAAATCGTCGGTGATGCGATCGACCACAAAACTCGAAACGTCAAAGTTGACGTTTTCGTCGAATCGCGAAAATATTTTAATATCTGCGTTACCCTTAACAATTTTTTTAGTTTTTCCAATGCCAAATACAGCGCTTGGCTTTTTATCAAAATTCAAACCTAAGCGCTTACAACACTCCTCAGTAATGAAGTTACTTTGTGACGCGGTGTCAAGTAAACATTTGACGACTTGCGTGCCACCCTTATTATCGCGGACGATAACCTTTGCGGTGGACAGCAATACCGTATCACACGAAGATGTTGAGTTTTGTTTTGACATCTTATTGTTAGAGGCCGCTAGTGCTTGAGTCACGATAGACGTGTTACAAGATGTGCTTTCCGGCGGCGGTGAAGACGACTTAGCTACGGCGCTCGCAGATACACTTGACACATCAGACGTCGTAGCTCTTTCATCCTTGTCTTTGTCAAAATGCAACAGAGTATGATGCTTTTGATGACAAACTCGACATTTCACCTCGGAATTGCACTCGCGGGTGCGGTGTTTGATACTTAGGCAGTTAACACATGCCTTAAGCTCTTTAGCGCGTTTGAAGCGTTCGGAAGGCGTTAAACTGTTGAGGGACGGACATTTAAATAAATGTTCATGAACAATATTGTCACAAATACATTTAGTAGTGCTCGCGCAAGCAACATAACTTTGTAGTTTTGGTGCGGCACTACGCGGCTGAGACGACTTAACACCTTTTTCGCGCGATGGATTTGCTGCGGCGGAGACGACGACGGTGCTTGGTTGCACATTTTGATAAATCCTAAACTGACTCTTCATAAAATCTGTCAAATTGCGGAAGGTAGGCAATTTCGTATCTCGGTGTAACATTTCAAATGCTCGAAGAGTTTCCTGGTCTAGCTTCTTTAATGCCATATGAAGGAGCATGAAATCGCATAAATCATCGAGCTTAAGCGACTTAAGCGCATTCGCAGCTGTGACAAACTTATCGATGAATGTTTGAAAATTAGACGAGGAAGCGGGACCATTAATCTTTAAATTGAGCATTTGATCCATGTAGGTCGAGGCAAGAGTGCGCTTGTCTTGAAATCTGTCAATTAGACTATCGATGATAAGCTGATAGTTTTCAGCGCTCGGAGTTATACCCGCGATGACGGCTTGAGCTTTTGGTGACAATTTCCCAATAAGATAGAAGAGCTTCTCTTCATCAGTTAGCGACAGATTTTCGTGCACTCTGGATTTAAAACTAGCGTAGAAAAGCGGCCAGTTACGTATATCTCCATCGAACGCTACCAGTTCCATCGTTGGCAAAGAAGGTCTGGCTCTCTCCACTATAGAAGGCAGCGAAGAGGCCGGCGGTGCGGCTGGTTGCAGCCGCTTAACCACTCTCCTGATGCGGCAGTACAAATCTTCGAAGGCTATAATCGGCTGATAATTAGGGACAGCAGCCGCCCTAGCTCTTAGCAACGTACGATTATACTCATTAACCACCTCTTTGAACTCTGATCGGAGTTCGTCGATAGTGTCAGCAGCATCAAGGAAACTCTCGCGACTGGCTAAATCGGTATCGACAACTAGCGATTTTTTGTAAATACCCTGGACGAGTTCAAAGAAGATATTGCGTTTTGCTTCAAGCATCGACAGCTCGTCTTCATAATACGCGCTGTCGACGCTTTCGATATTTCTTGTATCTTTCGCCATAATGCAGGAGACGGGTTAAGTAGTTTAATTTTATTTATGCGGTAAAACAATTTATGTTCCTATGAATAAGGATTAACTCTTATAAACGTATACCTAAATTGCGGGTGCGATTAAGAAATTATATTTAGGTAATTAATTTATAAGGGCGGCGCGGCGAATAGTAATACTCATATAAATAAATACCTAAACTGCGGGAGCGATTAATATAGAATAATTTAGGTAATATTTATAAGGGCGGTGCGGTGCGGGAGGAGAACGATTAGCAATGAATGTATGAGGAGAGAAGAGGGAAAAGAAAAGAGAATCCGGTTCGAAGACCAGAAATGTTAACGCGAGGAATGCCGAAGGACCAGAGGAAAAGCGCAGTCCAAGAAATACAGAGGGACTATGGCTATGAGAAAACTAAAAATGAGAATAAAATTAAAAAGATGTTAATTATGAGGCCGACCGTACCTGGGTATAGATTCCGATTTGTTAACGGCGGCCGCCGTATTTAATTTTTGGTTCGTTCTTCTCTCTCCTTACTCCTTCACACTCACGATTATCACTCTCGTTTATAATAATTATTTCATCGTATTATTTTATTCATATTATCAGGAAAAAAGTATATTGATTTTTCACTTCATTGACGTTGTCCAACCATTCACATGTATTTAAATTTTTAGCTTCTTTGTTTTGCGTTTAAGTAGGTCGGCAAAAAGGCGGGTGATATGAGAATAAAAATGAGGTTGAATAGAGTAGATAGTATGAAAGAAAAGCGAGCGAGATGGATGAATATGAATGATAATGAATGAAAAAGGGCGCGAACAATTAGGGTAAATACTATGTAACCAGATTGAAGACTTGCAAGTCCAAGCCTCACCACACACAGCAGCAAGTGACGTCCGAAAACCGTGCCTGTATTTGCAAACTATGTTAATAATAAGTTTAAACTAATTTTCTTATGTCGTACGTATGAGTATGGGTACGACTGTTACATGTCCAGTAAACGTAAAAGTCGTACCCATACTTATGGTATTCCGAAGGGATATGCAATTTTCAATAGGAGTAGGTATGCCTAAGCAGTTTAAGAAATCTGTAACTAAATCGCTATTAAATAAATGTTTTTTATTCCATAAGTGACTTTCTGATCAATGGCAAATACGAGTTATATATTGTAATTTTAAAGGCCTTAGAATAATTTATTCTTATTATTTTATTGTTATAGTTATTTAAATTATTTGATTTGATTGCATGACATGATATATTATAATTTTAGCATGCTCAATTATGAGTAGAGTACACTGTACTGCTAACTTCATGTCACCATCTACATACCTACTGTATTCTGGCAAATAAATAATTTGTATTTGTAAACGGTAAGACTTTTTAGGGTTACCCAAAGGGTATTACTAAGACTCCGCTGTCCGTCCGTCCGTCTGTCACCAGGCTGTATCTCATTTGAAATTCTCAGTTCAAATTTTCACAGATGATTTATTTCTGTTGCCGCTATAACAAGTTCGACTCGCATACTTGTCCGGTTTTTTAACTATACAACATAAGCACTCTGCAATCGGCTTTAGCCGCAGGTTAAATGATACTCCTAAATTAAAACAGTATTTTACGCAAATGAATACGTTCATTTTACTTGTCTAGCAAAAATACCAACATAACGGCCAATGACCGGATAGTTTGGTTCCGGATCTCTCCGGATACAATTAGCTGTAGCACAATACCTACTATTATTACTATTTTAAGGTATCACGCCTACAAAGGTTTCAATCTTGCTTATTATTAATCAGTTCCTCAGAATCAATTGTACGATTATTTGTAAGGTAATAAATATAGGTCAGCATTTCCCAAACTACGTGTCGCGACCCAGTAGTTGGTCGCGTCGGGAGTGAATGTTAAATGGGCCCTGATGTGGAAACCTGAGCATTGCCAGTAATATTTTATGCCCCCTTTAAGACGGGCAAGAGTTGGATCCCAAAAATGACAGTTTATGTTAGGTGGGTCGGAGCCCAGTCAACTTTGGGAACCTCTGATATAGGTGACTATTCAAATCAATGAACAAATGAATCAATGAACTCTAAAATTTCCTCAGGTCAACCTAAAACCATACCTTATGCATTGCGTTATTGGCACGTAACAGCATGACAGCTGACATACATAGTATGATTTCAATCCTTAAAACCCGTTTTTCGCATGTTTAGGTACTCAGCATCAACTTAGAACCGTTTTTAGGGTTCCGTAGTCAACTTGGAACCCTTTTAGTTTCGCCATGTGCGTCTGTCTGTCCTTTGCTTTGGTGTGAGGCTTCGTTCCGTGATCGTAAGTGCTAGAAAGCTGCAATGCAATGAATACATAAACCATGCATGGCGACAGAACGATAAAATAAAATCTACAAAATGGTTTTTTATTTGTTTAAAATTCGTTTCTACTTACCTATTTTTATTTTTCGAAGTAAACTCATTTATTTAACACAGTAATTGAAATTTAATTGTTGTGGCAAGGCAACTGGTGTTCCATTTTATCTAATTTCTACATTTTCTTGTCCAGCTGTACGCAGTAATTAATCATCGCTACCTACCTCATCAAGTTGGTGTTCGTTGGATTTGTCTTGAAACTCTTGAGTAGAAAACAGTCCATGGCCGTGTACAGTCGGGTATAATAAATACTTACTGATAGTAACAAATACAAATCCTCTTTATTGCACAACCTCAGAAAAAATGTACATGGAAAGACATATAATACCTACCTACATAAAGATAGAGGTAACCAACAGGCGGTCTCATCGCTACAGAGCGATCTCTTCCAAACAACCTTGAAATAATACTTTTTTGATTTTTGAGAAGGTATCATATTTCTATATTCATTAAAAATCTGACAAAATAGGGAATATTACGAAAAAACTCTGCATAGGGGGCCACTAGCACATTCAAAGTGTCTCCTGCGATATAAAAAAATTAAAATTTCGTTATCTGCCTCTCTATCGCTCTTGCATATTCGAACGATAGAGAAGGACATAACGAAATTTTAATTTTTGCATTTCGCGGTCATCATTATTGGCCTTTGCGTCTATTGCAGACGATTTATGGTTGAACGCCGGAGAGACACCGTTTTTGGTGGCTGAATAGACCGATGCGAGACTGATATGGTCTACCACAGGACTGACAAGGGAAAATTGCGGAAATCGGCACCGAAACGCCATGTCGTCGTTTTTGCCGCTTGTCAGCGAGTGCAGCGAACCAGGTCTCATCACAAAACTTGCGACCCTCCACAACGCGTTTGCGGCACTCCGTCCGCTGTCATGCGAGCCTCTCCCAGTCTCGATGATCGATATGGAAAGCAATCATGTCCCTCTTTGCGCAATCTTTAAAGCGAAGCATGAAGAAGAGAAGGACGGAGGAGGAGGAAAGAGAAGGAGGAAGGAAACAAACCGCCTTGATACATCAATGTCATATTTATTCACAACAAATTATCTAGGAAAACTTGTAAAAACTGTTTAAACTGTATATGTATAAGTTACTTTTTGGTTAAGGATGTGCGCTAGAGCTGCACTCTCGTGACAGAACATTGCAGTAACATTCCCTATTGAACAGCATTATTTACGATAAATTACATTCAGGGTTAACCTTTCCGTTTCATAGAACCTGTATGATCTTCATGTGAGAAGGGGTCGCGATTTCCTATCGTAATATTTTAACATAAAGGATGCGACCCTATGATGTCGGCAACGGATATTACCTACTAACGGACTGGCAGGAAAATTAAGTCAATATAAATAAAACCGGTCGAGTGTATGCCGGTATAAGTACAGCCTGCCATAAATAATGTCTTACAAAAGGAGGCGTGTAAGACGTTAAACGCATAAATCAATTTTGTATAAACTTCTTGCCTTGCCTTGGCAGTTGTGTTTGGCTACTGATTTAATGAAAAACCAATTTTAATTAATTATAATATATAAATAAATATTAGGGGATGTCTTATGTAGATCAACCTAGCCCCAAACTAAGCAAAGCTTGTAGTTGTATGTGTACTAGGCGACGATACGGCAGGGTCACTACCCACTAGGCCAGACCGGTTGATACTTAGTAATTTTAACCATTGTAACTTAATTTAATAATTATATACGTCGACAGTAATGACGAGATGACAAATGTGAGTATTTTATGTAGGGATTCGTTTTAAACTAGATGTACGCATCAAGGTTCTCTATGATCTGTGTCTAAAGTAATGTAAACTAGAATCTCATTCCATCAACGGAGCGGCAGCTGACGTTCATGGCGCTTCATGATACATTTCCATTAACCACTCTATGAGTTATCGCCTAAGACGAACTTGGTCATAAAAATCCGTTGGTGGTTGGGTATTGGGGTTACTATAAAAATATTGAAATTACCTTTTTGACCCTATAGTCGGTACTAACACGTGCAATAGTGTGTGTGAAGTGAATTGAAGAGATGTGGTACCCCAGAACTAACTACTACTACTACTACTTACTACTTTTATTTTTCATCTCGTTTCATCAAGTTAGATACCTATTATTGCTGCGACTGTACGAACCTAATGGATTTATTTATGAAGATGCAAAGTAAGAAGGCATATAGTCTATTTTTTTATCCCGTAGACTAAAATGACATTCCATGTGTTGCTGGTTTTTTACGTCTTATAAATAGTGATGTTCTACAACCGGTACTAACCGAAAATAAACTATTGGGAGTTACTTATATAGGCATGTAACACCATTTTGAGGCATTTAGAAAGTTTGTATCCAGGTCTAAATACAATATTTCTAATATTTAAAAGCGATTTTATTGTAAGATTAACAGTCACCTCGAAGCTAATAATGCAATTTTTAAAAGTTTGAGTGAATTAGTAGTGAGTATATTTTATTTACCTATTGTTTACTTCCTATCATGTAGTGAGTAGATTTCATTCATTGTTTATTTTGAATCTAAAATTATTTTAATATTTATCGCTTATTCACAAACCGAAATCAAAGATCAGCACTATTTGTTTTAAGCTGGTCACATTATTTCTACGTTTGACATTTGTGGTTGTCATTTTAGTCTACGGAATAAAAGAACAGACTATATGATAGGATGGGAGGACTCTAGTGCTATATGCCTGCATCCGTGAGGGATAGAACATACGCAATGCGACAAAATTAAAAACACATTTTAACATTCCTGATAACACACCAAAAACAACCTATGTAATTTGGTCGGATTATTTGTTGCCCACCATATACCATTCTCAAATTTACGGTGGGGAATAAAATAATGAGACTGTGACATGTTAATATTTATCGCTTATTCACAAACCGAAATCAAAGATCAGCACTATTTGTTTTAAGCTGGTCACATTATTTCTACGTTTGACATTTGTGGTTGTCATTTTAGTCTACGGAATAAAAGAACAGACTATATGATAGGATGGGAGGACTCTAGTGCTATATGCCTGCATCCGTGAGGGATAGAACATACGCAATGCGACAAAATTAAAAACACATTTTAACATTCCTGATAACACACCAAAAACAACCTATGTAATTTGGTCGGATTATTTGTTGCCCACCATATACCATTCTCAAATTTACGGTGGGGAATAAAATAATGAGACTGTGACATGGAAAAACAATAAAAGCGCTTTCTCTGCTACTCCTACTGAAAGATATGTAATTCCGTTCGGCCATTTGCCTCCCACCGCTCATGCCTGATCCAGTAATACTAGCTTCATGTAATAAATAAGGTAAAGCTCTTTGGACTTGGAGTAATTGGAAGAAATCTCCTTTAAAGTAATGAAGTATTTACCTACATATTCTTTATTTATTTCAAGATACATGTTCAGAATTGCGTGTCATTTACAAATACTACAAAGCACACAAGATAAAATGAAATTAGGCAGCAACGTACTTGCAAAGACCCTCGACCTTTTTCGGATCTCTCTTGGTTTTTGGCAACGTAATCATTTTATTTAGCGTATTCTCACATTACATTATATTACTTATTTACAGTCATTGTTTTGTAATGATTTTGCACTTTTGACATTGAATTATTTTTATTAAGTGTCGGAATGACATAAACCATAAAGTAATCTATGGTTTACTAAGGTACCTATACACCTAGAGGTACCTATTATACTAGTGTAGGTACGATAATAATAACTTGTCATGCTAAGGTTGTGGGCTAAGATGGTCGGCTCTTTATCATTTGTCACCATGCCTGTCACGTTCTAACAAGTATCTATGTGCGAAAGTGACAGGCATTGTGACAACTGATAAAAATGTAACCATGCTGCCACTGCAGGAGCATGATGGACATGATGCTCAGTGTAGGATTTCGTAGTTACCATTGTCTGAACAGGCCAAACGAGGGATATTAATTAATAAGTATCAAGTAAATGACAAGCATACGGGAGTACCTTTGTAGCGCTTTGTACGTCTTTTTACGAAGAAGACAAGATTTTTGCAATTACTCAAAAAAGGTTAGACCGGTCATGTTCGCTATAGTTTTCATTGAAAGTATTTACTAAGTTTTTGTTTCACGATTTTTTTCATATGTTTTGGACCCATGGTTTAAAGTTAGAGAGGGACACATTTTTTTTTCTTTTGGAGCGATTGCTCCTAAAATATTAATTTATCAAAAAATGGTTTTTGGCTGGTTTTTGGAGACCCGTATTCGTTTTAAAAGACCTATCGAACGATACTTCATACAATTAAAAATATCATTTTGCATTTTTTTAAAGTTTTTATTTTACCGTTCTGTCGCCATGGATGATTTATGTGTCCATGCTAAATTGCAGCATTCTAGGACTAATGATCACAGAGCAAAGCCGAGGATGGACCCGACGGACGGACAAACGGACATGGCGAAACTATAAGGGTTATTAAGTGACTACGACCCCTAAAAATATAGATTACATTTTTCTGTAGGCTAAGGTGTAGGCAATGAATATTGAACTCAGCCTCTTGGCCTAGTCGGTAGTGACCCTGCCTATCCTTCGTTTTTTTAGCATTAGAAAGAACTTGGTAGAAGTAAGCTTGAGGTTTTAAACTGGGCACTTTTTGCGGTACAATTTTGAAGTAAATTATGAGTATTGACCATGCTACATTAGATCACTCCATAATTATAAATAATAAAAGAGTTTGACAAAAACTACACGCTTATTGCCGTGGAGTTCTGTCTAATGCTTAAAAAACGAAGGATAGAAAGCTGGAGCTTCCGGGTTCGAATCCCGGTAAAGGCATTTGTTTGTGTGTTTTTCACGGTTATTTGCTCGTGTATAGTTACACGGTATAAAAATGGGTTTTTATGGTAGCATATACAAATAAGTTACCATAAAAACCCGTTTTAGTGGAAACGCGTTTTCCCTAGTTAATACTAGTTTTTTTTACGTGTCGCCTCAGTGGAAACGCGTTTTCACTAGTTAAAACTAGCTTTAACTGAATCTAATGGTGAATTATTAGTACCGAAAATTAGTTTTGAGCAAAGCACTGTGAAAACTAGATTTGTCTGATAATTCACAGTTTTAAAACTAGTTTTCCCCAAGACACTTTGCCAAAACTAGTTTTAAGTGAAAACGCATTTTCACCAAGGCGATACGGAACACTAGCATTAACAAGGGAAAACGCGTTTTCACTTAAAACTAGTATTACGGTAACATATTGTCGTATCTAGTACCCACAACACAAGACATATGGACCTTACTGTGGGCCCTGTGGGGCTAGGTCGATTTGTATACGATTGCCCAATATATATTTATTTAAATTTGCACATAGGTAGGTATTTAAGTCAATATATTGCTGAAACAATAAAGAGACGAGGATAAGCAGCATCCTGTTAAATGAACAAAGATAACAGTCAATATTTCACTAACTGCGTATGTGCCGGCTAGCAAAGATCGTAATAAATAAACCTAGAATTAACTTTACGAATAACATAACATTTAGTTCATTAAAATAACAAATAAAAAGTGTACTCGAAGAAATGATTATATTTAGTGTGATTTCCATAGCTTTTTGTTTATCCGTAGTAGTTGTAGCGCGTAAGTATTTTATTTTTTATAAAATATATGAAGTGTAAGTGAAGTTTGAAATGTATGCAGTAAAATGATAAAAACACATGAGGCGCAATTTATCAAATTAATAATGAAAACCTTTAAACGTCGATTATCGTACACTATGTTCATGGAATTTTGTACTGATTTGGGTGATTAGCTGAAATGACGAAATGTGAGATCCAATGTGAAAATTGGACAATATATCTTGTAGCTATTAGAGAACGTTTTACCAGTAGTAGTTATGTTAATGGGTAACCTATATGGGAGGAGGGGGAGGGAGTAGGTCGCATACACATAAAGGACTCTGATACTTTGACAGATGGCAAATTATTCCGGTTTGACTACGACTACTACCAGGAGGCAGAAGGCTGGATGAAGTTACACCAAATACCGGCAACATGGCGGGATGCCAGACTAAGATGCTTTAGAGAAGGTACGCTCCACAATCTGAATTTTCCCTAGACTTAACAGTCTAAACACCGTTGAAAAACTTACAGCATGCATTTTTTTTTCGTTCTTTATAGTTTGCATATGTTGGTAACAGTGTTGGCCGAAAGTTAATTAGAATTAAAAATATTGAATATTAACCATTACAAATTAAACCCTAAACCGTAACGAACTATTACAGTTTACGGTTCAATTTGTAATGGTTTTTTAATTCTAATTAACTTTCGGCCAACACTGGTTGGTAGTATACTCAAATATGTTCATTTTATCTACACCATTCGTTTAAATCAAACAATAATAAAATATGGTAGTATTTTTCTTTATAACATCGGACTTACTTTGCAGTTATTATTATTATTACAAGCTTTTATTTAACTTGCCATGAGCTGATCTGCTGTAGACAGGAGATGGCCATGGGAACTCGAACTTTGTGATAAAACGATGCAAACTAATTTTGGTGTTTTGGTGGTAGGATGTTGTGTGTTAGAATTGTTGCGATGAGTACCTAATAGATGTCAGAAAAGTACAGTCAGCGTTAAAAGCTTGCATTTATTTTTCTCTCTTCTTTTTGTTAAAACTTGTCGTCGACACCGTTTTATCGCGATGGTCAAATTAAAAAATATAATACAAAAATTTAATCCATCTATTTTACCCGGATCGTGGCGTTCGCGGCATCCAATTATCACGGGCTTGACATACTTTCAGCGTCTTAGCCTCCAATATAGCTCGGCTTATCCACGGATAAGATCGACGCTTCGTTGGGCACTTACCGATCCTATTTCTGAAACAAATCATACAAGTCGCGTAAAGTAAGGACTACCTTCCCTTCAGACCTCTCTTTTTAAGACATCACCTCACTGCGTTAGTTAATATCTAAAACGAAGCAAACGTCACAAGAACATAAGGCAAAAGAATCGCGAGTAGCTCATGTCTACTGTACTCGTATTTTGAAATGAAATGATAATCTTTATTTCAGGCAACTAGTAGCCCATAGATACATACCTTAAAACTAGCATACATATTTAAAAAATATATATTTTAAAATTAAACACTATAATTCTCAGTATTCGATGTAAAACGCAATCCCGTAGAGTCAGGGAGACCGCTGAAACTTGACACCCTTCGGCCAAAACTCCTCCTTGGTGAAGGTCGCTAGACGTTCAGTCGGATCACACTCCACAAACAAATCATATCAAATTTTGTCATCAGGTGCCGAGCTAGCCTCACCAGAAACGGAAAACCTCCGGCATGCCATGCAGAGCATATGTTTGAACAACCAAGCAGTAAATTGTGGAATTTTTACTGGAATACATGCTACGTACTCTAAAGGAGATTACAATTCAATTGACGGTAATCTTACTTATATTTTTCAATGCTTTGTTCAGACACGAGGACTTATGAGCTATTTCATTATTATCTTTAACTGTCTTGATCGATTATTATATTCTTAGGTACCCCATTGAATCGAATCCCAATCAACTGGGCACCCGATGAGCCAGACAACGCGGATAACAATGAAGACTGTCTCCTCATGCTGCCCAACGGCACCATGGCTGATGTCAACTGCTCCGACGTCTTCCCATACGTTTGCTACAAGAAGAAGCTGCCCAACACGGCGGTTAACAACTGTGGGACCGTCGATAACAGTGAGTTTACCATAATGTTGTAGGTTCATTCACTTTTACTCTCTTACAAGTTACGACTTACAAGATTTTACAGACGTACCTAACTTATCTTTGTAAGTTACAATTCAATCTTAACTTCTTGGTTACAATCTATTTAATTCATCTTAGGTAAACGTTCTAGTACTCGACATGCTAATACCTAAAATATGACACGCTGCTGGCACCTCTATTAACAATCTTGCAAGTTGGTTGAGATAACTTGTACTTAGATCAGATCAGATTTAGATTAGATCAATCAGATTAGATTAGAACAGATCACTCTAGTATACCTTATAATATATTTTTAATAGGATTTACATTGTAATTCTTCAACTTCTTAACTTCACAAAACAAATTTATTTTCGACAAAAAGATTTAACTAATGAAGTCAGGAGCTTCCTTAATCTGTCTGCGATTTTAACAATGGACATTCTGAAAGTTTGGCAATACCGTTTATTCATTTTTATTTCAAGTCCGGTCTGTTATTCGATCCGGTTTGTAGTTTTCTGTCATAATGATATACAATTGTAGCACTGATTTGACAATTTTTATAATTTTATGGACATCTTTATAATGGACTGTTGTAGGGCACTATCGAATGTAAAATTTTACATTCACACTTTAAATAAATAAGAAAGTAATCTTTCATAATGGGCTACAGTCACTATGCGTCCAGTGAAGGCAAAAATTGTGACAAACTCATATTCACAGGTTACGCATTGGACACCCGTACAGGCAGCTGCTACAAGTTTCATGCAGAGCCTCAAACGTGGCCGCGCGCATTCTCAGCATGCTCTGGTGAAGGTGGCCATCTCGCCATTATTAACAGCGAGACCGAGGCTCAGGTGAGATCTCATAAAAAATATTTATAAGGGTCCAGAAAACAGAATAGTTCCTGTCTACCAAAAAGAAAGATTCCTATCACTTAGAAAATTTACAGGTTTCACTAGACTTATATCGACCGGGATATTGACCGTGATTACCGTGGTATTGTTTTTGAACTCCCGGTATTTCGACGCAGTATATTCCGGTCAATATAAGTCTAGTGAAACTAGCCGTGATTCATTCAAAACTGTTATTATCAGGTTTGTCAAAAAAAAATATTTTGTACTTCAGGTGCTTTTAGGTCCCTAGTATTGTCACCACTCCCACATTATCATCATCTAATTAGAGTTCCTTTCTTTGTTTGTATTTATATGTATTTAACCATGTTCAGGTCCTCAGAGAAATCTATGCGCAGTACCCGCCCGGCAGCCTGCCTGGCAACTTTATCAAGCACGTGGTTCACATAGGACATACAGATTGGGAAGAACACGGGATGTGGATGACCATTCATGGTTAGTAATGTCTACTTTTATTGTCAGTCAAATGACAATTCAATGACTGAGAATAAAATATCAGTCAGAAGGGAGGAGCCTAAGCGATATCTTACCGAACAAATCATTCTGCCATTTTTTGCAGGGGGAAACGTGCATTCAGTCGCACTTCTCACTCACTACATACAAAATCCAATCTGTAATGCCAACACAAATACATAGAAAATGACACACGTCAAAGACAAATCTTGCACACCTCGATCTCTTTTTGTGTACGGGCGAGTCACAACATGCACCGCCATAGGCACAGTTGTGCCAATGCTTTGGCAGAGGGGAAATAGTATGAACGCCGTCTCCCTTTGCTGTGTTGCTGAAGATATGTACCGTACCGTACATCATAAACTTTTACTACGGCGTGACAACAAGTTCCATATTTTGGCTAATAGTCGGCTTGAAACATTCTGATAGCTGCTTACCCTCTGCTACTTAAATTGTTTGTTAGCGGTTACCATTTCGTGCTCAGTCTCTTTACTAATGCTGTTTAATTTTCTAGGACAAACACTAAAAGAAGCGGGCTACGACAAGTGGGCAGGGGGTCAGCCGGACAACTCCAGCTCTCAGTTTTGCGGAGCCATGTTCAACAATGGCCAGCTCGACGACGTTTGGTGTGATCGCCCATGCCCCTTCATCTGCGAGAAGAAACCGGACAGCTTAATGGCTGAAGATGATTTTTAAATAGGAACAGAAATACTTTTTACAGTACATATGGCGCTAATTTACAGCCATAGTACGGTAACTAGCACTATACGTGCGTATGTCGAAAATTTAAAGGACCATATGTACTGTAAAACGTTGTACAATACACGTGCGAAAAGGTAATTTTGCACAATTGTATCGTAATGGAACCAAGTATAATAATCTTATATCGCCCAAATCGAATGCTTAAAGTGTATTTTGTTATTATGTGTGTTTTTTCGTAACATTGTATTTTTATATGTTTTGTAAGTTCGCAGTGCCAGTAATTCTGTAATGGTGTGTAACTAATTTGAATTAAAGAAATATAGAACAAATTATACTATGGAAATAGAGTCCGTTTAAGTTAAGTCGGTACGAACTATAAAAACAATTGTGGATATGCCATTGAACGTCAAAGCTTCATATAAATAATTAAGTATGAAGTTTATTATGACAGAGTCGCACTTTGTCATCGCAGTCCGTGCAGAGTAAGCTTGTCCGACTCTTCTTACATCAACACCAAATATTTATATTATTTACTCCAAAATTACATAAAACTGGTAAATGGAAATGGACAATAATAGGTATAAAGACGCATAATTGTGATCGTTCCGTACACCTTTATTCACGGAATCCATTATTGGTGGGTATTCGGGCGAGGAGACCAGGTTCGTCGAAATAAATGTTGTTCCGAATAGCTTTTCAACGTATAATCAACTTCAGTATTAAATTACACTTGTAACACAGTATTTGATTAGATTAATTACGATTACAATTAATATGGCGTTCCACCGTAGCACGTGAGGCGCGAGCGCAACATGGCGACCTTCAAATCACAACTGTCCGTCTCAATCAGCATGGCCGCCACCCCAGCGCTCGGTGTTACGTCACTTTGACAGTTCTAACGTTTCGTTCAGAAATCAAACAGACGACACTAGCGTCATCAAGCCAATTCTCTTGATGCGCCGTCACGGCCAACCCTGACCGTCGTACGCCCTCGTGCGATTAGTCACCCAATGGAGCATCTGCAAAAAAAGAGTAAAGCTTCAACATCTGTTCGCTCGACCACTCCTGACTGATAAGACGAATGCGTGGTTCATAAGTCGCTAATGTCAAACTCAGGCGTGGTAAGCCTGCTTACACAAATTTATGATCATCTCAGAACCGACTTAAGCTCTTAGGTGTGGACCGGGCGCTCACGGCCCTTTCGACCAACCTACTCTTACTTACTTAGTAGCCCGGGCATTCTCAGGCCCTTTCGACTGACACACATCAACACATGGCGTGAACCGGGCGTACTGGGCCCCTTCGAACAGCCTACCCTAACCTGCGGCGTAGACCGGGCATGCTAGGCCCCTTCGACTAGCCACCATCATCATGAAGCATGGACCGGGCGTTTGCAGCCCTTCCGACCAGCCTTGAAAACACACTCGTGACGCGGACCAGGCATCTAAAGCCTCTTCGACCGGCCATTACCAACACTGACAAGATTGTGGCACAGGCATACACGGCCTTTTCTGCCAGTACCAACACCAATGGCCCATATTCGGCAGCTTACTACTGACTAACCTGAATACAGAATATAAGTTATGTACAAGATCCTAATAAAGACTACTCAATTTTATTGGACTTACTTTTATTTGCGCGCTCTTCCTTGTTAAAGATGACTAATCGATCTTCGTTATCTGAATCAGAGAGGGTGTTTGAGCCAGCAGTCATGGTGCTATCACTAAACACCGAGAGTGTATCACTGTCGCTATCGTCATGGTCTACTTGTTCCCTATTAATCGCCGTCTCGGCCTCCTCATTGTCTATTAAATTATTAGCAATTTCAACCAAACCCTCAAAACCCTTCGGCACTAAACGCAGATTTTCGTGCGAATATTTGTAGACACGATTACTACCAGTGATAGCCCTCAACTCATATCTGTCGTTTTCTAGTACTTTCGTGATAACAAAGGGTCCGCGAAATTTTCTGGATAACTTAGTTTGATTTCGCTCACTACACTTTATAAAGACGTAATCTCCTTTCGAAAAGGCTTTTACTTGAGCCCTACCACGATTAAAACGTTTGACATCAGCTAGGGCTGCTTTTTGGATACTACGCGCGGCTTCATCTCGAATTTCGTTTAAGTTAGCGCGTTGGGGAGGCTTTATATTGGGACAGGTTTTAGAAAGGCCTAGTGATTGGGTGCTTATGCCAAACATAAGTTCAGTTGGGGTATATCCTGTTGTTCTTGAACGTGTACTGTTCAGTGCTAATTGCACGTTGTCAAGCTCTTCTCGCCACACCTTATTGGAATCGTTTTCTATAATGGTAAGGAGACTTTTTAAGGTGCGCATGATACGCTCAACCTGACCATTAGCTCGAGAAGAGCCGGTCGCTATCAGGTGCAGTTCAATGTTGTGCTCGTTGCAAAATTCTTTAAAACTCGAACTAATGTAGCACCGCCCCTGATCAGCTATGACTCTTTTCGGTGCTCCAAATAATGAGACAGCCTTCCGCAAGGCTCTCACGGCACACGCCGCATCTAGGGACTGAGTATACTCGAGTAAAACGTATTTTGTAAAACCATCGATAATGACTGACGCGTATTCTTTTCGATCGCTTTTGCCACTCAGTTTGCCCGTGAGATCGATGTGTATAGTGTGCCAGGGTACCGATATCTTAGGGATGGGGTGCATTCTTACTTGTTGAGCTCCTGATGGTCCTTTGGAGGCCTTGCACACTATACACGAATCGACGAACTTGCGGACATTTTTTGCCATTTGTGGAAACCAGTACTGCTCATAAATCTTGTCTAGAGTTTTGTCATATCCTAAATGTTTGATTTCACAGTGAACATGATTAATAAGAGTCCAAATAAGTGATCGTGGGACAATAGGCAACCAAGAACTCATCTTATTACGTTCAACCTTCCTGTAGAGGATTCCATCACGTACGTCGTAAGTATGAGCTAAGCCTTCTGGAAGCTGATTATTTATATGCTTACTTATTAGGTCCTGAATTTCGGGGTCACGTTTCTGTTCTACTTGAAGCCAGCTATCATGAAGTTCGACAAAGTTAACCGCTTTGCAGCGAGTGTTTCCACTCTTATTAAACTCGCAAGTGTCATTAGCCGTCGTCGGTGAAGCAGGGAGAGGGTTTCGGGACAAGTAGTCAGCGTGCTCCATATTACGACCTTCTTTGTACACGACATCAAAGTCATAGGCCTGTAGGTACGCCCACCAACGGTGGACTCGAGGAGATAAGTCAACCTTGGCTTTAGAGGCTTTTAGGGAATTGCAGTCGGTGAAAACCGTAAAATGCTGTCCATAAAGGTAGTGTCGGAAGTTCTCGATAGCGCGCACCACCGCCAATGTTTCCAGTTCATACGAATGATATCTAGATTCCACCTCGGTGGTGCGACGACTGAAATAAGCAACAACATGTGGTACATTATTTTCCCTCTGAATTAAGATACCCCCATAGCCTTCCGAGCTCGCGTCTGTATGGAGTTCTATCGGAACATCGGGATTGAATATAGTCAGAACCGGTTCGGAAGTTAATATTTTCACGATTTTACTATGGACCTCTTTGTGACGGTCGGTCCAAGTAATACGCCCCTTTAACTTTGTGAGCGGATAGAGCGGACTGACGAGGGTAGCAAACCCGGGAATGAACCTCCTAAAATAAGACGCTAACCCCAAGAATTGTCGGACTTGTGTAGCTGTAGCTGGAGCTGGCGCGTCAACGAGCGCTTGTATTTTTCGCGGGTTAGGTTTTACCTCGCCAGCTTTTATTGCATACCCAAGATACTGGACTTCAGTTTTCATAAATTTACATTTCTTAATGTTGAAGGAGAAGCCGGCTTCAGAGAGCGCTCCTAAAACAGCATCCAAACGACGTAAGCCCTCGGTAACATCTGGTGAAAAGCAAAGCACATCGTCCATATATGCAAGCGCTACATTATCTTTAAGAGATTTCAATGCTTTGTTAATGCAACGCTGGTAGACAGACGCAGCATTTCGTAACCCGAACGGCATTGTCAAGTACTCATATTGACCTTCCGGGGTCACGAAAGCAGTACGTTCTACCGAGTCAGGCTCTACTAGTATCTGGTGATAGCCAGATGCCATATCTAGTGAGGAAAAGTAATAGGCACCAGTAAGGCGATCTATTTGATCGTCAATCCTCGGCAGAGGATAGTGCTCCGGTCGTGTATTCCCATTAAGCTCCCTATAATCGACGCACATCCTGTCAGAACCGTCCTTCTTTTTCACCAACAGGATAGGACTCGCGAACGGAGAAGAGCTTTCGCGGATAACACCAGCATTTAATAGTTCTTCTACTTTGCCTTTGACGATGTCTTTTTCCGCGACGGATAGCCTATACGGCCTACGTTGGACGGTTTTATGTGGATCAATCGGGTCAATTTTTAAACAGCCTGTTTTTACGCGACGTGTAGGGATACCTTCAATGAAGTATTCGCTATACTTTTTCAAGATGTCTAATAACGCTTCTTTTTCCGCGCCTACTAGATCCGTATCGATCTCGCCTAGATCAAAGACTCGTGTACTACTACACAGATTTGCTTCTTTACGGATAGAGAACCTAAGGCAATCACTATCGATTTCGGCATAAATACCCAGTGCTAATACATCTCTGCCTATTATAATTGGTTCCGGCATCACATGGTCTGGCACGACATGAAATAGAAGGGGTAGGGTGATATCTTGAACTACCACCGTGCTCATGATTTGTTCAGTACAGCTAATATTATCTCCTATTCCTACTAGACAGAAGGGGTCATTATGCTTTGTGCCGGTCAGCCTATCTTTAAAACTACATTTGATCAATGAGCAGGCAGCACCTGTATCAAAAAGGAATGAAATAACCTCACCAGACGATGTCGACAGGGTACCTCTGGCTGACCGCCGCTCGCAGATGTGAACCTCCTTGCGTGCAATCGTCTCACTCGCTGATTTCTTCTTTCCGTCGGGGCAAGTGGTGCTGATGTGTCCCGGCTTTCCACAGGTGAAGCAGATCTTCTCTTTTTCTTTGTCTGGTATCTTTGTGGCCTCCTTTGGTTTTATGGAATCGCGGCGCTTGCGGCAGTCTTCAATTTTATGTCCTCGATTTCCACAAAAGTGACAGGTGCCAGAAAAGCGCGTGTCCATCGCGCTATTTGAACGAGTCTTCTTTGAGTCCACTTCGTTGGTTTCATGGTCATCGTGGCGTCTCTTGAGTGATATACCGCCCAGGATTCTGCAAAGCTGGGCTCTTGTTGAAATCACGTGCGAGTTCAATTCTCTGCGGATTAAAGGGTCTTTCTGCGACAGAACCGAAATAGCAAATCCTGTGACGACTTCTTCATTCATATCCACCTTTGGAACACGTTCAATAAGATTCCATAGACGCACAGCTGCTTCCGTAGCGGATTCCTTGCTTCCTATTTGAAACTTAAGGATATCATCAAAATAGTCCTGCATTAGCATCTGACGGTTAAATCTAGCAAGCAATGTTTCTTTTATACGGGGCCATGTTAAGTCATCAACCTTTAGTGAGGTGAGGCATTTAGCGGCGCGTCCCTTTAGAGCATGTGTAAGAGCTAGCAGTAGCTCAGGCCCGGCCAGATTACGGCTATTAACTACGAATTCGGTCACGTTGCACCAACCTTGTATGTCTGCGTCGGTTTCGTCTGGGTCAAACTTGACAAACTTTGCCTGAGCATGGACTGAAGGTGTATTCTGTGTTGCCGCGAGTAGGCGAGATAAAAGTGTTTCCATGTTGCCAAAAAAATTTGCACTTCCGTTGTCCGTCCTTGGGGGGTCGACGGTTACGTTATTGGTCCCCTGAATATCAGGCCCTCGGCATCCCACTTCTGATAAAGACGCATAATTGTGATCGTTCCGTACACCTTTATTCACGGAATCCATTATTGGTGGGTATTCGGGCGAGGAGACCAGGTTCGTCGAAATAAATGTTGTTCCGAATAGCTTTTCAACGTATAATCAACTTCAGTATTAAATTACACTTGTAACACAGTATTTGATTAGATTAATTACGATTACAATTAATATGGCGTTCCACCGTAGCACGTGAGGCGCGAGCGCAACATGGCGACCTTCAAATCACAACTGTCCGTCTCAATCAGCATGGCCGCCACCCCAGCGCTCGGTGTTACGTCACTTTGACAGTTCTAACGTTTCGTTCAGAAATCAAACAGACGACACTAGCGTCATCAAGCCAATTCTCTTGATGCGCCGTCAGGTATATTAACTAATCTACAAAAATAAACAATGATAAAACTGATTTGTCATTACCTACTTGGTACATGAGTATTAATCATCCCTCTTCCTGTTGCCAATATTGTTTTATCATCTTTAAAAACTGCCGTGGTGTTCGTCATATAGATAAATATAATTATGTTTGATTATGAACACTAAACTAATCGCAGTTGACAACCCAATAGCTATATTTATATTTTGATATAAGCTTAGCATTAACTTAAAGCATTGGTTAGCTTATTTGTTTCTTTTCCTAATTCAAATCATACCATAGATTTCATTATAGTACGTAGTATACGAATTAAGTAATTTCTTTTGTTATTACCATTACACATGTGCACACCGTATTGCAGCGCGGTCACACTAACGAAAAATGGCAAGCGATTTTTTGCTTGAAACTCCATGATACGATGACGCTAAACAGGAAGTTTTTCTTTTGGATTTATTAACTGGATGGCTTCACGCGCAGGGCCGTGAGCAATTAAAAGTTTGGCGTCAACATAGCGGTAAAAAAAACAGATTTACCACTCAACGGGATCAGAAAGCGTTTTTTTTATTAAAAGTAAATTTTATTTTTTATACTTTCAAGGGAAAACGCTTATTTTATATATTAGTCTATGATTTATTATTTAATAACCACACAAGCTCGTAAAGGCCCTCTTTTTTCATCAAAAACTAATGAGAACGTTGCATTTTATCCAAGAGAGTGGCAAAGTAATTTTCACCACACCAACTGGCAAAGGCCCTCTTGATTGTTCAAAAAGTAATGAGAAAGTTGCGTTTTATCCACATGTGGGGCAAAGTAATCATATGCAAATTTTGAGTCATTTCCTTATGTTAGCTGGTAGAATTGACTTTCAAATGATGATTTTCAATGATAAATATTTAATGACGTTCATTTGGATTTGATTTGGTCTATTTTTTTGGTATTTCATAGTTATTTGTTTTCCTCGCGTTGGTGTGGTGAAAAATGTTGTGTTTCACTCGGAGGCGAAGTTTGTTTAACCCTCGTGCCTTGAAACCCTCGGAACGCTCAAGATTCCACTTCTCGAACCAAAATATTAGCACGAGCGGTTAAACAACAACTTTGCCCCCTTGTAAAGCAAACAACTATTATATAGTGTCTATTAGGATTATTGATTGATGTTCCATTATGAAGATATGTCATTTTAAGCGTCAACTGGAGCTAAGTTGTGATAAAGTTTTCCCTTTAAATATGATAGCAACTTATATGCTGTATACAATAGGGTTGTTTCCAATTTTTTGAAACGCTCGTATTACGTTCTATATTAACTAAAAGTTGCCCTAAAATTCAACTTTTAAAAGTAGTTTAACATGTTCTTATAATCCAAAAGAATTTATTGGGATACAATTCTGCCCTAAGATTTGTAGATGGAAACAACCCTATTACAACATTACTTAGTGAAAGATTAATCGAAAAATATACAATAAAGTGGAACTGCTGTAATACATTTTATACATTGAATTGTTGATGTAGGTTACTAAAACGAGGCGTAAAAAAGGTTTTCCCAAAAGTTTGAAAACAGGATAATGTGAATAATGCATGAGTGAAGTACTGTTAGCAAATTTACGCTTTCGCTTTACAGCTCATTTACTCGTAGTAGCACACGTAAAAGCAGAAATCATTTTCAGAATGTAATAGAAATCAGTTCAATTTTAATGTTACTGCGTCACGCACATGTGGCAAAATTTTATATTTTTGCTGTATCGGACGTAACAAACAGGCAAGAATAAAACAACGGCCCGGTTCGAACTTTATAGACCGCGAGCCAGGAACAGATTTCCATGACCAATTAGCCTCCCGGGCGAAAACTCCTATAGTGGTTAACGGCTATGTATGATGGACCCTCGTGGACGTCAGCTGCCGCTCCGTTGGTGGGTTGAGGAATGGCGGCCATCGAAAGACGTAAAAGAAAATGTTGTCATCGCCTCCCGTTTGATACTTTGTCAGATGATAGTTCAGATGCTATTGTTACTTAAAGAAATCGTCAGCCGGTTGTATTGCGGTGGTAAGAACGTCAGCTGGTGCATGAACGTGTAAAAAAAAAGCGCCTTACACTTTTATGATAGAAAAACAAAATCATGAAACTTTGTATGTAGCATTCCATCAGGCGTTACGACGCAAATAAACGGATTACGCAATTTACACATTACGCATACTTTGCGGACATACAGAACTAAGGCGCGATTTTTTAAATGTTCATGTGAATAGCTGACGGTCTTTCCACCGCGATACAACCGGCTGACGACGTCGTTTTTTTTATTTAAAACAGCATCTAAACTATCATCAGACAAAGTATCAGCCGGGAAGCGATGACTGACGAGATATGCTCCTGGCCCGCGGTCTATTAAGATAATACGTAAAAAAACCTAAAGATACGACATGGATTGCATATGTCAGTGTCAAAAGTGACGTTTTTGTTTGAAGAAAACATACATTTTCATTTTACATGTATAGTTTTATCAACTGCACAGGTAAAACGGAGCGTGTGTGGTATTTGACAGTGCAGTTTCCTATACAGCTTTACCTGGGCAGTTAAACTATACAGCGTGTATTTTTGATACTAACACATAATCAAAGGGCAGTTAGTTTAGGCTGTAATTAACACACTTTCATAGGTTTTATAAAATTTGGACGACTTTATGCAAAAAATAATTATGCTCTGGTAGTAAAGACTAAACTAAAAAAAACTTTCAGAATTCTTTATAGCACTAAATCCTACGTCTAGTTTAAGTTTGAGGTTATATCAAAAATACACACTGTATACCTAGGCAAAACTGCGCCGGCATACCCTAGTGTGTATGGCCAGCTTAAGCAGTTATCGGTTCAGTTTTTGCGAAAATGGTTTCTTGATTCCGGCTGTTCTCTTAGAGGTCTCAACCAATCCAAGTGAAATTTTGTGAACAGGTTGGATGCTAGGTTCTTTTTTGGCGATTTAGTTTTACAAAGTATGGATACCATACCCACTCACATGATTCCAGCAACTAAGGTTTCAACATTTCGCACCTTTAAAATGATCGTTGCAACTCGAGTTGCGAACGGAGTGTATGCGGTTTTTTATTTCTTATCTGTGAAGGGCTGCACAGATATGGTGTAAACATTTATTAAAATACAGAATACCAACGTGACAATATTTAAAAAATGTTTCAACCACATAGACATAACCACAGTATTTTTTATCTATGTTACTTTGCAAGTTGTTCGGGAAAGTGCGAGTGTTAAAAGTTGCTGCGTGTTTTAAAATGCCGTAAGTATTCAAATTTACATATTTCTGTTAGTATTATATATTAAATTACTCCGCGTTTATTGGTCTATTAGATTAAAACTATATTTTAGACCTACTTAATATTGATGACCATAAAATCTCACTTCAAACCAATAACTCTGTAGATTTTTGGCATGTATCCTATTTTAATGCCCTAGATTTCTATGATTACCAAAAATATCTTGAGCAACCTATAGTCATTAAATAGTTCGATTATTAAATTACATTAATAAACAATAAAATGCATTAAATCACTGTGTATTATCCAGGATTAGCGAACAAACCATGTGACGGAAAATTGTAAGTATAAACACAGCAACTGTGGTTGCTTAAAGCATTTTTGCACATCGTAAGGCATGTGGTACACTAGACGTTGCATACGCGTTTTGGGGTGTTTGTTACTACTTACTTTTAATTTCTATTTACTAATATTTCTTATATATATTGCCCGGATCCTGGGGTAGCTTGCCGTTTTTCGTCGGGCAGTGAATGTGTTAAAAGTTCCTATTTCTGTTGAACATCTGCACCGCGCGACTGTTGTGCTCCGCCCTAAATAGGTAGCCATCTTTGTTTTTGACATGGCGCAGGTCAGTTTGCCGGCCGCCGTGTTGTTTATTTACGTTTGTAATCAGTATAATTTCATGTGTTAATAGTTACTATTTGCTTATTGTGCTTAATTTGTTGTGAAGTGTATGTTATGGTGCATATATTATACGTGTTAGTGTAGTTATAAGTTAGTTCGGTTGTTGGTGATCGGCCGTTTTAAAAACACCAAAGTTTAGTAGGTATGTAAATACTCTTTTGTTATTTTAAGTTATAAAGCCACTATCATTGTCATAATTACATAAATTATGTATTTTATTTCAAGGTAATTAGTGTCTTAAACGGTTATTTACTATATTTTTGTACTTCAGTGTCTAAATTAGCCACAAAAAAATCACAAATATAGCACATAGTTACACGCCAGGTGGAGCAATTCGAAAGTTCCTTATCAGAATTTGAATCAGTTTTACTCTGCAATTTTATAGGTGAGCTATCAAGGTGTTTAGTATCAATTAAAAGCTTATTAAGCCTTCTTTAAATTGAATTAAAAAAAAAGATATGTTATCAATTTAGATTTTTTATTAAAAATAGTTTTCTACTATAACTCGGAAATTATTCCTTTGGGTAAACTTCGTGAATTTTTAATAATTATTTTTATTATAACAGCAAATAGCTAAAGTAAGAAAATAAATTTCTTTGCCATTATAAAACCGAAAGAATCATTCCAAATGCTTAAGCAGAAGCAAAGTTAACGATTTTTGAAGATATCACGACACTGTGCCGTCGTATCTGCGAAATGGCAGAGCAATTCAGGGCACCTTTCGTTAAAATCGGAATCATGTGAGTGGATACATTTATTCAGTTCAAAACTCAAAATGCAAACACATACTAGCAAGGTCCAACTACTAGTACTTTTCCAGCGGGTTTTAGTTCAGTACCTATTTTTAGGCTTATATTTCAAGAAAAATAAAATAACCTTTAAGAGCCCTTAATCCTTGGAGCGTTCTCCGATTTCACGAAATAACGCTCGATAGATGGCGTTGGCGCTCGGTACGCGAGCGCCGGCAACGCGACGCGCGTTTCAATGCAGACTAGAATAATCTTGATAGTTTTCAATATAATTTCAAGCAACATTAATTTTAGTGTCATATGATATCATATGGGCACTCTTTATTTTATTGTATATGCACAGTAGTTTTTTTTATGTACACTACTACTAAGTGTACAGACTACAGAGTGTACTATAACCCTTGCTCTTTATTCTGTCTCTTTCACACCAATGGAAAATGAAGAAGTTAGTAAATGACTGCAGGTATAAATAAAGTATATTAGTGCGATAGAGAGACAGATAGTGTTTCGTTGTCGTATCGTAAACAATTGGCATGTTGGCCACACACTTGCTTGGTGCCTAGCCAAAATACCAATCGTTTGCGTATATTAGTGCGATAGAGAGAGAGTAGTGTTTCGTTGTCGTATCGTAAACGATTGGCATGTTGGCTACGCACCCATGCTGCCCAGCCAAGATGCCAATCGTTTGTGCATATTAGTACGAGAGAGAGACAGATAGTGTTTCGTTGTCGTATCAATTGGCATGGTGGCTACGCACCCATGCTGCCTAGTCAAGATGCCAATCGTTTGCGCACATTAGTGCTATAGAGTTTCAGTGTTATTTAAAATCACGTTAGGGTTTGTATTATTATTTTTGACCCGAATGAAGTCCATCCAGGTTCTTATGATGGAGTCAGGTGTTGGTCACCAGAACTCCTAATCTACTCATTATAATTCCATCGTGCTTGGGCTCAAAAGATTTGCCCTAACGAACACCATCGATCTAGATGAGGTCCAGGGTCTCATGACGGAGTCAGGAGTTGGTCACCAGAACTCCCCAGAACTCCTAATCTACTCATCATAACTCCATCGAGTTTGGGCTCAATAGATTTACCCTGATGAGCACCATCAATCTAGATGAAGTCCAGGGTCTCATGATGGAGTCAGGAGTAGGTCACTAGAACTCCTAATCTACTCATTATAATTCCATCGTATTTGGGCTCAACAGATTTGCCCTGACGAGTACCATCGATCTAAATGAAGTCCAGGATCTCATGATGGAGTCAGGAGTTGGTCACCAGAACTCCTAATCTACTCATTATAATTCCATCGTGTTTGGGCTACAAAAGATTTGCCCTGACGAGTACCATCGATCTAGATGAAGTTCAGGGTCTCATGATGGAGTCAGGAGTTGGTCACCAGAACTCGTAATCTATTTATCATAAATCCATCGTGTTTGGGCTCAATAGATTTACCCCGACAAGCACCATCAAATTACCATTATGATGAATAGATTAGGAGTTCTGGTGACCAACTCCTGAGTCCATCATGAGACCCTCGACTTAATGACGACCGGTTTGGCCTAGTGGGTAGTGACCCTGCCTACGAAGCTGATGGTCCCGGGTTCAAATCCTGGTAAGGGCATGTATTCGTGTGATGAGCATGGATATTTGTTCCTGAGTCATGGGTGTTTTCTATGTATTTAAGTATTTATAGATATTTATATATTATATATATCGTTGTCTTAGTACCCTCAACACAAGCCTTATTGAGCTTACTGTGGGACTTAGTCAATTTGTGTAATAATGTCCTATAATATTTATTATTATTATTATTATTATTAATCTAGATCGATGGTACTCGTCAGGGCAAATCTTTTGAGCCCAAACACGATGGAGTTATGATGAATAGACTAGGAGTTCTGGTGACCAACTCCTGAGTCCATCATGAGACCCTGGACCTGATCTAGATTGATGGTGCTCGTCAGGGCAACTCTATTGAGCCCAAACACGATGGAGTTATGATGAGTAGATTAGGAGTTCTGGTGACCAACTCCTGACTCCATCATGAGACCCTGCACCTCATCTAGATCGATGGTGCTCGTCAGGGCAAATCTCATGAGCCCAAACACGTTGGAATTATAATGAGTAGATTAGGAGTTCTAGTGACCAACTCCTGACTCCATCATGAGACCCTGGACTTTATCTAGATTGATGATGCTCGTCAGGGCAAATCTATTGAGCCCAAACACGATGACGTTATGATGAGTAGTTTAGGAGTTCTGGTGACCAACTCCTGACTCCATCATGAGACCCTGAACCTCATTTAGATCGATGGTGCTGGTCAGGGCAAATCTAATGAGCCCAAACACGATGGAGTTATGATGAGTAGATTAGGAGTTCTGGTGACCAACTCCTGACTCCATCATGAGACCCTGGACCTCATCTAGATCGATGGTGCTCGTCAGGGCAAATCTTTTGAGCCCAAACACGTTGGAATTATAATGAGTGGATTAGGAGTTCTAGTGACCAACTCCTGACTCCATCATGAGACCCTGGACTTTATCTAGATTGATGATGCTCGTCAGGGCAAATCTATTGAGCCCAAACACGATGGAGTTATGATGAGTAGATTAGGAGTTCTGGTGACCAGCTCCTGACTCCATCATGAGACCCTGGACCTCATCTAGATTGAAGGTGCTCGTCAGGGCAACTCTATTGAGCCCAAACACGATGGAGTTATGATGAGTAGAGTAGGAGTTCTGGTGAACAACTCCTGACTCCATCATGAGACCCTGGACCTCATCTAGATCGATGGTGTTCGTCAGGGCAAATCTTTTGAGCCCAAACACGATGGGATTATAATTAGTAGATTAGGAGTTCTGGTGACCAACTCCTGACTCCATCATGAGAACTTGAACTTCATCCGGGTCAAAAATAATAATGCAAACCCTAACGTAATTTCAAGTGAAAATGCGTTTTTCAGAAAATCGGAGCCAAATAACACTAAACCTTACTCATAGTGTTGTGTTCCTGCCGGTGAGTAAGGTTGCCAGAGCTCAACGAGGGGCGGGAGGGGGTTAGGGTCGGCAACGCGCATGTAACTCCTCTGGAGTTGCAGGCGTACATATGCGGGCCGTATGCTTGTTTGCCACCGAGTATAAAAAAAAGTAACACTGAAAATCCATCAATAAGCGAGTCTGTTGTTAGGCATACTGTAAAAAATGAACTTTTATTAAGATTTTCTAATCGCAGTATATAGCACTTCTCGGAACTCCGTAGCTGATTACGAACGCAACGAATGCCTGACAATCGAGCACAGGTCCGTCCTCTAAGCGCGCTCCGCGCGGACTGAGAGCGGGGCGTCGCTGTTGCGTGATTTATACGTGTTTTAAAAAAATATAAATTTACGGCAATGTAGGTCCCATAGTTACGATTTTTTTTTATAGGTTAACATAAAGTTACAGTTTGCTATAATATTATTTTTAAAGCAAAATATGCGTACAATTTGCGGAAATAAAATATAATAAAACCCTGTTTTCGCCAAAAAAATGAAGAAAACTCGGAAGGTATTTTATCAGTTTTTTCAAATGAATCTTCGATTGTTAATCATTCCAGCCCCTCGTACGAGATATGTTGAATCAAATTGTAGTCATTCATGTACCAAATGATTCTTGTTTATAGCAAAATTGAGAACCGAAACGCCACATCTCACTGCAAAATTTGGAAAAGACTCCCAATAAACCTCATTAAAAAAGAGGTTTAAAAGAGAAAATGAAAATTTGAACTGTTGGAGCCCCTAGTTTAGGAAACGATTATTTAAGTACGTTATCAGTTTTTGAATAAATACTAATAGTTACGTCCTAATCTTGAATGAAAAAGGAAGCATTTTACAAAATACGCTCGTCTGTAGGAATAAGGCCTCTTAACTTGTTATGTTCACCTTTTCAGCAAAGACAAAAGAGCAACTTTATAATACCTACGCACATTGTCAGTCAGTTTTGAGTAGGTTTAGGAAGGTCAAAAGAAATGAGCAAAGTTTGACAAATAAAACGGGAGCGCCTGCAAAAAAACTTTCTTCAAGCTGATACATCATTGGATTAAGTAGTATTTTAAATAAATAAATAAACATTATAGGGACGTTCTTACACAAATTGACTAAGTCCAACGGTAAGCTCAAGAAGGCTTGTGTTGTAGGTACTCTGACAACAATATATATAATATATACAAATATTTAAATACATAGAAAACATCCATGACTCACAAAATTTTATATAGATGGGAGTCTTGGATTTCTAAATGGCAGGCTTCCTAAGTACATCTTACTATTTATCTGGTAGTATAGCTAAGTAGTCATGAAAGAAAAAGCCAATCGGTTTTTATCCTCCCTTTTGTTCTTGTAGTGTCTTATAACATCACATATAAAATATTAAGCTCTCAGCAAAATGGAAGATAGCCTGGTTTCATTTCAATATCAAACCACTGATTTACAAATCTGTTTTATACTCTTCTGTGTCAGTAGAATTGAATCAAAAATATTATTTAATCAATATTTCGTAATAAAAACGATTCAGGATTTGAACCCGGGACCTACTAACTAGGCTAAGAAGATGCCGTGTATTATTTTTACAAGCTTTTATTTGACTCGCGATGTATGTTAGTATGTACCTAAGACCTAAATATGAAACTATGTTTGTCAGGTCAAATATTGCAAGTTAAAGTTGACCCACTTTCCGACTTCCAATGAAGCTGAAACTTTGTATATTTTATGTAAATCTGATGACAATGCAATATTATGGTGACATGGATCTGATGTTGGAGATAGGAGGTAGCGATGGGAACTCTGTGATAAAACAACGCAAACTAATTGTGATTGGGGATAGAATTATATCGATGAGTATTTGTTGCCTGTGGTAAGAAACGTAGTCAGCGATAAAAGCTTGAACCAAATATGTAATTTTTGCCAGACACATAAAAACGAGTATGTAAACGAGTAAACGAGTATAACCTACCTGTAACGTGATTTATTGATTTAACTTTTAGAGAAATAGTTTGGGTCTTGTAAAGTTTAAGTAATATAAGCACCTTCACCTTCACGTTATACTTTTATTAGGGTCGCTTTGTACCCATTCTGGTCTTCCTAACTTGATGAAAGGACTGTATTACTTTCCAACATCAAAGAACACGTAGAAAGCTTTTATAAGATTAAAGTAGGAACCGATGGCATATAAAGTTTTCCATTCAAACTATTCTGAATAAAACAGGACAGGGACGATATTATAATTCCCTTGCCGAGCAAATGATCTCAGGTGAAGAATTTAAAATACTAGAATTTCTACACAGTCACTACCTATCAGTGAGGCGTTTAATACTCGCCTGGGCAATGACATATTAAATATATTAAAACGGGTTACTCATGTATTTTAAGTCGAAAATCTCTCGACATGTTTCACTCCGTTTTGAGGAGCATCAGTCAGTCTGCGCCGGTCCGCCAACGCGAGCTCCCGATGATGTCCTCAAAATGGAGTCAATAATGTCGAGCGATTTTCGACTTAAAATACGCGAGTGACCCTGATTAATATATTTAATATGCCTGGAAACTGTTATACAAATAAAGGCCGGGAAATTAGGAATTCTCGGCCAAGTAGTAATAGACGCGTATAGGCCGTTAGGGATACTATGCTGGCAAACCCTTTTCTCGTGTGTATTTTTTCAAACGATAGCAATAAAATAAAAATAAAAACCTTATCGAAAACAGATTGAGTTATGACCCCTGATATATATTAGAGTGCATATTCAGATATTTTTGGAGTATCTGATGGCTACTACTGTAAAACCTCAATATACTCAACGTCGTTTTGAAAATCATTTTCATCTTCTTAATAAAACATGGGGTCTGTTCGGCAACGCAACGGCAGTTATAACGAAATGAAAATGAAAATCTTTATTTCAGGCAATTAGTGGCCAATAGATAAAAACCTTAAAATTAACATATAAATTATAACAATATATTTTAAAACTAAACACATTATGGTTGCGATGCATTACGCAACCTCGCGCAGTGTCAGGGAGCCGGCCGCAGAACGGCCAAAACTTGACACCCTTAATATACCTTTATAATACTTCTTAAAAATTATACATTAAAATAATTCTTGAATCGTCTGAGAAAACGAACTTAGACGTAAAGAAAGAATGCGAAATTATCGCTTTTTATGTTAAGATAGGATTCTAAACGTTCGCTTAGACAATTTCCCTCTTTAGCGATAATAATAACAACCGTACACGTTTATAATTTTTTTGATAACATAAATAGTTTTCGTCGAATTTCCGTAACTTTGTTAAGTATCGGCTTTGATTAGGTAAAGGTTAAGGAAAATGTTGGATCACATCAAAACTTCATCCGTTTAGTGCTTAATGGCAATGAACAAATAATACAATATAATATAACGACAGTAAAGAGCGGGGTTAGTATAAGGTTATAGGTGAATTGGTGAAAAGGATAATGGAAGACCGCTTCTCCATAAAAAAGTAGTCCTCATTTTCCTCTCTGGATATTGACATTAAGGAAAATAAATTTAATACAACTTGGTGTAAAGCTACTCCTGGAAAGGACAGGAAAATGGGTCACCATTTTGTGTGGGGATGGTCGTCCATTTTACTCTTAAGCACGACGAGTGGTACCAAGAGCAACAGTGTCAGGTCCATCTAATGCCCGAAACCTTGTATAGATTTTACGTTAAAAAAGCGCAATTAATCTCAGACACAGGATTTTGAGGATAACCGCGCTGTATCTACGATCAAAGAGAAATGTCGCATTTGTTAATTTTATTAGGGTTGACATTGACAGTCATAAAAAAGATCATTTGAAGTGATGATTTATATAGCGTGTATTTTTGATACAACCGCATAATCAATGGGTAGTTCCCTACAATTATTTATATATTCAGGAACGATTCTATCTATTTGTATATGCATCGTAAATTTAACTTTACTTTATCGATAACCGATAACTTGATTACTTACATTCAAATTTAGAACATCTTTGAGAAACGAAGAAATTTGATTTGGCCTCATTTTAATATCAGTCGAGATAACGTTTTATTTGAAATAAAATGTCAGTCGCAAACAATTTTGACAAAGTTAACATGTGGGGTTGTCGTTGAGATTTAAGAAGACGTCTTGCGATTTTTTTTTGTGTTTTGCTCACTAACGTTGTTTAAAGTGATAGCTTATTATGCAGTGAACTATCTTGGAAGTGAGCAGCTAATGAAAACCTACTAATCTTGCAACGCGTTTAACCATGTTTTAATCAACACCCGGCAATCCATCGTGGCTTTTAGTTAAGTCCAGCTATATCTTTACTAAAAGCAACTACCGAACAACGTTATGCTCTACGAGCAGACTTTAAAAGCGACTACTGAACAACGACACTTGACATTGGCAAAATCATAAAAGATTGGATGGAGGCCATATCTTAAAAGAAGAAGTACAAATTTCACATGTTACTTGATATCGGACGATACGACAATCGGCCCCGACTCTAGTTTGTGTCTGAAAAAAAAAACAACTGATGCATGACATGCGCGAAAAAGTTTGCATTTCCGCAATTTAACGTTTAATTCGTTTGTAAGTATAAAATTACTTTGTTTTATTGAAGCTAATGATATCGATGTAGATAAAGCAGTATATGTAACTTTACATAATTACGCATTAAAATACTTCATTAATTATGTAGCAGTCACATAAACTACTATAATGAACACACTTTTAAAGGTTATTTTTTAAACGACTTTTATATTTTCATGAAAAAATAATTCACCAAGCAATGTATCCTCTCTATGTACTTTGTATTTCGCGACGTAATTAATAGATACATTGTAGGCAAATGTTATGTGATATAACTACCCCAACGCTTTCCTCTTGTTAGCTTACCGAATGACATAAAATTTGTTAGCCTAAAATATACACTGAATGAATTCCATGGTTCCCGGTAAACTGAGAATGGCTTGATTAGCAACTAAAAGGGCACTCACGGGCCAGATAACAAATGGCAAGCTGTCAATGCCCGAGGACAGTGCATTAACATGTCACAGAAGGGTTGACAGTGATTGATTCAGCTGCTAGTGACAGGCGAATTTGAACCTAATTGTTTTGCAAACATTGCAAGTTTCAATAGTCGATGGCACACCCTAACCGCGGCTATTTCTTCGGGTAGAGGTCGAGACTTTGAATAAACCTTTGAAAGTGTTTACGGAGACTCACGGTCACATACGCTCATTCATTTGCAAAATACATATAACTCAGTTGCAACCTTAGGAATCCTATCTTCTTTCTATCTTCTCTTAGAAATTTTATCCTAGAATGAATTGAGTTATACTATACGTCTCCTAAACGTGGACGCAATTGAAACCAAGTCCTCGTATACTAAATTAGACTTTGCGGTACTTACCCAAAAGTAGATAGATATATACGGTTTAGATATCTTGTTGACCGAAGCGTTAGCGAAGGTCTCTTTTAACCAGGGCATTTTGCTTTCGTATGTCCGACTGTTCTTCTCTACAGGTCGCAATTATTTAGCGGTTAGAGCGTGCTATGATTAGGTAAATAGAATTTGTTTGTCGATCTAGTTTTTGAATTTTTTTTAATGCGGAAATTTGGCATAAAGGACTTAAGCGCCAATAGCATCAATGACGCGTAAAAACGCGTGATAAGCGGGCATCTCGCTCGTTTCTTCCTAGAACGTGCAGAATGTGAAATGAGGTGCCCTGAGGTATTTTCTTTGCGCTACGACATGGGATTTTCACAAGAAGAGGGTATTTAGGGTTCTCAAAGGTCGGCAATGCTTAAGTGGCTCCTATGATGTTGCTGAACAACAACATGATGTTGCTTATGTCCATGGGTGACGATGACCGCTTTCCATCAGGCGGCTTGTCTGCTCGTTATCTGACTATACTATAACATAAAAAAGTATTCTTCACTTTTAAATATTTTAAGCTTAATGCAAGGTCTACAGCTCACAGAGCTACTAGTAAGTATGATCGATGTTTTGGGTTTAAACGTTAATGCCCAAAAGGCTTATCAAAACTACCGCCGTTATGAGAGTTGTGATTCCCCTGACATTGCATAACCTGTCTGACGGTGTCCCGCCATTTGTCTCCGTTTTTGGCATCATTAAGTGCGGTTAGCTACATACCGTTTAGAGTATGCGGATTTCGTCAAACCAACTGTATGATCTGTGATCACAAGAATTATAACTACGAGTAGTTTCTGTTATTTAATTTTTCTTATAAACGGGCCGAATTTTATTTAGTTGTCAATTTTCTTCCGTCAGTTTTCGATATATACAGTTAGTAGGAGAGTAGCTGTAGAAAATTTGTTCTATAGATAAAGTTTCCTATTCGGTACAATAAAAGCGAAATTCCCTCTCAGAATTAGTTCTTCAAACCAGCTAATTTATTTTCGAATTTAAATTAAAATCACCCCAAATGCACCACACTACGCCACGCGCACATGAACGCTATTTCTCTCGCTAGTAGTTTAAAGGACAACTACCCCTAGAGAGCCTCCGTGAAAATCGAACATTAGTTATTCTTTAGGCTTTTCTCTCGCTTGAATGAGCAAGAGCGATAGAGAGGCAGATAACGAAGATCTGATTTTCCCTTACCTACCTACTGTTCATTTGAACAAAACTTAGCGTGAAACAAGTTTGATCGAACAAGTAAGTGGATTCAGCGAATCGGTTAACTATAGTTCTGATTACTTCGACCTTGATAAGATCGCAAATTAAGTACATTAATGCCCATTTTAAATCACAGTCGCAGAATTACGTAAGATAAGATTAACGTGACTAAAGTTATTTTCACTTAAGAGGGAAGTACCTATACCACGTGATCGTCCATACAAAAAGAAAAAACGTTTTTTCAGTTCTAAATATTTTCCATTCTCCATATTTTTTTAGTATGTTATTGACACAATGAAAAACTAAGATTTATAGGTTTTCCTTATTATCAAAATTTGAAAACAAAAAATAATGGGTTTTTTTTTCTAAAAAGCGAAACCTATAAACCTAAAGCGAAACCGTTTTCTTCCAAAATGGAGTTTCAGTAAAAATATACCGTTATTTCGGTAGAATCGAAAAGCTATTCTATCCTCTTAAGTATTATATAAAGAAAGGAATAACTATGTTAAAAGAACTTGTTATAATATAAGCTTTGATTATTGACTACAACTATTTAAATCGTCTTCCATTACTCATTAAGATAATTACAAGAAGCGTAAAAAAACAGTTGTTTTATTCAACTTTCTATGACAGTTCACCATCTGACAAGATAATGCAATATCACAGAATAACTAATAGTACTACGCAATATTACTAATAAGTTACCTGACTTATTTTCTATGCATTTGAAAAACTGAATATTGTATATGATTCATTATCTTAAGATACAATTGTGAAATTTTGGTTGTACAGTCAGCATCAAAAGTAGCGGATCAAACTACGCTTCAAAAGTATCTACCGTTCTGTAACAGCTTAACAAAAAGTGATGCTTCTATATGTAGTACAATTAACTGTAAAAGATAATAATATACTTTAGGACGTGAATTTTAGAGATTTACCTACATTTAGAAAATTTATCCGGAATATCAGATACTTTTGGTGCGTTGTTTCATCCGCTACTTTTGATGCTGACTGTACCAGTCATGCATAATATCATGCAACTCAGGTTAAATGAGTTGTGCTTGATGCTTTCGGCAGAAAATGAAGTTACATGACGCAGTCATATGATATTTTCTCAGTAAAGAGTTAAGATTTTGAAACTTTTCTTTTAGTAGACATACATTTTAACGGTTTTAAAGACGATTTCGACTGGTTATCCACTTATGTTACTTAAGTTGCGCGTGACTCGGTAGTACGGCAATTAAGCTCTAAGTAGTTTTGTCATTACTGTGTTTTTTTTTTCATCCGATCAATACTTACTATCTTCATTTTAATTCTCCTGCTCGGGTTAGATACAAAAAGAAGCATATTTTTTTTATATTCGTGTGTTTATGACACAATACAATTTACCAGAGATATATTCATGTACCTACCCAGTTTATTATCTTCTTTATGTATATAGACATAAAGTTCTTGACATCATTATGATTCTTAGCATATACGCTCAAACCAGGAATAAGAGCATTTTTGGTTACTGTGGTTGTGAAAAATTACATGCGAATATGACTTCATACTTATTAAAGTACTTAAACGTGACTTAAACGAATATTTTACAAATACTACAGTAAATAAATATTTTACTTAAAGTTCAAATATACTTTATTCATGTAGGCCTAGCAACAAGCACTTATGAATAGTAAGACAGTATTACATATTATTATCTTAAGCCAATTATCATAAGCTTATTACAAGATACTACTTCATAGACTTTATACTCGTATGCACCTAAGTATACACAAAAAAAAAATAACTTTGCTGATCGTTACCCTGAAAAATATTTAACATTTTTTTTTTCATTTATTGCAGATCAATAATCCATAGGATGTTAGTAGCAATTTAGACTTAATAACTTAGTTAGTAGGAGTTTTGATGAGTGATTTTATGATACGTCTAATTTTATAAGCTCTGAGCTAAGGAATGATACAGAACGGAGAAAGAGAATGTATTTTTTAAAACTAAGGGGAAGATGTTATCTGTGGTAATTGTATCCAAAACAAATGTATGTATCAGTGTAAAACGGTTACCTAACGCATTAAAAAAAAAACTTAGTTACCATTCAGTCAGAATAGGCTAAACGGGGGCTATTAGTAAGTATCATCTATACATTACAAGCATACGGGAGTAACTTCGCAGCGCTTTGTACGTCATTTTACTAAGAAGAGAATACTTTTTACAATAACTCAAAAATGGCTAGACCGATCATGTTCACTAAGTTATTTATCAAGCTTTTGTATTGATTTTTTTCATATATGTTCAACCCATATGGTTCAAAAGTTACGGAGCCCACTGATTACCAGTTCGCCGGACGATATCGGTCTGTTAGTTATTCGTAAAAGCTGACAATCGCGAATAACTGACAGGCCGATATCATTCCGGCAAATTGGTAATCAGTGGGCCCCTTTAGAAGGTTTTTTTTTTTCGCGGCGATTATTTTCGAAATAATTCACTTTATCGAAAGTGGTTTTTGGAATGTTAGACACCATTAGGTAAGAGCGAAAAAAAACATGGGAGGTACAGAAAAAATCCAAATATTTGAGCAAAATTGTTGTACTTTCTGAAGAAACCGTCACATGCCCGCAAGAAAACGCACGTTTATCTTAGGGACCATTTACACGGTATGAGCTTCTCGCCTCGAAATACTACTATCGTAACACCAAATAAAGCATATTATCATGTAAACTACACGTGCGACATCGCATCTCGAAGGATTAAGGAAGGATAACTCCGTGTGATTTACATTGAATACGAGAGTCGTATGTGAGATACAGATATCATAAGGGCTTATTGACGGCGCGCGAACTTAGTCTTATTGGTTATGGAGCTTTTTTGCCAAAAACTGTATTTTGAGATGGAAGCAGGTCACTTTGCACGATGATAGTGGAAACCCAATAAAACGAATTAATTCGAAGCACTTGTAATTTCGTTCCTTGTGTGTGTGTGTGAAAAAATCTCATCACAATAAAATATGGCAAAATACATGTAATAAAATACTCATAAATATTGACACAAAATTACGTTACTACAGCTGTCTGCTGATAAAAACAAAAAGCGCCAAGAGAATAGCACCTAAGTATCTCAATAATGTAAATCTTTTAAATAGTATTTCTAATTAAAAACCTAAATTATTTTGTAGATTTTTCCCGTACGTTCCCGTACTTTCGGTGTTTACTTTATCTATGGAGTTTTGGAGGTTTGAGGAGAAAATGTAAGGATATTTTTTTTTACAAAAGATCTTTTCTGCATTCAAAAGAACGGCACATGCTTCGAAAATGTCTTTTAAAGGGTTGCTTAAACGTTGAATAATTTCCTATAACATTACTTTAAAGCTGTATGTACAGTCCTCACTAGAAACGTACAAAGGATGAAGTCAGTTTCCAATTATTTTAGGTTTATGTACCTACATCAGGTTTACCATAAGGGATTTCTCAATGTCTTCTTAGTCCATTTATAAATATGTCAACCCCAAAGAATTTAAGAAAGTCGACCTTAACATATTTACAATAAGAGTTACGGCAATGCTTTCATAAAATAACTTTATGAAATCTTTGTCACGTCGTCCTTTTTGCATTAGTTAACTTTCTTTTGAATAACAACCTTGACCCGTTATAACATGATTCCTTTTTCTTTAAATATGTAAATGTCACGGGAACTGTAGAATATATTTAAAAGGATACAGTTATGCCACTTTGGTCCAGAAGTGCAAGTTGATAGGTATTGCAGGTTGATAAAGCGAACTGTGAACGTGACAAGAATTATGACTATCACTGACGTGATATGACTGACGATCAAAGCTCTAGGGTTGATAAAAAAAGGATGCTAATGTCTTTGAGGGTCATATGATCAATGATGCATACACATAAACTTACTATTGATGTTTATTGTAAAGCAACTTGTATTCTAATCAATTAATTTTTTTTATCAATTTTTGTCTTAGTTGAAGCATCGTGACCTTACGTCTGTAGGATGTGCCATTCGTATGGCAAAAGGCCAGACCTTATAATGATGCCTTCTTTCTTAGCAAAAAGATCGGTGTCTTTTATAGGACAATGTGTGGGTCAGCATGGCTAAGGCGTTTGTCAGAGAGTTGGGTCAATGACTCAGGTATACGGGAAGCTAACCTTAGAGCCTGTTTCAGAAAGGTCAAGTAGTCCTGAGCTAACTTAAGCTACATGCCACTTATATGACGAATAAAGTCATCGTTGGCGTTTCAAAATGTTCAAATAAACTTAAGTGATAGATGAAGTGCTTTGCAGGAAGTTTTATCTGGCAGTTAATTTATTTGTAAATTTGCTATCCAATACTTGTACATTGTGAAACAAATCCTCACTGTTACCGCATTAACTGTATTCTGAGGTAATTTAAAGTGGCAACATGCAACACTGCTATAGTAGGTATACGGACGTTTTTATGGGCAAGGTACCTACGATTTAGTCCAGTAAAAGCAGTAGGATAAAGATAAAAGATAAGATAAAAGTTTCTTATTTGCACAAAAGAAAAGATACTCAAGAGATAAGTATTAATAGTAATGCGCATATAGCTATATTAGTGTGTTTACAGACATTGCAGAGGTCCCCGCACTAGGCCAAGCCTGTATCGCGGGAGACCAGTTTACCATATTGTGCCATGCCTTAATCTACATAATATTTAAGGGAGTAATACAGAATGATATGAGTATTTTTGCAAGCTTAGAAAAGTGACTAAAATACTTCTTAAACTAAATTCCTTATACTAATTCGGGTTCCGTACCCAAAGGGTCAAACGGGACCCTATTACTGAGACTTCGCTGTCCGTCCGTCCATCCGTCCGTCCATCCGTCCATCCGTCCGTCCGTCTGTCTGTCACCAGGTTATATCTCATGAACCGTGATAGCTAGACAGTTGAAATTTTCACAGATGATAACAACAACAAATACTAAAAACAGAATAAAATAAATAAATATTTAAGGGGGGGGGGGGGGGGGGGGTAATTCCCATACAACAAACATATATTTTTTTTTACCTTTTTTATAAATAATGGTACGGAACCCTTCGTGCGCGAGTCCGACTCGCACTTGGCCGGTTTTTTTACAAGCAGAGCCTCCGTTTCATTGTATGTTAGTGAAGAGAGCCAGGTAAATATAAGTTTTTTGGCATTTATTTTTCCTTTATTCCACTTTTTTTTTTTTCACCCTGCAGCCTGCACCCACCTTAGCAAATTTATGTTTGGCCCAATGGTTGACTGGTAGAGAATGCTTCATGGCATTAACTCCGCCTATTGTACGATTTACTTGTATTTTTGCAATAAAGTTTAAAATAAATAAGTCCACTTTAACAAAATTGCGGGAGAAAACTATAATCTAGCAAACTGGAAAATTTCAACATTTATTGCACGAGGGACAACTTCCGATATCAATGTTGAATTTTGCGCCTTTTTCTACCACTAACAAATTGGTTTGCCAGAGTATTTAGTAATGAAAATAAAAACAATTAGCTTGGTAGAATACACATACTTATGTATACACATTTATCAAATATAAGAGCGATTCCATCAGAAAAACAAAAATCTCAATAATGTGATTGCCCTTACCCTTTTAAAATAACAAAACGAAACAACAGCAAAACATTTAAAAAACGATAACATACCGTTTAGCGCCATTATCCCTCAACCCAGGGGACCTTTGTCAAAATTTAAACATTAGTGTCGTCCTAATTATCTAAATTCCAAAGTAACAACTGGGCTCAAGCGAATGAGAATCTTCTGGTAATACACAAAAGCCTTACTTTAAGTTGTGTTAATACTCTTTTTAAATCCATTGTCGGGTTTTTAAACATGGGTGTTTTCTATGTATATAAGTACGGATTTATCTATATAAGTATGTGTATGTCGTCGGCTAGTATATATAGTACAAATTTAGCCTAGTTTGGGGCTAGTCGATCTGTGTAAGATGTCCTCTCATATTTATATTTAAGGGCTTGCTCCTAAGTGCAAATGCGTGTTTCCCAGAGCAAAGATTGCATCTAATCTATCTTTTAAAAAGGCTTTATTTGAAATAACAAGCATAGCTTTTCTAATAAAATCATGCACACCCCAGAACACGTCATCTCATTACCGAAGCATACATATCTCTCATGGCAACATGAGGGCGAGAACTTTTACGCAATTTGGGACACATTAAAATCGTAATGACGAAGGGGTGAGATTTCGCTTAGCTTTTATCAACGGTATCTTACCTACATCGTATATTATACAAGGTCAAATCTCCGATGAAAAAACACAATGAAGACATGACTAATAAAAGAAAATAAAATTTAATAATTTACAGTTTCATTATACTCTTATCAATATTTTTCTTAAAATAATAACTATTGCTTACTGCAAAATTTTGACTGAGCAAGGTGCGAATGACTGACTGATGTTGTCTCTATATAATCATATATTTTTTAATAGTACCGAGATGACAGCTCTACTGTCCCACGCACTTTCCTGCAATGAAAATTTTGGAGATAGAGATACTTATTTGTTCTTGAAATGCGCCACCAGTATTTTATTAGGGATAATAGTCCCAGATTTGTATCATTTTTACAAGCGTTTATTTCCGAGTAATAGTCCATTGAATAAAAAGTTCTAGAGTGCGTGAGTTAGTAACGTAAGATGTTTCTTCGGAAACATGTCAAGAGTCCCTAGGTAATAAACATACTAAAACCCCGGGACACTAGGAGGAGCCCAGGAGTGGGGGGAGGGGGGGAAAGGGTCCATTTTTTCATTTTTCGCTTAAATCTCAAAAACGGTACATGTTAGAGAAAAACTTTCAAGGAAAAGTTGAAAGGCCATAAAATTATCTACAAGTTGTACCTAAATCATTTTTTTCTATTCCCAGCCGTTTCTGAGTTACACGCAGTAAAAAATGATTTTGGCTCAAACAATTTCCCCATACTACATACACATGTTTATCACATCAATCGATCAAAAAATATTTCTTTCTTCCAAAAAACTCAAATGTGCAACTTGTGACCGGTACTGATAGATTGCTCTTAATTAGGTCTATAATTGGTAAAATAAACACATTCCTCCATGGAAGCCTTTAGGAGGAATCGATTGTCAAAATATTATATTAGGGTAGTTTGAGTTACTGAACTTGATCTTTTTATTTTTTTCTTCCAAAAAACTCAAAAGTGCAACTTGTGACCGGTACAGATAGATTGCTTATAATTAGATCTATCATTGATAAAAATACCAGATTCCACCACGGAGGCGTTTACGGGGAATTGAATTTTATTAGGGTAGTTACGATACTTGAACTTTTTATTTTTTTTCTTCCAAAAAGCTCAAAAGTGCAACTTGTGACCGGTACTGATAGATTGCTCTTAATTAGGTCTATCATTGGTAAAAAAAACACATTCCTCCATGGAAGCCTTTAGGAGGATTCGATTGTCAAAATATTATATTAGGGTAGTTACGCAACTTGACCTTTTTATTTTTTTTCTTCCAAAAAGCTCAAAAGTGCAACTTGTGACCAGTACCGATAGATTGCTCATAATTAGGTCTATCATTGATAAAAAAACCAGATTCCACCATGGAGGCGTTTAGGAGGAAAAACGGTCGTCTGCGGGCACTCTAAGTTGGTAAAATAAAAAGTTTTCGAATTTTTCACCTTTCATGGGATGTAGCTCGAAAACGGCTGGGAATAGAAAAAAATGATTTAGGTACAACTTGTAGATAATTTTATGGCCTTTCAACTTTTCCTTGAAAGTTTTTCTCTAACATATACCGTTTTTGAGATTTAAGCGAAAAATGAAAAAATGGACCCTTTCCCCCCCTCCCCCCACTCCGGGGCTCCTCCTAGTGTCCCGGGGTTTTAGTATGTTTATTACCTAGGGACTCTTGACATGTTTCCGAAGAAACATCTTACGTTACTAACTCACGCACTCTAGACCCCCCTTGGAGGGACTCATTCAATGGACTATAACTTGCCCTGTTAGTATGTCTGTATGCATGTGTATTTGTGTGGATCAAATCTTGGAAGCGAAATTTGACCCATTCCCGATTTCCGATTAAGCTCAAATTATGCATTCGAATGTAAATCAGATGACAATGAAATATTATGATGGCGTGAAGCTGATCTGATGATGGAGACAGGTGCTCATGGGAACTCTCTGATAAAACAACGCAAAACAATCATGTTTGAGGTTGTTAGAATTGTCTCGATGATGATTAGTTGCCTGTGAAAGAAAAGTACAGTCAACGATAAAAGCTTGTACCAAAAACTTATTGTTTAGTTACCTACTTTCAGACGAAAATGACACTGTTCCATGTAGCATATTTTATTTATCGTGACATCTAGATTTTAGTAGGTAGGTATCCCTTCGTTTTTATCATAAGGAAGTTTAAAAAACCGACCACTCTTGCTATTGCACATTTTTTTGCAAATGAGGTCTGAGTCTGGTGCAAACTAGATACCACGCCACTCAATTTTTTTTTTCATAGTATAACATTTTACACTGAATTTTAATCCTCAATAGATTAATTACTTCACATAAAAAGACTTCGATGAATAGATATTAATCAAACAAACCCCCTATTTACGTAATTTGATATCGTAAATATTATTTAATCGCCAATAATTCTCAAAAAATTTATCATTCATGTAAATTAATCCCATTGAGATACGAAAATACAGTATTCAGTCTTCTTTGTTGGACCTTTTATATATTGTCATTGGTCTATAAAGGTAGCATTGAAAACATAATATAAAAATGCTTCAGATTGTATTAGATGGCAAATTTTATTCAAACCAAGTGACTTTGAAATAGAGGTGGATTGTCAAGGGAAACTTTGTAGACACAGTAAATTTACTGCCATCTTTAGACATATTATTAAAACTTTTAGAACGCCATTTGACTTTGATCCTTATTCTTTCACTGATATGTGTTAAATTTGTTAAATATCAAAAAGCGGCGCCACCTAATAGATCAAAGGCCAAAGGTATGGCGATGGCGGCATCGTTTCGAGCGATGGCGATGGCGCCACAGCCTTTGGCCTTTGCTCGGTAAGATGGCGCCACTTTTTAATATTTATCAAATTTGACACATCAGTGAAGAATAAGAATAAAAGTCAAAGGCGTTCTAAAAGTTTTAATCATGTGTCTAAAGATGGCAGTAAATTTACAGTGGCTACAAAATTTTCTTTAGCAATCCACCTCGATTTCAATTTCTCTTTGGTCACAACTAACTCGGTATTGTTAACTACTTATAAAGTTATCTTGAAACTGCTTCCTAGCCTATTCGGTAGTGACCCTGCCTATAAAGTAGAAGGTCCCGGGCTCCGGTCAGAGCATTTATTTGTGTTTATCACGAATATTTGTTCTTGAGTTATGGATATTTTTTATGTATCTGAGTAATATGTATTTATCAATCATATATAGTCGCCTAGCACCCTTAGTACCTACACGCTTTACTTAGTTTGGGGCTAGAAAAAATAAACAAAATGGAAGCTCCTATCTATATATTTATGTATATCTTACGTTAAGGTTTGTCCTCCCGCAAAATACCGTAAAACTAAGTTACTCTGAACCATTTTTTATATTAAATATGATACTTTTTGAGCAGAAACAAATACATAACAATCTACAAGATATGAGCAATGATGTGATTATTCTGGCAATCTATTTTAATTCAAATAAGTGAACAAAAAAACTTGAAGTCACCCCTATTTATTTTAGTTGTATCCTTATTACTACTGCAACTTTTATCGAATATATATGAAATTTTACCATCTTTCTCACAAAATACTAAATAATGATTTGGTTTTCTTGCTTTTTGTAAATTTACAAAAGTATGCCTCAATACCTAAAAAATAAGCCTAAATCTTCAAACTTCAAGCTACCCGTTAGCTAGCTAACGTGCCGGCCCTCAAACTCACTCTATCTTTAAGCGGTTTTCCGGCGTCTCCTACAATGTACTATTAGAACTGGGAAAATTTATATTCGCATTAAAGTCTAGCGTCAGCTTAATCAGAAATCAGAGGAATCAGCAAGAAACTCAGTTTCTTTATTCCGTTCATGGAAATCTCCGACCAGTTATATTCAATTCGCTGCCACACGCACGCTGCGCGCTGCAAGCATTGAAGGAAAATTTAGCTTTGACTCATTTATCGTTGTTTAAAAGAATTCCTGCGTAGTTTTAATCATAATAAGCTGGGTAATTTCATAAGAAATATTTGATATTGAATAATACATAGTATTTTAAGAAGGGTTTGACTATTTTTTATAAGAAATCGTTTAACTGCCTCTTTGCACTGAATTTTCAGTGAACCAGATAACTTGGGACATCCCCAATCCCCATGTATTAAGTATACACTTTTGTTATGAATATGTTTAAAAAAGTCCCCCGTCCTCTCTGTATTATTATATTTTTCAAACACGAAAGGTAAGGTGACAGATGTCATCTCTATATAATATATAATCATAAAGCGCCGAATCTCGCGAAATTACTGAGATGTCATCTGTCAGCATAACCTTATATTTGAAACATATTAAAGCGCGGGGACTACTTAGCCTGGTCATAAGTTCTGTCACAAAGGTTTTGGCTGATAAAAAGCTAACGGTACAGATCTCTCTTTATTCATATATATGGTTTAAAACCTTATTTTATGTTGAATTATTTACAATACAATTCAATGTAATTTGCTGTCTCAGTTTTGTATAATTCTATGTAATAAGTATTCGAAATAATGTTATAAAAAAGCATGCAAAAAATATGTGACCTGTTCAAGGTGATTTTGATCCCTACATATTTATTTTTCATTTTTACATAGTTGAATCTTACACAAAATAAAAGCTGGGTCTTTGATCTTTCTTATGATATATAATTAATGTATATTGGACTGCCAACATTACAACTGTACGTGTTTTACCAAATCTACTCGTTGAATAGCAGTCAAAAATTAGCGTGTCACTGAAAAGTTGGGATCGTGTAAGCTGAACAACAGAATAGTCGGAGAGCTAAATGCTGGCGATAAAAACTTCTAATAAAGTAGGTTTATACAAATAAACAATTATACCTATTATATTAATACACTGATTTTGTAAAGTATAATTTTTTACAATCCAGCCGCGTATTCGCGTCTAACCACAATCCTAAGTAAATAAGTAGTAAATAAAGACGCGATCTAAATTTTAAACTAATTATATGACGTTTTGATCAGTATAAAACAAACTTTCAAATTATGGCAAACTGTTTTTATTAAAAGCTTTTTTTTAAGTCAATACCTTTGTGACAGAACTTATGACCTAACTAAGTATATAACCAAATCTCTCTTTCTTAAATGAAGAGATGTACCAAGTAATTAGAACAGTTGTAATGACTGAAATGCAAATTTATCGTGAAGGATTAACATTTCGCTGCAAAACCATTTCTCTTCCGCGACGCTCATAAAAATACTGTCGACATTACATAAAGTATCTCAATCGAGTTCGCCCGCCACAGAACATGGTATGAGCATTACCTATCTGTATTCAATTTTACATGTTACACGCTGTAAAAGCACTTTCTGAGTATGTGTTCAACGGAACACGTACCGTACGGGAAAAAAAGATGTGGGTGGAACCAAAAGTATGAAATAAACACTTTAGTTGAATATTTTAGAGATATTCGGATGAGAGGGTGCGAGAAAAAGTTTACTAGATATTTCCATTAGGAAGGTAAATAAGGAAACTGTTGATGTAACCTTCTCATGTTTGCTTCATACTCCTACTTACGAAAATGTTGGTTGAAATTTAGAATATTTTTGAGCAGAGTCCAATGATGCGGTGGTCGATGTTATAAAATGATGTTTTAGTTGAAATTATGTAATTATTCATTATTTTTCCTACTCCCGTTCTTTTATTTATCATATAAAGGGTTGTGCAGATTTCTTTAAAACCCTACCTTATAGTTGTCAAGACAAGTCTTTAGTCTATTCCCCAAAAACGCATTTGTGCATATACGCAGTATCTTTTTCGCACTTTTCGATACTTCATGTAAATAAATGACCACTTAAAAATATTGTATAAAATACATTGTTGCCAACCTTATTTTAAATGTCATCTCCGACAAATGAGTGCACCATAGACATGTTTTTTTTTTAATTTTATTCATTCATTTTCCCGCCCGTATCCTCCATTCTTTGCGACTTCTTGAATGTGGTTATTGTAGTTGTCGAATAATAACTTAACTTTTGTGTTAAAAACAAACTAATGGATGAAGACGAAATGTTTGTGTTTTTATTCTCCAACAGAAGTGTCTCAGATTATACTATTTAAAATAGGTAGATACCGTAGGTAGGAGTCCACTAGATGACATGAAAAATATTTGATAAAATTACAATTTTATATGAAAGTAAGTGCTTGGTCGTAGAAAAGGTATGTACTCGTATGCAACGTTATTTAACTGAGTCAAAAAATACTCGTGGCGTCTTTATTAACAACTTTCGGCTTCGCCTCAAATTGTTACTCACGCCACTCTCCTTTTTTACCTCTCTTAAACAACGATTGCATAAAATACTATAACATTTTTAATTTGGGAATAAATACAAGTACATACTATTATTTACATACATTGGTACCTATAGGTACTTTTAGTTATTTTTGAGCTAAGGCAGATACTGCCCTCACCCGAGACACGAGAAGTGAATTTACTTTATTTATAGAGGCAATTTAGCTTGTATGTCGACCGTGCATCTTCGGGGAAGATGTAATTAGATTCACTTATTTTCCACTAGAGACAAGGTAATAATAATTATGGCTGGTCTCCATATAACAACCCCTCCTGTAGATGGCCTCATATTAGTAAGATTACATTTTCTTAATGTTTTATATTAGGTGTATTCCACGGCTCTGCCGCCTCTTTCTCCAGAGGGTGTATTAACACCAATTTAAGAAGTGTAATTATGTATGGAATATACAAATTAATGATTTAGTCTAAGTTTCCTACACACCAAATTTCATTAAAATGTATTCAGTATTCTAGTTTTGCCACCACAATCATATGTAGTAAGGACACTTTCTAAATTGCGTTATTTAGAATTCGTCTAAGCTACCTAACTCTATACCGACTAGGCGTTAACGTGTGCACCATAGACGTCATATATTCTTTTTAGAATTTCTACAGTCACAGACTTTAATTGCTAAGCCATTTAGGGTTTATGGATGACTCACGCTACAACGATCCGGGCCGGGGCATCCGAAACTTCAGAGGGCCTACCGCGACGTGTTACCTCCCTGTCACAATAGGGTTGTTTCCAATTTTTTGAAACGCTTGTATTACGTTCTATATTAGCTAAAAGTTGCCCTAAAATTCAACTTTTATACTAAAAACGGTTTTAAATATGTTAAATTAACAAAATATATTTTGACAGATGCTTTCGCGCCCAAAACGGTCTTTGAAAATTGTGTGACGTCACAGTTTACGGTTTGACACATAAGTACATACGCACGTAGAAGATACGAACTGTCAACTGACATTTATCATTTGTTGTTTATCGCCTAACTGTCAACAGTGTCAATCCGAGAGTTGTGACGTCATCAGAATCTTCAAAGACGTTTCGAGTTTGGTCACGTGACGTGTGCCAAAAGATATTTTAAATTCAATATTTACAAAAATATGGTCATTACAGGTCCCCTCAAAGTAGTTTAACATGTTCTTATAATCCAAAAGAATTTATTGGGATACAATTCTGCCCTAAGATTTGTAGATGGAAACAACCCTATTCCGTGCGAATTTACAAGTACGACAGACAGGCAAAACGTCGAATGTGGTTCGCGGTAGGTCCTCAGTTTTCTACAGAAAATATCACCTAATCAGTGATTCCCGATCATAGAAAAAGAAGCCTCGTCCCAGGTCTGGACCGAGCGTGAGTATCCTTTACTTTACAACTTACTTACTTACTTACTTTACTTTACTTTTACTTTACTTTGCGACGGAGATGGATTCAAAGAGGTGGAGAAGAGAGAGAAGCCAGCTCGTCAGAATAAGTGCGGTACCGCACTGACTGGACCCAATCATTTGCTACGTCCCGCAACACCATCGACGCCTTACGAAGGTCGAGGACATCGTAAAGTATGTACGAGTCAAGTCCGGATTCGCTCTGAGGGTCGCGAAGTTGGAATCTCGACACAATGCGAATTTCAATACTTTGGTGGTGAGCGTTCCGACTAAACGTCTAGCGATCTTCACAAAGGAGGAGTTTTGGCCGAAGGGTGTCAAGTTTCGGCGGTTCCGCGGCCGGCTTCCTGACACAGCCGGGTTGTGAAATGCATCGCAGCCATAGTGTGTTTTAGTTTTTAAGATATATTTTATGATAAGTATGCTAGTTTTAAGGTATTTATCTATGAGCCCATAGTTGCCTTAAAATAAACATTTTCATTTCATTTATTACATTTCATTTCATTTACATGTTGGAAATGTCATAGCGTTAGTATTGACAACCAAAATAGCTTGAACCATAAATGGGTCAACGATTAAAGTCTGTGACCGTACGTAGTTTATGATGGCGTTTCCACACTATTGCTTTCCAATTCGGTGCAGACTTGCAGAGTTTAGCTTAGTCAGACTCTAAGCGCATCACTTTACTCGCATAAAATTTACTCTTCGAACGGAATAAACGACTGAATTCAAACCATCGTTCGAAGTTTGTGTTCCGAAAAGCGTAGTACTTTATTAATATCTGTACAAACAAAAACCGGTCAAGAGCGAGTTCGTTTTACTCGCGCACCGAGGGTTCCGTACAAACTTTGAATTATCCCGTGTAACTATAAAGGCCTATAATAAGTATAATTGTGTACAGCGCCATCTATCGGCAAATTGTCTAACTAATTTGCGCGATGTAATGCACGTATGTTGGTTTTTGAACCGATTTCAAAAATTAATCTTTTACTTGAAAAAACGTGTATTTATATGTATAATCTCATAGAAATTTCAGGTGTATTAAACACACGTAAAGTAGGTTAAATTTCAAACTAGAATCGGAAAGGTTTATGGTTAATCAAAATAATTGGTAACTTTACCAATATAGAGGTGTGATTTTATTTTTCCTGTAAAATTTATAGTAATATTAATATTATGTAAAAATTTCATAATTTGTGGCAGTCCACATCGAAAGGTACCTTGTGGCGGGCGGCGCTTACGCCGCGTAGTACCGCATTAGTATTGAGGCGCCACAATTAATGGCGTAAGCGCCGACCGCCATAAGGTACCTTTCGATGTGGACTGTCACATTTTTCGTCGGTAAACTTCGTAGATAAAGGGGGGGGGAACGGTATTTTTTCCTTCATAAATCGTTTTTTTTTCTGTAAAAATAAATAAAAAAATGTTTTGGAATGTACAATTTGAGCTCTTTCAAATGATACCCCACTTGACCTAGTCACTAGACTTTGAAATTTTGCCCCCTCTTTCTATTGGGCATTTTCCATTTTTAATAAAAAATAAATGAAATATAAGTAATACTTTTAATGTATCTGGGTTAGTGTTTTTCATAACTATTCAAAATTTCAAATTGATAGCTTAAGTGGTTCTCGAGATATTTAGCGATGTGACAGACAGACAGACAGACGGACGGACAGAGTCGCACCATAAGGGTTCCTTTTGTACCTCTTTGGTACGAAATGAATTTAAAAAAGTCAGTTGTGGTTAGCCTCGCGATTGGAAGGAAGCCAGCGATCGCGAGAGCTCTTGACCTAGAGATACATTTATAAACAGAGAAATCTACGTTTACGCAGATACTAGGAACGTAGCTAGGACAACGGAAAATAGAAGAAAGAATTAATTCTATAATTTATGGGTCGAATAATGAATAAAGATTTTTTTTATCTATAAATAAAAATATGTTTCACGTGATGTCAAGGGAACGCACCCACGCAAAAAAAGTACCTATTCTAAATAAAGTGGCGCTTTAATTTATACACCTACTGGAGCCCGCGGGAAAATAAATCATAGTGGGCAGCAAACTCGCAGATTTCTTTTGATTGCAGGATCAACTTTCAGGGGATCTGTTTGGAGATAAATGAAATTGATTTACTTTTATTTTTAGCTATCTGGTCATTCACATTAACATTTAATATTTAGACTATTTGTGTACTAAGATGGATCAATTAGGCAAAATTAAGCATTTTAACCTTCCCCTTGTGCCGTGCTCATTTGCGATTCGCGCTAAACGTTTTCTCCTGTTTGTTAATTAATATGTAAAATATCTAAGTTGTTGAAAGTCTAGAAAACTTTATAGCATTGGAGAGTTGCCAGGAATTAAGGTTTATTTCTATAGTCTGAACTTTAAGGAATAAAAGGAGATAATGGGATAAGGGAAATGTTATCATTTTGATTCACATATATTATAACTAACACCTATATAACTTATTAATATATCAACTGGCTCACACGTCCACTGAAAAACGGGCCGATTCGAGCAATGCTTATAAGAAGTCACAAGGGTACGATGCCCATCTGTCAGTGTCAAAAGTGTGTTTTGGTCGATAAAATATCTTGTTTGAATCGGGCCGGAATGCAAAGAATTGTTGGTTGTTCCAATTAAAATGACAGACGCAACATCACTAACACCTTATAAAGCAAAGTCCCCTGCCGCGTCTGTCTGTATGTATGTATGTTCGCGATAAACTCAACAACTACTGAAGGCATTTACTTGAGGAAATATATAATTTGTTAGGTTAAGGCAAAGATAATTTGAAATACAGGAGTATTGTCAAAGAAAATTTTGTAGCCACGTAAATTTACTGCCATCTTTCGACACATTATTAAAACTTTTAGAACGCCATTTGTTCTCTGATATGTGTTAAATTTGTTAAATGTCAAAAAGTGGCGCCATCCTACCGGGTACAACCCCCCATCCATCCATCGAGCCATCGCTCGAATGTCGATATACCTTTGGCCTATTAGATGACGCCACATTTGATATTTAACAAATTTGACACATATCATTAAAAAATAAGGATCAAAGTCAAATGGCGTTCTAAAAGTTTTAATCATGTGTCGAAAGATGGCAGTAAATTTGCTGGGGCTACAAAGTTTTCTTTGACAATTCACCTCTATTTCAAATTATTTTTGGTTTAGGTAAGTTTTTTTGACTACCGCGCAGTTCCTTTACTTACAAAATTATAGCAATATATATAAATGAATCATTTCATTTTCATCAGTATTCAAAAATCTCATATTTGTGAATGTGATATTTTGCCGCCATTAAAACCTTTATTTTTCGGCACTCACGCTAACGACTGACCATTAAAGACAAATGAGTCATTCAGACTACAAATTTCATCAAGTTTAAACCGCTTTTCCTGTTGGCTGCAATTTGGCTCAGATTTTTAAAAGCTTTATATTATGCCGCATTATTTGTCACTAAAGTATACAATCAAATTATAAAAAGAAATGTTTTTAATTAGCTTGACCTTTACAACCCGATCAAATTAATGGAAATGCCTAATTAAATCAAAGTAAAAGTGCAGGACCGACGATGTTATTTAAAAATTTCTTGATTTCTATATTAGGATTAAAAAATTACCTATCTTATTAATCTCGAAATCAATGCACCCAGCGCGGACTAAATAAAACGATACGGTGCCATAAGTAAGTTCCTTTGAACTATGAAGACATCAAGCCCCCTGGCATGCATGCATTTGCATGCTCAAGTTTTCTATTACCTCGATATTTAATCTTCTTCTCACTCGCCTTGTCCCGACATTTTGCCACGGCTCATGGGAGCCTGGGGTCCGCTTGTCCGCTGTCTGGGCCTGCTACGTAAAATAGCGCTTTTTGAGCAACTGTATTAAAAACAACTTTTTTTCTTTTGTTAATTTTCTGCTTGCACTGGTGAGAACAGAGACATGTCAAATTTCTATAGGTGAGAATCAAATAAAAATAAATCAAACTCAGAACTTCACTATTCTATGAAAGACAAACGCTTGCGCATTCTATTCCGATGCCACCACCATCTAGCGAACGGTTTGCATAATAATTTCTAATACATGCCGTGAAACTGTGGAAGATTAACGCTTGCGCGATTTAACTCGACACTAGCGCCATCTAACGAGCAATTGGGTAAACTTGTATGTTACACTACTAGTTTTCAAACATACCTACTGTAATAGTTTGGAATTATTCACGGTTAGTTTTTTTAGACTTAAATCGACCACGTTATAAATATCGGGTGCCCAAAAACAATATAAATTCCCAGTCCATATCCTGGTCGATTTAAGTCTAGTGATACCTACTGGAACTCTAACTGAAACTTTGAAGAAAAAGGACACAAGTCGCAATCAAAATAAACCCCGGTTTGTGTCTTACAATGCTCCAATCAAGTTTGAAGAATAAAGTCGAATGCAAACATCTCAATTTACCGATAGATACGGCTGAATAACGTTTGATGATTTTCCAACAATTTTCCGGGTCTTTTTGGAAGTTAAGTAAATGTAAACTCGCGCGGAGTTTGTGCGAGGTTCATCCAAAATTCAAGTCCCGCGGGATCGTCTAGCGACCCACCCGGTAAGGGGGACGACAAACGATTTTTCACCCGTTCTAGAACAATTTACAAGTAAACTTGTGCAAGTTGTGACGTGGTCAGTCATTTAATTTGAACTTCTAAGTAAGATAAGTGTGTGTACTACTCGTCTTTGCAATGGTAGCCGTCTTTGATATTATTACTATCTATGCCTTATATATTGGACAGGTTGTGTACAAAAATGTACATTTTCTGCAGCTATACATGGGTGTGACCCAAAACAATATCTCCGTGTAAAAGATGCATCTGTACTTTGTCCAAAAAGTAGAGCGTCATGTTGTACATACACGCATCGCAATTTCCCACTTAACCTAGTATAACCTATAATAAGTAGTTATTTTATATGATTGTATATACCATGCAATAATTATAATATAATAAAGTTGTTATAATAAGATCAACAATTATATTCATTGTAATTTAGAACGTTACGTTACTCGTCTTTACATTTGATATATCTTTTTGTTGGTACTGCGGCATCACTCCTTGAATTTTGTCATAATTTGACTCATTTTGAATCATTGGCTTCCGCTATTGATATCCACTTACAGGTAGGTACGTAAGTACCTATATTTCTACACGTTTCAATCTGTTTTCTGTGGAAAGTAACATAACAAATTCATATGGAACCTATTTATACCTAGGTATCTGTCAATTTTACGCCGTATCTGATTAAAAAATCTATCAAATAATTTGTTCGACTTATGAACAACCTGAGAAAATAAACCAACATTAGAGATAAAATAAATATTCAGTACGATTTATTTTTATTTTCGTGTGCAATAAGCCTAAAGGGTTAAATTGCTCACAAGAGGGATCCTCAATCAAAATCAAATGTATTTTAAAAAGATTTATAAGTTTTCAAAGAGATTTGTCTACTTTGCTACATATTTTATAGTCAGGACATTCTGAAAGATTTACGACTAGATAACCCTTTTTCTCTACCAATAAAACAAAAAGACAAACTGTGTAAGGGCATTTTTTTCAGGTTGATCTGTGAAAAATATTGTTATTAGCAAAGAGACCTTTTATGTTTTTCTCTTAAATTGCAAATAAAGCTATAAATAAAAAGGAGGATAGCTTTATATGTACAGTCATCTGCAGATCTGTCTAGCTACAAGGGGCAAGTATGTCGACAGCTGTCTGTACCTACCTAAACAGAAGAATTAAAAAAAAACATATAACATAAACTAATTACTTACGCACCGACAATCCGGTTAAAGTCGCGGGAAACCGTTGGTGGAAGGCAGCGAATAACCGTTCGTTGTGGAGATCCTTTGTCCAGCAGTGGACAGCGGCTGAGATGATGATGATGAACTACTTGATTTAACGGTCTCCTAACCTAGTCAGCAGTGACCTTCGAAGCTGGAGGTCCCGAGTTTGAATCCTGATAAACCATAAGGCCATATTTAAGTTTGTATTTATATTCGTGATGAGTATTTAGAAACATCAAGAATATTAGTTCCTTAGTTATGGATGTTTTCTATATATTTATGTATATATATCGTCGCGTAGTACCTACACGTAGTATCCCGAGCTTAGTTTGGGGATATGTCGATCTGTGTGGTTGTCCCCAAATATTTATTTATATATTATTGTTGAAGTGACTGGAAGGTAAGCAAAGCAATATGTGGATAGGTAAGTAAGTTAGTTTAAAACGTTTAAAACCACAAGTCCATATTTTGAAATATATTTCATAAATATTTTCATGTAAATGTGTAAGATAATAAACACTGTTGAATATGTTTATCTTATTCCAACATAATAAATAGCATTCACAATCCGCTTTTTAGCACGACTCCAAATCAACTAGGAGCCGTCGGCCGAGTGTAGTTTCTTTTTATACCCAACCAATAACCGTCTTTTCAATTTCAATTCTACCCTTCTACTTTAAAACAAATTTAGTTAAACTATGTTAACTACCAAGAACCTACACATGTCATGTTTCATTACAACTTATTAGTCGTAAATTCTAAGGCTGGTTAATATTTATTACCATATTTCGGAACGGTAGCGATAACAAATTCCTTAATGCACCGCAATGTAAAACTATCCTTCCCTTTCTTCCTTTCAAACCTCACCTAAATTGTTTACAGACCCGTTAAAATTGTAAAACAAGCTTTTAAGCGTAAAAGGTAGACTAGCACCGGCTAAGTGAACAACGTTGAGTAAAAATGAAATTCTTTTCGCTGCACTTATCATGTTGGGGGTTACTCTCAAAGCAATGCCAAAATAATGATTAAGGGTGGAATCACGTCTATCAGCATCGGGCTGCATTTTAATATGAGAAATCGCTCGTTAGTATGAAGATGAGTATGCATGCTTTCGTATTCCCAATGCGTACACGTCTTCATAGTTGTTGAGATTTAAAATTGTCGCATACGTGTACATACTGTAAATTAGTTACTGAATTGATCGCTAGATGTCGCTTTTTAAAATTCAATCTAGATAACGATGTGTTTTCTTAAAATAATGGAGTCAAACAGTTTCCATGGTCGAGTCAGTAACCAAAATTGAAGTGAGTGATACAGTGAAGTGAAGTAGTAGTAAACAGTAAAGTGAACGTTAAAGTGCAGTGTGCCAGGTGCGAACAATAGTGTAACGGGTGTTTCTACCCTAGTCTTTCTCACTTAAAATACAAGCGCATTTCTTTTTTGTATGTAAAGCTTGCGATTTAGCAGTGTTGGGACAGTTTTGTTATCGATCTTAATTAATTTACTAAGTATCAAAATTACGAATGTTTAAACATTGCCTTTCTTTGTATCCATTTGACAAACTTTACGTATATAAAGGTTATCTTGTGTACTTTTCCTACAATAATATTTAATATGATTCTGCCAATAATCTATCGTATCCTTCCTTAATACAAACGATCTTAATATATCTATAAATTAGTTATATTTTTATTGTATATTTTCTCTGTCTGTCAGCAAGTCTGTCTTAAGTCTTAACTACCAATTACTACTCTCATCATTTTAGCAAAGATTCTTTAATATCTGTAAGTTTTGTAATATTTAATACAGATTACTAGCTACATAACTCAAAAGTTAACGTTTGATAAATGTTATCACAAAACAGTCTTCAGCAGTCAAACTCGGGGTACAACCTTTTCTTAGCTTTAGAGAAAGGGACAAGCTTATGATCAACAACGAGTGAAACAAGGATAATTGGTATGAAAAAAATGATCCACAAAACATATTCTTTCGGAGGTAATTAAATAAATATGGAATTTTTGTGCTAGCCATAAGTCCACGCCACGTTTCCGTAATTAGAACTGACTCCATGAGAGTCAGAGGCACAAGACGACACATTAAAGCTTTTGACTGTGAAGATGGTGCAGGAATCATATACTGAAAGTCCTCCAAGACTCCTTTCATCTACTACCTCTTCTCATCACTACTGAAGGCAGCAGCTTTTTTATGAACTTTTTACCGTCTCCATGTTTATGTATATTGTATCCTATGTTATCTGAATAAAATAGAAATATGGTAAGAAAAAAAATGTGCTCCTTATGTATGAGTATAACCTATCTGCAGCTTTATAATATCATTGACCGTTAGTACTCTTATCGAAGATCCTCGTATCGGATCAAAACTGTATTGTCGAGTAAAATCGGGTATGTAAGTTTTAAATAAATTTAACAAGTTAACAATGTCGGTTGTTCTATTCTCGGCGATCACAGAAACAAAACAATCACAGCCATGCTATAGATATTTTTCACTGTTTATAGAATAGGTCACACTATGCGGCACCTTACCTACAATTTATTGCGTTTTAAACTCTCACCCTGGGGAAAATTACCTAACAAGATTCCAAGCGGCACTATTTTTAACAAATGGCTTCTTATGAATATGGAAATTAGGTCGTAAATTTCTTTATTAACACAATCTTTAAGACACGGCTATCAAAGCAGACTTTAGACTAAAATAATTTTATTATACACTGAATAGGTGAGAACAGGGGTACATCTTGAAAAGGGGTAAGACAATTAAGTCCTTCGTAATTCCGTTTGCGTAACTTAGTTTTGTACTTTTAACTTAGTTAACTTAGTTTTAATGCTTTGGTGGTTTATTATACTTATTTGCGTATTTATTTTCGCGGTGGAAGCTGACGACATTCATTGCATGGTAAAATACGCAAGTACCTAAGTCATCATCATTGGCCACAGTATCTTTGCCGATGATAGTTGCAGCGAATAAGGAGATATTTTGAGGAAGTAGTCTACAGCCTACATCGACTGCGATTACTGTATAGACCAATGGCCGATCGGCATTTCTTGTAAGTACGTATAACGGATTAGCACTGATTGACTAGCACGATATTATTTTGCGGATTAGCAAAGTAATATTTTTGTTTTAACCAAAACCTGTGTTTGAAAGCTGAAAGACTACTAATCATCTTGTTTTACCTAAACCCTACCGAATAATAAATCGTACGCTAATCATCCACCGTCATTTGGAGAAAGCTATTAGAGCCCAAAATCAAATAAAACTATAAAACAATAAGGAATATAGAACTAGCTTTTATATTCCAAATCCAGCGCAAATTAATTTCAAACCCAACCTTTTCACGACTTTGTTATAAGGTATCATTTTGTTTGCTCATGTATGTAGGTACCTAAGGAAATGTGTGCAATGCCTTTGATTCCTCACTAATTGCGACTGCACTTTTACGTATTCACTTTTCACTATTGAGGAATAAATAAAAAGTTCAAGTGCCGTCAAATGTTCATAGAAATTTAATTAAAGAATGTTTTTTTGATTTTATTAGAGCGACAGGATATTTAAGACGACGCATTGTCAATTTTGGCATAACTCATGAAAGTCTTCATTTCCGTAGTTGCCATTATACGACTCTCTGGTCAACTTTTGCAGCAGAGAAAATCGTATCAAAGATGTCTCTTAAACATTTTCATTGTACAGGCAAATGGGACCAATTCAAGCCTCTAAATTTTCCATGTAGATTAGTCTAAACTAAACACACACTTCAATTCTGTAGGTGTGATTTTTTGATTAATGCTTGGTTTTTACTTTAAACGGTAAAAACCGTTTAACCGCATACGACCTTATAGAATAACTGTTTAGCTAGGTATGCGTCACCGACAATCGTATTTTATGCAACGGTGATATTATAATAGAGAGCTTTTCAGTGTTTAGGCAACGAAGCTTGCTGAATTGCCTAAGTACGGTACAGGATTGAAAAGCTTAATTATATCACTATTGTATAATAATTCAGCCTATATACATCCACTGCTGGGCACAGGCCTCCTCACTCGCGCGAGAAGGCTTGGGTTATAGTCCCCACTCTAGCCCAATGCGGATTGGGGACTTCATGGTACAGGTTTCCTCACGATGTTTTCCTTCACCGAAAAGCTAGTGGTAAATATCATATGCTATTTTGTACATAAGTTCTGAAAACTCATCAGTACGAGCCAGGATTTGAACCCGTGACCTTCGGATTGAAAGTCGGACGTCATATCCACTCGGCCACCACCGCTTTATTATGAAAATTTGTATCTCAGTAGACAAAAATGTACTCAGTACAACAGACATAAGCGCGCGAAGTCCACCGCCCCCCTGTCCCCCGTTTAGTCTTTTCTATGGGAGCGCGGCGGCATATGATTGGTCAATTTTTTTACACTAGACTACAACGTATCGAAAAAATATTATACTTGAGTTGGGACTTGGGAGCCCATACATGAAAATACGCAATTATAGTTTGGTATACTAAATTTCAATTCAACCATTACCCAGTCGACGAGTAGATAAAAATAATTTCAGTGTCAAATGTTTAATTCTACTAGAGTGGCTGCCCCGCCTTCGTTCAAAGTCTATAGTAATCCAGTGTTCATTAATTAAAGTCAGACTCGGAGGGATGGTCCCATAAACCCAAGCTGTAATCAAAAGGCGTATTGTATTAACAAAATTACTACGAACCTAAGCTCTTTTGGGACCGCCTCGCCAAAGAAATTACAAATAGCGATAGTACGGTGTTTTATAGCTAATCTGTTTAATTTTGGCAAACAGGTAGACACTAAAATATGCTTTGGTTGTGTTTTTAAGGTTAATTGTTTAGTTTGATAATTAGTTAGCATATTATGTTATATATTATTATCACTATTTTTCGACCATACTGTTAAATGACAAATTGAAAACCATATCACAAAGATATTAAGCCAATGATCAGATTTATTATTATACCAATGATCAGATTTATTGATGTTTTTGTTAGTTAAAAACAGGAACATTTTAAACTGTTATACTAAATCAACCAATCGGCTGTAAAATGTAATAAATTGCTATAAATATTAATTTTTCATCTCCTAAAGCAGCGAATCATTTAAAATTCATCACAGTACCCTATAATATTTTAAAAGCATACTTTTATCTTAGATTCTTTGAATTTGTTCAACCATTGAATCATCACAAGATGGAAGAAATTCGTGTTTTTCACATTTTTCTTTCATTAATATAGGATTTCGATTGAATGAATGAAGATTGAAAATTTCGTCATAGAAAAGGAGGACATTACGTTTTCTACCTTCAGTATGATTAACAGTATAATTTATAGAAAATCAAATGTAAATCCGTTTTGTAACACACGATACATGATTTCTAAGCAGAGTCTTAAAAGCATAGCGTCACAGTGTGATGTGGTCAATTAAATAGGTACATAGGTAGGTATATCTTTATTTTTACAAACATTAGATAAATATGTTATGACTACCTAGGAGAATGACAGTGACATATATATTGACGCTTTGTCGCGTTGCGCTGTCGCTTCAGTAAAGACAATCCTTAAGTCACTCCTTTACATCACTGGCGGAAGTAATACGGCGGTCTCAGCTCTTACAACCGATAAATCTAACACTACACAATGTCGTCCAGCTTATTTCTTCATAAAACAAGGCCAATAAATTCACTCCTATACAATTTAAACGTCCTATACGCCAACAGGATCCAAGCGATGTTCAATCCTATTAATTTAGAATAAGATTGTGTCCTTCCCGCATCATCCCATCGTAAATCATACTCAAGACGCAGAACACACGGTGCGATGTGACGCCGCGCTACTCTATTTTACTGCATCTTATACCTATCCACTTGTGTATAATATAGTGAACGGTCTACCAAAATACCTACTTTCAAACTTTCATCGTCAAGCAAATTAGCTCTGAGCGTTTTTTCGTGGCCCTCGGGTAAGAAATGCTGCTCGTGCAACACCGCAAAGTGCGGCATCGCGTCCCACCGTATGTTTTGGACCTAACCCTTTGCTCTCAAGTCACGTTTTCAATAGATACGGAATATGATACATTTCTGGTTTATCTAGAATAAAGCAGACAATAATGCGAGATGGATGGGATAAAATAACACCGATCTGTAAGGGGAAAGTTTGCCAATTAGAACCGTTTGTGTTTACGGTACATATATGTTTGGGATACACAATATACACATTACACGTAGCCCTAGAATAGACACGTGACAGTAACACAAAATGTAGATAGTTATTACTATAGTTAAAAATATACGTTTTACTACGTCCTTGATGTCTGTAACTAAGACTATACCTAGTTTTTAACAGAAAATAACATGAGAATTTTACAGAAATGTTCACTACTTACTGCCATATGACTAAACAATGAAATTTTGAAAAATATTACAGTTCTTAACTTCTTTTTTTGTGTGACAGCCCTGTATGTAGCTAAGTCATGGTCATTACGTTGAGATGAATGGCCTAAACACCATTTGCCACTCTTCAGTATTTTTTGTTTTCTTATTTATTCATCAACTCCCATCAGTATAGTGATTAGGCGCCTATTTCACTACGTTAACAACTGACAGAAAATAAGGATTGTCATTGTCAGGAGTGTCAGGACACTGGAAATTTACTATACAATTTCAGGTCGACAAGTAAATCAACTCAAAAATCATTTATTTCGAACAGAAGTCCATAATGTGCTAGTAACATAATACCCTAAATCTAGGGTTATTACAAACATTGAAACTAATTTTTACATAATGGGCCACAGTGAGTCCCAACTGTCGGTCAACATGCACAGGAATAGGATAGGGGATAGGTGTGTTCGAGCTGGCGCGCCAGCACCTCAATAGCGAGCTACACCAATTTCTGCCTCGACAGCCCGAGCACCATCCTGTACGCGTTGTTGTACTGCATATAAAAATATACATAATTGATATGTACAGAGGTATTAATACTATAACTAGCTTAAATCTAATAACACCTTGAGGTATTGCACCAAGGATGCAGACGGCATTTCCTTGTTGTATCGCAATGCACTTTGTGCAAGGAGGACGCCAGCTCTTTGGTCACCGGTTACGTCCACCAGACGCTTCGCGATTTCTGCATAAAACTTGGGCACGCTGGGACACCATGGACCTAGAGTTTCAACACCAAAATGTACTCTCTAACGTGGCTCTTATATTTACGTTTAAAAATTTCGGCGCTCTCCGCCGCGCCGCCCATTTTTAGGGTTCCGTACCCAAAGGGTCAAACGGGACCCTATTACTGAGACTTTGCTGTCCGTCCGTCCGTCCGCCATCTGTCACCAGGCTGTATCTCATGAACCGTGATAGCTAGACAGTTGAAATTTTCACAAATGATGTATTTCTGTTGATGCCGCTATAACGACAAATACTAAAAACAGAATAAAATAAATATTTAAGGGGGCTCCCACACAACAAACATATTTTTTTTGCCGTTTTTATAAATAAAGGAACCCTTCGTGCGCGAGTCCGACTCGCACTTGCCCGGTTTTTTATTACATTAGTCCGTACAATTTTACAATATAAATTGTACAAAAAACGTTTCACTTTTGGCATACTTTTTAGAACAAAAATGACCCTCTTTCAGAGCATGAAAAATAAAAATACTATAGCGACACTACCAAATTCTACGAAATTTCAGTTCGAAAGAACATTGACTAATGTTGAGCGATTTGAATTCAATAGTTTTCAGATACTTCAATGTTTATTAAGATTATATAACTTAAACAAAACTAAATAAAGCTAAAAATAGGAATAATTCAATGATAAGTTATACATATGTATATGGTCTAATGTCATAAAACTCATAAATGTATATTATTATTTAATAATTCTAAAATTCCTCGTTATTCATAGAATACTTCACATATCATGTGCAATTAAAACTGTAGCCCGTTATAGAATATCTAAGAAGGGTAACCCAAAACATAAACAGAGGTGCTGCTCCAGAAGTCTCCTGCTCTGGGCGTTATGAGTATTGTAGACACATCTTCACTGCGAAGCAGCAATCGCGTATTGGAGCTGGAAATGGACTAAAACCTCATAATAAAATAACTTATCTACTTATAACGACAGCTCAAGAAATCGTTCTTTATTTCCCATAAAGTGTTTAAGAACCAGTCCGTCATAACTTGTGTGTCACGTAGTCAGATGTAATAGCAATATGGTACAAAGAGAAAGTTTTAATGGATATTTCAGGTAATACTTGCAAAAGTAAGCGTTCCCAAGTAATCCCTAAAATACCTCAAAGTCCTGAGTACTTTTGTTCTAAAATAAAATTCCTTGGAGGGCACGAGTTTCAAGTCACGATGGAAAAGAAAGTTAGGTTTCGGGCAATTTTTTTTAAAATGTTATTTCATGTTTTTTTCGTCCGCCAAATACTATTATGATATTTATCCGTCATAAATGAAAATTATTTTGGATACTTTAGAACTAATAGGTAATTATTAAATACGTCAAAAAGCCGGACGGACTCATATTGGTTCCATGGCAAACAGGTCGGTGGTCGGTTCTACCATAGCCTCAAGCTTAGGTCTGCTGGGGCAGCTGCTGAATATTCGGCTAAACTCAAGCACGCTAAGTACAGTGCCCTGGAGCCAATGTACAATTTTGTGCCAATTGCAGTGGAGACTGCGGGACCCTGAGGAACCGGGGCTACGGCTTTTGTAAAAGAACTTGCTCGCCCACTTAGGGATATTCGCGCTCCAGCTCGTATCTGGTGCAGGGGATTTCATTGACTACGTGTAACTTACTCAAGGTGTAAACGCTGTGTAATGGAAACGTTTGGATCCGATGCGATTCGGGGTGGTCCTTTTTAAATGAAATGACTGTGTTAATAAAATGACGAAGCCTGTTGCGGAAAGCTTTATTGTTTGTATAAGAAAAAGTGAAACAAGCCAATGGATGTAATCTTTAATTTGGCAAGAAGCACATTTACAATGTTTCTACTCTATGATCTTTGTCCGAACATTATCTTAAAAGTGTTTGCTTACGGTAGCGTCGTTGATCGGGTCGCCACTTTCCCGAATGAAGGTTGAGGGAGGCGATGGCTGAGATACGCGTCATACTCGTGAACGGGTACTGAGGGGCTACCGCGAACCACGTTCGACGTGTTGCCTCCCTGTCACACTAACGTACGAATTTATGAGTGCGACAGAGAGGCAACACGTCGAACGTGGTTCGCGGTAGGCCCTCTGTTTGTGGAGACTGGTCTGTTTAAGCTAACTTTATTTTTGAGTACAATTACAGTGAGACACCTCATTCGGTTCTCGTATGTTTCTTTTATCCTAATGAATGTTTTAATTATACAGAATTTTGACTCTTAGAGACTCTATACATCTCTAAGGATAATTTGATATCAAAATCATTTAGTTCTGACATTTAGAGACTTTATACATCTCTAAGTAATAATAATATTTTACTTAATAATAATATTTGTACTTTCCCGATTATACAAATTACCTAAGTATTGCATCCCTTTTCTTAGGAGATATGTACTAAGTAAGTGTACTAAGTGTGTACTAACAAAAAAAAACGGTCAAGTGTGAGTTCGTTTAACTCACGCATCGTACGAACTTTTAATTATCTGATGCAACTATAAAAACGAAGGAGTATATATAATTGTTCACAGCGCCATCTATCGGCAAGTCGGCTAACGGAGTTGCGCGACAAAATGTATGTAAGTTGCTTTTACAGGGATAGCTCTATATCATATGAACCGATTTCATTTTTTTTTATCTGAAAGAAGGTGAAGAGGTATGTATATTAAACTAGTGTAATTTGTAAGAAATTCCACGTACAATAAAGTTTGACAGGGCGAGCCTTATAGTTTCGTCTTGCCAACATTTTACATGAAAATGTTTTTGATGGGATTTCACTTCTTTTTTTATGTTGCTTATGACAATCTTCCATCCCCTAATTTAAAGGGTTGAGGGCGATTTACTATTTAAAATCCTGAAATAAGGGTTTATGGTGTGATTTTGGGGTTAAAACTATTCTATATCCTTACCTTTTAAAAACTATGTTACACACCAAATTTCAACTAAATCAGTTCAGAGCGGTTATTGTTTCCCCTTACAAAATTCCACCCCCCTTTTCACCCCCTTAGGGGTGGAAAATTTCATGTTTTTAATTTTTTTGTTGTTTCTGTACTTATACCATCCTACATACCAAATTTTAGCTTCCTGGGTCTTCAGGAAGTACCCTAAGGGTTCTGATAATCATCAGTGAGTGAGTGAGTCAGTGACGAAATAGGTTTTCTTTTGGATATGAATAAAATCTAAAGTATGAGAGCTACACAATTGAATTTTTTTATGCTTAATAAATCCAGAGAATTTTGTTTATCTGGTATAATCCAAACCCATGTTGTGAGGGTTCAAAAAAACGACGAAGCTTTTCCAGAAAAGGTAGGTTGCGGTGCCCTTGCGCTTTGCTTTGCTCGTCTTGGCGGGGGCACTACCGTGCCCTTAGATAAAATACATTCAATGCGCCTGGGTTGAAATTGTTCATAAGTTTATAGGTAACTATTTCAAATCGATAAGGTAGTGCTCGAGAGATTTAGCAAATGTGAGAGACAGAGAAACAGACGGATTGAGTCAAACCATAAGGGTTTATTTTTGCTTTTTTGGCACGGAACCCTAAATACAAAAAATGTGGAAATTCGGCCGAGTAGTCGGCATTTACGTTACGGTAAGTGTCTAAAGCAAATACTTATTTTACTCTTTGGTCTAGAGCTAGTGGGACTTCAAAAATAGGTACCTAACTTTTAACATCTAATAAATATTATTAATTGGACATACAGTCAGCATCAAAAGTAGCGTATCAGACTATGCGTCAAAAGTATCTGCCATTCTCTCTGTCTCTATATGTGGAATAATTACATTGTAGCATACCTACCCTTTTGAACGCTAACTGTAGAAATATAGGCACTTACTCCTATTTGGCAAAGTATTCGAGGGTGGCAGATACTTTTGTCGTGTTGTTTCATACTTTATTATACTGATTATAACCGTATTAATAGTACCTAACCTAAGGCCAAACAAGCTCAGCGATGGCAGCATGGTTGTATTTTTATCACCTGTCACTATGCTTGTCACTTTCGCACTTTCATACTCGTATATGGAGTGTGGAATTAAAGGAGTGAAATCTCTTATGGTAGAACTGATGCAAAAGTGTCCAGCTCTCAGCTTTAAATAATAGTTCCAAATCTCTCCAGAGTAGCGCTAGAGTAGCTAAGAACCTAGGCGTTATTAATGGAGTCAAGTGCGCTGTCTATGATTAGATTTTTTTCTCAAGTATTCTAGATATTGTAGCGCCACCTAAATATGGTTTTTTGTCGGACACTTTTTGGTATATGGAGATTTTGTTCCTTGCCTCTACCTTCCATCTTACATACTTGCTAGAACGTGACAGGCACGGTGACAGGCCCAAAAAATGCTACCGTGCTTAGCCCGCAGGTCAAATTGTGGCGTTCAATTTGATTTTATGTCGATTAAACTACCTATGACCACTTAGGGCACATATTAAGTGATGTCGCTAGGTTAGATCCTTACATAAAGTTCAGTTGTAATGACACGAAAGCAAAATCGGTCCTTTGATTTAAGTCCCAATGTTAGAGACACTCTGAATAAGAATACTGAGACTGAAATTTAGACCTATTATTTATCCCAAGCTCACCCTTCAGCCTTACAACGGCGATATTTTAGGCAGAATTTTGGTCGTCACTGTTTCGTTAGTAATCTCGTGAAATATATGGAAGATAGAAATGTAAAGGCGTATTTCACGCCTAAAAAGAAAAGTTACTCACATTTATTTCCTTTCTTGTTACCTGCGCGTAGCTGAGTCCTATCTGCGTTTTATGTGCCGCCTCTTTCACCGCGCGCGAGAGTTTGGGACACAAGCGAATATATTGACCGCAGGCACATATGATCTAATTACAACTATATTAGGACACTTAAGAAACGTGTTATCATAATTCAGCCTATATACGTCTCACTGCTGGGCAGAGGCCCCCTCTCATGTGGGAGAGAGCTCGGGCTATAGTCCCCACGATAGCCCAATGCGGAATGGGGACTTCACATACACCTTTAAATTTCTTCGCAGATGTATGCAGGTTTCCTCACGATATTTTCATTCACCGAAAAGCTAGTGGTAAATATCAAATGATGTTTCGTACATTAGTTCCGAAAAACTCATTGGTGCGAGCCAGGATTTGAACCATATCCACTCGGCCACCACCGCTACAAGAAACGTGTACCTTGCAGAATACTTTGCCCGGGTACATAGTGCTCGAACCCGAAAAACTGTAGGTTTAAAAATCGTTTACATAGATTTAGGGAATTTGAGTGCGAATTGATTAGTCTGTCAAACAAAACTTGTTAGTCAGTAAGAACTAGGAAAATTATACGCATCCCGTTTTTTGGGTGATAGTACTAGTGTAAGACAAAGACAGTACAATTCTCTCTTACTACGTATGTTTGAAATAAGACAGTCCTGGGCCAAACTAATATACATGTATTTTCGATTTTAATTATTTAATGTTAAATTCCACGTTTATGGTTTTAATATTGATAAATTATTACTTTAAAAAATATGGGTTGCCTATTATACAATACTAGTAACTAGTAGCTTAATACTCTTTTCAACACACTTGCTCAAAACGACGTTTTATTCCACCGATTCTTGGCTCATAATCCTAGATTATATTTTAGCTCGACAAATTATATTTTAACTCGAGTAAGTGCGAGATGATGACCTTTTCGCGATCGCGTGGTCCTATTGAGTACGAGTATGCCATCGGTGATGTTTGTATAGCGCGGTCGGCCCGCGTCCGTGATCTAGGTGTGCTCTTCGACCCTGCACTCTCATTTCGCGATCATGTTCAGGCAGTGACTGATGCGGCGTACAAGACGCTCGGATTCGTTTTGCGTAATTCTGGGTCCCTGAGCGTTTACGCCACTCGCGTGCTCTATGCTGCACTCGTCCGGAGTTTATTGGAGGCGAATTCTGTAGTCTGGAGTCCGCATGAGAATAAATATATTCTTATGTTGGAACAGGTCCAGAAAATGTACCTAAGGGCTTTGTACAAGAGGATATACGTCTATTATCCTTACATGTCATGTGTGTTGTTCTTACAGGGTCAACTAGGGTATGACTCCTTACAGTTGCGAAGGTCGCTCTCCTTAGCCAAGTTTATATTGGCAATCTTTAGAAATAAAATTGATAGTATAAAACTTGTCGAAGTCTGTGTGCGCCTGTTTGTACCTAACCAATAAACCGCGCGCGACGGTACCCGCTGCTGGCGAGGGCGCGGCGCGCACGCAGGCGCCGGTCGCGCGCGCTCACGCACTGCTCAACTACCTGCTCGAGGCGCAGCCACAGTGCGATTTGTTTGTGAGTGCGATGGGGCGAGTGATAATGGAATGCAAGAGGATATTAGAAAGAGAGATGCCTGAGAGTACTATACCGTTGTGAATTCCTGTGTCTTAGCTGCTCATGTGTTATTGCTTTATGTTGTTAATGTGTTCCAATTTGTGCCGCTTTAGCATTAGCTCGCGCATTGGAATAGTGCGTAAAAAAAATAACACGCTAGCCATTTTCCGTAATTGTCATAAAATTGGAATAGTTTTGTATGTTTTTAGTTTATATATTGACGAGAATGTCATTTTCAAGCATTGAAAATGAAGAACACATAAAATTGACGCTGCCAGTAATACTAATAAAGGCAAGAGCCGAGAACGCTAGCCTTTTACCATCAAAATCGGGTGAAAAATGATTGGCGGCATATGAAACTTTTATTCAATGGAAAATCAGGAAAAACGCCCAGTATTTCTTGGAAAACGTGTTGGTATCTTACTTCAATGAACTGGCGAATAAGTCCCTACAAGTCCAGCACGCTTTGGTGCAATTATTCGATTTTAAATCTGTAAGCCACCATTTTGAAAATTGTATTTTTACTGTTTTGACAAAAAGAATCTAATTAATACGTTTTGTTTCTTCCTCGCGAGTGTGTTGAAAAACGTCGTATGAGACGCGTGTGCATTGGTCATTACCCACATCGGCTTTCTTATTGCGCGCTCGCTTACAGCTCGCGCGCACAATATCGCCTCGTGTGTAATTACCGACTTAGCACACTCGTATCATAATGTAAATATAAATATAAATATAAATATTATAGGACATTATTACACAAATTGACTAAGTCCCACAGTAAGCTCAATAAGGCTTGTGTTAGACAACGATATATATAATATATAAATATTTATAAATACTTAAATACATAGAAAACACCCATGACTCAGGAACAAATATCCAATATTAATGTACTATTGTATGTTGTACATGAATGCAATAAATTATTAAATGATAAATGATAAACTTTGCAATAACAATTCCACCTAAGAGCATATAATAATAAAATAATCCAATCCTTAATCCGAAAGCAATTACATGATATATTACCGGATAGTAGAAGGGTGGATTTAAAGATGAAACGATCCGGTAAATCGTCTAGTTATTCTCACATTTCTATCTAACACTTGCTAAAGTAAAAACCGCCATAATAACAACCATATAAAGTAGATATTCATCAAATCCCTGTTAAATTCAGGAACGTGAATTAGGGAATTACAAATGTCTGTTTGCCTGGAGCTGGAAATCTGTAACAAAACGTATGAGAGATAGAATTAGAATTCCCCGGGGTATCTCAGAATATAAGACCCCTTTCATGTTATCTTACACACATTGAGTTAACTTACATAATATAACCAGCCATCACCATCATTACCATTGAGTGCGCAGACTTCTGGCCTAAGGGTGTCGTGTTTCGAAGGTTCCGAGTCCGAGGCAAACTGCCGAATCCGACGCAAGAACAGACGATTAAATGGAACCACTCTGTTGTGTCGCCAAAATACCGTTTAGTTTTAAGTTTATGAAATTTATGGGTCTAACTAAAATATTAAAATAAAATAAATAAATATAGGATAATAGACTCCAGACCAAAGTGAGTAAATTGTGTGAGATAAAATGTTAGACAGGTGTTTGGTGACGGTTAGTTAACAAGTAGGGCTACAGTGGACAAAACCAGATATAGGTACTGATTGTGGATGTGTATTTAATTAAATTAGTGAACAAGTTCAACAATAAACTATACCGGAGGAAAAAAATAGATTTTAAATATTTCACATATTTATCAAAATAGAGCGACAGAATTCACGAATTGTAAATGCAGCTGCATTACCCTCGCCTAGTTTCATAAAATATATGAAAAACGTTTTTGAACCCTTTTCAATAAGGACCCCGTGCGGAGAATACGTCCGCTAGTGACGGAGGTGCGTTACACTGCGTTATATTCTTTTAGCTTAACGAATCGGGGCGAATCAAATCAAAAATCATTTATTTTCAAACAACTTAAGCCCATACATACATACCTTACTTGCTAGCATATATAAAATAAAAATCTTACAAGCTAAACAATCATTTCAGCGACACTGTTTTCTGTTGCAATGTAGGATTCGGCAGATTCCGACGAAACCGCCGAAAGGCGATAGTTTCCAGCAGCGGCCCCGGCACGCGCACCACGAACGAGCTGAAGTGCACGTGACTTACCTAATAAGTAATGACGCGATCGCAGCTGGAACACTTTCAGCTCGTAGCGGAACTTCTTGTACATATTATATTCCACCACATTGTCAGCAGTGGCGGAAACATGCAGGCGCGATACGAGTACATATAGCGAACGAACACAGATTCGGCGAGTGGCAGCAACATCTGGCTCCGCCATGCCACACTGGCTCTTGCGAGCCGCATTGCGCGGCCTCCTCTCCCTTTTCTTCGACGCCTCGGTTAGGTTGTCATTATACCTATGGAGTTCTCCGATAAAGTATACTTTTGCTGCGGATCTCGCGGTTACTTTACGCTGGTTCATCAGATAGCTCGACTCGCGCGAGTAATAGGAATATATACCTAGCATTCATTCATAATGATTATCTAACATATCGCCGTAGACGAACCACTATACGCAGGGTCTCCGAATAGGCGTATTTACTACGGATCTCGGCGTCGAGTAAACTAGCTGTCAATCAAGACAGGTTTGTGATAGGAAGATCCCACGTTTCCCTGAGTTATGTGACGCCAGTGAACGTGCTTTTTGAAGCGATCAGAGGGTGCGAAAACCTGACGGAGGTCGTTCGGTTTGGATTTTGAATGACGTTTTAAAATACGACAAAAATTATTACCTTTAAGACGCCCACTGATTAACAATCCGCCGGGCGGTATCGGCCTGTCAGTTGTTCGGAACTGACAACTTTCTGTTCTAACTGACAGGCCGATGCCGTCCGGCGGACTGTTAATCAGTGGGCCCCTTTATAGATCATTCTGGCTAGGTAGTCGAGTAGGACGTTCAATGATATTGATTTGTTTATAATACCTGGTAAAGTAAAACGTAAGTAAAGTAGACTCTAATTGTCGGTGCCCCGTTTTTTTTTTTAATTAGAAATTTTCTAACCTCAAAAATAATGGTTTTTAACTTTTTCCTCCGATAGCATTTCGGGGGAAAAAGTTCCTAAAATATCTAATATTGCGGTATTTACGGTACAATAATATGTAAACGACACTCTAATTCAAGTGCATACACTAACGAGCAAAGAAACGGAATCACTTCACGTACACATGATTGGCTTCTCCGGTCAATAATTTCTCTAATGTTCCTGCCATCCTTAAGAAAATAAATGTACTATTAAATTATAGCTGATAATATAACCCTGTCTTCAGGGTAGCATGAAAATAAGAAAAGTTATTAAGCGAAGAAGGCAAACATGTGAAGTGATTCCGTTTCTTTGCTTGAGAGTGTAGTTACCCAGATTTAATTTTGGAGAAAAAAGTTACCACTATGTACTTTTGATTTGAGGTTATTTTATCACCTTCAAAACTAAAAAAAAAAACTACATATTATCAAATTTTATGGGACTGTTAACTCTTGGAATATCGAAATATTTAAAGATAAATTAAGAGGAACGGGGACGACCACTTCTCTCTGTATGTAATTACCCATAGCTATGACTCTTCGTTTGACTTTTTTCGATTTTTTGATAGATATTCGCGCGGTCGGCCACTTTCGTCTCAATGACGAAGTAAGCAGTAGTGCAACCGAAACATACGTGCAATAAAGTTATACTTACTCAAAACTATAGCAAAGCTATAATTACTTACAACTTTATGCCCATGCCGTGCCCCGCCACGCCACGCCTATACATTGTGCCTAAATTAGGAACATAAAATTCTACCTTAATATTAATAGCACACTGTTTGCTCGCATTTACTTTGTTAAGATCAAGCGAAAGATTATAAATATAATTTTGTTTTCATAGGTACGGAGCTTTTATTTAGTTTTTATATGACGTTTGTATTTCAGGAAACTTATAAATCTTGCCAAAAGCGCCAATGGTTCCATAGTAAACACCCCTATAATGGAACATGCACCAGTAATGGGATGGTATAGAAAAATTATGTAGAACAAGTATTTACCATCAGTTTTTAATCGCTGGCAACATTTTACCATGCAGAAGAACCAAAGGGCTGCTTAAGTTTAATTTTTATTGATATTAGTTAGTTTGAAAATTAATTACGCCATGCATCCCATGACTGGAGCAAAAAAACATAGTTTTAATTGGTTAATAATATTGAAACCAATTGAAGTAACTTTCATGAAATGCATAGAAAACATAAAGGACGAATTGGACATTCAACTTTTAAAGCATAGAAGTTTTACAGATGTCGGTGAAATATCAAAAATACTCCAAATTTTCTCTTAAATATCCCATGTATGGTGCCGTTAATATAGTATGGTTAACTCCATGAGATGTTCAACACGTTCGGCGGCGGTACTTACGGTGATCTGACAGCTTCACCTACTGCTAAATCTTAAATAAATAAAAAGCCGTAAATCAAATATTCCATTCCCGCACACGGCCCTTTTTAAATAATTCCACTTTACTCGTACGTAGGTATAATTTTAAAGAAAGTTTTCCAACCAAACGTTCAAGTTGCATCACTCGCTCGTGATAGAAATATCAACAGGTCTAAAACTTGACTTACGCTAGTACGGTCTGGATCCGACCCAAGCCATGTACGAGCCGAGCTGAGGGCCCATCGCCAACCACGTTCGACGTGTTGCCTCCCTGTCACTCTTACGTAAAAAAAATATAAGTGCCACAGAGAGGCAACACGTCAAACGTGGTTTGCGGTAGCCCTCTGATATCAAGCTTTCCATAACATCTCGGAGTCCTCGCCAAATATAAATTAATTAAAATATAATTATCACACTAAACGCAAACACGAGGCGTGTTAATTGATTTGTTTGCTCAGGCTGGCATGTGCCCCAACTAATTAATATATTTACGTATAAACGTTGCGACTAAAGTTTACAAATGTGACGTTCCACGGATAAAGGTACCTTATCTCCGTTGCAATATTAAACGATAAGAAGCTCATCAAACTTAAAGTAAAAACTATGTTTATGAGAAACACTTCCGAAAACTCTCAGAACACGTTTTTCAATAGTTGTTAGGAGAGATGTAACATAAAGGGCGAAAACTTCAATTGGCGCTTTTATTTTAAATATTATTGTATTTAATTTTATAGAATGGTATCTATATTTTACTACAAAAAATGTACTACTTAAAAAGTATCACGGAATAAAATGAAAAATCCACATAATGTGCTGCTACTGTTTTTCTGAACCACTCCTTACATACATACCTTCACTAACAGGGCAAGTTAAATAAAAGCTTTTAAAAAAGTACTTAATCTCGTTTCAGAAAATACGATCCCAACCAGGAATCCTGAAATATCGTGTATATATACATTTTAAATCTAATGCTTTGATTATGCGAACATAACGGAGATAGCAGCACAGTTGTTCAAAGTCTAAGAATTTTGCTTGCTTAATGCTTGTTAAAAATTGATTTATCTTATTGCCCGGCTAGAAGTAGGGAAGTATTCATACTGACCGGTCCATGTGATAAATTCTCAAACCTTGATTTGTTAAATGGACCACCGGCCGTCGGGCATTATTGATATGGACTGGCCAAAGTAATAAATTTATCACTTTGCCCGACGTGCTTGGGCATTATTCAAAATGACCGGTCATTATTTATACTACCCGGTTAATCAAGTTGCCCGTAACAGATATATCACCAGCCCCAGTACAAGTAGAGTAGGTTCGTTACAACTTCGCTACATATATAGGTATATTTATTTTAATTATAGATTAAACTAATAATTACTGAAATGAGTGCGTATCAAGTATCAATTAATTAATTTCGCCCAAAACCATTTCCGGGCTAGAACAAAAGAGCGGCTAAATAAATGAAACAATGGTTGCTTCACTAAAACAATAAGACTAATTACATTCAAAAAGCTACGAAGGCTTCCAGCGAATATCGAAATATAAGTATCAGATTCCAGATTCAGAGGCTGATTCTGCCTCTGTATCGCTCGAATATGCAAGAGCAAGAAATTACTTTACACATTTTTTTATGACTGTAAGGCATTAAAAATGGCAACTGGCAACTTGCTCAATACTTCGCCTCGCCGTATACCGCACCCTGAAGATGTATCATCAAGCATCAAAACTGAGTTCTAGAAGTAATAGATCGGTTATTGTGGAATAAAACGCCGTGTGCCTGCTATACGGCCACAATTCAAAATTTTTAATTTTCTGGATTATTGCAGATTCGTATTCAAAATTGTTCAATTTACGACCTTATTTCGAGCGCCATAGCAGAAAAGGTCTTTAAGAGCCTTTTTCTCACAAGTGGCCTTATGGATTTGACCATAAATTGTCAGAAGATTCCCTGCAATACAGCCACTTGCCTGCTCCCGCGGCGTTCGCACGTGAACCTGACGGCCCTTTTGAGTTGTGGCTATATAGCACACGTTATAAATGAAGCTTTTGAGTTGCGTCCTAGAAAATAATAATTAGTTTAGTGATAATTACGATGAATCACTATAAATATAAAAGAAACAAACGGCAATTGGTTGTGTCACAGCAGTATTACACTTATTATTAAAAAATTACCAGCTCGCCACCAAAACTACCACAACGCAACAAAACGATTAAGAAAATCTCAACTTTGTTTTCTTACAAGTGCGGTTCAATATGGCTCATCAGTGAGGGTCGCGAGCCTAATTCATATTTTTACCCGTCTGAAGAAAGATAAGCATTGAGCATGTTTTCGAAGAGTGTGTATGTATTTAACTAACATTTTATTGTATATAATACTATGTGTGTCTAATTCTATAGCACGCTTTACTGCCAATAATATGCAACGGATTTTATTGTGTGAGGTAAATTACTAACTGTGTTCGGAATGGTTGTATTCGGGATGGTGTCATAATATTGGAATTTTGTTAAATATTATAATAACTGCTTTTATTTTGGGGACTTTGGCGCCAAAAATTAAATCACGTGGAAAGTCGTTACTTTGATATGTTTACATTTAAGTACTATATACTCTCCCGGCCGGTTTCGACCACGGCGACTGTTTCAGCTTCGTCGAATACGTTCGTGTGCTCGCAAGTGGCTCGCGTAGCCGATTTTATTTGCGAAGACCCGTGCACACGACGGGCAAGAAAGCACACCATTCACGTAATTGTACGTAATAGCCGCTGGTGGGCGGGCTTTCAGCTCATCCCGTCTGACATCGAGTTCCACAAGTCGACGGGATTCAAAATCACTTGTTTGCTTAACTACGAAAGATCTCCACACAGGGCGGTCGGCCGCCTGCTTCTCCCACAGAAACGGGTCAATGTTGCAGCTCTTCATGTGGCGCTTAAGCACATCTTTATACCTGAGAAGTTGCCCGCCGTGCTTTCGCTTGCCCTCCTCCAGCTCCGAGTAAAAGATGCGCTTAGCCACCCGTCCCTCAGCCATCCTTGAAACGTGGCCGCCCCAACGAAGTTGTCGTCGCATAATATAGACTTCGATCCCATTCACTTTGGCTCTTCGTAAAACTTCGGTGTTCTGTACGCGATCGGACCAGCTGATCTTCAAGATTTTGCGAAGACATTTAAGGTGGAATCGGTCTAATGTGCGGATGTGACGACGGTATGCGGTCCACGTTTCAGAGGAGTACAAGATGTTAGGAAGCACCACAGCCATATATATAGAGATCTTTGTCGCCAATGTCAAGTCATGTGAGCGGAAGACCTTTGCATCCAGCTTACCAAATGCCGCAGCAGCGGCACCGATTCTGCTGTTCTGTTCAGTTCAACGTCAAGGTCACACGTAGAAGTTACTGTGCTCCCCAGGTAGCGGAACTTATCTATCTGTTTCAGTATGTCCTCCCCAAGCCTGACAGTCAGTGTCTCACGACCATGGATGTCTAGTGACATTACTTCGGTCTTTTTGACACTGATTTTCAGTCCAAACTTGCAGCAGGATTCGTGAAAGTCGATCACAAGTTGCTGTAGGTTACCAGGGGATTCCGCAATGAAGCACAAGTCATCCGCATACATGATCTCGGTGATCACAGCGTACGAGACTTTAGTGCGAGCCTTAAGGCTCGCACTAAAGTCTTTAAGTACAATTTACTTATTTGATAATGGTAAAGGCATTTTCGTGGTAATGACTGTGTTTATTGTTTTTTTCGGTGTGTGTCCTAGCTATTCAATTTATTTCAATTAAAATGCTTTTATGAAGAATGATAGAAACTAGATATAGCTATGTTTTATATGCTTGCTAGTTTTAGATCTAAAATTTCGAGGACTACGAGTAGATCTGCTAACACACGTAATGCCACCTCGGACAGTCTCTCTCGTGTGACACCTTTGTCAAAAGCGAAGGATTCACCAGAAAACAGAAGTTTTTCCGGTCTTGATTATGACCTAATGAAAGACATGTTCAAAGGACGTGGAAGACTATTATTGGACGCTGCTCGAGCCCTACAAGATTCACCACCAACTATAAGCGATTTTAATTATTCCGAAAGTCACTCGCAATATACACAATGCATTGATGAACTATTACAGACTGATTATTACATACGTTGCTTCTACTAAAGTAACGAAGAAAAAATATTTTGTATAACAACGCTTTTTTTATTAGTGCTAAGTTGTGATACATTGTGACATTCGTTATTTCTTGAACTGATTACCTATGATTAAGTTTAGTGTCCAGTAGTTACGTATTGGCCTTTTAAAGGAAAATATACAGCAATTTACTACCTTTGTATTTTGTAAGTCTACTTAAGGAAGACTGATTATTACATACGTTGATTCTACTAAAGTAACGAAAACAAAATATTTTGTATATCAACGCTTTTTTTATTAGTGCTAAGTTGAAATACATTGTGATATTCGTTATTTCTTGAACTGATTACTTATAAGAAGTTATCTACTTGTAAGAATTAACTTACTGAATACATTATAATAAATAAATTGCCTGCAATGTTCTTAAAGATGTTGATTTCACAAATTAGTAAGGAACAGTATTGTGTTTTGATTTCTTATTTTATAATATAGTAGGTATTCTAAATACTTATTATTATTTTGAGTGTTTTAAAAAAGAAGTTACAAAGTTTTATTTGTTCACATTTTATAAAGAACCTTTTAAACAATTAATATTATTTGGTAATGCCATGGTATAATGTTGCTGATTATAAGGTAGTTACACATATTATCGCGTACAGTGATCTTCTTCCTATCAAAGTTGATAAAATAAAGGGATTTTAACTATTTTGGTGTTTTTATTTATATTTGCATGGTATCCTTTATCCGATAATTTTGGGTTTAAATTTGGCCGCATCCCAAAATCTTTAAAAAACGTTTCTGCAATACGGACACAACTCTAAATACCTGTCTTTCGGGCCTTGCGTCTTAAAAAATATACATTTTCTTTTAAAAGTGGCGTGGTCATAAGGAGGGTTATATCATTCTGAGTAAAAAAAGCTAAATTTTAAATTCATAGACCTAAAACTAAAGGAGTAAGATCCTATTAAACACCCTGAACTATACTCTCACAACTTTGAGACGCGATTTCTCGAAAAAACGGTTTTTTGAGATGTGGCAGTGTAGCAGGCACACGGCGAAAAGAGCACAGAAAGCATATGAGAAGTGTGGACCCTGGCATGAAACGCTTAGTAAAGTCTAGGTAAACGTATGAGAGGTAGCCTGGATAAAAATAACACGGCTAAAACGACTGAACGTGACAATATAAAGGAATACAATGCTTTTGAATGAAAGAATGGATTACTCGTATAGAGAGTGATTTGTTTCGCTTTTGATGTGTCAGAATGATTTATTTTTAGCCTGGGGCGGTATTCAAGCTCGTTTCTTGATACTGTTGACATAATCGATTTGTGGTAGGTATATAAGAATCAAAAAAATAGTAACAAATTAAATGAGTTGAAACCTTTCTGAAGACCGGCGTCGCATTATTTAATTTTAATCAGAAACGCGACACAAACGAATGTTCAGAAATAAATTTAATAAAAGCGTGTAAATACTTACGTTGATACCTGCATTGAATGTAAATATGTATTAATGGAAATAAAAGATTTTTATTTGTAAACGCTCCCATCGGATCAAACAGATCTTTAGAGAATAAAAGTACGTTAACGATCGACCTTTAGAAGGTGATAAAGTAATTATTTTAATTTTAAGCGCCTAATTCTCAGCGCAAACAAGACGAAGGTTTCATCTTAGAAACTGAAAGAAATAATTTTATTTCTTGAAACAGGGACACCTATAGGGACAAACATCCGTGCTTATCACTAAATAAGCTATATTCTAATTATCTGCTCACATAATATTATATACCATACATGTATGTACCTCGATCGCCCCACACAAGACAAACACTTCATAACCAATTCAATACGTTAATTATATCGGTAATGCAGCAAGCCAAACTCGGATAATCCTGTACTGAATCAAGGAAATTCACATACAACCGTGTATACCCAAATTGAATCATCAGGCCGTCCTATTGGATGCTATGGATTTGCATAAATAAGATCCGAGTTCCTTGGAAGACAAAACTCAACGTATTTACTTCAGCGTCATGGCGGTCATGTTACGGAAACTTCAATCACTAGAGTCAGACCAAGAAAAGTGGGCAGCAATTTTGACAGACCGGACCGTACAAGGGTTATTTTGAACGTCAAACTTCTATGAAATTATGACGTTTACTTAACATTTACACAGGTTGGGCTATCAAAACCGTTGCCAACTTATCTTTTTTTTTTAATGGCTCCGCGCTCCTGGCGCACCAACTTATCTTAGTCTCACTCTAGACTTCCAGTGCTTAGTAGCGCTGTAGCAGTAGGTAGTGCGGTAAGCCAAGTCCAAGTACTTTTTTACTAAATCACCATAATCGCCATCGCCAGTCCTAAAGCGTATGCCTATTTATGTTTGTTAAGTACACAACTATTCATCTAGTAAATAATGTTACAAATAATAACGTAATTTCATGAGCGAAATTTATGTAGAAAAATTCAAAAAGATACCTCACTTCACTTATTCCAAACTGGTGGGTACACTATCTGTAGGTACACTATCTGTACTTTATCTGTAATTCATAACAAGTGGATACACTATCTATAGCCAAGCTCGAGTCCTTTACTAAATCACCTGAAGTCATCACCAGTCCCAACGCAAATCGTCGGGAATAGTTCAGTACCGCGTAACTAACAAATGCATTAAGGTCCAACTTCCTTGTACGTTATTTGAATTCCGAACTCTTTCGACTTTGTTAGTTACGCGGTATTGCACTATCCCCGACGAAATGGCTATTGAATGGTTGCCCGGCATTATGGTTGTTCGGCGGACTGTGCTGTTAAGGCTTGTTTGCACCTTTCCAGTAATCAATCATTCTGAGCGAAAATAGGAGGGGTTAATGCTGTGAGCATGTTTGTAAATTAATAATTAAAATGGCAAAGATATTTTATTAAAGTATTATTATGTTTAGAATCATCACAGAGAACCACTACTTTGCGCTATGAATTGTTGTTGTTTTGACAACAAACCATAGAAGCGGAGCGTGTATCTCGCGACCTAAACACGTAAGCGCCATTTTTAACTGATTTCAAGATTTCAAAAGAGGAGGTTATCAATTCGGTTGTATGTTTGTTACTCCATAACTCCGTCATTTCTGAACCGATTTTAAAAAATATTTTTTTATTTGAATTTATATATATACAGATTGGTCCCGTTTTTGTCAAAACTCAGTTCTGATGATGGGATCCATGAGGAATCGAGGGAACTCTTCAAATGTGAAAGGCATGCATATAGTGATTTTTATATTTTCTGTAACAAATCAAGCATTTACATTTAAAAAAGTGACATTTGATGAAGTGGAACTGCTGATGATGATCAGAATGGAACTCTTCAACGACGCATAGTACACGTTTGGCGATTTCTCCTTTTCGCTGTGTTTGTTAAGTAAATTAGATTTTCAAGACAAACTTTTGTCAAGTTCTAGTTCTGACGATGGGGTCCATGAGGAATCGAGTGAACTCTTCAAATATGAAAGGCATGCATATAGTGATTTTTGTATTTTCTTTAACAAATCAAGCATTGACATTTTAAAAAGTGACATTTGAGGAACTGCTGATAGTGATCAGAATGGTACTCTTCAACTACGCATAGTACACGTTTGGCGATTTGTCCTCTTCGCTGTGTTTGTTAAGCAAATTAGATTTTCAAGACAATTTTTTATCAAGTTCGAGTTCTGACGATGGGGCCCATGAGGACTCGATGGAACTCCTCAAATGTTAAAGGCATATATATAATGATCTTAGTATTTTCATTAACAATTATTTACATTTGTAGAAGTGACATTTGATGAAGTGGAACTGTTGATGATGAACAGAACGGAAGTTTTCAATGATGCATAGTTCACGTTTGGCTATTTGTTATTTTTTTTTTTTTTTATACTACGTCGGTGGCAAACAAGCATACGGGCCGCCTGATGGTAAGCAGTCTCAGTAGCCTATGTACGCGTGCAACTCCAGAGGAGTTACATGCGCGTTGCCGACCCTAAACCCGCCCCCCCTCATTGAGCTCTGGCAACCTTACTCACCGGCAGGAACACAACACTATGAGTAGGGTCTAGTGTTATTTGGCTGCTGTTTTCTGTAAGGTGGAGGTACTTCTCCAGTTGGGCTCTGCTCTAGATCTGGAATGACATCCACTGGCTGTGCCCTACCACACAAAGCGAGATGACATTCACGATGCCCATACCTCTCTTTTGGACGTAGTTTAAGGACGTACCCGGGTCCGGGGTTCTCTTTGCCAAGCAGTTAGGTTTTCAAGGCACATTTTTATATTTCTATCCTATTTAGTTTTTTTAATAATTATCTGGTGCTTTATTTCATGCATGGTGTGAAATAATTTATCTTAAATACAGTCGAATACCCTATTGCGGGTATCTTACCAGTCATCCATAGGACAAATTTGAAATGTGTCAAGGTGGGTGCAGTGGCAAAAAAAAACATGTTACCTCCTTTTCTACATAACTAGGCGTAGGACGCTGTCTTTTTAATTTCATTTTATGAAATCTAAATTAATCGTTCTTTCACCGGTCTCCCTCATTGAAGTCGGTTTTTTTTCTTAAAAATTATTTTATACTACGTCGGGGACAAACAAGCAAACGGCCCGCCAGGTACTAAGCAGTCTCCGTAGCCTATGGACGCCATGCATTTTTACTGCGCCTACGACGTTTTGGTCGCGTGGTACAGGTTGCGATTGCGACAATTTCATTGTTTGGTATGACTACTCTATGGTAACAATAACTCAATGGGGTATTTAAATATTAAAAAAATTCATTGAGTGTTCTTTATATTTAAATATAGTTACGTGCATATTAGGCCAATCAAATTAGATCTATAAAAAGCGTTTTGAGAAATAAATTCCCAGCAAGCTGGAATTCGTTTTGATACCTTCATTTGGTCATACATAAGCCTGTAATCCGAGTTTGTGCAATTCCCGGAGGTGTGCATACATTTTGGGAGCGTTAGGAGATATATTTCTCCTTGGATTGCCAAACCACTGAATGTAGAAGGAATTCAAAATCAATTACTATAAACCACTCGATGTAGAAGGAACCCAACATCAATCACAATAGCGCTTACACAAGTCAAAAGGATTTTTCGGATTATAAACATGATTATCATACCAAAAGTAAAGAAATTCAAAAAGGCGTCAATATTTTTACAACTTTTCCTACGAAATTATATTAAGTTGCCTTTCGGATCCTCAGATATCAATTTTCTTCGTGATTAGAACAAATTTTCAGTCGGACGTACCGTTTTCAATCTACAAGCAAAAAACTGAAAATGAGCAAAAATGTTTGCACACCTCCTTGGATTGCGCAAACTCGATTACACGTATTTAGGACCAATTGAAGATATTAAAACAATTTCCAGCTTGCTGGGAATTAATAAGAAATGAGCCAGCTTTATAACCTATTTTACCAACTTGGCGCTGATAATTTACTTTACATTTCTGAGTCGGTAAGTAACGTTAATACACATCGTTAATGTTTACATATTAGACGAATTTACGATGAATTATCAATGTCCTGGGGCCTGGACTCCACGGTTCAAGTGATTGAGGCCGACGATATACAAACTGCTGGGCGCAATTTACAGCCCTGTGTAGTCATCAAAAATACATTAGCGCCGCTTCATTTAGCTCATAATATAAATAATCAATATCCTAACTCCTTTAGAGGTTTACTTATTGAACAGATACCATGATGGACTAGCATTCAATCAAGCTTCCCAAATCTTTGAGGCTTTGCTCCAGCGATATTTATAACGAAAAGAGATATATTGATACAAGTTACTATGTCACATAGGGTTTTTTCCTCTGAAGGTTAGAAGTCTGAGGTTCTTTATAACTTAATTTTGTAAGGTGAATACTAATTACCAAATTATCGACGTATACGGTTAATTACCTACCCAAAAAGTGTTAAAGATTTTTTGTATCTCAATTTTTGAGACGAATAAATGTTATTTAGCATAGTAACATAACTTAACGGCTAATGCTGTTATAAAAGAAAGCGGCCAAGTGCGAATCGGACTCGCCCTTGAAGGGTTCCGTACAATTTATGACGTATTAAAAAAAACTACTTACTAGATCTCATTCTCTTATTTTAGAAGTTACAGGGGGGGGGACACATTTCACCACTTTGGAAGTGTCTCTCGCGCAAAGTATTCAGTTTAGAAAAAAATGATATTGGAAGTATCAATATCATTTTTGAAGACCTATCCATAGATACCCCACACGTATGGGTTTGATGAAAAAATTTTTTTTTTAAATTTTATGACGTATTAAAATAAACTACTTACTAGATCTCGTTCAAACCAATTTTCGGTGGTCGTGCGTGCGTGCGTGCGTGCGTGCGTGCGTGTAGAGATGAGAAGGGAGCAGTATGTACACGCTCGTTCTCGGCCTGTCTCGGTGTGTTTCGACGAGTGTGTACAGCTCGCATAAGACATGTATCACACGCGCCATACATTTGTAGATTTATTAGCTTTACATGTATACATTTTCTTTGATTTTGCTTTCTGATTTCAGGCAAAAATATTATTTGTTATTTGTTATTTTTTTCTTTTTATTTAAATAAGAAACAAACGGTCATTTACAAACAATTTCACAAAAACATTTCTTAAATTAAAACCTGGAGTTTCCTTATTGTAATTAAATTGCAGTATATAAAACAACAAAACCAAAATATAGGTACCTACCTATATTTTTTTAACCTATACCTTCAAACTTAACTACCTAGTACCTACTTGGTAGTTAAGTTTGAAGGTATAGGTTTATTCTATAACCTTATGTATGAAATATAGCAGGCAATTATAATTTAATATTTTACGCCACCGTATTGTCCTGGTCTACTTGAATAGGGACTCGCCGCTCGTATCATTGCGTTAGAAACTAGAACGTCAAACTGGAATTTCTAAATGTTCCACGATATTTCACAGTAATTATCGCTTCGCTGTATGATTAGCTCGTTTCGGTATTCGGTACACACGTTCACATGCTTGCAACTTGTTTAATGATATGTTATATCTGGTGCCCGTGCAAGGTGGAGTACCTGCTATTACATAGTTCTACGTTTTTAGGGTTCCGTAGCCAAATGGCAAAAAACGGAACCCTTATAGATTCGTCATGTCCGTCTGTCTGTCCGATTATGTCACAGCCACTTTTTCCGAAACTATAAGAACTATAGTGTTCAAACTTGGTAAGTAGATGTATTCTATGAACCTCATTAAGATTTTCATACAAAAATAGAAAAATAACAATATATTTTAGGGGTTCCCCATACTGGGAACTGAAACTCAAAAAAAAATTTTTCATCAAACCCATACGTGTGGGTTATCTATGGATAGGTCTTCAAAAATGATATTGAGGTTTCTAATATCATTTTTTTAAACTGAATAGTTTGCGCTAGAGACACTTCCAAAGTGGAAAAATGTGTCCCCCCCCCCTGTAACTTCTAAAATAACAGAATGAAAATCAAAAAAAATATATGATATATATTACCATGCAAACTTCCACCGAAAATTGGTTTGAACGAGATCTAGGAAGTAGTTTTTTTTAATACGTCATAAATGGTACGAAACCCTTCATGGGCGAGTCCGACTCGTACTTGGCCGCTTTTTTATTTACTATGTACTTGTTTCTTAGTATATATCCATTGCTAGAAGCTTGTTATCCAAAATTAAGAAATAAACCAGGCTGATTGGAACTTAAGATTTGATGTCATATTCATCTCATTTCAAGAGAGAATTTAATTTAAATTAATTTTAATACTTCAACGTTGATCTCAAACAGTACGTACTTTTCTACTACGAGCTATTAAATTATTTTGTTGCATGGGTATTATATTTGTGTCTGGGAAAGCTATTAACTATTTTGTTTACAAAGTATAAGCTCTAAGTTCCCGTACAGGTGGAATATATTTAGTAGCAGTTAGTAGTTATAGTAGTTTCATCACTTATTGAAACAAAGTTGCATAACTACTAAGAGCATCACGATATAATAAACTTTATAAGTACGTACTTCTGAATTTTCAAAGTAAACAGAAAGTAACCGTTTTAAAGTGACATTGGACTGTCAATAAATGTAGCTGCATTATTACGGGTGCGATTTTATTGCGGCGGCGTTGATACCGCCGTTGTATCGACCAATGTTTTTTTTTTACCTACGTACAAGAAAACTAATTTCAGTGTTTTTGTAAATTCATCCCCTAAGAAGAAAAAGAGGTTGGAAGTTCGTATCGATTCAAAATATACAAGAAAAAAAACAGCTTTTTGAATATTCATCCCCAAATGAAGTTAAAAAGGGGTAAAAAGTTTGTATTGAGTTCAAATACTTTGAAACCTATTAGAAAGAATAGTACATTGAAGTCGAGGGATGGAAAATAAGGCAATTTCTGACGAGGTACCTAGATGCCAGGCCGAGACTTGCCGGGCCTGGAAAACGGTCCAAGTCAGCAAATGCCTGTTTCCACCGAGGTTTTCATAGTGCTTTCCTCAAACATGTAAGGAAATACTGAAATATATAATATATTTAGCGAATGTGACATACGTTATATACACGTTCGTTCCACGTAGTCGCGCGCACCGCGCCCCGGCAGCGGCCCCGCGTGCATGACTTGCGGCCGCGCGGGCGGCGGCCGGCGCCCCAAGTGCAACGGACAGAAATGGAATTGTATTGGTGGAATTAAATCATACGAATTTCATTTTTGCCCGCTTCGTTCGTCGCTTGGACAAAAATTAGGCACTTTGCGTTTTAGATTTACGAACAAAATGCGACCATTTCCAAACATGTTTGAGAAAAAGTATATTATAATATAATTGTAGTCGTTTTTAGGGTTCCGTAGCCAAATGGCAAAAAACGGAACCCTTATAGATTCGTCATGTCCGTCTGTCTGTCCGTTTATGTCACAGCCACTTTTTTCCTAAACTATAAGAACTATACTGTTCAAACTTGGTAAGTAGTTGTATTCTATGAACCGCATTAAGATAAAATATCATACATAAGGTTATAGAATAAACCTATACCTTCAAACTTAACTACCAAGTAGGTACTAGGTAGTTAAGTTTGAAGGTATAGGTTAAAAAAATATAGGTAGGTACCTATATTATGGTTTTTGTTGTTTTATATACTGCAATTTAATTACAATAAGGAAACTCCAGGTTTTAATTTAAGAAATGTTTTTGTAAAATTGTTTGTAAATGACCGTTTGTTTCTTATTTAAATAAAAAGAAAAAAATAACAAATAACAAATAATATTTTTGCCTCAAATCAGAAAGCAAAATCAAAGAAAATGTATACATGTAAAGCTAATAAATCTACAAATGTATGGCGCGTGTGATACATGTCTTATGCGAGCTGTACACACTCGTCGAAACACACCGAGACAGGCCGAGAACGAGCGTGTACATACTGCTCCCTTCTCATCTCTACACGCACGCACGCACGCACGCACGCACGCACGCACGCACGCACGCACGACCACCGAAAATTGGTTTGAACGAGATCTAGGAAGTAGTTTAGTTTAATACGTCATAAAATTAAAAAAAAAAAATTCCATCAAACCCGTACGTGTACGTGTGTGATACATGTGGTATCTATGGATAGGTCTTCAAAAATGATATTGATACTTCCAATATCATTTTTTTTCTAAACTGAATACTTTGCGCGAGAGACACTTCCAAAGTGTGAAATGTGTCCCCCCCCCCCCCTGTAACTTCTAAAATAAGAGAATGAGATCAAGTAAGTAGTTTTTTTTAATACGTCATAAATTGTACGGAACCCTTCATGGGCGAGCACTTGGCCGCTTTCTTTTATAACAGCATTAGCCGTTAAGTTATGTTACTATGCTAAATAACATTTATTCGTCTCAAACATTGAGATACAAAAAATCTTTAACACTTTTTGGGTAGGTAATTAACCGTATACGTCGATAATTTGGTAATTAGTATTCACCTTACAAAATTAAGTTATAAAGAACCTCAGACTTCTAACACAAAACAACGAGGATTGACCTCCCCATATCGATGGGGAGCGACCCGCGACAGCCGTCGCAGCCGAAAGGCGGATACGGCCACTCGTACCTCCCGCCAGGGAGGTATCGAAGGAATCATTTCATAGAAATAAACATTTGTAATAGCTGCATACATATTTGTACCGGATACCATATAACGATATTTCGTTGGATTTTAGTTCGTATATAATATGAGATTAGAATCATGTCATCACATTTCAGTTAAACTAAAAACATCCGCTATTATAAATTACTTCCAATTTGCCATACTTCCAGGATGCAGTTGTTGTAAACTTTCGCGCATGTACTTTTGAGGGAGGGAGGGATGATGGACTACTTTTTAACTTTACTCTGTGTTTAAACGCGCGGTAAAATATGTTGGAGGTTAGTCTTCTTAAGGAATACCGAGTTTTAAAAGTGCGATGTGCAGAGAGATAGCTTAACGTCTATAACATTATTTAATGGTCCATAAATACCATACAGTGTTACTAATGTCAGATTTAACATAATTTATTAGTACGGTTTAAACCTGTAGCAATATTTACTAAACATTTGGGTGTCCTCTGTAATGTTTTGTAGAGCATAATAAATGTTGTGGCATTCAGCATAATATTATCAGCGCGTGTCGATAGCGTGGAAGGTTTATCGCACGCGCTGATCTAGTTAAGATAATGTTTATATAGTGTAGATTAAGGATGTAGAATTACGATCACTCAACTGTATATAAGCTCTTAGTTACTACGCAATAATCTAAACTTGCCTCCAACGGTAGTTTTACTCATTCTGCCGCTTCCCGCAAATGTGGTGACCCCGTGTGGGGTCCCACGGGACTAACGTCGGGAAAACGCACCTACTGTCTACATGAAGAGCTCCAGTGAAGAAGCCTCGGAAGTGTGTGACTGCGATACTCAATTGCTGGTCGAAAAGGTCTGCCAAAGTGATCTCGCAACCATTTGATATCGCCACCCTTCCACCATCTCGCAGCGTCACACATGTTTAAGTAAAGTATTTAATCTCGCTTATAAGTATTGTGGTAGGGCACATCACAGCGGATGTCGTTCCAGATCTAGAGCAGAGCCCAACTGGGGAAGTACCTCCACCTTGCAGAAAACCGCAGCAAAATAGTACTAGACCCTACTCATAGTGTTATGTTCCTGCCGGTGAGTAAGGTTGCCAGAGCTCAACCAGGGTGCGGGGTGTTAATGTCGGCAACGCGCATGTAACTCCTCTGGAATTGCAGGCGTCCATATGCTACGGTAACTGCTTACCACCAGGCGGGCCATGTGCTTGTTTGCCACCGAAGTAGTATTTAAAAAAATGCAGCAATGACAATGAATTGCAATTCATTGTCATTGCAGGCATTTTGTGGCAATCCATATGAATTTTTAGAATTCGTTGTCAAGTCATTAACATTCTTAACTATACATTGGTAAACTTTATGTCATTGCAATTAAGTCCAGCATGTGCCTCTATGAAAGTTATAGTTCCTTCGTACAACTTAACTAGTCAATCCATTTACCTTTACTTATTTATGAATTAACCAAATAATACATATTCCTATAATAGAGAGGTCTTTTTCTAAAGTAAATTTTGATACCTACTTATTCAAAACCAAATGGACTCGGTTATGTCTTTTATATTCATTTATGATTCGAATTTTAACAATTGTTGTCTGTGAAGATATTTTCTTGAGCTTGAAATTAAAACCTGGCGTTATTTAAGAAACAATGTCGCTATATTTCGCCTCGAGTTGGGAACCTCGGCCGGAAATGAAAACTTGGTTCTCATTTATTATTATTTTTACGTCTCTGACCAATACACCGAGCTAGAGCTTTTTTAAGGTGACGTTTAGATTCAGGCTTCACCAGCATTACTGATGCAGTATTGCAGCGTGTCATTACTGCCAAGTAAACAACTACATTTCTGCCGCAAATGTCAAAGTTCCGGACAGCAACATCCATTTTGACTGCGTTAACTGGTGGCTTCCTCGCACAACGTGTCGTGGTATCAGTATTGCGATACAAAAAGGAAATGCCGCCATCATCCTTGGTACAATGCCTCAAGGGCCTATTATAGATTTAAGCTAGTTATAGTAATCCTCTTTACATATCCATTATGTATATTGTTATTGTAAATAAATATATCACATTTTAGCGCTACTGATGCAGTACAATGATAATGCATTGTTAGGACGTTCACTGATATCAGCATGATATCTAAATAATGTCATTTAGTTACCTTGCATTTCGCTTGTACTTGTCCGTACATTTATAGGTGCGAACGAGACGCATGATGATTAAATTACATCATTCTGATGTCAGTGTACGTTTGAATTGGCCTGAAAGTAATGACATTGTTTGCTGAATTTGTTTATAAGAAAATATAAAAATCGATTTTTTTTTATAAAACCTATTAAAGTGTGTTCATATTACCTATATTAACTACCCTTTACGCGCTCGTATCACAAATAAATACATGCTGTGTAGACTTCTATTGTTTTATTACATTGTACGTTAGAATCGTTTCGATTGTGGGTAGTACTAAGTCTCTTTTTAGTCCCTTACTCGAGCTGTCAGTTTGTGGGTGTGTTATTTAATGAGATACATGAATAATGAAATATATTTAATACCTTTTACCATGGAATTGGCTAGAAAGGTCACCAAAGATAGGAGGCGTGGCGTGGCGCGACCTTGTGAAGGTCCTTTGCACCTCTTGGGTGCCTTAGGCCAACAACAGCAATAACAACCTATGGAATTGATTTATTATTTATGGTTCAATTTCTTCTTAAATATCTTACGTATTTATATTTTTTGGCTTCTAGACCTTCTAACGATCAATTTGTTCGAAAATATTCAAATATTTTAATATTCGTTATATTTGTCCATTATGATATAAGCAATGGACTGATAACAGTACTCTTTAAGAATTTTTTATTACATTGAATATTTTATTTGCAAAAGAGAATGAGTAAAATACAAGAAAGCTTTGAATGTCACAGAAAAATGTTTTAAAAGATAAAGGGCAAAAGAGTTATTTAGGCTCAGTTCAGTTCAGCTCAGCAAAGTTGCTTCAAGAATAATTGGCTTTTAAGAAACAGCTTTATGGATTTGTGATAATAGCCTACAAAATGACCTTTGAGACATAATAATTAATAGCCACATTGATCTATGATCAACATGAAAACTTTGTGATTCTATACACAATTTAAAACGCAGAATGTACAAACAAACTTAACAGTATTTGTGGTGGTATATTTTTAGTAGTTAGTTTTATCTCATTCACGTTTCGATTACTCAATCTATTAATGTATGCATAGTTGTAGTTAATAATGTAGTGTAAAAAAGCCTCGAACTGTTTTACCGTTGTTTCACACCTGTTATTGGTGCATAAATATTATACGTGTCAACTGTACTTATGTTATTTTACTAGCTTTGTTTATGTACCAACTGTTGGTGTGTCTCAATAAAATGAAATAAAAATACTTGTATATTCATACCAGGGCCCTTATTCGACATGCTAAAAGTGACGTTTCGTGTTGATTTCCATTTGATGTGAGAAATATTGTGACTTGTCGAATTGCTATTATCACCACCTGTCAGTGAACAATATCCACACTAGAGGCGGGGCGTTGTACCGGAATAGTTTTTGGAACAGGTTATTTGTAATAGACTACTTTTAGCTTGTCGAGTATTTAAAAGTACAGACTTTGATTTCTGAAATAAAACAAATATGAAACTTTTATCACCTCGTACCTCCATTCTTACCGTTACTTTAGGTAAAATAAAATTTTGTTAACAGATGGTCGTCTGGGTGTCTGTTGTATCTAAAAATAATGTAATAATATATTATAACAAAAATATGACAATAGATTCATAGCCTTCACTCAAAACGTCACCATATTTCCGACCCTTACCGAAATAATAAGTCGATATTTGTATAAATAATCCTCATTTGTAAGACGCCTAAGCACGGCAAATACGTAAACTGCCTATTGGGGGTCATACTCGTAAAACTGGTATTTTAGACTTACTTTTGGTACGAGTAACAGAGACGTACTTTTGGTACGCAGTCCCAACTCTAGTCAGGATTCTAGTTGTCAAATATAAGCGTGTCGAATACGTATTAGTTAACTGTCAAATGAAATTAGATCAACGGTAGACTTTTTTGTCGATGGGTATGGCTGCCATGTTTGGATTTATGACATTTAAAAGGGGATCCTAAGGCAGAGAGTAGTTTTTTCTGTACGATTTTGATTCTTCTACTGGACGCAAGATGGAGTTAGCTGCCAAATTCCGATCAGGCTGACGCAGCTAGGAAGAAAAAAGTTTTGTATGGAATTTGTTTCGCAAATCATTGCCAACGAAGAAAAAGAAAACGTCAGTGCTATTTATCCTGTCAAGTTTACATCAAGTCTACTGTCAGCCTAATTGCTTTGTTTATTTTGAAGGCTTCAATGTTTTGTTCGGGTATTTCGTGTAATTTCTTTATTATTTAGTGAAAAAATCGAAAATAGTCAACCGTGATCAGAGTAAAGAGCGAGTTTGTTACAATGCCAGCGAGAAAACGTTTTACTAAGTGTGAAATATGTGGCAAGCGAGCCACTCGAGAAAATCACGAAAAAAGGGATTTTATGGCGAAATTTCCCTTGGATGAAGACTGGTAAGTATTGCTTTAGATACTTTTGACCTTATTTTGGGTCAGCAGGCTATAAACACATCGAAAATTAGATATTTTACATTATTTTTCGTTGTGAACTAGGGATGTACTATAACTATCGATAACTGAAGTTTTATTTGTATATCAGTGTAAATAATTAAATTAAATATGTGAAATTTCCTTAGAACTAGCATGCAATATGACCATAATTAATTCGTCGAAGATTAATAATGCATAAATTATCTATTACTTATGCATTAATGGTCATTAGTTAACATTTTATTTTTATCTAGTGATTATTTAATATATTAACCTAAAATGTAAGAAAATTAATCTCTGTTTTTATGATAAATAAAGAAATATTATAGGACATAATTACACAAACTGACTTAGTACTAAAGTATGAATGGCATGTGTTGTGGGTACTTAGACAACAATATATATATATACCCACAACACATGCCATTCATACTTTAGTACTAAGTCAGTTTGTGTAATAATGTATATATATATGTACATAGACCTAATCTATAAGTATTTATAAATACATAGGAAATACCCATGTCTCAGGAACAAATATTCATGCTCATCACACTAATAAATGCCCGTTCCAGGATTTGAACCTGGGACCATCGGCTTCATAGGCAGGGTCGCTGCCAACAAGGCCAGACCCGTTCTCATGATTAACAGACATATAAATACATAAAAAGTTAAAGCATTGATAAAGGGTTGTTGATAACTGGATGCCGAAAAACATGATTTATAGATGCATATTAGCGCGAAATAATCAGTTGATCATCTCATTAGTAAACACATGGAATATAAACTGTAGATAAAGTCATGTTTTTCCAAGGCTGTATGTTTTCAGATGCAGGCAGTGGGCCAAATTTGTTGGGAACGAAGACCTGATACATCTTCCCATAGAAAAGTTACATTTATTCAAACATGTATGTGCACATCATTATGAAAATCAAGCATTTAATAAAATAAAAAAACACGACTTACAAACTGTATTAAAATAATTCGGGTCCACATTAAGCCCGACCAGATAGTAGTCCAATTAAGAACTATCCACTATATAACATACAACTTAAATGTGGACTCGATGCTAACCTGATTTCGAGTACAAAATTTGTAGACAGGAGCCTATGTTTCAACCCTCCCCATTTTATCGATATCGATAAGAATCGTAAGCGTGTAGCGTACTACACTATTTAAATCGCTTATGTTGGTACTATGGTTCTTTGACAGTTCTTTGTCGTACATTTTGGTAATGATTTGCGAAACAAACTGATTCCACTCGCTAGTATGGAAGTCCCGTCTCTTAAAACGTAGTGATTATATGCTCTTTGGTGACAATTGTCCAGGATGAAAAAAATATCTTGACAATTAACATAAAGCAATACAATACCACAAAATGTCAACAAGAAAACAGATTTATTATAAAAATACAAATTATATACAAAGCTTCATTTTAAAACCAATGGTCGTGGGTTCTAACCCCGGCTCTTAACAATGTGCATCTTGTAACATGTACCGATTGCTTTTCAGTAAAGTAAAATATATTATCATGAGGAAGATGGAGTATCCCCAATAAGGTATATTTTCCCCTCTGGGTTAGAAGGTCAGATAGTAGTGAGACAGGGAGATATAGTGAAGAATGCGGAAAAACAAGCATTTATTGTGTTGTTAGGCTAGTCTTTTTTTTTCAAAATTTGAAAACGAACGCAACAGCATGCACAAAGCCCCCTGTGAGTCAGAATCTGTTAAATTTAGGCTTAAGACGAAACATGAGCTGAGCCCGTACACAAATTTGAGATTTTTAGGTAAAAGGTAAAAAATATCGCCGTCGCGCTGACGAGTGTGGCACCCCGTACCTAGCTAGAGACTATCCCTTGTGTGTGTACCAACAAACCAAATTTTAGACAAATATGATACTTCTTCTTCTTTGTCGTTGTACTCTTTGCAGAGCGTCGTGGTCAACTGCTGATATCAGGCGCAGATGTTGCTTGCCGTACGATTTCTCGCCATTTTTCGCGGTTGGGGGCCATTCTGGCAAATGCGTTCAGGGGACCCTTCATGGCAGATTTGATTTGGTCAGTCCATCGCATAGGTGGCCTTTTGCGCGGTCTTTTTCCGTTTGCTCTACCCTGCACCACTAGACGCTCTATGGAGTCGTTGTTCCTCCTCGAGACGTGACCGAAAAAACTGAGTATGCGGGTCTTTACGAGAGTCGGAAGGCGCTGCTTGATACGGAGTTCTTTAAGGATGGAGACATTAGTCCGAAACTCGGTCCAGGATATCCCCAGCATTTTCCTCCAGCACCATATTTCTAGGGCGTCTATCGTCTTCTCCTCTGTCTTTCGGATAGTCCAGGTTTCCGCAGCGTATAAGAATATAGGAAAAACGAGGGCCCGTACAAGCCGAACCTTCGTGGTGTTTGTGACGTTTCGGTGATACGTAGCCTATACGTAAAAACTAGCCAAGACAAATCCTTTATAATTTCAGGATTTTCTACACAGCACAGAACATGGCACCCATATAGATCTCAATTCCGTTGTCGGCGAGTCAACAACGACACATATTCTTAATATTGAACTTAATTGGCTCTCATTTCACATTTATGTTTTAAATTAATTATAGGCATAGACATACCATATCCTATTGTAAGTACAAAGTTTCAGAGCAATCTAGCTAGCCGATTTAAAATGAGAGCGAAACTACATTTGTATGGAGAACCGAATTTGCTGCGGACGCACAATGTAGCATAATCGGATTAGGACCAACCTCGAAATCTCTGTAACGGTCATGAAATTTATTATGTATATAAATTAAAGGCCCCTTTTTCATGCCCAAACCATTTAACATTTGGGGACCTCGAGGAATCCGAGCCATCTTGGAAAATGTGTACCATCAACACAACAGTCAACATTAAAACTTATTAAATTCGACACAAAAAAGTCCTCGATATCTTTGCGGAACAATACATCTTGTTATAGAGAATACTTGCTGAATCTAAGTTTAACGCTTATACACTTCCAGGGGACATTCTCTTAAAAGGAAACTCGGAGGAATATGAATTCTATTTTTAACTATACATTTGTACAAAGTAACCAAAGTAACCAAATAGTTCGGTACACCATATATTTAGTATGGTGTACCGAACTATTTGGCCACTTTGACTGCTACAAAGTATTTGACGCTGACTGTACGTGGTCTACCCCAATATTAACATTTTACTCTACTGCGACTAAACCAGAAAGAAGGGTTATGGGTGTAAGTACTGATGTTTCAGTACACCCAGTAGCTAGGTATTAGGATACTGGACGGATTTTTTAAAATGACGTATCGTTAGATTCCTATTGCCATTCACAACCTACTTTTCCTGGTTCTATTAAAGAAAAATCAATACAGCCGCCTTGAGAGGACTCCGAATATTAAATCATATTTTTTCTTCTAGCGCCTAAACTATTGAGCGGAGTACAGTAAAACAGACATCAGTAGATCCACAGTTAGTATACAAGTGCTATGCAATACAAAGTTACTAAAATTAACGGAAGAAAAAAGTTTAGGGCTAAATAATACGTCATTTAAAAAATCCGTCCAGTATCCTAAGCTACAGGCTATCCTGAATCCTCAGTACTTATACCCATAACCCTACTTTCTGGTTAAGTTGCAGTCAAGTAAAATATTGATATTGGGGTAGATTATATACAAATGTATAGTTAAAAGGGGGATTTTTATTCTTCCAAGTTTCCTATTAAGAGAATATCCCATGAAAGGGTATAAGGGCTAAATCTGGGTTTAGCAAGTATTTTTTAAAGCAAGATCATTTTTTTTCGCAAAGATGTCTAAAACTATTTTATGTAGAATTTTATAAGCTTGAATGTTGCCTTACACGATTATTGAATAAAGAACGTAGATTTAGAGTAAAACGCGAATTTCTCCTGGATGGTCCACATTTTCCAAGATGGCTGCGGTTCCTCGAGGTCCCCAAATGTCAAATGGTGTGGGCATGAAAAAGGGGCCTTTAACGTATATACATACCAAATTTCATGACCGTTCAGACATTTCGAGTTTGGTCCTAATCCGACTGTGCTAATGCCACTATGTACGTAAACTGTAACTGTACTGCGGACTCAACCTTCACGTTATAATTTTTTAAGTATTAACGTTGACATAGTAACGAAAATAATAAACACGTCAATTGAAGTAAACAATATTATTATATGCAAGAAAATTTAGCAAAATAGGTAGGTACATTAATGATTAATATGTAAAACACCATTAATTATTGAATTAAAATTATGATTTTGTGTTAAAAAATATGAGACCAATGATACAGCCCGATTACACGGGCTACATATTAAAAATGATTATCATGGAAACAGTAAATATACACAGGTGAACAAAGTTATAGTAAAATAGGTGCATAATTTCAGACCTTGCCTGGCCCACCTGTACCACCTACCATGACCACGGCCGTCTCCTACTATTCTTTTTTTCTAATACCTATGGCCTTACTAGCGAACAGTATTCCATGTTCTTGATCCAGAATTTAAACCCTTAACTACATATTTGTGGCACTTGGGGTTGAATTTGAAACTCTAGGGCACTAGCGTGGCTCTATGAGAGCGCCTTATATAGGCTTCTGGTGACCAGAGGATCAGCATTGTTAACCAGCGCGGAAATGCACCCAACCTTCTGAGCACCCTACCGAGCGACCAGAATATAGGGCAAATATTTTATGTATACGTTTTTGACTTACTTAAGTGTTTTTATCATGTTTTATATTTAAACTTACAGATGTCGAACTACCAGCAAAGTTTTTGAAGAGGTGTAGTTTTTATATTTCCTGGTACCAAACTGATACAGGAAATTGGAACATCAGTAAATAATCTACACCGAAGACAATGAAATATAGTCACATAATACTTTAATGTTTTATTTTATTAAAGAAATCGGTAAAAAAATGTGTTAACTGATAAAGATAAATTTAATTTTATTTGTAGTTGAATAACAAAATATGTATTTAATCTCCTTTTAACATAGGAATTCTCTTTGTGTAGGTACATATAAATAATAGGTACTTAGGTCTTGGTAAGTAATATAGACAGTACAGTAGGTCTTATCTTAATAATTTGAGATCTCATACATGCGTTCCGATATATCTGATGGCGACTACATAGGTACAATGCGATACATACAATGGGGTCGCGTATACGAGTACAAAGAGCATTAAAATAGTTGTTGATAGACCAAGTGAGCGAGCTACTATGGTACCTATCTTTATATCAATTTTATGCATTATGTAATAGCGCAATACAGAAAAAAAAATTGACAAATGTAGTATTATTTTTATAGTAATAAAGGTTATTCATGAACCATCTCGTAATTAAAAAAAAAACGGACTTTAAGGTCACTGTGGGCAAGACCGTCTACAAGGCAAGTCCGTCAACACATTATAACTCTTGAATTAGAAAGCGTTTGCCGCTTTGGCGTCGAGTTTATAAGTCAGTTTTTCGCGCTAGTTCAATCACTCTAAAACAGATGGCGCTGTGACAACGAACTTCAGAGCAATCCGCGTAAACAAGTCATTACGTGTATGGAACTCGAAGTGATAGTGCGACAGTCTTTGCAAATAAAATTGTTAAAAATTGTTTGTGATCAGATTTTGCACCAGAACTCGACTACGTAAGTAATATAAGACCCGGCAATCTTTATTATGTGTTTAAATTATAAGATATTGGCTTAGTTTTGTAATTATACGTTCCATCATTCATCACATTAAAATTTTGCTAAGTTGGAAAGTCCGTCTACTATGCACAAGGCAAGTCCGTCATATGCCGGACTTTCCTTGAATCAGAGGTTACCAACTTCAATATTATTTATTGCGATTTTATAAGGTTACTACAGATACGCATTTTTACGACATTGCGTATGATGTTTGTGTTTTGTATTTATTAACAATTTTAATCTCGAAACTAGTAAAGAAATGTGTTCTTTATCCTCAGCACTATGTAACCGAAAATACAAATAAGAAAATACCTATTAAGTAAATAAATGAATAAATATTGGCCGCAAGCTAAGCATAGCTTAGCTTTTACTATTGATGCTAGGCGACGACATATAGAAACTCATATAGATAAATATATAAAAAACAAACATGACTGAAGGAACAAATATCTGTGTAGATTATACAAGCAAATGCCCCTACCGGGATTCGGGCCTTCATATGTTATATTATTATACCTATGACACATATTATTACCCTTTTTACTCCTCTTGAATTTTAGAATACGGTTGTACAGTCATATTTTCTTGATAGTTTTGAAGATTAAAATCACTGCAGCCATACGAGTCCATACGTATTTTTTATTTCGGAACATTTATTGTACTTATCGTGATTTAGGCGATTTGCCTACACCGTGACAAGGTTACGCGCCACGCCAACGCTGTACCGCGTGTGCCACGCCGCTATGTGACGTGGGTTCTTCGCCTTACTTATCCTGAAAATTTACGTATGTAGGGTACCTACTTGTGTTATGGAATTTGATTTGCCAATCACTATTTGATTTAAACTTGCTACTCCTATGAGCTTATTTATGTAACCCTCTTTGATCTCCGTAAATTTAAAACAACGAGTAAATTTAAAATGACTATTGGTATTTTATTTGAGAAGAAAAAAAATAAGTACGTATATAAAAAAAAAAGGTTTACCACCCCATTTACGTAGTATATGCCGGACTTACCTTTTAATAAGAAAAATTGTGTTTATTTCGAATCTAAACCCTATATTAACAAGTTTAGAGTACACTTTTCATTGTCTGGTTTCATTCTTTGTAAGGATTCTAATACGAACACATAAGCACCCATAGTATGGCTGATAACGTTACTAGACGGACTTACCTTAAACTACACGGGAAGTCCGTCTACTCGCCGAATTTTTAAAAATACTATTGTTTTTGCTTAATTAGTGATTAAAATGATCTGTCACTATAGCTTAATTATTATATATGAAATTCTTCATCGTATGTGATTACAAGCGGTCACGTAAGTGAATAATTAACGGAGCTAGAATACTCCAATCTAAAAAATAAATAAAGTATGCCGGTCTTGCCCACAGTCACCTTATCTCTAAATCATATGCCTTATATTTACAGATGTGTTAGGTTACAACTTGGTTCGTGAACGTGGTTTAGAAGCAACTTGAGACTGGGTGCGGAGTAAATTGCATCAATTTTTTTTACAATTTTGAGCGTTTATAGGAGAATATGTGGAGCGAGCATTATTCGACGTGTAGGTGTGGGTTCAACAAAAAGATCGCATGTCAATAGTTCTTTATTGTCGTTAAAATTCAATTAATAATCGCCTTTATCGACCATCAACTGTGTGGTCACTTTTTAATTGATTGACGTTGTCAGGTACAGTTTCACTACTCGCCGCCGCATTGTTCATAGCGCATTACTTATCCTATCGAATACAAGATGTCGCTGATTCCTGTAAACTTATGTTTAAAAAAAAAAGACGCCTTACTCTATGCCATATATTGTAGGAAAGGAAGGGTATTCCCTGTCGTACGTCAAAAAATCCAAGATGGTGCCCAAGCCCATGGACAAAAAAGTCTAGCAATAAAATCAACACTTGTCAAAATTTGACATTAGCAATCCACAGTCAGGTGACAATCAAATCAAACCGAACCACTTCGAGTTCAGAGCCATTTCAAACTATATAGTAATTATAGTAGTAATAAACAAAGTTGATTTTTGTTTGATTATTTTTTCTATGAATGAGTTTTGATTGTTCCAAATGATAATATCCACAGTTGATAGAATCAACACTTGATACAATCAACATGCGATAGAATCAAGTGTTGATTTGATGTGGACGCGAAATTTGACAGTTGTGCATCTCGAATAAGGCCCCAGATTTGGGCAAAAGTAGTTTGATTAAAAATAAGATTAAGAATTAAAACTATTCTTATTCTTATCGTCGTCGTTGTTACAGCGTTGGAAGCTAAGTGCAAAGTGTTCCCTATTGCCCGACTTTCCCCTATTCATATGACGTAAAACAATAATCTTATATAATACGGAACTGTACAGAATGTATCAAATATAGTCGGGAAAGGATTTTTTTTTGACGCGAATAAATTCTACTTTTTGCCGAATCAGAACACGATACCTACCGAATAAACGGATGCCGACTATTTTTGTTACACTTTGTATATCATTTCCATTACTTAACCCGTTGGATCTAAATGGATTATCTATGTTTGAAATTAATATTGTATCATATTATATTGTTTGAGAAAGTGACTGAGACTATTTTGCGTCTGAACAATGCTTTTGGCAGCTACAGACAGATTATACTCGTACAGGACCCTCGTCAGACTAAAACTACCTGCCACCTTTAAACACCATTGCAAAATCCCTGCGGGCCCGGAAGCCATTCGATTGTTTTTGAATATTTTGTGTCCGCTTGCCGCACTTTGAAGATTAAGAGTTGAAGACCCTTCTCCAAACAAACGTAGTCCCCATTATCCTCCCTCGCTATTGAGATTTTAGAAAATATTTTTACACTATTTAGTGCATATTGACCATAGCTATGCCACTTCATTGTTTTTTTTTAAATTTTTAATGACTATAAGAGTTAGGATATATGTATAAAATTAAAGCGGTTCACTCACGCATTTACAAATACAAATATAAATTAAATACATTGGAAATGTAGATGGTAAATACTAAATACGTGAGTGACACATTTTAATAAGTATATTAAATATACTTATTAAAATGTGTTATTTAATACTGTCTGTGTCTCACGGAAGTCTTGTTATCAAAAGAAATATGAGCTTTTAAAAAAATATATGTAATTTGTTTTTTTCTTTACTTAAATAAATATCAAGAGAGCTGGGGCTATAGTCCCCACGCTAGCCCAATGCGGATTGGGGACTTCACATACACCTTTGTTGAATTTCTTCGCAGATGTGTGCAGGTTTCCTCACGATGTTTTCCTTCACCGAAAAGCTAGTGGTAAATATCAAATGACATTTCGTACATAAGTTCCGAAAAACTCATTGGTACGAGCCAGGATTTGAACCCACGACCACCGGATTGAAAGTCGGACGTCATATCCACTCGGCCACCACCGCTTGAGAGAAGGCCTGTGTCCAGCAGTGGGACGTATATAGGCTGAATTATTATTATTATTATAAATAAATGTCAAAAAATCTAAAACAAACAAACGTAAGGGCATAGCTAAAGGTGGCAAGCTGTTAGCTTTGCTGACAAGTCAACTGGTATGGCCACTGTGTTTCACCTTTAGTTCTATTTTGTTTTTGTTTTGGCTAAGAATTTTAACAGAAGTTCAAAACGTAAGCGCGTAGTATTAGCAATTGTTTTATTTTTTTTAGTAGCAAGTTGTGTTTGCCTATAATTGGGTGAATACTCCATTATGATTTTTGTGGTTATTATTTAAGTCCATTTGTATTTGTATTGCACCTTAATAAATAAATAGAGAGTTAGCAAACCTTAATAAATAAATAGATTGTACATATCAAGCAAAATGCTTTGTTCATCTTTTTATTAAGAGGGAAGACTTTCTGCGATAACTCAAAAACGGCTTAAATGATCATGTTTGCTATAGTCTTCATATTTTTTTCATATTTTGGACCCATGTTCAAAAGTTAGAGGGGCGGGACACATATTTTTTTCTTTCGGGGCGGTTCTTTTCGCAAATATTTACTTCAAATCAAACAATGATTGTTGAAGACTGTTGTTTATTTTAAAATACCTATCTAACAACCCCCCCAACTTCCCCGCCTTCCCACACTATAGGGTTGTAGCAAAAAAATAAATTCATACTCGCGTACCTACTACTATTCGTATAGGAAAGATACCCTAAATTTTTTTTTTCTACTTTCTGGGCATAATTGATTTATACCATACCAAATTGCAGCTTTCTAGCACTAACGATAATGGAGCAAAACCTCAGAAGGACAAACATACAGACAGTGTTTACCTTTTTTCCCATAGTGCCCACGGCACAGTATTTTTGTCGAATTATGACCGAATATTGGGTCCATAATAATAGTCTATAAAATGTCAAGATGTTTAAAAACAAAAGTATTGTAAATTGCGATGTTCTGTCCTGCCACGCAACGCGCAATAACCTAATAGATACCAGAAATTTAATCTATTTAAAGGAAACCCCAAATCAACTCGGGCTCATAAATCAGGCTATCAAACCCTAAACATGTAACGTGGGTAGTTTGTAAATAAGTAAATCCAGCCTCGACCTCTCTTTAGTTAATAAAATATAAGATTTCCATCAAGAAACCGTTTAACTAGCACTTGGATATTGTGTATAATTTGACATTATGGTAGTGTAACAATAACCAATCAAATCACCTACTCTTCATGAAACGTCAAAACGGTTATATTTATGTAATAATAAATAAATAAATTATTATAACGACAATCTTACAAAAATCGACCTAGCCCAACTGTAAGCTCAGTAAGGCATGTGTTGTGGGTACTATTAGATGACGATAAATATACTACAATATATATATATATATATTATGATATTATGGATGTTTTTATATAAGTACTTAAAAAACATCCATAATAAAGGAAGATCCCAGAGCTGGTAGACCTTACTTATTTTCTCATGACTAAAATGTATGGGATAATATAGTGTTTGTACTTTTAATGTATGCATACCTACTTGCTATGTTGGCCCGACGGCCATTTGTCCGGCTGAAGGTGCTAAAGATAGGTGTAAATATTACTAACTTTTCTTGAATTTTCATGGCTGATTTTTATGTGTTTTTAGAAAATAGTGTTACATTTTTTTTTTTACCAACATTGCCAGACCATCTCCGCCGGCGGTAACTTTTACCAGACGTAACTTTTCCCTGAGTATCACATATAAAAGCCAAAAATGAGAATATAAGTTACAAAGCTTTAAAGCGTCTGGTAAACGTTACCGCCGGCGAAAGTGGTCTGGTAATGTTGATTATCAATTTTTAACAATATTTTCTGAAACATACATAAAAATCAGCCATAAGAATATTAAGAAAAGTTAGTATTATTTTTACCAGCCTCTAGCACCTTGTACCGGACAAATGGCCGTCGGGCCAATATAGCAAGTATGCAGACATTAAAAGTACATACCAAAGAGTATATAATCACTACGGTAAAACTATATTATTCCATACATTTTATTCATGAGAAAATGAGTGAGGGCTGGCGGATCTGGGATCTTTGACTATAACTCAGGAACAGATATTTGTGATAAACCCACTAGGTTAGGAAGCCATTTAGTATGAGATCGAATTCTGTTAAGTACGAGTACATCACTATGCATCCACCTCCTATTAAATGTGAATTAATTTTGTATTGAACAGTATGGCTTAGATGGTCGGTTTTTTATTATCTATCATTGTGTGTGCGAAAGTGACGCATGAGTGACAAGTGATAAAAATGCGACCATGATACCGTCGCAAGAACGTCTGCAAACGAAGATATTCGAGTGTCATTCGAGTTTTACAACACTCTTACGGTAGATGTCGCTAAGATGTTTGCTTAAGGCCTTAATGGTGGAAATATTCGCTGTCGCGGTTGCAGACTCGGTAGCTCACATGGCAGAGCATGGGCTAGTAGTATAGAATCTAGTGATTCAGTATCTCGCCCGAGATGGCGATTTTTTTCAATTTCAATTTAATTCTAAGTTTAATTATGAGTTTGTTACATTTAAAAATACTTAATTGAAAGCAACAAAACAGGTTTGATATACATATTTCGGTGTTTCGGTAAATTTGATGCCGAGAGCTTTTGCTCTCGCAATTATGAAATAACCTTGCCTATTGTGTTATGACATTTCATTTTACGTAAAATTAAACTCGGAATAAAACACCTATTTAAATAGGGGCCACTAACATTTTCACACAACAAATCACAGTAAAGGCGATGTTATTATAAAAAAAAATCTAATAAGGTAGGTAAAAAAAGTTTTATATTATTCATGTTTGTAAAATATGACCTTTAATATAATCACAATACGAGTCAAGGCATGCGTCTTCGTGAATGACACAATCTATATGAACTAAATTACTCACGTCAGAATGGTGCCTAAGTTATTCTCCTCTCCAAAGTTGGTTGAGATATAAAGTTCCGTAACAGATTGTGGCGACGTACCGGGTACCGGATGAGAAATAGTACTGTTTGCCACATTTGTGCACAGAAGCTTAAAGTACTTGAAACTGCGTTTGAACTTAAGGGTAGTTTCAGACTAGCGTATTTTTCTGCGTGTATACGGTCGTTTCGGCGGTACGAGGTTACACGAGCGTACGCGTACCTACGCTCGTATAAAACGCTTGTCTGACACCGCTCTAATAGGACAGTGGACGACCGCTTTTCCATAAAACGCTTGTATTACCTAATGATTAAAAATCTAACGAATGAAGGTGCAAATTTTCTATAATGTACGTTTATATGAATAAAATGATGATGAATGATGAAACTGCGCGTGCACATTTAATGGTGCCCTATTGATTCTCCGAGAAAAAATACGCCGATTTTCTTTACGCAAGCGGATCATTTTCAAAGTTTAAGCATGACTCATGCTAGACCAACCCGGGCCCGGACCTAGGCGTCCGACACGTCATTTTCTATGACGGCTGATCGCTGGATCACGTCCATACAAAAAGAAGCGCCGGAAGCCCAGACCCGGTCTAGCGTGAGTCGTCTTTAACGTATGGCGGAATTTAATTACACCGTAGTATTGATGTCACAATGTAAGATTGAATCAATTGGCCTCATTGTTGCGAGTCGGTTTAGTGCGATCGCAGCATTTTATTTCAAGGCAAGCCGAGGCCGATGGGTACGTTAAGTTTTTGATTCGGTTTCCTATCAAACGAATTTTAATGTTATTGATCGAAATGATTGGTCATAATACAATGTCAGTTTTAGTTTAGAACTATAGTTCATGTAATCCACGATGACGCGCAAACTTGTCAAATCTAACCTTTAAATACTTGGCAATACGAGTCAAGGCAAACGTCTTCTTGAATGACACGATCTGTATGGGAATCAATCTTTTTAATTTCTGTAGACACCAGCACAATAATACAGCTGATTTAAATTTTGATCTACTTACCCAAAATTATTAAATAACACTTTATCAAAGTCAAAATTGTTTATCAAAATCTTGAAATACTGGAAACAATGCTTATAGAAATGAGTTCGTCTTTGTACCTCCATTTCTGTGAATTTACCGCTGCATTCCGTTTGTGATCACTTCTGCTAGGTAGGTACCTACTACTAAAACTACAACTCACCTGGGGTGTTGTATTTTCAAATCAAACTAAGTAAATAAATCCTAGGAGCAATACCAGGCGCAGCTTTAAAATAACGCCAAAGTTTGCTACAAACTTTAGGTACTTGGCTCTCGAGGTCTGACGAAAGTTATACCAAAGAACGCCCGCTTGCGTACTTTCAAAATTTCAAAGTATGAATGGGTTCCAATTTTGCGTCCATGTTGGCTACTACCATACTTATAGACAAAACTGCAAATCATATTAAACTTTAAGAAATCAAAATAACGATGGCGCACTCTAAATGTTAGATTCGGATGGCAACTGCAGCAGCTTTACCGTTGCAGTGTTACCGCTGCAGCTTTATTTGCGTGGGTGACGTCACTGTCAAGATCCTTGATAAATGGCATTGCTGTTGTTGCCGGATTATGGTTAACTATGTAAGCACTATAATTTTGACACCGGGTGGTTAAATACAACAACACTCTAAAGGGGACTACTGATTAACAGTCCGTCGAACAGTATCGGACTGTCAGTTGTTCGGAATTGTAAACTTTTTGTTCTAACTGACAGGCCGATTCCGACTGGCGCGGCGGACTGTTAATCAGTAGGCCCATTAAGGCCTAAGATACACTTGTAAGTTTTCATTTCTCATGCTTTAAAGTGGGTCGTTCTTGTTCTAAAAAGCGTGCAGAAAATGATACGAATGATATTGTTCTAGAGCGCCAAACTACCTCTACAGAAATGGGTGCCTTTCATCCCTTGGTTAACAATTTACTATTTACTTACGTAAGAAGGAACACAGCTACACTACTGAATAAGCAAATAGCTTTATTATCTCTACTTACATAAGTAATACTTACAAGTGTATCTTAGAAACGCAATCTGCAATAGAAACGCTGCTACAGTCGCCATTCGTATGTAACAATTATACCATCCAATTATATACCTAACTACTGTTAAAAAATCAAATTATTACATATATCACAAACCAACTTCCTAACGCAAACGTATCCCTTACCGAAGGGTACCAACGAATATAATACTTAAACATACTAATACACTATTTAGGACGTACATCTCCATCACTAACAAGTAATTTACATTCCCGCTCTAACAAAAAGGCAAACACAAGACCTCCGCTTTCGCAAACACTTCAAATTAATCCCGAATCCAATTTTAAACAGCATGATGCTCACTTAATTTCGGCCTTTAATCTATAAATACGTATTACTTGAGTAAGTTATTAAATTGGCATTGCAAATTTTGAACTATTTAACTAAATCGTGGGGCAATTATGATGTTTACCGACACATCTAAAGCACTGTTAGGTATTCCAGTCGCTTACCTAAGTTTTTAACGATTCTATTGCGCCTTTGATTTTTGACAGCAATGTGATCGAGGTCGCCCTTGGACGAGTAAACCAGTATCTTCCAAGAGGTCGCCTGTAGTGACACTATTGAGTGAAATACGTTCCAATCCTGATGGCATTGCAGCGACCGCACACAGCAGGACCAGTCGTAACACTGCAATGAAGACTGCCGAGAAGTTCATGAAATAATATTTATTATAAGTTTACTGACGCCAACCCACATCAATAATATCGTGTCTAGCACATCTTGCCGCAATGCGTGCAAAGAATTTAAGCGGGGCAATGCTGCGTGCAGTCTAAATTGGAATGTAACCTTAAGCATTAGCTATTTCTCTCAGCCGCGTAAAAATAATTTAGATATAAAGCAATTTCTAGACAGAAACAAAAAGGAGTCTATTAAGATCAGCAGTGGCAGTACGGTTAAAATTTTATCACCTGTCACTATGCCCGTCACTTTCTCACTTACATACTGTTTAAACGTGACAAATGATAAAGAGCCACCCATCTTAGCCATACTGAATGGAGAACGCGTACTATCATACCCCCTTGATTGTAGTTCGTCAGAGCCAAATGCTTGCCTGTGTTCAATTACATATGAGAATAACTGGCCCGAGTGAAGTGTGAGATACTTCCGAATGATATTTGACTTTGTTGCTTTGAACAGGTCGTTATTTAATACAAATAGCTGTTCAATGAGAATACGAAAGTAAACAAGTGTCCGGAAATATCTAATTTCCTCCCTTTTAAAGGGCAAGCAACCAAAATGGCGAAATAGAAATGGCAAATGAAACCACGAAACAAGTCAATAATAAAGAGTGATATAGAATACTGACAAACTCCACTTTACCATACAACACCATGTGCCCCACGTGCCTCTTTATTGTTTTCGGTGGTGCAATTTTTGTTTTTATTATACTTATCTTTTCTTAAGCAGTCGCTAATTCTAATGAGGATCGATCAATGAATAATAAATAAATAATAAATAAAATAAAATTTACTGGCAAAAGGAAAGTACATACATATAGATGTTGAAGTCCCTGACTTCTGAGCTAGGTAAAAACCTGTGTTAAAGAAGTCAGTGTCCTCTCCCAAACAATAGAAACTATTATGGCTTATTAACTACATTTACCATTTAGATTTTAGACTGAAAGTAAATAATTTTAACACAGTACAAGTACAATCAGTTCCTGTCTGAATGCTGCACGTGTGAACCTTAAGTTCCCTATCATACATAAATGATTTATTGAAGGAAAATTGTAAATATGTGGTCTTATTTAAGTTCAAGGTAAGTAGATTTTTCTGTAAGCATGTATTAATTTTGTGGAGTTCAATCTCAGCATTACTATACACATCCTCCCATGAAAATTTTACCTTTTGTAAGTGATAATTGACACAAGCCATTTATGTAAATTTGAAACAAGCTGGGTCTCAATATACTGCCCTGAGGCACTCCATAAACGACGGAGGCATCCTTACTCACAGTGTTTCCTATTTTAACTTGCTGTGTACGATTGACCAGGAAGTCACTGCAGATCATGTGACCCTTTCCCTTATGCCAATACACTCCAGCTTTTCGATAAGCTCTGGAATCGAGACAGTGTCAAAATATTAAGGTTATCATTTTATACATGTACATAATATATTATTTTATTTATGTATGTGCTTGTGGCGTGCGCATGTGTATGTGAAAAAAATTACTTGCAATAAAAATTTACGAAAGTCTATATCTATCTCTAGTGCTTTTGCATTCGACACACACAATTCTCTAATTGACCGAAGCGTTAGCGAAGGTCTACGTTTTGACTCGGCAATCTGCTTTCGCATATCCGGATGTTCGCCTCTACAGGTCACAATTCCCAATCGATTCTCGTGAAATTCGGTCAGCTAGATCAGTAATTTAATAGAATGTTCCTATCATTTGGATTTTCTGGAAAATGTTCAAAATGGTGGAAATAGGCATAAAGACTTACGTGCGTCTATGACACTTAAGACCATTACGAGTACGCTGTGATAATGGCTCAAAGAAAGAGAAGTTTTTTTTTTGTTTTGACATTTTTTAAGCTTATCAATCTTAACGCAGCTCACAGAGTCACTAGTTCTTAATAAATTAATTTAATTCCAATGTTCCCAGCAGCAGTAGAAAAGGACCGGAAAATTTATCGACTAATAAGATATTTATATTAGGTACCCTACGAAGATACTCAACGTATATTGAAAGTAATGTAATGTAACAGTCGTAAAAAGTTCTAATGGCTCGAACTTGACCTGTTATGTCGTAAAAGCATCTACAACAAGAAAACGCACTTAAACTGGCATTAAGGACATCATTGTGTATAGATATACACGATACATACAATGTATATTTGCCCAATGTAATGGGTATGGGCATTGTATTGCACAGTGTCTTACTAAGTCCATAAGTTCTGTCACATATAGATTTAATAAAATAATGTAGCCATGATTTGAAAGCTTATTTAACACTCATCAAAACACAATATAATTCATTTAAAATTTAGATCGTGACTTTAATTCATTCTCGGTTACATTGTGATTGCTGATGACGTTGTACGCAAATACACGGCTGGTCTGTGAAAAATTATGTTTCACAAAAGGGATTTAAAATTCATAAAATATTTACAGTTTTTTATCAGTTTATCTGTATGAGTCTACTTTATTAGAATATTATTTGATCACCAGCATCATCCGACAAATCTGCACTTCAGCTAATACTCTTCAAACTTAGGGTACTTTTTAGTAACACGCTTATTTCGAATTTTATATAAAATTATGCAAAACTGAGACAGTAATTAACCATTAAATAAGCTTTTAAACCATGTATAGGAAAATGTACCCATACATTGTTTATCAGTAAAACCTCTGTGACAGAACTTATGAACCGACTAAGTACCTGTGCAATAATAACGATATGGCCATAATTGTTAACGAAGATTAATAGAAACCTTAAACTTGTTTCCTATTTATCGAGTCCGTCACGCCCGTGTGAAGCGTGGGGTTGAGAAATTGCCAAAATTCAGTTATTTTGCTTTCGCCACTTCTATTAGGTAATTTTTGTCTACAACAATAACGATTCTGGGGCTCTGAATTTGTTTACATAGAATCCCATTGCTTACCATCAACCGATTTGTCTTCTCGTTTGTCTCCTATATCAGAAAAAACCCATGATATGGCACACTGACTGGCATGTCTGCCGCATGCACCCACAGAGGTAGACCATAATAGCCATGGTGTGGGTGTCGCGAGATGGACGAGGAGCTGGTAGGTCCAGGCGGAGATGGCAAGATGGCGGGATGACCTGGGCGCATTATATCAACGACTGGCCACAGATTGCTCAAACAGAGACGGATAGAGAGCGAGAGGGAGGCCTTTGCCCAGCACACCATATAGGCTCATAATATAATATACCTAATAAGGGCGATCAAATTGCTATATTTACGAAAAGTGACATAGCCACCAGAAAATATTTTGCTAGCAAAACGTCTGTGAGACTAAGACATAATTGTAAAATATATTAAAACATGTCATGACTACGTCAATTTTGTTTAATATACTTTTCATAAATTGTTACCTTCAATTACGTGAAAAATAAAATGTCTAATACACGCTTGTTTTAAATTAATAATTGGCTGCGTTCTCAATGACATTCATGAAGAATAAATATTCTTCTGTAGGAAAGTAAATATAATCATACACATTTTTTTTTCGCGTTGTAAAAAGCGTATAAATGATATAGATGGATAACTTTTTATGGTAAGTGATTGGAGAGAGCCTAAAATCTGAAATTCTAATAGTAGAACACGCTAACCTAGGTCTTCTAAAAGGCTCGTGTTAAGACACAGTAAATTAAAAATATGATATCAGAAAATAAGTTATTGGGAAAATTTTCATTTTTGGTACAAGCTTTTATCGCTGACTGTACTTTTCTTTCCACGGGCAACTAATACTCATCAAGCCAATTCTAAAAACCCCAAACACAATTAGGTTGCGTTGTTTTATCATAGAGTTCCTATGTCCACCTCTTGTCTCCATCATCAGATCAGCTCGATGGTACCATAATATTTCATTGTCACCCGACATACATATGTATGCAAATTTTCAGCTCAACCAGAAACCGGGAAGTGGATCAAATTTAACTTGCAAGATTTGATTACAGACCGACAGACAACGGGACAGGTGAAACTAAATAAAAGCTTGTAAAAATTAACAGCGGCACGTGGGGATGCACCATAGACAAAACCCATAGCCAATCTAATTGAAAGTTTTCTTCGCTATTAATTTCCCAGGAACCTTTTAAATTCGTGGAAATAAACCTTCGAAATAAAACGTGGGAAGATCGTAAACATCGATGTTATGCGCTCAGCGATAATTCAGGCTGCCGGTGATTCGCCGAAATATACATTTTCTATCGAACGAGTTTTACGCTGCAGCGCGCTGGGTGAATCCGAGGTGAAAAAGTAATGAGGATTTTACTAAACAACCTGCCTATTCCGTATAATGAAAATTGCGAAAAAATACGCTAGTAGGTAAGTAAAGCAATATTTTAGATGAGTATTTTAAGGATTTCTATGGAATATCGTTTATTTTGTGATATTATAGAGGCAGAATAGGTGACTAGGTGAGGTCATTACGTTCCTTTATAATAAACTGCCTCGGCCTGCGAATTCGTCCGTGTAGAAGACGTTATTCTGTTCACCCATTTTTACTCTGTCAAATTTCATTCAAACACGTTCCTAATGTAACTATGTTCATTCGTTTTTTCTGATTGAGCATCAAATACCCAAACCTCTAAATATCCAAATATCTAGTCAAAAAACCTTTCACGTAAATAATAGGATACGTGGAAATCAGTCAGTGGTCGTAAATATCGCGCGGCGTATCTGCCGTGCGCTCCATATTTCAGGTGACCGACGCCGACGCTCGGCGCATCGGTTCCATTTAACATTGCTGCCGTGCGAGAACGAAATACATGGCTTGATAATGTGTCCATAAACTTTATACTTAATGTGGCTCCTTAGCCTCAACTATGGTCCTATCCGTCAGAAAGCACGAAACTTGGCATGCATAGCTTTAACGTTTATAAGAATACATTTATTAGAAGAAACTCGCCGAGAAGTTACTGTTCCAAAAACATTGAAATGCCGGGCTAGGGGCCAACCGAGTGTTTCAATTTGAATGTAAGAACTTCGGTTCGCCTCGCTCGTACTTTCGAAAAGAGTTTTTTTTTTGGAAACAACCTGACTCAAAACAATTTGGAAATTATATATTACGCTATATTTATGTTGTTAATTTTGTTAAACGTTTTTTTACGTCCAGTTCGAAAGTTATAAGGACACATATTTTTGGACTTTCGAAGCGATTATTCGTGTGTTAATCAAAAAACTTCTTTGTACTATGTTAAAGTTGTTTGAAAGATGATATTTACTGTTTTTTTTTTTTTCTTTTATTTTCATGTATAATGTGAAAGTGGCGTCACAAGGCACGCTCGTTGTAATCAATACCCGTGTGTTTAAACAGGTGATAGAAGTGATACATGATTCAGGTATCGGGTGAAAATGCATCCTTATCTTGTGCTCGTTTCTTTAGGGTTCACCATTCCTTGATATACCTACTTACTTTGTATGCATCATACAAGTTTGAGACGTAATTAGAGATCAATAAACGTGATTTTGACATTATGAAAGCTTCTGCCTGCGACTTCGTTTGCGTAGAGTTTGTATTTCCATTTGTCCCTTCCATATTAAATTCCACCCCCATTTCATTCCCTTAAAGGATGAAAACTATGTGTACTTTCCTGGGGCTATCGGCCCGATTCGTAAGATAGGCCAAACATTTGCTAAAGATACATACGATATGGATTGGATATGTCAGTATCAAAAGTGACTTCTTTTCAAACAAAAACGTTATTTCTGACACTGACATATTCAATCCATATTGTATCTTTAGTAAATTTTTGACGTATGACGTAAGTATCTTAAAGTTCGAATCGGGCCGTATGTCCTTTTTCGTACTATCTCAACATCAAAAAGTCATCTAAATCGGTTCAGTATAATGTTAAAACAGTATAATATTTTTGTGAGGGCTGTTATTTGTTTGAAAATGTAATTAATTTCGGCAAAATTAATTTTTATGTTAAGTTTTTGTTGTTATAAAAATTTGATGATTCGGTTGATTCTGTAGAGTAAAAATAGTTCAGGGTGTTAAGTGCCCGAAGAAAATCACACTCCAGGACTAATATTTGTTTTTATTAAAGCCATTACTACTTACCATATTTATATTAAGTACCTTGAGCCATTTATTTGATAATGATTATGATTTAATCCAGATCACTGTTACCCTTTTGGCATTTATGTATAATATATTTTGTGTTCACAAATTCACCGTACTTAGAATTGACTAAATCCAATCACACAGCTGCTAGCCGGTCGAATTTACAATGTACAGTAAGCTGCAAATATAACTGCCCCCCCCTGCAAAGAGAGATCTACTTTCACATGAGATCTGTTTATACAGAGATCGCAAATTTTGTGCTAAGGCATTTCAAACATATTACTAAAATTTAAGAGGGGGACTAAAGGAAGTGATACAAGGTGTACCTTTGGAGGAGCTATGAACTCATTCATACCTACATCACTATACCTTACAAAACAAAGTCGCGATAATCTTAAAAACTACTGAATGAATTTTCATACGGTTATCACCTATCAATAGAGTGATTCTTGAGAAAGGTTTAGGTGGATAATTTGTAAGGATCTACCCGTGTGAAGCTGGGACGGGTCGCTAGTTACATATACAGCGTGTTTTTATTGAATTGCGTTAACTCCGGGGTTTCGGTAAGTACTTTTAAGGAAACTAAATGGCATAGTTAATTTTAAAAAAAAATTTTTTTTTTGTTTTTTTTACTATTTTTATTTTTATAAAAAGTAACTAAATGTTGCATATAGCGTTGTTGTAACACGGGCATTACATTTAACTCGACCAAACAATTGAAAACTGTGATATATCAATGTCATTTCTAACATCGATCGTCCGAGATAGTACGTACGTTTAGTAGCAAATGTATGAACTCGCACTAAACACTAAGTAAACAGGCCCTAAGGTAAGCGTACACGCTCGTAAGGGCCTTATAATATAAAAAATTATGATTGATTATCTCCGAAATGGAGTTAGTTAGAATATCGGTATCTTTGAGAAAGTTATTTAATTTAAGCTCAGGAATGCACCCTCGAAATTAACGCAAATAAAAAAAAACACGGTGTATAAATATATACATAATAGGTGAGACGTACTATAGCAAGAAATAGCATTTCCAATCCAAATTCATTTTATTCAAAAACATATTTCCTTTGCGCTATGACATGGGGTTCTTCAAGAAGCGAGTATTCTTAAGGGTTGGCAACGCATAAGTATCTCTTTTGATGTTGCTTATATCAATAGGCGATGATGAGGACCTTCCTGCTTGTTAGCTGGCTATCACAAAAGTAGTTTTTCAAATATTTATTACATATTTTTCCAATTTTTAGGGTTCTGTAGTCAACTAGGAACCTTTATAGTTTCGCCATGTCCGTCTATATGTCCGTCTGCAACCTTGATCCGTGATCGTTTGTGCTAGAAAGCTACAATTTGGCACCTGCCTGAAATAAAGATTTTCATTTCTTTTTTTAAAGGTATCAACCGTAAAATAAAGACTACAAAAAATTTTTTTAGGGTACCTCCCATGTTTTTTTTCGCGTTTACCCTATGGTGTGAGATATCGTTAGATAGTTCTTTCAAAAAGAATAAGGGTCTCCAACAATCCTTTTTTGATAAAGTGAACATTTTCGAAAAACTAGCTCTGAAAGAAAAAAATATGTGAACCACGGGTCCAAGATATGTGAACAAAATCGTAAATCAAAAACTTAATAAATACTTTCAATGAAAACTATAGCGAACATGGTCCAGCCGGTTTTGAGTTACTGCAAAAAGTCTTCTCTTAGTAAAAGGACGAACAAAACGATGCGAAGGTACTCCCTCATGCTTGTAATGTACGATACTAATAGCCTCCGTTTAGCCCATTTTGACAGAATCGTAACTACAGAAGTTACAGAACCCTACACTGAGCACATGGACCGACATCTTCTTGGCCGTATTTTGCTTTTAAAATCAACTTATCAGTCTATTTGACATTGACATTGCTTATTTATACTTCGCTTCGGCTCATTCCAGAAAATGAAATGCTCATTGGAGTAAATAATGGCGCAAGGAAGATTGTAATAAAGTTCTCCTCTGTAAAAGCCCTTTGAGTATCGCGTAATTTGATCTTCATCTAACACTTCAAAGGTCTTGTACCGTCCTGTTTGAGATTTTAATAATATAGCAGATAAAACTGTATTGGGAATTTCTTGGGAGTTTTCTTATATATTGATTCATCAAAAAACTATAAATTCGGAAGACTATCCTGCCTTAATCCGTAATCGAATCTTTAAAATCCCTACTCCCATCACAAAAACCGCTTTCGCAAAAAGCGTTTTCCTAACTATCTACATCCGTATATTTACAATACAGTGGTAAAGGCCTGCAACATATCTAAAAAGTCTCCTCGTGAAGCAAAATTCATAATTCAGAACTGGTTGAAAGGTCTTAACTACAGACAAACCGAGATGCTGCTGAAGGTTATCACCTAATCGCTTACATGCTAACAATTTCTGTAGCTTTCCATACGCGACTCCATGCCCATACACAAACACACACATACACACACACACACACACACACATACACTCACACGCACACACATACACACTCACACCCACACACACTGACAAACTTTTTTGTGTATTCTTTAATTATTAGATTGCATATTAGACATACTTTTCTCTTACTTATGTTACCTAGTTCTTAATTAACCTTATCTTTGGCTGTATGTTACCGGAGTAACTAGCTTCTTTATGTAACTACTTTTTTCAAATTGAATCTGGCTACCACGTGACAGGCATAGGCTAGTGTGGGGCCGCAGGATATCTTTTAAATGTTAATAATGTTTTTTCTTTTAAATAAACAATTCTTAATTTCATGATGTTTAGTACCGGTGCCCAAACAGCAAGAACTGCAGCTTGAACAGGCAGGTATGGGTGGGATCAATAGGTAGAACTCGGAGAAGACAAACATTGTGAGGGATCCGAACTAATCCTTATAAATTCTAGTTAGAATAAGAGCATTTTGTTTCAAAAAAGTTTGAAGAAGAAGTTAATTTGAATACTTATTTATAACACATTTGTGACAAGTAAGTGTATTAAGGCACAGATCACTATTTACCTATCACTAGAACAAGTATATAAGGCTAATCTTGCATTTACAGTGTATATTATGAGTGCATCTGCAATGCAATACTGAACAAGTGAACGAGATGTAGGGTCTAGTTAATCCTACCATTTTTATCATACAACACTCCTTTTTTAACCTGAAACTTATTTTTTAATACAGTTGCTCAAAAAGTGCTACTTTACGTAGCAGTTTAGCGTGTGGAAAGTTAGATTTCGCGAACTAGTTCTTTTTACTTTTCCACTTGTTCCAATTCATGACTACATGAATGTTAGTTTCCTTTAAAAGTCGTAATCAACATAAAAACCTACTGTTTATGTAAAAATAACAAATATAAGCATATTTCATATTTTATTACTTACCTCTTCTCTCTTCATCATTATAACACGTTTATTTTTTAATGTTGAATATTGAAAAACCGTTCTTAATAAGTGGTCTGAATGGAACGTAATAGCTATCGAAACACCTGTCAAAGCAGAGGCTTTTTTTTCTTACTGCAAGAATGTTTTAAGTTTCCAAAGGCAACATTCGATATTGTTTTCATACAGTTTACGATACACAAATAATCGTAAATAACGATACTTAGGAAATAATAGTATAATATTTTATATTTACAATTGTTTCTGTCTTATAGAACATGCATAAAGAAAGTACTTGTTGTTTTTCTTATTTTTTCGCAACTGTATTAAAAAACGTCGTTTGATACACGTGCGGAAATGTTATTCTGCACTCGTCCCGGTACTCGTGAAGTAATGACATACTTTCCGCACTAACATCTAAATGTACTATTACCGTACATATGGTGCAACTTTCTGCTGGAATGAGCACTTTCCGTGAATGTATCGAAACTTTAAAGAGCCAATGTACTGTAATTTGTAAAACGTTGTCTCTCGTTTATTCGTGTCGATTTAAAACACTTGTTGCGGATTTCCTTTTCTCTGCACTTGTATCGTAAATAACTATTTCACCACACCGACTCGTAAAGGCCCTCTTGATTGTTCAAATACGAATGAGAAAGTTATTTTATCCACATGTGGGGCAAAGTAATGCAAATTTTGAGTTGTTTCCTTATAACAGCTAGTGGAATTGACGTTTAAATGTTTATTTTGATTTGATTTTGATTTCTCGTGGCGCTTTCCTTTAACCCACGCCACTAGCCTTTATTTACCCTTTTATACAACAGTTGTATCCAACACTATAAGGTATGTATAACTTGTGTTATATAAACCTTTTGTTATATTAGATAATTTATCACAACTGTAATAATGCAGTCCTCGTGCTAACAGTTAAACAAAACTGACCACTGGTTTCTAGCATAATTCAATATTATGAGGAAAAAAATCTATTAGTTAAATCTGTTGGTTTTGAACAATCAGAGATCTCATAGAAGGTGATCTATTTGTTCGCTACATATATAAAGTGGTAGTTCAACTAAGAACGCAGCACGACTTGCGACTTGCCCCTTAGGGTTCAAACCAGTCGTGCGTGTATTTGGTAGCGTGAGCTAGCTCTCAGTTTAGCCGCTAAAGTTAGACCTAATTGAACGACGCTAGTTCGCGGCGAGCTCATTGAAGTTGTCTGTAGGGTTAGGGTGGGTACATTTTAATGCACTTAAAATACTTTCTAAAAATTCCTTCCTTCAAAAGTCAATATTTGCCGACTGAATTGATCTGGCCTAGTAGTGACTCTGCCTATGAAGCCGATGGTCCTGGGTTCGAATCCCGGTAAGGGCATTTATTTCTGTGATGAGCACAGATATTTGGTCCTGTGTCATTGTATACGCCGTTCTTGAGCTTACCGTGGGGCGTCGTCAATTTGTGTAAAAATGTCCTATAATATTTATTTATTATTATTTATTTACTATAAACTTTTTCAATATGATATCTTGGACACGACACTTATGATAAAATTCCTGTCTTTCTTTCTCCTAATTTTATTGGCATCGCGGTTACGTATATTTTAATGGAAGGAGAATAGTTTCCGAAGAAATCCAAATGTTATTATGATTGATTTTTGTAGGGAACAAATCATCCTAGACTGACATCGCAATTGTTGTGATATGGTTATGATATTGCGAAAGTAGATCTATAAATACAGAGTGTTTTATCAACGTCTGTCCATATTCCACGAAGTTAATTTGATTGAGATTGATTATAGAACCGATCCCTAAAGCTATAAATAAATTGGGTGTCCCATGAAAACCTCGAAAACTTTCGTCATTAAGGAGTTTGTTCCGTATCAAAATTCATTATAATTAAATTGTATTTTTAGACATTAGGAAAAATTGGCAATTTCAACTATACCTTTACACTTGACAGCAATTGACGTTGTGTAAAATAAAATTAAAATTAAGTTGAGATTGAATACAAGTAGTTAATAGTAATAGCTATGTTACTTGCCTTACAGCGTTATTGTATTCGTCATAGAATGCAGACGATGGGAGGGAAATCCATTCCTAAGCAAAATTCCCTACATTTCCAATGCATGGGCACACTACTCAAGATGTTACAGTTCATTTTAAGTCCAAGTTAAGACGTCTCGTGTAAATTGTCGCTAGTAAACATGAGACGTGGTCCCCGGGGCCATTTAACCATTTGGGCGACTGCGTATGTCACTTAGTGCTACCATTTACTGTTACATAGCACTTATTAGTTATACCATATGTTGTATTAGATATTGCTCGCGACTTCCTCCACGCCAAATTCGTTACTCACACTCTTTTATCTATTACTTACTTCCATGAAAAGATAGGTTGTTCCATTATGAAATTCCAGTGCATTTCAAGACAGCCTGATTTTTTTTTTCTGAAAAACCAACATACATAAATGTCGCGCAAATTAGTTAGACAATTTGCTGATAGATGGCGTTTAAACTACTTATTATACTTCCGGACAAAAGTCTTTTCTGCTAAAATAAAACAAATTTATTTATTTCATGGAAATATATACTAAAATATATCTAAACATAAAACTTATAAAAACTTAACCTAAATGTATCAGAACTTAAATATAAATATGAACTAAATATGTATAAAATAACTACCTACCTTACCTGGGTCAATTTCAACAGTACTAGTTTTTTGTGTCATTCCGGTGTAATTCTTTATTTACGTTTCTTCGATGTTTCTTTTAATGTCAATCGACACCTCAGACTGTTCTTTGATAAGCCTCTTACAGAGCACTTGATATCTTAAGCCTTTTGAGAATTATTGGAGATTAAAAAAATTGACTCGCACGTGAATGATAAGTATACACAGGAATGATATAACACTCCACCTGAATGACATTTTTCCACCGGAATGAAAAAAATGACACGCACGTGAATGATAAGTATGCACGGGAATGATATAAAACTCCACCTACTTTTGATATCATTCCGGTGTTATTTTCATTCTGGTGGGTATTAAAGCCATTTTACTACACCGAAATCACCGGAATGAAATTGGTGGAATGATAAACTGAGGTGAAATAAAATTATAAAAAAATAACTAAATCCCACATTCATTAACCATCGCGACATTTAAACTCACAAGTACAAAATACACGATATGTAAATATTTGAAAAATAACAAATATTAAACAAAAAAGATATAGCAAACTCCGGAATGATATTTTTTTGTCCCCGTACATCGAAACGACATTACTCACGTGTGTAGCGGATCTATTCGGCATCACATCGACGTCTTCTTGGGGTTGAGAGCCGCGGCACAACTGACTCTCAAAGTGCGCAGGAGGCGGGGGGGCGTACGAAGTCAAACTTAGCCAATAAACGTCGATGAAATTTGTCCGCGGTAATAAGGATTATTTTGCCGGACAAATTTCTTTACGCATAATAAGGGGGTTTATTAAAGAGTTAGTAAGCAAGTAATATTTTAAAGGGTTCTTTATTGATATGGTATTATAGTGAACTAAAAACTAATTTGATATCTTGTATAGTTTTAGAGTTATGCGGCATTAAACAAGAATAACTGGGTTCCGGACAACCCACCTGAATGAAAAATTGGGCCTTTATATTTTTGTTTCAATGATTAAATTATTTAATATTTTAATATTAGTTATTGCCCGAGGTCGATAGCTAAGAGATGTTTCCAAAAAAAAATTGTATATGACTATTTTGACTTTCTGCACCAGCGTTTTCAGTCTTGCCATCAAATTTTATTGCTTGGGATATTCACCCACCTACTCATTACCGGGATGCCCCCGATGCAAAGGTGCCCATCACGCTCGCTGGGCGTTATGGGCACTTCTGCTTATAGGTATGAGATAATAATAATGGAAAGTTTGTACGGAACCCTCGGCGCGGGAGTTAAACGAACTCCGGTCCTCCGGTCAAGTCGTTTTTAGGGTTCCGTAGCCAAATGGCAAAAAACGGAACCCTTATAGATTCGTCATGTCCGTCTGTCTGTCCGATTATGTCACCGCCACTTTTTTCCGAAACTATAAGAGCTATACTGTTCAAACTTGGTAAGTAGATGCATTCTATGAACCGCATTAGGATTTTTACACAAAAATAGAAAAAAAAAAACAATAAATTTTGGGGGCTCCCCATACTTAGAACTGAAACTCAAAAAATCTTTTTTCATCAAACCCATACGTGTGGGATATCTATGGATAGGTCTTTAAAAATGATATTGAGGTTTCTAATATCATTTTTTTCTAAACTGAATAGTTTGCGCGAGAGACACTTCCAAAGTGGTAAAATGTGTCCCCCCCCCCCGTAACTTCTAAAATAACAGAATGAAAAATCTAAAAAAAATATATAATATACATTACCATGCAAACTTCCACCGAAAATTGGTTTGAACGAGATCTAGTAAGTATTTTTTTAATACGTCATAAATGGCACGGAACCCTTCATGGGCGAGTCCGACTCGCACTTGGCCGCTTTTTCTCAGATTTTGAAGACGAATAGAGATATCGAAAATTCTTGATAATTACAATTTGGAGATGATTTTTATTTACCTCACGCTGTGGGCGCAGCTTATACCCCTCACGGCACCACCCGCTGCAAAATATCGAGCGCGCAGAGCTGTGTGTTTGAAATAGAATTTCGCTTGGTCGCGCGCGCAACTCAGCACAGATTCGACTAGCAACACGACATCCCCGCACTGACTATACGGACGAGAGCGGGGTAATGGTAGGAAACTAGGAACCTAGGTGGGATTTAGGCTTATTTTTTTTAGGAATTGTGACATAATTTTATGAATTTGCATAAAGCAAGAAAACCAAATCATTGTACAGTGTTTTGTGAGAAAGATTGTAAAGTTTCATATATTTTCGATAAAAGTTGCAGTAGTAATAAGGATACAACTGAAAGAAACAGAAGTGACTTCAAGATTTTTTTTCTTTAAATTAAAATAGATTTCCTGAACCATATCATTGCTAATACCTTGTACATTGTTATACATTTTTTTTCTGCTCAGAAAGTGTCATATTTAGAGTAACTGAGTTTCACGGTAATTTGCAAGAGGAAGAGCCTTAGCTTTACAACCGACAAGTTGCATTTGCCATTCGCTATAAACAATCAAATAAACACGTGCTCTGTTTACGCAAGGGAAGAGGGACGATTCAGGCCGAGTATATTAAATTACTTCGGCCATTTTGACCCTTTCCCGGATATCCGTTCTCCGGAAACCCGATAAGCTCCCTTTTGTCGCCTGCGAGAAAGTGCGATAATATTCAAATTTACTATATTTCCTTTAGCCAAAATTGAGCCTTATGTCTAAAGCATCAAGTTTCTTTTTAAAGATTGACTGCCCTGTGAAAGATACGAGGTAGATTTGCTTAGATAAACTGTATCGTATGTGATACAGAAACACTGACCGAAATAAGGAGATTGGATGCTTACTGATGAAGTGGAAAATGGGTCGGTTAGATTTATGGTTTGGGTGAAACAAGGGTGTTTACTCAGTGCCCGTCCAAATGATACAGCTAATAGTGGTCTACCTCTCTGTGACGTGTGTAACTGTAAGAGATAAGATAACCTGAACATTTTAGACACAGATTGTCGGCTCGATTCGAACTTTAAGATAGAAGATATAGTTTTTGTTTGAAGAAACGTCATTTTTGACACTGACATATGTTCGCGTCCGTAGAGTACTTTCATACAAACATGTTTACCAAATATCACGCGAGGTGGCGGTGTACCGGGAGCGGCGATTTCTACATCGCGCTATTAAAATGTTTATAGGGATTGTATAAGCTTTGGGATCATTTGTGACTGGTTGTATATTATATTTTAATGGTCAATCCGTCAAAAGTAAACAGCGCCCTTTATTAACGAATTACTAGCACATACACATATCCGATGCATATCGTATAGCTAGCTAGACCTTATATTTGACGTATCTTAAAATTCGAATCGGGCGATGTATTCATAAGAATCATAAGTAACGCTGATAATAAAGGGTCGATTTAATTAACCATTAAAAAACATAGTCTGAAACTCTGAACTTATACGTGTTAGAAATTTATTTATAAATTGTATTATGTACGAAACTGACCTGTTTCTCTTTAACGCTCAATGTTGATAAATATTCACTATTTAAACACTTAACTCAATATACCGTGAACATAGATCTAAAAAAGTAAGGATAAGCCCATGCCAACAATTCCGACCATAAAGTCTCGTTAAGCAAAATACAGCGCCATCTGTTGTATACTGCGTAAACTACGTACAAAGCGAGCGAGCAAAGATACAGTCAAGTCGCTTTGGCCGGAGATATACGCAAAAGTAGACTGCACTCTCGCCTCCAAAAAACGTGTCTAGAATAATGACTCGAGGGAGACCTTAAGTGCCAATTACATCCACACTTTATCAGGCCTGATATCAGACCCGTTTTCAGAGCCGAGAAAGAATATTTTTTCCGTTTCACCAAATATCAGCACATCGTTTACATTATTTGAAATGTAAAAAACATTGAACATTTTTCGCATTTAGAGACAAATTATTGTTTACATTTCAAATATCGTTAACTATGTGCTGATATTCCGTAAAACAGAATACGATTATCAGGTCCGAAATCGGGACTGATTTCGGGCCCGTTATCGGGAAGTGTGGATGTAATTGGCGGTTTAGTCCCTTTTCTTTAGCGTGACGTTAAAGTGACAATTGAATAAATGTTATCATTGTTGCCACAGCGAAACAAGCCATGCTACTATTTTTATTAATATAAATGTCATTATTATAAATTTTGCCGTACTAGTTCATTACGACCTTCTGAGGGCGTTAGCGGAGCTCCTCGACTCTCCTCTCACTCGCTACTGAATTGAAGTGGTAATTGGCAGGGCCAAGTAGAGCAGATTGTTTGAATTGCTTGCCCTTGTCAATATCATATTATTATATCATGTAATATATTTAGTTTAGATATTTTCTATTATTTTATTTTTAGATTTTGTATTGTTCAACTAACACAGGTAGTTATTAAGATACTCTGAAACTAACAATCTATGGATCAACTTGATCTGAAATAAATAATTTATTTATTTATTTATTAACTTCACTTAAGAATATTAAGTAAGAATAAGTGGGAGTTAAAACACATTAAAATGTGTTAGATAAATACATTATTTTTTAATTACATGCAAAATACTTCATAACCAAAGAAGCTTGATTTTCACTAAATGTCAACATTTACAAGAACTATTCTTAAGCGAGTCAGTAAACTAGCCTAACCTCCCTAACCAATAAAAATGACATTTATTTTAATAAATACGGTAATAGCAGAGGTCTCCCTCGAACTATCTCGCTCGGCCCGATTTTTGGAGGCGAGAGTGCAGTCTACTTTAATATGTGTCTGTGTACTGTCTCATCGCGTCTCGCGCCGTGCAAGGTCAATATGAAACAAAATTATCGTTAAAAATTTGTTTTGAGCGAGAAATTAATGTAATTTGAAATTATTTACCGATGATATGAAATCTCATAAGTATATTTGATTGTTCTGTAATAGTTTTTACACAATTAGGCATTAAAAAAATTGTCAATGGCATAACGTGACGCACTTCCACTGCGCAATTCGCCAGACGACTGAGCGCAGCGGTTTAACTAAATGCTATTTTGACACCCATGTATCGACCCCATTCGTAAGGCCAGTCCTTACGAAGTAATATATAGGTCTATGCACGTGAAGTTTACACAATTTGTGATTTATGTGGGTACGATACGAAACCACGGTTGTTTAGAGAAACATGGGTAGTAGCAACTTTGAGACAGTAGTTAACCTACTAATAAGATTTGTAAACTATTTTAAAGTGATTATATTATGTATTAATATTACTTATTAGTAATAATGTATAAAGGAGTTTGTTGAAAAGATGTTGTGATCATTTTAATCTGCATTATTCGATAAATAGATAAGGTACACGAGAAGATACGTTTGTGACGTCACTTCTCGAACGACAAATGGCATGATCAACCAGTTGCGAGCGGTTGGTTAGCAGTGGATATAAAAAAGCCCGACCCGATTCATTTGGATCATCCTCATTCAATCGCCGCCACAGGAATATGATGAAAGTTAAGTAAATACTATGTTAATAATTATTTAAAATGTTTTGTACTTACCTGATGATTAAATTGATGGATTAATTAGTTAATAATTAATTCAATAATATCTTGGTGAATTACAAAGTATTAATGATTGTATTATTTAGTTGATGATTTTAAAGGTGAATAAATAGGATTATTAACTTTAATAAAAAGGTTTTATTTTCAATTATATTTGTTCTATATTTAATTTATCATACTAGTAACCCAAATAGCATCTAGTGATTCTTTTAGCAGTTTCAAATAATTCTGAATCAAGGTAAATAAATAACTTGATGACAAATTATTTATTAGTGTTATTTAATCAGACATCTATTTTATCTTAGTATTCTCACATACGGAAAAACATATTTCACAAAAAAAATGAGAAACCCCAGTTAGCGAAACCACAGATATGTATATGCTTAACAGGTTAGTAGACCTTTTCTTAAAGGACTTTTCACATTCAAATTGTAATTCACCGAAGCGTAGCGAAGGTCTACGTTTTGACTCGGGCAATCTGCCTTCGTATGTCCGGATGTTCTCCTCTACAGGTCGCAATTCTCAACCGATTTGCGTGAAATGTTGTGGCCATATTGTATGATTGAATAATTTTTTTTGTCGATCCAGTTTTAGGAAATTTTTCGAAAAGCGGAGTCATGGTACGTCGCGCCTAAACAAATAGCCGTATCGATATCGTAAGAATTTCTTCCTTGTGAGACATGTTTACAGAGTGATTTGAGCAAAATTCAAATATTTTAGAACGCTTTAGGGCGTTTAGGGGGTATTTAGATTTTACTCGAGAATAAGTAGTCTATATTCACCATGTCACATATATCCATTCGTGGATCAGTTGGAATACACTCGCTTTGCAATGACGACGTTCCGGGTTCCAACTCCGAACTCTGTTTTTTTGGCACCTTGATTTCCTATTTTTGATTGACTAAGCTTTGTAGCAGGGAAAGGGTCCAGGGCCCTGGATCTATCCCCTGAATTGTAACTTCTTGTATTTTTTTGCATTCAAATTTCGAATTGTTAATCGATCATGCGAGCGCGAAGCGCGAGCTAAGAGTATTCGTTTCAGTTTTTTGTCTAACTTATTTTTCAGTCGTTAAACTTCAAGGAGGCGGTCAGTTGCGCAGGCGGAAATGAGTGCGATGAGTTCAGAATTTTTCAGAGCAGTTTTTGCACTTAGATTAATTTATCAACTTTAACTTTTGTATATAGTTTGACGACCGGTCTGGCCTGGTGGGTAGGGACCTTGCCTATAAAGCCGATGGTCCTGGGTTCTAATCCGGGTGAAGGCATTTATTTGTGTGACGAGCACAGATATTTATTCCTAAGTTATGAATGTTTTCTATGTACTTAAGTATTTGTATATATATATTGTTGTCTGAGTACCCACAACACAAGCCTGGTTTACCCTGGGACTATTTTGGTGTAGAAAGATTACTAAAAGCCGGCGATGCCTGATATAGATCTTGTCTACAGAAATGCAGGGCACACATTTACAGAAACACAGTGTTCCGACGATTTATTATAAATCACCTGTTGATATTTTAGGAAAGGTATTCGATGTAAAAAACTCTTATTTAGCGGATTAAATTACCAAATCCTATAGAGTTAGAACACTACAGAGTGAAGCTCTGATGGCCCTCCTTTTGCCAACAAAGATGGAAGTGGCTGTACTTTTACAATTCAGGGGATGACCGACTAACCGTGGGCGTTTGGAAACGGGAAGGGAAGTATTTGCACTCCCATTCCAATTTTGTAGCTATTAGTCACCAGCAGATAGATTACCAGTCAGGGACCGCATATTTGTATAAACCTACATCAGTTGAACAGCTTGCTTCTTTGCTGTGCGGTATTTAGAGCACAAATATAGGGCCTGACTGGCTTAAAATGCTCAGAGTTTTTGTATGTTTGTTTTTGTTTCCTGTTGAGACGGCCCAATCATGCAATTTTGAGGTCGTTTACTGAGAATAGATCCGTTCGCACTGTTTGGTGCATCTTCCTAATCATTACCTTTACATTGCTTAGAGTAGTGGGCGACCGCGAGTTGGGTATCTTGCTGTAGGTTGCTTAAAATACGTTGCGCTTTCTCGGGATCAATGTCTTAATAACATTATCCTAGAGCCTATTTATTTGGATAGCCTCGCTAAAATGAAGACTATGAAACTCCTTATATTACGACTCGAGGACTTCGAGGAGGAAATACTGAAAGTGCTGGCAAACCTAACAAACCGACACGCACGAAGCATCTCGGTTAGAGCTTACAGGCCAATTTCAAACGTACACCGACATTAGAATGCACGAAACTGAATGACATCTTTTAGATGTTTTCCTACTCCTCTACTGTTATCTGTCATTTATGCATTCATTAACACGAATATAAGAACATCCATAAAAGATTTCAAGAAAAGTCTATATTGTCTATTCCTCATAAAAGTTCTTGTGCTTTTATACGCTATAACGTTACTGCGATTAATGGCTACCAACCTAACAAAACCAAAACTAATACTGTTTTAAACTAAGTGCATTGATGCCAACTTACAAAATATTCATTTGGTTGCATAGTAAAAATAATTACTTCATAAGTCAGAAACACGCATGTGACACCCGTAATATAGCAACACCCATAGACTACGAAGACCGCTTAGCGTTGCTTGTTAGTCTCCGTAGGCTACGGTGGCCAAAATTGAGAAAAAACTGTCAAAAAAATTAATTTAGCAAGTAGCCAGTACCAGGGCCTCATGAGTTACGAGGAGGTGTCGCCGACCGGCCGGCCGCGGCCCGGGGCGGGCCGGGCGCGTAACAAGGTATGCTCGCGCGTCTTGGCTATATACTTTTGCTGTAATTTGTTTACCTAAATTAAGATTTATTTTTGTTGACTCGTAGGAAAAATATTGTATGCAACGTTGTATAAGTAGGTCAAAAAATTCTCGTGGCGTATTCCTTTACAATGTTCGCCTACGCCTTCGGCTCCGGCTCACATTGTAACTCACGCCACTCGCCTTTTTTGACCCTTCTTATACAACTGTTGCATAAAATACTATAATCACATCAGTGTACGTTCGAACTGGCCTGTTAGGCAAACATTGTTTCGTATGTCCATCTGTTCTACTCTACAGGTCGCATTTCTAAACCGAACTCCGTGAAAATTTTGGGTAGGTTCGATCCAAAAATATAAAGTTTAGAAAATTCATTTTCCATGCGGATTTTTTTATTCCAATCATCATTATCCTTGCCTTATTTATTTATTTATTTATTTATTTATTTATTTAAACCTTTGGGAAACAAACAGGCAAAAACAACACATATAGTTAATCAGATTACACATTCATAAGCCAAACAGTTTCCACTAATGAATAATAACAATTATGTTGCTCAGAAATTAACATTAATATTAAAACATGCAAAACTCAAATAACACTAACTGTTGAAAACAATATTAACAAATTGGCAAGTATGCTGAAATATACTAACTAATCAATATTATTATTAGCTGTACATTTTATTGCAGAAACAAACTGCTGTAATGATAAATGGAATATATCAATATCAGAAAATTTTTCATTATAAGTTCTACACGCTCTAGCTAAGAACTTATTTCTTGCATATGTAGTACGACCAAAGTTAATTGCAAATAGGCTTGTGGAGCGAGTTCGCCGATCAGGACATCTAATTGAAATTTTAGACAAAAGATTGGGAGAATCAATAAGGCCATGTATGATTTTGAACAAAAATATCTGATCTCGAATTTCTCTACGGGTTTGAAGAGAGAAATTGTTAGGGCAAAAAGATTTAAATTTATATTTCATTGTTCTGATAAATTTGTTCTGAATTTTTTCAATTGTGTTAATGTGAACATTGAAATGAGGATTCCAGACTGTAGTAGCGTATTCTAAGTTGGACCTAACAAATGCGTTAAAGAGAAGTTGCAGAGTCTTAGGGTTTGTAAAATCCCTGCTTTGTCGGAAAATGAATCCCAACATTCTGTATGCTTTTGCTGAAATTTTGTCAATATGTGAAATAAATTGTAGTTCGCTATCAAGATTTAACCCTAGGTCCTTCACTTCAGACACAACCCTTAAATTGTTGTTGTTTAATGAATAATTATACTCTATCTTATTGCGTTTTCTTGTAAATGTAATGGCACAACATTTTTCGACATTCAAGTACAGTTCATTCATAGAACAATAACAACTTATCCCATTTACTTGTCACATGTAACACTCTGGCGCCATTTTTAGCGGTCTTTTGTCACTATCCGGCGTCAAGCCTTGCGTCAGTAGGTCTTCTTTGAAGCCCAGTTTGTCAGCGGTCGGCCTCTTATCCTAGCACCTTCGGTGGTTACACTCTTTGTAATATGGTCATCGCTACGGCGTTGATCATGACCAAACCATCGCAATCTGCTTTCGCGCATTTTGTTCCGAATGTCCGCGACTTTAAAGTTGGCTCTTATATACGTGTTTTTTATTTTGTCCAGCCTTGTAACTCCCCCCGACCAGCGCAACATCTTCATCTCTGTTACGTGCATTTTTTTATTCCAATATACGTAAAAAGTATCCGTGGTCACTATAAATGAAACAATTCTGCCATACAAAATTGTATGAAAATAAATTGACCCATCAATAATTCTGCTTTGGAAATGTCTTTGAGGGTTCTTTATACGTTTTATTTATTAGTTATAAGTATGTTAAAAATATTGCGGTCGAGTTTTGTTTAACTTTTAGGTTACATTGCATTTTTTATTTGTAAGAGGATATTTCAAATCACAATATCATAGCGTCCACTACATCATTTGCAAATGCTGCTTGTGAAGATAAAATCTATTCCACTTTTTTCTGTATACAAAGTAGGGTGGTCCTAATCTATAATTATGTTTTTTTTTTGTCAATTTAGTTTTTATAAATTCTTCTAAACAACGGAGCCATACATTTATTTAGTTTTAAGCTATGCTAGGTTTACACTAGTTTACAGCTCACAGAGCTACTAGTAATTGTATTCACCTAGAGTTTACGTATATTTTTTGACGTTGAACAATGTCTTAAAGCGTAGTCCGAGGGACGGTCGTCCTTATCCCAAGGTTGTTCGTTGACAACCACCCTTATATTATGAATGCTAAATAAACGGTTGAATCGTTGTAATTAATAGTCTTGTCAAAGGATGGGTCAGGGTTGGACGTTCGGACAGGACAGTTCAAGACATGGTACTTAACAAACTAGAAATTTACTAACACAACGACATTCATTACCGATCATAGTCGATGCAGATATATTAGGTATTTTTTTTTTAACTTATATCTACTGTAAAACTTTTAATCTAAATTCACTTAATACGAGTATATAATCTAATCAAAATTTCATGAATCGGCTTACGCGAGTAATTTTATTCAGGTCGTGTACCCCAAACCAAAGGTTAAAAATTTTCCACGTGGCCAAACTGCTAATTATTTTACGAGTTTTAAACAAATTTCTACATCCGAGCGTAAGGTCGCTTAAAATGATCCAATATACGGGGATACGAACTTTTATTTTAGGTAGGCTCGTGTTCTAAATTGAATACTGATCAAAATTCCACTTACGTGATTTTAGCTGTACGTAGTCGACAATTCTCAAATGAGAAATGAAACTCAGGTTCCTTCACTAAATGTTACGACAAATATCACAATTTTCGTCCTTTTTTTGCGTCATATAAATATACATTTCCCTCGTCAGTCTTTCGTCAAATTGGAGTTATTGTGCTTTTCGGTCCCAGATTAACTGATGAATTTTTATAATTAAGATTGAGGACGTTTATGAAAAAAAAGGGGAAATGGGAAAAGGGGTTATTTAAGAAAAGTATAGTATTTATGTACACTTTATTTAGGATACAGGAAATTGAACGTTTTAGTTAGGAGCTATTTACGTCCTTCAAAGATTTTTTTCTACCACTTCAGACTTATGCTATTATTGTAACACTGCGTATAGCAAGTGAAAAGAAGAAATAATTACCCAAAAAATTACTTATGTTACGATCTTCAAATTTAAAACCCATTGTAGGTATGTATGTAGGTTTCTCGCAAAGACGTAAGTTTTTTTTACCCCGAGAGCTTATATTTAAGAGTATAGCGAAACATTCCAAATTCAATCCACAAGTGCAGTGGGTCCAAATATAGAAAAGCTTTTACCAAAATTTCTTTGTAAAAATCCTATACCCCATAATTATTTAAGAAGATAGGCATTCGTATGGGAGTGATGGGGGGAGGGTTTTATTAACTTATTACACTAGCGATTTCTGAACGACATACTTCGCTATGCAATCGTAGTCTTCGCTGTCACCAAGTTCTCTGTATTAGTGGGCACCGTTCGCTCGTCGTGTGCAATGCCCTACCATATTCTATGCACACAAACTGACAGCCAAATGTATAATCTGTTCTTAAGTCACATGAAAACAATCTTATGGATACGTGGTATGATTAGCATATGGTAATAAAACGCGTTATCGCATCCCAGCCCCTTCGACATAATTTGATACACACATTTACAGCTGTACCTACATCAAATTTATTAGGCAGGATAAAACACTGTGTACAGTGCTCTTCAAAATATTAATCAAACCCGAAAAAAAAGTTTAGCAAGCTAGCAGGTTTTTTGCGCGTCCTCAAAACTTATTATAATATACTTATAGCATCTCAGCAGACTGTAAATTCCCTAAATTTGTCAGATTCCTTATATGGAGTTGAGTTACCTAAGTTACCTTATAGATGAAATTAAGCTTGTTGTTAAAAAAAATGTTTGTTTTAGATTTTGGCATGGAGTTATTATTACTATAATGAAGCCATACCAAACAATGAAATTGTCGGAATCGCAACCTACCATGCGACCAAAACGTCGTTACTTCCGTGAAATTCATGGCGCTTACGCGTTTAGGTCGCGAGATTCGCGCTCCGCTTCTATAGTTTGTTGTCGGCCGAAAACAACACATGGCGCAAAATACTGGTTCGTTCTACGTAGTCATTAAGTTCAATGGTTTTTGGGCCTAAATTGGTAAAAAACAGTATTTACTAAGTATGTCATTTGTTACACGGATTTGTAGCAAATTTTAAGAATTACTTATGTATTTAATACATTTGATTGCCATCAACTTCTCCACATTCTACTAATCGCGTCAGTCTTGCATCTATCTACAATTGTACATTGTACCTATAATCTGTTCCATACTGCGGTTTGAGGTTTGATAGTTTTTAAATAGGTACTTGTATCAATTTATCATACCCTGGACAGACGGGGGCAATAGTGCAAAGACAAATTAAAGTTAAAAATAGATTCTCCTCCAGATATGTCTGCAAATAAATAGATAATCAGTGGTGAATCGCCGCCTGCCTCGATAACGCAATGTTTATGGCAGATGACTGGAACTCTTAGCAATAGCCAAGTCTTATTTTCCACCCAAATTTAAACCAAACTCCAAGAACCAAGACTCTCTCCATTTTCCTACAATAGCCTTCAATGCCTGCCGAAATCGGTTTATGGTGGGTATGGGTGTCTATTTATGTACCCATGAAGGGATTCCAGCAGGAGTTCTATATACATAACATCAAATCTCTTCAAACGGCCTCTACGTGTTGGACCTAAATTGCCCCCGTCTGTTCGGGGTATGATTATAATACTTATCAAATGTGACTCATGTGTTTTTCTATGATTCTCCCTCGTATGCTATCATGACTTGTTATGTTGCTAGGCAGAGTGATGGCAGGAGTGGTGGCTGCTTTCGGATAAAAGAAGCCCCTGGTGTCCGTTGGCTTGTTGGGTAAACGACATTCGGAAGATTACGGGTCACATCTGGATGAGATTAGCTCAGGACCGGGCAAGTGAAAAGAGAGGCCTAAGCTCAGCAGTGGGCGATAAAAGGCTGATATGATGGTTATGATGACTGTATATCAGCATCCGCATTCGAAGTTACCCCAATGCACTTTAAATGAAATATTCGTGAAGCATCACAACACTTAGTTACCAACAATGCTCTGTACTTAAAAAAAAGCTTTATACACGGTACTTCCTCATATACATAAATTTAATACAACATAAAGTTTAATTTACAATGTGATACACGCTAGTAGCCATTGCAAAACAATTAAAACACAACGTTCACAGCGTTTCCTTGTATCATCGTCCGATAATGTATATTCTAAAAGAACGCCGACTGTACCATTTGGCAGGCAGCTTGATCGTCATTTCACGTCGCCCCAGGCCGTATTTTGGCACCCTAAAAGCCTAGACAAGATTTGTTACTCAAGGGTTTATAATCTTTCTTCGGATTTTATGAGCCGCGTTTTATTAACGCTTGTGGCCTGAGAGATATTTTATATTTCAGGCCTTAATATTTTTAAAGAGTAAATTTAAATTTACTTGAGCTGTATTATCTTAAGTGATAACAAACAGCGATTACCACCATAATAATATTAGGCAAAGTGGGTTAAGATTGTAATGTAAATAACACACATCACGCACTCGACATTTTCGGTTGCCAATGAATAATATATTCTTAACTACCTATTTCAAAATCCGCACCGTCATAACCTAGCTCATAATATTGTATAACGTAATTTCCGTAACGATCACCAGGTAATTGATTTCCAGATAATCGGCGGCCATGCCTCAGGCGCGCAGAGCAAGGTAAACTAACTTATGTATCGTTGAGCGATACCTACTTTCAGTGTGAGATTTGGATATTATGGTTAATGTAGGAACCAGTAATATTAATGGCTCTGCAAGCTGTAGGTCTCGGCAGTGATTCAATCCCCATGGCTCCGTTATCTTGAAATTTATTTATTACGCGAAGTATTGTATAATAAAAAATAATGAATAGTGAAAAAAAAATTCCGGATCGTATCGAAACGGCCAAACCATATATTTTAACTAAGGTAGCTCTAACTTAGATTGTGAAGTTAGGGCTTGTAGAGTTAGTAGCTTAGCTCTATCAGAGATCTCATAACTTTTTGACAATGCGAGCCTTATGGTTTCGTCTTGGCAACATTTTACATGAAAATGGTTTTGATGGGATAATATTTCCGCACGTAAATCAAACAACGATTTCGAACGAATGAACGAGAAAATGACAATAAAACAAGAATAACTTGGTCATAAATTTTTCCTCGAACTCGCATTGAATGTTGAAATGCACATAAGTTTACTTATACATCTGGAAATTTTAAAATCATTGCATAAAACAGTCATAGGTAGATACTATAAGTAGTACACCATATAGTACATACCCCCTAAGTTTTGTTAGAAGTTGTTTTAAGTATTTCAAAAGAACGATTATGCGTACCTACCTTCTTACCTACCCAGGTATATCTGCAACACTCTGCAATCAGCAATATTAGATTACCATTTTTTTGCGATGATTACTAATAACTGCAAGGGTAAAATCGGTACAAGGCGGGAAGAAGTTAATAATTCGAGATATAAAATTGAAGAAATATGAGCTTAAAACAGAACTACATTAGGTTCAAATTTCTTCAATTTTATGTCTCGAGTTATCAACTTCTTCTCCCTACCTATACTATAATATTTATACACAAACAACAAAACATTTCGGTTTAACAAACATTTATGATTGATGTTCCGAATTATGGTATTTATTTTAATAGCTTTTTAATTTAATCGATAGCTAAACTTCGATGGAAACTTACGGGACAAAACTGAAATCAACACTGGTCCCGGTGGAATATTTTATCAAATAATATCGCCATCCTATGGCAATTTCAAGTTTCTGGTCTGTCTACTAAATGATTTTACTTGCACTTATTCACATTGTTAATTGTCAAAACGATAAACAACTACGAGTATGGAGTTTACACTACCGTAAAATGGGGAGAGTAGGGACGAAGAGTAAAGTAAATATAGAGTATACTTACTCTAGTAGGGGATTGCGGGGGCGAAGCCAGAATTTATTTTTCACTTGCTACTTTAATTTGCGGGCTCAGGAGGCTCTTAAAGCAATTTCACTATATTTTTAGATATATTTATTCTTCTTCTAGCAACACTAAGTAGCCAAATAAAATAAAATAAAAATCACTGCAAAGGTTCATTTATTTATTTAATCTTTATTGCACAATACATGAAGGTACAAATGGCGGACTTAATGCCTTAAGGCATTCTCTACCAGTCAACCAATGGGTTAAACCAGAAAGATTAAGTAGGTGCAGTGTCTTTGAAAGTAAATTAATTTGTAACCGAAATCATCAATATTCATCATCATTGATTGTGTTCATCAAAATTTTGTATAATATATAATATATATAGTAAATACGAAGATTTGGAAGGGGGCATACTTCTTGTATGCCCCCTTCCAACCCTAACCCGTTAACCTTCTAACCCTAGCAATTTTCCCGTATTGCCATCCCTCCCTACTGCCCCATCTACAAGGTGAGATGGAATTTTCTTCTATTTCGTGCTTATCGTTAAAGTTATTAAATGAAACGAATTATTAAAAAACCTAAAATTTGAAGCCATAACTTTTTGTATGTACAAAAATCAATGCCACATGTAAAATACACTTTTAGTTATCGGGATTTGAATGTCTGTTTTGTCCCAACTTCCCCCATTTTACGGTAATTACTTGCGTGGGTCGTTACGATCAAATTACCTACTCTGAATTTTTTCCAATTAATTCATAATAGAGATTGTGTCCAAAAATAGGGGCGGTCTACGTTTTTCTAAAGCCTACGAATTTGCTAGTGATTTACGTGCATGGTGTGAATTATTTTTACCATCGTCGACTTTAAATGGTTGAAATAAGATTTCGTATACTAAAATATTATTGCGTACTTTAAATATATATATATATCATTTATTTTCAGGCAACTAAGGCCCATACATACATAACTTACAAACTAACATACATACAACAATAAAAATCTTAAAATCTAAAAAACATTTTTACGACGCCGTTTTCGGTTGCGCCACCTGTTCCGGTGCGGGATTCGGCAGATTTCCACGAGATACATACCAATTTTCATTAATTATTTAAGTTTTATAGTAAAAAAACAGCTCTCTCAGCAAGTTTTGTTGCCTAAACATGGCACTCGACTGAAAAGCTCTCTATTATATCACGATGGTATAAAATACGTATTATACCTACTGTAAACTCTCTAATGTGTTGAAGACATTTAATTGAATTGTATCTTCATACAAACAACTTATATTTGACACCTCTGACGCGTTCGAAGCTCCTTAATCCTATTATTTTTTTAACCAAAAATATGTGTTCATCACGCGAAAGTTTTAAATTTTAAATTTTCGATGTTTGCGGTAACACCTCTGTTTTATTATGCAGATATAAGTAAATAAATATTTTGCTAATTTACTCTGCAGAGGTTCCCAACGTTAACAACTTTAACGTGAAAAACAATGCTTCACGTTGGGAATTTTAATCTTATTCTCCTTTAGATAAGGTTGAAAATTGAAAGTCATGCACTTATTGACAAGAGCTTACGAAACTATACCACATTTGTTTACGGGAAATTTGATATTTTAATAGAGTACCATCGCCCACACTGTTAACTGTCCATCGGTGGACCTTATTACAAAAGGCATACGGTCCACCGATGGACAATTAAGTGTTGCTGTTTGTACTTGCGATAATAAGTAATTTTCTGGAAAACTTGTTTCCGAATATATCCATTTTTGTACCTACTTGACTACATCAATGTTATAATAAAACATTGCGCACAACCGAGTTTACAAACACCGTACCTAATATACGTGTACTACAAGTAAATATGATGGTATAGCTCGTGTCATCCACGATGACGTGCAGATTTGTCAAATCTATCCTTTAATGACATGACAATACGAGTCAAGGTCCGCGTCTTCGTGAATGACACGATTTAGACAGTCACCTGCAATAATGTTAATCTTCAAACTACTCAGTTTACTTATCCATACCAGGAAACGTAGTTTTGATGCGTAGCGGAGCGTACCATACGTAGTCTTTATTCTTTAAAATGGATTTTAATAATTGAGATGACTAAAGGTATTTTGATTTTGCTAGGTTTTATTCCCATAAAATACAATTTGGCACTTTTGGCAGCCCTTGCAAGCTGTTTCTCGGGAGTTCATTCCCGTACAACTATTTATTACTTCACACTTACCTGGTCCCTCCACTTTACCTTTTAGGATATAGCAGGTATCTAGGATGAAAATTATGCGCAGATTATTAAAGTTTCTGCATACCAAAATTTATTCAAATCTACTGAGCGTGAAAAGGTGTGACAAGCTGAGTAACGGCATACTGTGTAATGTAATTAAAACTATTAGTGTGAATTATGCAGCTGGAGCGAGATCCTGTATAAAGGGATAAACGTAACTATACGTCACGAGGCCCGAGAAGACTTATGTCGCTCGCGCAGCGCTCCTAACTTCGTACTAGCTTGACCTGGACTTATATTCATTAGTAACGGAATCAGAGGTCTACTCTAAAATCGTGAATGCTAGCGGAGAGGGAGGAGCTGGCGGACGTGGCTTACGGCAAACTGCAACCCGACTGCAACTTGTATGGGAACTGCATGCCGATGTTGCAGTTGGCGTGCAGTTCCCATACAAATTGCACTCGGGTTGCAGTCCGTCTGTATCGGTCCTTAAACTCCGACCCAAAAAGAGGGTTGCAGACACAGTCCCAACGGATTTGGATGGTGGATTCGCATTGGATTTGAATGATGTTTATTTTTTGAAAGCCTGCAGTTTCCTAGCACTGGTTCTTAGACATGTTTTATCAAAAGCGGGTCATCCGTTTCATTGTGTTGGGAGATTTCTATTATTGATTTTGTTGTTGGGCTTGTTATACCAATATAGTCGGATTTATTTAAAAATGTGTACAAATTAAGACGCAATCAAACGGCCGACTAAATTAACGACATAAATACAAAATATCTATAGATTAAAGATGCTATAGCTTTGCTGAAGATCTGGGAACTGGAAGAACAACCGCAGGAATGGAACGTAGGAGTCATATGTCCTGTCCACAAAAAAGGCTCAAAAAAGAAGTGCACAAACTATCGAGGGATTGCTTTGCTCACAACAGCGTACAAAGTCTTGTCCAACGTGTTGCTAAAGAGGATAGAGCCATATGCTGAAAAAATCCTCGGAGACTACCAATGTGGCTTCCGGAGAAATCGCAGCACGATGGACCAGATTTTCTTGCTCAAACAGCTAATGCAGAAGAAGTGGGAGTACGCACAAAGCATCCATTCGCTGTTTGTGGACTTCACAAAGGCCTATGACAGTATAGACAGGGGCACCTTGTACTCCATTCTTGCAAATTTCAACATCCCCAAAAAACTAGTAGCCATAATCACCACAGCAACGAGGGAAAGCAGGATGCGAGTTAAAGTTGGCGGCGAGTTGTCAGAGGAATTCACGGTGACTACCGGTCTAAAGCAAGGGGATGCTCTATCACCTGTGCTCTTCAACCTAGCTCTTGAACATGTTGTCCGAAAAGTACTAGAATTGGACATAGGAGTTGAGTTGAACGGCAAGCACAAGGTGGTAGGGTACGCCGACGATCTAGCTTTATTAGGGGAAAGCCGTGAACAAGTGGCGGAAGCAGCTAGTGTCCTGGAACGAGAGGCTTCTATGATAGGTCTCAGGATCAACCAGTCGGAAACCGAATACCTCCACATGAAACGGTACAAAAACACACGCGTCAAGCGTGACAGTCTTCATGTTGGAGGCACCGTTTATCGTGGAGTTGACAAATTTCGGTACCTCGGATGCACGATTACCGACACAAACACCAGAGAGGAGGAGATCAATATACGCATCCAAAACGCCCTGCGATGCAGCGCAGCCCTCCATAAGGTGTTGGCGTCCAAGCTTCTCAGCAGAAATACTAAGTTACGGGTATATAAAACTATAATAAGACCAATCCTTATGTATGGCTGCGAAGCTTGGACACTAACACTGAAAGAAGAGAGTCAGCTCCTGGTAGCGGAAAGAAAGGTGTTACGGAAGATCCTGGGACCTATCAAAAGAGATGACGGCACCTGGAGGATCCGTAAGAATGCCGAAATCGAGGAGTTAGTGGCCGAACCCAATATCATCGGCGAAACGAAATGCCACAGACTTCGCTGGTTCGGCCATTTACTGAGGATGGGTGAGGATCGAGGTGTTAAGAGAGCTTATTTGGGACAACCGACTGGTCGCCGTCCAGTGGGTCGGCCCAGATACCGCTGGAGCGACAGTGTACAGGCGGATCTGTGCCAACTCAAAGCCGACAACTGGCAGGAAGTGGCACAGGATCGGGACAGGTGGCATTCTCTCGTTTTGGAGGCCAAGACCCTCTTTGGATCACTGCGCCACGATAGTTAGTTTAGTTAGTTTATAGCTTAATACCCTGAAAAATTGGTTTTCAAGTTTTGTCGTACTCATAGTAAGATGCAGAAAGCAAATGCCTTAATTTGACTTGTCTGTTAATCAGTCCGATTGAGTGTTGACTGATTTATGCGTTACGTATGAATTATTTACAGCAATTTCAGTTTAAATTAATTTGTGTACTTAATGGTACTTACTAAGTGATGTGCCAGCTAATCTAACATTTAAATCAAACCTTAACACGTTTAATTTACAATGATTAACGAGTTAACGCAAATGGAGCAAAGAAAGCGATCATTAGTAAAGCCCGTTCACAAGATTAATGGGTCAGACTTGGATCTGTGTGCATCGCGGCAATTAGTCAGCTGCTAGCGTGTGAGTGGTTTAATTAAACAGTCTGTGCTCAGTAGAGGATAGAGACCTAGAGACCGTCTAACAGCGCGGCTTACGTGAGCGATGACTCACGAATGCGACGCGGCGCGCGCGGCGCGGCGGCCCAACGGCATTCGGAGATCGCCCACGTAGGACACTTCCATAGGTATCAAAGGATTGAATTCACCCGCGCCGCGGGTGATCTTGTGGGTAAAATGTGAGTGACTCGTTTTAGCTTAATATATCGGTCTCACGGTTTTTTTTTTAATACCGGATCTTAGCTGTATAAACAACAGTTCTGAGAATCTGCATGATGAGCTAGATGAGAGTTTGAGATTCAAGTTTTATTGCAAACAAAAACGTCTCTTTAGACACTGACATATCCGATCCATATCGTATCTAGACCGAATATTTGACGTATCTTAAAGTTCGAATCGGCCGGTAGTAGGTATATCTTTATACCTTCTCATACAACTGATACACAATACTCTTCTTGTTTAATTAGGTAACTTAAGAATATTTTTACCTGAAGTTACTGTAGCCTAATACAAACACGCTGTAGTAACTTACACCACTATATCGCGTAACAAGTTACAAAACAACAATGTGTTTAACTTTCCAAATTTCACATGTACAGCCGCCATCACATATATCGGAGTGGCCGAGGTGCTCAAAAATATCTGAGCAAACACTAACGCCTTGACAATAGAGGCGTGTTCAGATATTTGTGAGCACCTTGGTCACTCCGATATATCTGCTGGCGATTGCACCTCTAGGAGTCGTGTTCTGTGGAACCATTTGCTCCAACTACAGCATTGTTTCTAGTTCTAACTCGCTACTAGTTAGGTTTTGTATTAGCTGCATATTATTAGGACTTAAGTGCATTTTCGTCACTCTTTATATAAATCACTTTAGTGAGAATGGCACTTACGCCGTGAAGCGCTGCATTGCCTGCATTTGTATTTGAGGTATTTTTCAGAACAACGTAAGCGACAGAGCCAATAAAGTCTATTCTCCCTATGAATGAGTCATGTATGAAAAGCTTGGTCGTTACGTTATTTTGGCCCAAATAGTGCGTCTTGAGCTAAACTAAGCGTAATTAAACTTCGCACAGTGTACAGTGAGTACAGTACACGGCAGCTCATTAGAATGGTGGAGTGCTAGTTTAACATGTTTGTGTTTAACAGCCGCCATAGTAGGTGTTCACAAATATCTGAAGTCTGAACGAACATAGCTTCTATTAGCAAGTCGTAATACATCTTCAAATAATTGAGCACGTTTGGCCGATGTATCTGGCTGCGTAGCCAACGTGCCAATCTTTAACGCTCCGTAGCGAACAAAACGCAACTGTCACTGTCGCACTAATATGGAAGAGTGATAGATAGATATAACTGCGATACGCTACGGAGCGTAAACGATTGGCATGTTGGTTAGATATGCGCCCAGATGGCGACTTTACATCTAGCTGTAACATAAACATGGTGCATCGTATAAAAAAAATTAGAATCTTATTTGTTAAGAATTTATTAAGGATTGTTTCTTACACTGACACCTTATTCCCAACTCTAATACTTTTCTCAAAAATTAAAATAAGCCGTCAACCGGAATAGCATGAAATATGGCTAAACCCCCCCTGGGTTGCGTTCCACCCGATAGAGATACCCAAAGGTATCATACTACATTCGTTTCAAACTGGATATAATTTGTTTGTCTTCCCCTTACATTAGAATACAAGTTAACCGAATCTATAAGATAAGTGACAAATTAAACACTAACAGCGACAGCAATGCTGCATCGAAAGCAACGCAAGGCCTCAAGGAAATTGGCAATGACTCGCCCAAGTTAACGCTGCAGCAACAATAACTCTGTGCAGTCACCATTCGAATGTAACATTAAGCTCAAAAGTTTCGACAACCTGTGACGTACTAATTTAAGTAAATTCCAATTGCGACCGTAAAGTAACTTCGTAATTGGAATTTACTTACATTGCAGGCACGGCAATAGATTCGCAATTGGAATTTAACCTTTAGATACTTTTTAAGTTGTGGTAATAACAAATTAAGAAGGAAGAGTAGCTTTTTGAATCCATCGAAGTAACGGTAATTTTTCTATGAAATGCCATTTCGGGCGAAAACGTTTTCCACTAACTAGATCTTAATCTTACCAGATCACTTTGATTTTAATGTCGATCGCTTCAGCATAATATATTCTAGGTTTATAGGTTTCGCTTTTGAAACCGATTTTTATTTCGCAAATTTTGAAATAAAGAAAACCTATATATAAACCTAATTTTTATTGTGTCAGTAACATACTAGAAATCATGGAAATGGAAAATTTAGAAGTGGAAAAATGTTTTCTCCTTTTGTATAGACGATCATGTCGTATACTTCCCTCTTAAGGCATTCATTATGTTGTCGATATATTTTTATTTATTTACCGTAGGCTGGGTTTACATTGATTCGTGCCATTCGTGGGTTGAAGGTGAATTTCACTTTTTAGTAAATTAGACTTAACAGAACATAAATTCTCTGGTGTAACATAAATAATGGGTATTCGTTTAAGGGCATACCTATCCGGTATCATGTTTTGATTAGGAAAAGGTAGAAAAAAAATTTTTCACGCGAAAAATGTTTGGCCTTTGTTAGCCCACTTGGACGTCGAGTAGGGATTGCAATCCGGTCCGGCGGATCCGGTAATCCGGCCGGATCCGGCACTTTTCAGGAGCTACCGGATCCGGTAAAAATCACCGGATCCGGACCGGATCCGGTAAAATAAAAAAAACGCCTAAATACAGCACGCGCTGTGCGTTTCAGATGAGGAAAAGGCGCTGGATGCGAGGTATGAAGTTTACAGAACAAAAAATTAATGAAAAAGTTTAAATTTAGTAAGATAAAAATATATTTATTATGACGATGACTGGGAACAGAAGAGGATTTCTTCTTCTTTCATGTTGGTGGCACGATATGACGATTACATAAATACTGTAATAGAAGGAAAAATTTAAGGATGGAAATGCCATGGAAGGCATTTGTTATTTATGCTAAAGAGAAGGTTAATGTTGTCATAATGTTGGGATAGGAGATTAAAAGTAAACAAATGAGCAGGATTAAGTCTGCGGTACTCAACCGACTACAGTTGGGCTCATCAATATGTGTGAATGAATATATGATAATATTGATAATTTTTAGTTTTCTCCGATATATGTATATATATGATAAAATATAGATTCTTTTCTATTCAAATTTAAGAGAGAATTTATTGTCTTTACAATTTCATCCAATCTTATGCAATTTCCTTCATCTCCTGATACATGCTACTATACGTCTAGCCAATGCTTTATTTGATCTATGTAACTTTTCTTAGGGAGTCCCTTTCCGCGATGGTTTTCAATCCTACATTCTATTATTTTTCGCATGTGATCGTCGTATCGTGTTTTGTTCCCTATAATTTGACCAATATACTTTTCTATAAATTAAAAAAAGGACAATTTTTTAAGTCATACAGTCTACTACTTTCTCGGACAAAAAATTAGAACAAGATAATACTCGCGCATTTATACTAGAGCGCATTTAATATCATAATTGGTTAAAAGTAAAATATCTTCTTTTGTTACTAGAATCAAAGAGAATTAAGAAGACCAAGAGTGCTCACTCCATACAACGGTTTTGTTACCAAAAATACTATTATTTTCGTAGTCTACATTTAGCGTCAAGTAGCGGAACTCTCAGTACTGCTACTCGACAATATCACGACAAACAAAAAGTCTAATGCTCAACGATTTTCATCTAATATTATAACCAGAGTAAGCGTAGGAGTTGAAAATATAGTTACGGTTACTCTGGTTATAATATTAGGTAGATGTCGACTACGAATATAATAAGCGTTTTGGTACCAAAACTGATGTATAGACTGAGCACGCTATGTACTTCTTATTTCTCTATGCTAGAATGGATGTCAATACAAAGAATTCAATCAAAGAACAGTTACGAAAACTTGTCCTTTCAAGGAGCTCCACCCGACATCCTATCATCAGGCTTTGGAAACTAATCAAATATATAATTGTAAACGAAAATTTGAGCACTTGTGAATGGTTAAATATGATAAATTACCAATTTCAAATTTTGTTTTTAAAGTGATATTGATATTATGACACTTTTTACTACCAAGTTCTATTTTATTGTTAAGAAGTTATTGATTAACTTCAAATTATAGATTTAGGAATACGTATTACGCAAAAAATTCGAAAAATAAGTAATTTAATTAACTTTAATATCCCTATACCAAACCGGATCCGGTCCGGCCGGATCCGGCCGGATTATGGCCAAAATCCGGCCGGATCCGGCCGGATTGAAAATCAATCCGGTTTGCAATCCCTAACGTCGAGCCGGATAGAAAAAAAAAATTTTTTTTTCGCTACAAAAAACTCTTTTACTTGTTCCTAATATGCCCTTGAACGGATCCCCACTATTTTTGTTACATTCTATATAAGAAAACGGACACAAACAATTTTTATGTGATATATCCATGTCCAACGCCAATTATTGACCATTACGTACCAATGTGATATGTGGGACATAAGATAAAAGCGCCATAAACTTTTATAGATCGATCATAAAACGCTGGGAAATATTATATTATATTTTGCTATATTTCGGGCACTATTCGAAGGAGGTTATAAAACGCTTGTTAAAAAAGGGTATTTTATCGTTACTAGGGTAAAGCGCGCAGTAACGAACGAATAACGATGCCTAAAAGTCCCTCCTACACTAAGCTCCAAATTCAGGCTTTATATGTAGATCAGACGATAATAATAATAAGCAGAAGATATTTTATGAACCCTATAGTATGAATAGAACCCTACAAATTCGATTTCTGTCTGATATGAACAAACAATATATCACTATTTATGTTGGAATTGATATCAATCTGGTTTTATATTATTAAAAAAAAAAAACACTTGAACAATTTCAATATTTTGTGTAATTAAGTATTTACGTCGATTATACATACGTACCAGGGTGGTTCAAATAACCTTTTTATTTATGCCTGGGCACCCCCTTATTTTTTACACTTATTATGCTAATAAAATACAACAAGTTTTTTATATAACTTTATCTCAATTACAAGATTTTCTCTATTTTTTACAAGAAATTCTAAGTGGTTCAACCAACCACTCAACCACTTTGAATTTTTATATTGTATGTAATAAATAAATTGTATTTTTTTTGGATTTTTATTCAACACCACACTATTTGAACCTGTGATTTATAAGTTTATCATGATTTATTTATATGGAGAGAATATTGTTTAATTAAGTTTTGAATGGAAGAAGTTACTAGAGGAAGGCCTCAATATTGCTTTCCAAATTTTTGCAATGATTTTTCAAAAACACAGCAGTGCGTTCAGCCAGCAAGTGTTCGGGCATAATAATTATTTAGACATCTAAAGACAGCGTCTTGAAGTTGATTTGAAGAATTAACGTCACAAATAATAACGATGAGCTTATGAAGGAGAATTCGTACCATTGTCGAGTCATTGTGACTACCGGCCCGATACGAAGAATGAGATACGATAACAATAAGTTTTGGTCTAGATAAGTTCTAATTTAGATATCGTTTGTATGTCGTGTAATTGACAGAAGCAGCTCGACTCGGGCAACCAATGTCACTTTCACGTTAGAAGTACCGTAGATAGATCTTATTGGGATCACAGCGGAATCGAAATAGACGTCAATTTTGACATCTCGGTTAGATATCGATCTTTTAAAGATCTTTCCAAGATCTTAAACGTGTCTTAATCATTCTTCGAATCGAGCCGTAATACCTCAATAACTACGTTGAACATTTAATGAGCTCAGTGACTTACAACAATTGTGTGATAAATCACTAGCATTATGAAAGCCGACTATATTCAGTGGTTTTCCTTAACAATAAGCACAAAAAACCACGTCGTTTTTAGCTCGTTGTTTGATAGAAAACCGCTTGTACAGTCAACGGCAGCCAGGATTGGGAAAATTCGCTGAAGAAGCAATATTCAAGCAATTTCCGATGACTGCGGATATTTTGGAAGAAATTTTCATGCAATTTTGCTACGGTAAAAGGGGTAGTTTGATCACATATCCACACACTCATACACAGATTTAAACACAAATATGTTTTCTCCCGTGGTCAGCTGTAATGGTATCATCACATAGGATTAATAGAAAAGGTACTCCTCCTCCTTTATGAGGATATTATTTTAATCGCGAAATTAGAGTTTTGCCTTTAATTTTGACTATGCCCATGGGAGAAACGTAATGTCAATGTGTCAAGTACCTATAACCAGATACTAAATTAATAATTTTAATAAGTAATCTCATTTACAAAACTAGGCATTAGAAATATGAACAACCATTCCAAGGGTTCATACCATCATGTCATCTACACCGGGACTTACCTAAGTAGAAAAGCGTTCCCATTGGTGCGCGAAATTTTGTTGTGTTCCATATCGGTGTTTTTTTTAAAGTACTGGTGCGCTACCTTACTTAGCCCTGTAATTCAGTTACTTTAACCCGAAAAATAAAGAAAACACGAGACCACCTCAGAATGAGAGATAATATTTAGACTGAAAACTGGTATACATCTTCATATGGTGTCCTAAAAGTTATTCAAGGTCAAAGGTCACAATGATAGATTTTTGCGAATGTTTAAGTTTATATAGCTTTCCATGATGTTTACATTTAGATTGTACAATTGATGATGTGTACAATTTGCGAAAAGCTATGTTCCAGCCATTTTTATACGCACAACCGTTTTTAAGATAGCGAGCTTTAGCGAGCAGTCCGCATCGCTCAGCCGTACATGGTTCACCTTATACACTGTAATGTAAAGTGAACCGAAAATCGCGGTGAATTATACCTACTAATTAAATCATTAAAGACTGCGCGACGCTTGCGACTTACGACGTGCAGACTTTGCATTTGCAACCCTAGAAATGTAAAAGAGAACATCTTGATTCTGTTATGCAGTATGACTTCTGTGCGAAGCTTCACTTATTATATGGTTAAATATATTTTAGTCTCTAAGAATATTTTTTACCTTCATATTACATTTATATATGTACCTATGTGGCGAATTTTGACGACCGGTTTGGCCTAGTCGGTAGTGACCCTGCCTACGAAGCTGATGGTCCCGGGTTGAAATCCTGGTAAGGGCATTTATTCGTGTGATGAGCATGGATATTTGTTCCTGAGTCATGGGTGTTTTCTATGTATTTTAAGTATTCATAAATATTTATATATTATATATATCGTTGTCTAAGTACCCTCAACACAAGCCTTATTGAGCTTACTGTGGGACTTAGTCAATTTGTGTAATAATGTCCTATAATATTTACTTATGTTTACATTATCTTAGTACTGTAAATTCTTAAGTTTTTAGTGTTCTTTACATACCCCGCACCAACTTTGCTTCTCTGTTTGGCCTAAACGTTCGCTGGTAGAAAATGCCTTGTGGCATTTAGTCCGCCTTTTGTAACGGTATATTTTTACTGTGCAACAAAGTTTCAATAAATAAACAAAAATATTTTTCCATTGACAACCCACGCTAACGTGGTCAACATGGAGCAAGATATCTATACCTATAAAAATACAAAAGAACTGTGACGCCCACAGTACTTCTATAAAAATACATAGCTATTCATTCAAACAAAAGCAACTAATTTGATTTTATTATTGGTCTAGACGGACTTTTTGTGAGCTGATAACGACTATTGTAGCCTGAAAGTATTGTTTTAAGAACAATCCCTTACGACAAATAACAAGACAGAAAAACAAAATGTTATGAAACCAGGGGCCTATGCCAATACCACAAAAGCTTGTAAATAGTAAAACAATCGAAAGTTGAATGAAGCGGATATGAGGAAGGAGACATTTTCATTTCTCATATTCTGAACTAGCGTCATTGTCGTTTTAAAAAGTATGCAGACCGTTTCTGCATAAGAGCATTTTACATTCCAAGTATGATTTTTTTCATTTTTTTACGATAATCAATTGAAATTTGGTTTTAAATGGATTTGTGATATAATTTCCATTCTCATATTTAACTCCGCATTCCATAAATAACGATACTTTTTTCTAGTTTGTTGGTTTAATGGTTAATTGAAAGTACCCTAAGTAATGCTATAAAAAGCTATGGTTAAAATAAAACACATGTATTTGACTTTCCTCGTATATGAAATAAAAAGTAGAAGTGTTTAACTCGGGTAAGGCACCAAACTACCTCGACAGAAATGAGTGCCTTTTATCCCTTGATTAACAATCCACTATATATAATAGTCAATGTGAAAGCACCATTACTATTGTTTCTAAAAATACAAACGTGTTTAATTAAAGCTAGATAGGTACCTTAGCTCGGATAAAAGTTTATCAAGGAAATCCATTCAATCCGAGTTCGCCCCCGGTGGACATATTGTTAGGTATTGCGTCTTATCGGAATTATATCGGCGTTTGCCCTCGAGATATTACTTATAACAAACAGAGTCTGTCTGCCCGAGATACATTTTGCTTTGCTGGTAATCAGGACGAGATTCTTTAAACAGAAAACAAGGAAAGGTGACAATTTCGGGCAGTAAGATAAGGCTAGGTTCAGATGACAAGCGCTCAACGCGCGTTTTGATAACGCGCGTTTACAACTACATATATTTTATTCAGGTCGTACACATGCTAACGTTATTATATCGCGCGTTAGCATGTGTACGACCTGAATAAAATATATGTAGTTGTAAACGCGCGTTATCAAAACGCGCGTTGAGCGCTTGTCATCTGAACCTAGCCTAAGGCAGTGTCTTACCTGAGCGATTAACTCTCGAACGTGAAGCGGCGCGGCGCGGGTGAATTCAATCTATTGATACCTAAGGAAGTGTCCTACGTGGGCGATCTCCGAATGCCGTTGGGTCGCAGCGCCGCGCCGCGCCGCGCCGCGTCGCTTTCGCGAGTCATAGCCCACGTAAGCCGCGCTGTAATATTGTGCTCTGCGCCAAAACGTAAACGACGGAGTGATCGACGTAAAGGGAGGTGGCGGAACAATCTGAACGCATTTTTCTGGATATATGTGTCATTTCCAAGCAAAAAATCCCACTTTGGCGCTTGCCATAAGGACGTTTTGACAGGTTATTCGTATAACCGGGAGGATTGGAAGTCTAGGAGGCCTTCGTCCAGCAGTGAAACGCTTTATAGGGCTATAACAAAGTCATACCTTCCTTTCACTACAATTTTAATATTATTTTAATTCATTCCACACACTACATGCAATAGTAATAATTTATGTAAGTACCTATGAAAACGCAATGCCATTGATATTGATAGTGTCTGCACGGTAATATAAGGAGGCAATTTTATCCATACCTACCAAAGCCTTCCTTATACAGTCACCAAATATTAATACAGAGCTTTAAGGATGACTCACACTATACTGGGCCGGGGCCGGGCCGGAGCTTCCGGTGCTTCGTTTTCTATGGAAAGCACCACATGATCACCGATCAGCCGTCATAGAAAATGACGTGTCAGAAGCAATGACGCAGTTTAGCGTGAGTCTTTCTTTATGCGCGTGCCCTAAATACAAATATAGACGAAATTATGTACTTATTAGTATTTACCAATTTTAAATGAACAAGGGATTTTTAAATTATTAACTTCGTATTTTCTCGGTAAAAACAGATAAACTCTCCAACTAAAGCGAGTCTAAGATAAAAATATAAACGATAACCAAACGCCAGAGGCTCTACAAAATTAAGATACAGGTCGGACGGCCCGGGCCAGAGGATAACGAGACAACATACAAGTGAGGCGTGATGACGAAAATATAATGTTATCTTATATTTATTTTCTATTTTATTTTGGCTAGACTAAATAAAGGTAAAATACTTATTTGAAGTTTATTGAAGTGTTAAGATAGAATAGATGTTCTGTGTGTTCGTTAATTAAAGTCAAACACTATTATTGGTTAGATACAATCGGCCCGATTCGAAGAATGAGATACGATAACGATAAGTTCTGTAGGGCTAAGATGGTCGGCTCTTAATAATTTGTAACCATGTCTATCACGTTCTAACAAGTATGTTATTCTGAAAGTGACGGGCATAAAGACAAGCGATAAAAATGGAACCATGCTGCCACTGCAGCGATGGCAGCATGGTTCCATTTTTACCACTTGTCACTATACCCGTCACTTTCGCGCTTACATACTTGTTAGAACGTGACAGGCACGGTGGCAAATGATAAAGAGCCGACCATCTTAGCCCTACTGGTTTAGATAAGTTCTCATTTAGATATAGTTTGTATGTCGTATAATTGACAGAAGCAGCTGGATTCGGGCAACCAATGTCACTTTGACGTTAGAAATATCTCAAATATCGTAGATAGATCTTATTGGGATCACAGTGGGATCGAAATAAACGTCAATTTTGACATGTCGTTTAGTTATCAATCTTTTAAAGATCTTTCCAAGATCTTAAACGTGTCTTAATCATTCTTCGAATAGGGTCAAATGACGAATGAAGACACCCTGACAATTAGACAAGCCCCAAGCAAGTTTGTTTTCAAACGTATGCTTCACAAGCACCTACTGAGTCCTGCACATGTGAGTTAGTCCTCCTCCGCGCATATGCATAGTGTTTATAATATGTAAGTATATTAATATTTTATGTTATATATATATCCGGAATTGTGGGCGTATCATACTAGAGACAGCACATCAGAACCTTCAGTAGTGGATGACAAGGACTCTCAATGAAACACGATGTCCAAGTCACAGTCTTTACTGGACAAGACTGATTACAAATCACAGCACACGTTACATTTCTATCTTAAGCAAGCCAGTGGGTTTGACCCAGGAACCACCAGCGACGTCATCTTCTCCTGTTCTCGTCTGGAGATTGATTGACAGCATAACTTCAATTGTTCTTGATTTCAATTGTTTTTACAGCGCACTCTATGACGCCTTGGCGGAACTGCGTCGAACGCCACTCAGGTGTAACGTAACACCCTATAGCTTGCTCTATTCATCAACCGTTTAATGCCGATTGTCGAATTTCCTTTGGTAATATTGCAGTATTTCGTACGCAAAAGAATAATTCTTTGAGTACCAATTTAATAAAATACAAGAGAACATAAGAGAATTCGGCCCATATATTAAGATAATCTCAACATCTTGATGTGATACGAATCGATCTGTTTAGTTGGTCGACATTATCTGACAGATTGGTCTTCTGTCAGTAATGTTACAAGAAAATGAGACAACTATGAGACCTATCAGAATTATCAATATTATCATACTTGCAATTCATTGTCCTTGATTTCAGATTTGAGATGAAAATTTTGAATTTTATTTAAAATAAACGCAAGATTGTAGTTTTTTATTGAACTTTTACTTGTTAATTAAAAGATTAAAGTTGGCGCGATTAAATAAAACACGAAAACATGTCTAATTTTGATTTATTTTCAGTAATATATCGTTACCCTGCTTACCATAGCAGCATCTTTTTAATATTATGTATAATCGCTATTGATTTTTTAAGGTTCCGTGCCCAGCAAAACGGGACCCTATTACTAAGACTCCGCTGTCCGTCCGTCTGTCACCAGGCTATATCTCATGAACCGTGATAGTTGAAATTTATTTATTTAGTATTTCTGTAGCCGCTATAACAACAAATAATAAAAAGTACGGAACCCTCGATGGGCGAGTCCGACTCGCACTTGACCGGTTTTTTAAAGAGAAGTATCATTTTAAAGTAATTGAGATTAAAGATAAAATCCCGCACGATGACTATATCTTCCGTCGCAAGTATCACGCAGGAACCATATATTTTTCACGTCAGCAGCTCAACAACTACAAGGGTAAATTGCTGCTTAAAAACAGTGAGCAAAATCGCATAATAAATACACCATATTTTACGTATTTTATTATACAATCAAAACAATGAACTTATACAAATTTACGCAATTGTTATGCAGTAAATAATTATACTTACTACTCTTAACGATATCTATTATAGTTGACAAATAGTAGTATCCGCAATTCGGACCGTATCTTACAAAGTTTTTTTTTACAGAAAAAAAGTTGTCGATTGAACTGTCAATTGATGTTCGTTAATTCATTATTTTCGTATTATTTTATTGAAATTTCTTTCCTTTTGTTTCATTCCGGTAATTAAAGTTAATTGTTAGAATACTTTCAGAAAACATGAGTGAACTAGTGATGAAGACGGATTACATTTTTTCAGGTTGTATTGTTTGATGGCTACACGAGATCAAAGTTATTTACATCTCGTGCGCTTTTGAGTCCCTTACTACTCTAAATTTGATCTATTATAGAATCTTTCGCTTGCACGGGACTCAAAGGAATATCAAAGTTTGCTCTCTTGTTGTACAAATAACTATTTCACGTCAGCAGCTGGAACAAGGGTAATTTGCTGCTTAAAAACAGTGAGCAAAATCGCATTTTGCTCACTGAGTGAGACAAAATAACATTCAAGTGACCTTCATATTCGAATGTCATTTCAACGTGCGGGGCCTAATACAAGTTCGAAGTATTTGGATTCTATTGTCTTTGTCCCCTTCACGTCATTAGCAAAAAGAAAGAGACAAAAAAGTGCTTACGTAATTCAACGATATATTGACGGTTTATAATAGACCCCCGAAATAAGTCAGACCGCATCGTTCCAAAACACCCTACGAGTCTTCATTCGTAATAATTAATTAATGAAACAAAAGTTTAAAATTTAATAAAAACACCATATTTTACGTATTTTATTATACAATCAAAACAATATACTTATACAAATTTACGCAATTGTTACGCAGTAAATAATTCTACTTAACGATTTTTAACGATCTCTACTATAGTTGACAAATAGTAGTATCCGCAATTCGGACCGTATCTTACAAAGTTTTTTTTACAGAAAAAAGTTGTCAATTGAACTGTCAATTGATGTTCGTTAATTCATTATTTTCGTATTATTTTATTGAAATTTCTTTCATTTTGTTTCATTCCAGTAATTAAAGTTAATTGTTAGAATACCTTTAGAAAACATGAGTGAAATAGTGATGAAGACGGATTACATTTTTTCAGGTTGTATTTTTTGATGGCTGACTGACGTGAAATTTTTTGTGTACTACACGAGATCAAAGTTATTTACATCTCCTGCGCTTTTGAGTCTCTTACTACGCTCAAGATTCTAAATTAGATCTATTATAGAATCTTTCGCTTGCACGGGACTCAAAACAAGCACTCAAAGAAATATCAAACTTTGCTCTCTTGTTGTACAAATAACTATTCTTTTCTTAGAATTTCCTAGCTTTACGCCCCCTTCTTAATAATTATTTGCGATATTGATAACGTGTTTATGCGTTTCTTTAATAAAATAGGGAACCTACGCGCATCCTACATACAAAATATTATTGTAGCAAAATAAAAATATCTTTAGTCATAAGTCATAAGTCATAAGTCATAAGTTATTTATTTGCGAAAGATAGGGTATACATAGGATGTTGCAGTTTATAGTTAACTGAGCCAAGCTACCTTGTCACACAGTGACATGCAAATTTTAAAGTTTTTACCTAATACTAAACATGCACCTAAATAATGTCTAAAATTAATTCATGTGTATTTACATAGCAATATTTACATACAAAATAACAAATATTAAAAACTAATTATATCGTATAATACAAAATAAATTGAGCTGTAGCAGTTTACTTATCCAGATATTCATTTATTGAATAGAAGGTCTGTTCATTAAGCCATTGAAATAAACGTCTCTTAAATAATTGTAATGTAAGGCTTTTAATAGTATCTGGCAGCTTGTTAAACAAACGTATGCTCATGGGATAACAACTTTTCCTATATAGACTCGTGTGTGTTCTCGGACATATCAGTTTGTTAGGGTATCGCGTATTAAAGTTACATATTTCGTCATTTTTTGTATATACATTTTGATTGCATTTTACAAATACACACATTTCAAATATGTATAAACAAGGAACAGTGAGAAGATTCAGTTTTTTGAATAATGGTCTGCATGAAGTTAATACCGAAACACCACAAATCGCGCGTATACACTGCTTTTGAGCTATAAGCAATCCTTTTATATTTGATCCGTTACCCCATACAGTTATACCATATCGTAGACTCGATGACACGTAGCCATGATACGCTTGGATTGCTGTTTTTTGGCTAGTAATTTTTGTTAAACGCCAAAGGGCATAGGCAAAACTGTTTATTTTCTTACACACGCTTTCAATATGATGTGTCCAGTGACACCTATCATCAACATAATATTTTGCACATAATATTCTCGCAAAATGTTACCAAACGTTAGAGAACTTATCTAAATGTCGGAATTGCAAAGTTGCGACACACGCTGCTGCTGTCCCTGGCATTTCCTGAGCGCCGAAGTTTAAATCACATCTTAAAATACAAATTGCTGTATTTTTTGACAATTATTAGATAGATACAATTATATACTACACAATTACTTGAATACAAGTGGGTATACACTGTTTCATCTTATGTCATTATAATATTTTAAAATTAAAATTCCTTTATTTCAAGTACCATAATCTCATAATTGCATAATTAAAGCAGTATTCAAACGAGTCGCACTAACCTATTGCCAAAAACCGCTCCCATACAATCGAAGTTACGCTTTAATTTTAAAATGAAATGCTTAAATTACATGAATCTTGTCATAAGCATTTGCGTAACATATCTGGTGGCACAGAAGTGCGGGCCAAATCAAGCAAAAAAATTAGCGACGGCCGTCTCATCATTTCCTCGAAGTCATTGAGGCTTTTTTCAATCTCCTGTAATTTTGTGCTGGCTAAAAACTACATTTTCAGTGCAATATAGGTCATTACTTAATATGGCTTAGATTTATTCTTGATAACATTTAATTTTGTTTTGTCAATGACAAACTCACTGACTCGATCATCATATTTCTACGGTACTTTTCTCTACATTTTAAACATAATGAGTTTTTAATTTTATTCTATCAAGCCTTAAAAACCTAAAAATATAGCATTATCAGTCATGTTTTAAGGATACTGTATAACTAAGTTTGTAATCCTATATAAATATATGAGATTACAAAGTTACTTTCACAGTTCCTACAAAAAGTAGGTAAAGGTACGGTAACTGCGATGTACAATTTACAATTTGAGTATGAAGATGTATACCTATACTTGTGAAATGTGTACAGTACTACATTATGTGTATGGTTAAGAGTATGGGGATATATTACATATGAGTATATGGTATAGAAGTATGGTATGGGTATGAGTAGAGTATGAATATAGATATGAGCTTTAGTCAAATTTTCAGCTCAATCGAAAATCGGGAAGTGGGTCGAATTAAGCTTCCAAGATTTGACCCACACTAATGAACAAACTTAAATAAGAACTTGTAATAAAAAGTAAATAATAATATATAAACTAATTTTAGTCCCAATACTCAGCAGAAAATAACCGCGCAACTTTACCTATTCTTACAAGTTTAGTGTCGAAGAAAAAATCATATGAACAAGGTACGAATTGTCCCACTGATATTCTAGTAGTAGTAGCAAAGATAATTTGAAATTGAGGTGGATTTTCAAAGAAAACTTTGTAGCTACAGTAAGTTTACTGCCATCTTTCGACACATGATGAAAACTTTTAGAACGTCATTTAACTTTCATCCTTATTCTTTGGGTGCGTATAGACCGCTATATTTTTATTTTTATATAATATTAGTTGCAATAACGCTCGTTTAATATAATTATTATTTGACATAACAACAAATTATATATTCACATTATGTATAATTATTGTTTCTGATAATGTTCATTATATCGAATAACATTTATTATAACGTTCTTTGAACATAATGCTTATTTCTAATAAAAATCTAATTTCATTTAAAGCATAGTGAGAATAACTATTTTTTATATAATGTATTAGACATATAATTCCAAATTTAATACCAGAAAAATTGGGTAGGTTAGAACTTTACTGTGAACCCTAAAGAGACGAACTGCTATCACAAATGTAGGTTAGGTTAGGTTTGAACTGTGACCCCTAAAGAAACGAATTGCTATCAGAAAAATAGGTCAGGTTAGGTTAGAACAGTGATCCCTACAGGAAATGATATAAATTAGTTTAAGGTGGTTAAACAAAACGCAATGTATACAAAAAAATAAGTATATTTTTTACATTCAACTTTGCAATATCAATTTAAACTGAAATTAGAAGCCATTGCTCGCAGAAATTCATCTTACTTGTATTCTTGTTTTCGCTTAAGTATTTGATTAATACTTTGTTGCTTTTTTTTGAGGCTTTTGACCATCTCTAAGTTATATAATATGAGTTGTATATTAAAAGTTAGTTATACCATATGATGGTTATAATAAATAAGTGTTATATTAAATGTAGTAACGTATAACGAAATAAACGTTATACGTAATGATGAATATACAAAATAAGTGTATATATTTTGTTATTATACTAAATGTTAATCATATGTAATGAATGATTATACCCTTTAAAAATATACCGTTGTTATATCGAATGAAAATATACAAAAAAAAATATACCAAACATTACACACCCTTAATCTTTCACTGATATGTGTTAAATTTATTAAATATCAAAAAGTGGCGCCATCTAATAGAGCATAGGCCAAAGGTAAGGTAAGGTAAGGTCTAAACGGTGTCCAAAATAATAAATATTTTATACGAAAAATATTACATAAATAATCAGTTACTTGTATATATACTATGGTACCAAATATTTAGCATCACGCGAAGATATGTATAATAAGTGTTCCGTGAACGAAGTTTTGTACGGAACACTAAAAATGGAGAAAAAAAGTAAACATTGAAATTTATTTGTGCGAAATATTTTTAAAAAGTATTCCCAATGGTATACACCCTCGTCCCTGTCACACCTTCGACATCTCCTATTAGCCTTTTGCGATTTGGGACTTAGTTTGAAAAAAAACTCACTTTATACGCTGACCGAACTCTAATATTCTAAAGTCAATTTTAGATAGGAGTGATACCGTCAAGTGGGATAACGATATGAGGGGTAACATTAGATTAAATAAATGGGCGCACTATATTTTTTACAGAACATATGGTGCTACTTTACCGCATGAATGCGATAATTAGCAGATTACGTAACTATATCAAAATTAAAGGGCTAGCGATAATTAGCAGATTACGTAACTATATCAAAATTAAAAGGCTATATATACTGTCAAAGGTTGAACGATACAAGTGCGGTTATAGGTATGTAAGTCTCAATAGAAATAATAAAAGGCTACCAGAAAAATGAGTTCAGTTAGGTTAAATCTGTGATCCTACAGGCCAACTCAAAGGAATATCTAGCAAAAAGGTGTCCCCCGTTATCACAATTGACGGTTATTTTATTTTAGATTCAGTTTTTTAGTGAGTTTAGGTTTGTTATTGATGTTTTTTCTCGGTTTTCCAGTTTTTACATAATTCCAGTATTGACTAAAAGATACGTTACTTACCAACAAAAAAGGCAGAAAAGTAGTAGAACATAGTAGGATTAAATACACAAGGTAAATAAATTATTATAACATAAATATTCCAATTTCAAAAAAATATTCTCAAATAATCATAATATTTTTTTTTATTCAAAATAGATTCTTACAGAACACTTTTTGAAAGTCTAGAAGAATTGTAGAGAATAATTAAAAATAATTTACATTAAATATATGACGAGCAAAATATTAAAAGAATGAGAATTTTTAAAAGCTAGAATTTTTAATAATCACAAAGGAACGCTTCTGCTTAACGAATAAGCTTGTATGTGAATAAACTGGGGGCTGGTATTTGTAACAATCCACCTACCCTCAGGGAACAGCCGGCTACTGAACACCACCTCTCCTTCTCCGCAGAACAGCTCTATAGAGCTCGCATCCAGGAATATCCTCCAAGCATCCATACCGATTGGTGACCATTCTACTTGCCGAATATCACCTGAACCCCTGTCTACTACTACTTTGCCGACTTCAGGCTCCCAACGTATCCAAGCTTTCTCACCGCCGTCAGTACCTTCGAGTTGTAATTCAATTTTCTGACTTAAATCACCCGCCACGATTAATTCAGCTGTTTTTCCAAAACCCAATTCCTGTTGAGGTTGTAGAATCCCAACCATTTTTATCTCATCCCTAAGAAGATTCATGGCGTCCAAAGGCTTCATCGTGATCCGGTTGCCAACTAGCCTCAGTTCTCTAACTAACGTCATAGCGCCAGACCAGCCGTCTTCCGCTTCAGGCCGAGGTTGCTCCCACATGTTAAACCAACCTACAAGAACTCTTTTTCCAAACGCTTCCGTGGTCTGTGCTGCATAAAAATCGTGCCCGAAGTCAATTTCTTGAAAATCTACTTCAGGGACAAATTTGAACGTCTCATAGCTGAAACTCCCAATGATATATCCGGTCTGATAAAGATTCTTGTACCTGTCGCCTTGCGGCTCCATGCCTTGTGGAGACATTAGTAGAACAAACTTTCCATCCAACTCGAAAAAGTCGGGACACTCGTACATATACACGCTGTCATCCTTGGATTCTGCTATTACATTCAGATACTCCCAGTTCTTCATATCCGTTGACCTGTATAGCAAAACCTGTCCTCGTTTATCGTCAGTCTTGCTGCCGATGACTACATAATAATGATCTCCGTGCTTCCAGGCCTTTGGATCCCTGAAGTCAGGCGATCCGTTAGGAGCAGAGGATATGACTGGATTTCCTTCGTACTTGTGGAATGTTATACCATCATCACTGTACGCTAGGTACTGGGTTTCGTTGTACCACGGTTCAACATCCAAATTAACGCGTCCAGTATATATAAGGATAATGGTGTTTCCATCTACCACAGCACTACCGGAGAAGCATTGTTCCGCTTCTGGTACTAGCGCTGTCGGCAAATGTTTCCAATGTACTAGATCGCGGCTGGCAATATGTCCCCAGTGCATGGGGCCCCAGACTGAATCATATGGATAATATTGATAAAAAAGGTGGAATTCAGATTTGTAATACGTGAAGCCATTTGGGTCGTTAACCCATCCAACTGGTGCAGCGACGTGGTAATGCAGTCTGTACCTTTGGTTTATATCTCCTTTCTTGCTGTCTATATAAGCCTCTAAATTTTGAATATCTTGTTCTGTTTGCCGTTCAACTTTACAGTACACCAAAGTAAGAAAAGCAAGTAAAACAAATACTTTAGCGGCCACCATGGTGTCGACTATCTTTTAAATGCTGTCACTATATCTTATATAGGAGGTAAGATAGTTATCTCGAAGATAATCTTAGTTACGTGTTTTGTTTGGTTCCACTTGAGAAGCGATTAGGATCGTTTCTTAAGGTGCAGTTCGTTCACCCAGCAGAGGTTGAAAAAACGTAGCTCTTTTTTAGATCAAAATGCGGTTGCCAAAAAATACGAATATCAATTTTGAGGTCTTTCTCTAGTAACTGCATCGACTCGAAACCTGATTAAAATGTGTAACTATTTCTGCACAAAAGCTATTAATATGAAAGTTTCTTCTAAAAAAGCGTAATTTTATTTTTGATCGAATATATTTATTGCTTTCTTGTTAAAAATAACAATGCAATAACAATGATACCCGCGTTACCGGGCACGGACGACTGTCCGCTCAGGGGGCCCACCGCGAAAACCGATATTCGCTAATTGCGGGATCTTTCTCTTTTATTCTCACTAAGGCGTAATTGGAGTGACAGAGAAAAATGCCCGCAATTGATGAACATCGATTTTCGCGGTTATAGCCCTGTGCCCAGCGAGTTGTGTCTGGACCTGGCCCCTATTTCACCACACCGACATTTGTCTGTGACATATGTCGAGTAACAAATAATAATTTCGTTAACTATTTTTGTATAAAGTGCTTATAAACATGACAGGCATTTTGTTACGACTGTCCATCTTAATTTATCGTTTGTTATTTTTTTATAATAACAATGATTTGTAGTGTGAGTAATTTTAAGAAGTCAACATATTTATCAATTTGTCAGTAATTCTTGACATGAGATCAGGGCTGTGGCAGGCTTGGGTTAAAATTGTACTGCTTTGTTAGCGAGCCCCGTTATAAATGTTTCAGTTCATTGAAAATAAATGTTGACAAAACTACGTAGCCTAAATCCGCCTTTAGTAGGTAAGTACTTAACTTCTCCTTAATTAGCATCAAATCATAATTCCACTAAATAAATTGTATCATAGGCGTTTAGTAATCCAACATTTAGGATTTGGAATAAGTATCAGTATAGTTTTTCATAATAAAAAACATATAATGACAAGTCTGCTGAAAGACTGGAAGAGATCCCTTTTAGGGATCAATTCGCCTTTGTACATATTTTTTTTGTTTTGTTTGTGTGTTTTATGTTAAGCTGTTTATGTGCAATAAAGTGACATACATACATACATAATGCGTTTTAGCGATACGGGTAGCGAAGTTAGGTAATGCATAAAGATTTATAGGTGAAGTAGTTATTTTACTAATTTACTTGGGTGAAGTTTGTGCACCAACGGTAAAGTTAGGGTTCCGTGGTTAGGTTGTTAGTAACAAAATCAATCTCCGCGAAAACAATAGTAGTGATTTTCATATGAGTATATAGGAGTTACATGCGCGTTGCCGACCCTAAACCCACCCCCCACCCCCCCTCGTTGAGCTCTGGCAACCTTACTCACCGGCAGGTATGCAATGTAAGTTAAACAAAATAAAGCTTTGACGCCTTGTCAACAAATAATGTATGTAGGTATTCACCTACCCTGCATTAAAAGGGTCGGGATCTAAATATCATGTTAGTGATGACATCATGGCAAAGCAACGATCTCATGTCAAGAATGACCGACAAATTGGCAAATATGTCATAAATATTGTAAAAATGACTCTTGTCTCGCAAAATTATTGTCATTATTGTCATTAAATTAAAGATGGTCAATTGTATCTAAGTACCAAAATGCCTGTCATGTTCATAAGCACTATACCAAAATAATTTACGAAAATGTCACTCAACATAATATGTCACTGACAAATGTGGGCGTGGTAAAACAGGGGTCTGTATTTTTTTTTTGACACTTGTCGCATCTATCAGCGTGGTGAAACAGGGGCCAGCCCGCGTAGCCAACGTGCTCCGTAGCGTAGCGTAGTCGTCTCTCTCTATCATTCTTCCCTATTAGTGCGACAGTGACAGTTGCGTTTCGTTCGCTACGGAGCGTTAACGATTGGCACGTTGGCTACGCGGGCTGAACTCACTGCACCTTAAGAATGACAACGGTGGTCATTACGTTGTCAAGAGCGATTTTGATAATTTCGCAGTTCAAACATCTTCCTTTTGTAAAATAGCTAAGAGTAGCGTCAAGGTCAATGTCAGAGTGTATTATGAATATTATGATATATTTAGCTTTTATAGAATAGAATAGAATAGAATAGAATATCATTTATTTCAGTATAAGTACACAGTTATACAATACATATAGAGGAAGAAAGAGAAAAAATGACTTATAACTAACTTGTACACTGTATATAATTATACTGAAAAAGGTGAACACTCAGCATAATGCCAGGTCCTACTGAAGTAGTACGCTGACGCTGGTCTTCCGTGGACACCTGTAGGGAGCGTAGTTGCGCGCAGCTACCAACTACAGTTAAGTTACTGAGATAACTATAATAATTACGACGGTAAAAAACAAAGCGGCAATGAAGCAGTTGACATCATATGTTAGCATGACTATCATGGTCCAGAAAATATATATATATGTACCCAAAATAATAATATAAATAATTAGTTACAGTACTTAAGATTTGTAATGGCTTCACTCAATCACTCTGACAATAGTTTTTGCTTAGAGAGAAGGTAACTTTTTACTTTTATTTTAAAAGACTGCAAAGAAGTTAGTTGCTTAAAAGGTGGTGGTAGGTTGTTCCAGCATTTTGTGGCGGTGTACTTAAAACTGCCACGAAATGCTGCAGTTTTGTGTTTGGGACACATGAGAAGAGTAGATAATCTCTGGCGCTGCAAAAACCGGAGCTTCTCATGCAGGTAACGAGGTGCTTGAAACTTCACGATCCCGAACAGTAGGCAAGCAAAGTGGAGAGAGCGCCTAGATTCCATGTTCATTAGATCGCTTCTGTTAAGATAGGGAGTTACGTGAGTTCTTGGTGGAATTATAAAACAATAACGTGCACAGGCATTTTGGACTCGCTGAATCACTTTCTTTGTGTGAGATAAGAGGCAGGAACCTACAACTGTGTCAGCATAATTAAGTTTTGATAGTATCAGTGATTCGCATAGAGTAATTCTGAGCTCTATGGATAAGTAATTCCGAACTTGATATAGAATCTTAAGCCTATAGAAACAGTTTCTAGCAACATCACAAACATGATTATGGAATCTTAAGTTTTCGTCCATGATCACTCCTAGATTTTTCGCTTGTGTAACTTGTTCAATGTTGTTATCTCCTATTTTCAACAGCGGTACAAACTCGTTGATTTTTTGCCTTTGTTTATTTGTGCCTATAACCATAAATTTAGATTTTATCGGATTTAAAACTAGGTTATTGCGTAAGCACCAATCAGCTACACGGTTCAGGTCCTGATTAATGGCGTCTACCGCGAATATGGTTTTACTGGGTTGACATGGCAAATATATTTGTAGATCGTCGGCATAGATGTGATAGCTACAATTCTTTAGACAGTTTATTATATCCGCGCTATACAGAATGAATAATATTGGTCCTAATATTGAGCCTTGTGGAACTCCGCGAGGAACAGGCGAGGCTACAGAACAGCTACAAGTGCCACTTTCACTGCACAGTTCAACCTTTTGAGAACGGAGAACTTTTACATCTTCTTATTTTCCTAGCCTTTATCCCATCATTTGGGGTCGGCTCTCCTAGTACCTGTTCGCCAGGATTGTCTATCCCAGGTCGTTTGGGCTGGTATAGTTGCCTTATTTAAGTCCCTATTCATAGTGGCCATCCATGTTTGTCGGGGACTTTCTCGCCTCATCGACGAAGAAGGTTGATATATTATATATGCAGCACTTTCTGTGTCATGTGGTAAGGTGGTCGCCGCATAACGTGACCATACCATCTGAGCCGGGTTTCTTCCAGTTTGGCCCAGATCGTTTACATGATGCTAATAAACCCTAGACCATATTCGATACTCGTGATGCAATGACGAACTATTGTTACTTGGCAGACAATTCGTCGTACACTGCTGACCTAATACATATTAAACTGTGAAATAAACTATCGCCTGGGGTATTTCCGGACCGATAAGATATGTGCGCTGTGCCGCCGCCGCTGCCACGCGCCGCGCCGGTACCGTCGTTCGATGCGCCGCGGATTGACCTTGGTAGTTTTCGAACATCTCGTTCAGTAGGTAGCCATTAAACATTTTTAGAGTACTTCTCGTATATGCAAAGTGAAGTGATGAATATTATGATATATCTGTAGTGTGCACAGCTATGCCGCATCCATCCATGCTACTTACATTATAACTCGTGAACATTTGTATTCACACGACTTGTTCGTTATCTACGCTGTGACGCATCTGAACAGGACGGTCGAAGTAAATTGTCCTCTAAGCTGCCGATTCCTATTCCTACCCACTTTACCATGCATAACAAAACCATATATGTAGAATTTATACTCGTATTAATCTTTATAAAATTAAATAGTGCTCGCTAGTCTTAAAAGTATTGTTATATAAGTGTATCTCATGTAAGTGAATTTTGTAAATTCTTTATGAGATAATAAAAAGTCTTAAACCATATATATTAAGCGTTTACATCTTCTTTTCCTATAGCCTTTAATCCCATAATTTGGGGTCTCCTAGTAATTGTTCGCCAGGACTGTCTGTCCCGGGTCGTCTGGGGTGGTATTTTTGACTTAAGTCCCTATTTATAGTATCCATGTTTGTCGGGGTCTTCCTCGCCTCGTCGACGGCGGTGGATATATAATTATGCAGCACTTTCTGTGTCATGTGGTCAGGTCAGGTGGGCGCCGCATGACGTGACCATACCATTTGAGCCGGGTTTCTTCCAGTTTGGCCCGGATCGCTTACATGATACTAATAAGCCCTAGACCATATTCGATACTCGTGCTGCAATCACGATCTGGCCCCTGTTTCACCACGGTGACAATTGTTGTATGTGTCGTACACATTGCTGACCTAATAGGTAAATATTAAACTGTGAAATAAACTTTCGCCTGTGGTATTTCCTGACCCATAAGATATGTGCGCTATCTAATAGATCATTTCGAGCGATGGCGTCATAACCTTTAAGCTGTGCCCGGTAAGATGGCGCCACTTTTTGATATTTAACAAATTTAACACATGTCAGTGAAAGAATGAGGATCAAAGTCAAATGGCGTTCTAAAAGTTAATCATGTGTCGAAAGATGGCAGTTAATTTACGTGGCTACAGAGTTTTCTTTGACAATACACCTCTATTTCAAATTCTCTTTGCGGTACTTAAATTTCTATTGTAGTTGATAACAAGTATCATGATCGATTTTACCCTACACTTAGTGTCTTATTCACACAAAAACAAATAGTATTTTATTAATCAAATACATACAAAAGTAAGAACTAAGTATGGGATAACATGGAAGCATTAAAAATGTATCCAAATATGTTTTAATTTTACTTCGACTCTGACTGTGATCTGACTCTGATCTCTCCTAAAATTAATTCTATTTAATTTATGTATAACCGAATATAAACGAAGGTTCCCAAAATTAATGAGTTTAATCTTGAGACTTACAGTCCGTTTTATAAACATGGCAGCAAGTTACAGTAGCTGCATAGTTGTATTATGTGTTCTAGACAGGTCTTTCTAGTTTCAACCTAGTATTTTGTGAAAATTCTGTATGCCGAATACACTGTGTTAGGGAGGAAACCGAGTTACCTTTAACTAACTAAGTTAACTTTAAACATGTATCTTATACCTTTAAACGAGCAATTCTTGTATATATATACGTATTACCTACTAAAAAATAGAAAGAGTTTCCCTCAGACCTTCTATTAATTAACTCTGCATACTCTAAATATATCTTAGTAGGTAAAAAAATGTTAGAGACAAACATTTACCCATTTTACCAGAGCCTTAATTAGTTAATTAATATTTCATTCCTTTCTAACAAATACATAAGTAAGAAAGATAGATTAAGACATACTATCGTTAGCTAAATGAGGCTTGTAACACGTTTTTGAATAAGGGTTTAATCTCTATTATCTCATTTTCATTGCGATTTCATAAGGTTGGAAAAAAAGAATGGTTCAAAAATTGCGCTAAACTTTAATTTAAACCGTGACAGCTACTTCATATAAAAATGAACTGTCATAGATATCATAATTCAACGTTATCTTAGGTAGTTGAATAAGGAGAGATCTGAAGAACCAACTGCTTTGCTAATTGTGCAGTCTCTGCTCTAAATGGGCGCCATATTTAATTTGCTAGCTTTAATTAAACTTGGCCACGTTGCTGCTATTCGGAGTCAAGGGACAGGGCAAGTCTTGACAATACTAGTTTTTAATTTAGACGTATGTACGGCAGTATTTACAACGATATTCACTGTAACTATTGCATGTTAGTATAAGTTACAAGTAGCACTGTAACTATTGCATGTTAGTATAAGTTACAAGTAGTTATAACTGTTTAGTGTATTAGATCTTCTTTCTTACTTTTTTTTTTGTTTTCTAATGTGGTGCTGTTTGTAGATGGTTTTGCAATAAACGTTTTTCTATTCTTCTTCTATTCATAAATTCGAAACACCTAGTTGACTCTCCTATATTAGCTTTGTACCTTCATGACTGCGGCACCACACTGGCGGGTATGGGACCTATTACTTATCTAACATTTGAGAGCGGTCAAATATTGTATAGATGATGTTTTATAAAAGTTGTTATTTTTCCTATGCCTTGCGTAGTCATCTTCACACTTCCCACATGTATTGTATACACATTCGAGAATCCCCACAGTACTATGTTTGCCAGTTGCCTAGTCACATCTCAGGTTTGACCAGTGCTGATCAGACTACTGCAAGACCAAATTTTGAAATAAAATTACATACTTTTTTTTTTATACCATAGGTAAAGTACCATATAAAACCCTTAGCATTCCACCATATCATAAGAAACTCTAAGAAAGTATAAGTTAGGAGGTTCTATGATACAATAAACATCTATGCAAACAGAAATTACTGTTTGTTTATATGTTGCGCCGGTCTTTTGCCAAGTCACTTCTTTGCTTTTCTGAAATTATATACTTATCTAATTCACATTTTCCCTCCCCGTCCTAATATTCAGCTCAGCGAAACAAATTTCTTTGAACGTGTAAATTTATCAAAAAAGGTCTTATAGGATAGCTTCTGAGTAATAAAATTAAGTTAATGAGGATGAGCTGAGAAATTATTCAAACAGGAAGTATCTTTTAAAAATTGAACAGGAGCTCGTGGTTAAAAATTTAAGTATATACTTAAGTAGTGCGATTTCTCAAAAAAAAAACATGCCAATGTTAATTATACAAAGCACCATATAAAAAAATCTAATTACTTATGTCTTAAACCTAAAGTTACTAGGTTAATTTTAATATTTTGCATAATAATGCATAATCGGTCGGAACGTTTGCCAGCGGCAGTATAAAAAATATTAAACATATATTGCTTAATTTTAAATGGGTTTATTCCTCTTATTTAAGAAATATCAAGAATATTTTTAGCGATAGAAAATGAAAAACACCTATAATACCTAGTTGGGATACCTAGCCATGATTTGATTAAGAAATTGATCTGTACACACACAAGGACTATTAATTACCTACTTGGGATTCTAACCAACTGCGGAACGTAAGGAGTTGCGTGGGGTCCAGAAGGCCAAAAAATCCCGGTGCCCCTATAAAAGTTCCAGAACTTAATAGGAACTTGTGCATTTTGGCTCTCACATAGCATTGTTGCATGTGTGCAATTTTTTAAAGGCAAATATTTTTTTGTAAAAAGATTATTTAAGAGTAGATTGCCGGCCTCTAAGGTACGTATTATTAAGTTATAATCTTGTATTAAGTTATTGAATGAACATATTTTACAACTACGTGGTTTTTCGGATGGCCCTGAAATACTATAGTTAATTGACGTGATTTGACTCATTTCCCGCAACACTGAGCGTACAATTAAAACGACAGTTGGACCTACAAGTTTGATAAATTGATAGAGAGTAACTAATTTAGTAAGACAATATCGTTTAAAAATATAATTAAATAAATATATATAAGTTCGAGCCTATAGATATCACTTTTTTTCATTTAGATGTAGTTAGATACTAAATATTTAATTTTGACAAAAAAGAAGTACAGCCAATGACGTCACATCATCCTAGTTTCATCTAACTGCCTTGGTATACCTGCTCATATTAAATTTCCATAAAGTAATCGTCTATATTAGGGTTCCGTAGTCAAATGGCAAAAAACGGAACCCTTATAGATTCGTCATGTCCGTCTGTCTGTCCGATTATGTCACAGCCACTTTTTTTTTCATATATCGCCATGACATTATGTAGCTACTTATATTTACTTACAAAATGTAAGTAAATACTTACTTAAATCTTATTAGTTAGATATTGGACATGAGATTATGGGGATTTATTGGCTGTATTTTACCAATAAAAAGAAAATATGTATGTACGTAAAAGGTTATTGGAGATAAATAATTGATTAACAGATATGTACCTATACTACTTTTACTACCTTTGATGTTAAAATAAAGCTAAACCCATTAACCTAGGTATCCAATCACGTGATTGATATTATAATTATAAAAACATGTGAGTGGGTATGGCATAAATAAATGAAGCGAAGAGTAGCGCAACTTAGACTAAGAAATTACTAGAAGAGAATACTAAAGACTAGGTTAATAATGATTCTATCCTGCGAACATACATTTAATAACCCGTCTATCAACATAATAAACTAGCACCTTCTATTCTAATAAAGATGAAAGACTAGCTTTAATCATCAAGGAGCAAGCTCTCAAACTAATCAATTGAATAATTAATATTCACGAAAGATGAAACCCACTCTAGTTATCAAAATATAGTCCTTTACATATGTGTAACAAAACTCTAATGGTTATAATTATTAAGCACATGTACTATTGTACAAGCAAGTGAAAACAAAATTATCTGTTTTATATTGTTATGACTCCTTTATACAAACAATTTTATTTGATATATATGAGAGTTATTCCAATTATTACGTAATGCACGAAGTGGTAACGGAAAAACTGGCGGCTTCCTCGCACAATGTATCAGCATTGCGATACAACGAGGAAATGTCGCGAGTATGTCCATTATGTATATTGTTATTGTAAATAAAATATGTATATACTAAAAATGTACGAAGTGAAATACAAATAGAATATCTAATATGACTTATACTCGTGAAATAATAAAAGTACCCACCTCAAGGATATGCACTTAATACAATACGAGTACCTATATAAGGTTTGTGACATATTATCTGAAGAAAAATTTTCATATTTGCGACTTAACCAACTTATTATTTTATTGCGACTTTCTTAGAGATCCCATACAGGGATAAGTTCGCCTTTGTTGTATTTAATTTACTCTGTAACTGTGTTTTTCGTGTTTTTATTTCTATGTACAATAAAGTATATACATACATACTTAACTACACAAATTCCACCTATCGAAATATACACCTATCACTAACGTATGCAAGTAGACAATATGTTTGTAAATCTGCTAACCTTGCATGAAAAAAAACTAAAGCTAATTCTTAAACATTTCGTTTTTTATTGTGTATTTATGTATTATTACAGGTATATTACTATTCTTCCGGCTTACCTAAATACTAGAGTCAATAAATAGTGTTTAAAACCGTTTTGTACGCTCATTTGAGGCGGTCGCGTGGTTTTTACCCTAATTAGCGGTGAGTGCGGGCACGCTTGAGCTGGCAATTTGTAGCTGACACATTCGGAGCAGACAAACGAGGTGGCTACGACGAATTTTGAAGCTCTTTATAAGTATCGTAAGCACATGCGGAATCAAAGTGTCAAAAAAATCTGTTAAAAATCGTTTAATGTGGACATTGTGGCTTTCGTGATCGAATTAACAATGATAGATAGACAGATAACGTAGTTGAATACGCAAATATACAAGATTGTTGAAAAGTGTAGTTAAACCTACTCGTAATTAAATCATGTCCCGAGCAAAAGAAACCATTTCCAACCATTTAGATACATCAATAGGTGAAAATTGTGTGACACTATTGACTAAAATAGGTACGTAAGCTGAATCAACTTAGTTCTTTAACTATAGTAATTGGTATTAAGTTTCACATATTTTAGGTAACTAATGAAAATAAACTGTGTATACTGGGCTACCAAAATGAAATTCCTCGAACTAGAGAGGGCTCAAAGGTCTCTACTGAAGGTGATGCATGCTAAACCCTTTAGATTTCCGACCAAAGACCTCTACGACATCTGTGATTTGCTGTCAGTTAGGAAACTCTACATATGACATGCAGTTTTGAAAAGGCACAAAACATTACCCTATAAAACTAACACTAACTCTGCCAGGAGACGAAGGAAACCAAATGCAATAAAAGTAACCAAAACTAATTCCGTATATGCCAATCGACAGTATGAGGCTCGTTCAGCCAATCTATATAACAAAATACACAGTGAAATTAACATTTATCCATCCGTCCACAAGGAATGTAAGGAAAAAGTGTGTAACTGGCTCAAAAACTTAAGTTATAATGAAATAGAACAAATGTTAGAATAACGTACACGCACACACACACACACAAACACACACACACTCACACACACACACTCACACTCACACACACATACACACACACTCCACAAATATGTTTTATTTATTTTTATTTTTATTTGTTTTTCCTATATAGTACTACAGTACCAAATAATGTACCTCTTCTTATTATTTTATATTGTAAACCTTTTATTGACGCCTTCAGTGCATTTCAATTTTATATACTTAAACCAACCTTTTATTATATAACGTTTCCTTTAAGTTACAACAAGTGGAAGAGCGGTGTTCTCTTAACACAAGTATTTATAATACTTAAATAGAGACACCAGTTCAGACTATGTAATTAATTAAGATACTGAATAAATCATTTTTATTTATTTTTTATTTTTTTATATAAAGACATGTAAGGTTAACACAATGGAAAAGTTTCACATTTCTAAGGAAAATGAAAGAAAAGATCAAGGGTTGCCTGGAGCCCCTGTGGCTAATTATGGAGTCGTTAGCAACTAACTTTAGCAGTTTGCTCAGCACACTCTTCCGGGAGCCTGGGGTTTGTTTCCAGTTATATGATCGTTGATTTAAACTTCACTTCACTTCACGATTTTCACACATCAATAGTTACTTACCTATGGGACTTAATTGTGTATAATTAACCTTAAGCGTACCCTAGGTTAGTAAAATCAATAGCGGGTGGTTCGAAAAACTCACGCGTAGAAGATGTTGATGTATTCTTCGAATCATTGGAGGATTTTTCGGGTTCGTTTTAAAGATATTTTTAAGGCTTAATAAACGGCCTACGATCGAGTACACCGAGAGGTTATTTAGTGGGCTCTAAAAGAAAAAGGTGTGCCAAGGAAGTATGTATGTGGAGCTATTTAATCCGGTCAATGTAGTACAACCGATGTTGTACACGTGTCCGGTGAGCTGCTGCTGGCATCACGGTAGATTTGCAGGCAGGGATCAGCCCTAAGTCCTTACCTCTTCCTACTGATTATGGACAGGGTGCCTCTTTCTCTATGTCCTCGGACATACAGAAAGAGGCACCCTGGTGTATGCTTTTCGATGATGATATTGTACTTGTGGGTGAAGACGGACTCGAAGTACAGATCAGACTTGAGAAATGGCGGCAAAAATTGGAGACTGTTAGCTTGATCGTCAAAAAATCTAAAATAATATACATGTTCTGCGATTTGGACTATGTAATGGGAAAAGGGCAAGCGAATGATGATATACGCAGATATTCAGGAAGATTTAAAACAGCTCAAGAAAGTAAAAGAGTCCGTATACAGAATAATCCTTCTCAATTTATTTCCAAAATAAAATTGTGTTACGATTGTTAAATTTTGAAATTATAAACAGTCGTGTAAAACCTTGATTCCCGTGTTTTTTTCTTAGGCGTTTTATAGTCGGTGTTGACGTTATGTTGTCCTTGAGCTCTTTTCGACTGACGTCCAGTTTTTGCGTGTACGGTTTTCTGCAGGATTCCGTTTTAGTAGTATACGTCCTAATATATAGTAACATTGGATACTGTACGCATACTACAGAAAACTGGATCCTGCAGAAAACAGTACCCTAAAAAAATAGGCCATTAGTGGGAAAGAGCCTTTTTCGCTCTAATTAATCACCATTGGCGCGACAAAAAAATCTAAATCTTAAATGTAGATTTAAAAAAAGTCAGCAGTCTGCATCACAATCTGCAGCGAAACTTCATTTTATCGGGTGCATTAATAACCTATAGTACCTACAGTCGTTGTCCTACCATAAGTATCCAATTTTCTATACAGCTGGTTTAGCAATATACCCACATTGCTAACCTACTACTTACGTTGAGGCACTTACAGTACAGTAAGTGCCTCAAGTTACTGTAGTACTACAATAGCTATAGCGACCATCGAAGATGAAGCGAGTTGTTATAGGCGTTAGAAACTCGCTCTCAACGCCACTCCACCCTCCAATAGCCACCAGAATGAAAAACCCCAACTGCAGTTTTCCCGCTCTGCCTGCATTAAAAATTTAGGACTATGATTTCCATCGCTTACCGAAAGCAAGCCTCAGACTAAATCAGTATTTATTTATTTATTTTACTAATAACAACGGCCAAACTTCCCAGCGATCAAACACGGACTTACTCAAAGTTCCGGGTTATTCCCACTAGTTACCACCAAGTTGTTACCAGTGGTAGTACTAGGAATTTTTTTTTTTACATTTTTCCAGTAATTACCACGGGTAACATCTTAATTTTTTTTTAAATATTATAGGACATTATTACACAAATTGACTAAGTCCCACAGTAAGCTCAATAAGGCTTGTGTTGAGGGTACTTAGACAACGATATATATAATAGGTATATATAAATATTTATAAATACTTAAATACATAGAAAACACCCATGACTCAGGAACAAATATCCATGCTCATCACACGAATAAATGCCCTTACCAGGATTTGAACCCGGGACCATCAGCTTCGTAGGCAGGGTCACTACCCACTAGGCCAAACCAGTCGTCGTTAATGGTAACTAGTGGGAATAACCCGGAGTTCCCCAAGAGCGGAAGGCGGCTATCTGTTTTAGCAACGTCTCATTCTTATATCCACGTCGCTCTAGTAATATTGCTAGTGCTAACAAGATCGTGGCTTCACAGACGTGTTAAAAACTGTATTTGGACTTCATAGAATAAGTGTGCATATACCTAAATACATTATACCAAATTTTTTTCAAGTTCCATCTTATTCTGGTTTGCTTCAGGCTTGTGCTCGGTTCAATAAAAATACAGGGCCGAAGTTTACAGCGTCACTCTACTTACAAAATAGCATATATCACGAAGGAACCTTTATCAGTTATGACATTTTATTGTTGAGGGACAGAGCAGTTATAGCTGACGGTTTAAAGTTTTAACTAGATGAGATTTAGACTAAGAGACGGGTGTTAATACAAATGTGTGATCTTTATACCACGACACGCACGACAGTAGATAACAAACATAAGATCCGCTTAAAGGTTCCCATCAAAAATACTGAAGCATTGCCATAAGTCCATAACCGCGATACGAGAAAAAATACAGCTATCAGTTGTGTTCTACGCCGTGTTTTTATTGAATTCCGTTAACTCCGGGGTATGGGTAAGTACGTTTAAAGAAACTAAATGGTAATAGTTAATAAAATATTTTTTTTTGTTCTTATATTTTATAAAAAGTAATTAAATGTTGCATATAGCGTTGTTGTAACACGGGCATTACATTTAATTCAACCAAACAATTGAAAAATTTGACATATCAATATCATTTCGAACATCAATCGCCCGAGATAGTACTTACGTTTAGTAGCAAATGTATACTCGCACATTTTTTTTTTCTCTACTTTTTATTTTTTTAGGTTCTGCGGAAAATAACTTATCACCATTAACATCTTTTATATTCTACCTGTGGTTTGACAGTGAATAATTTATATTTGTATTTTACATAAGGTACGGTACAGTAGGTCCTTTGTTTCATTGTATGGTAGCCGGAGATACAACGGAACAGAGTTTAAGTTTTATCTCAGCTCTATAAGATTAGAAGTGTCATCACACAAAGTTGAGAGCTAAACGTCTTGGCAAAGTTTTTTTAAAGACAGTTTTGCTAGAAAATGTGAGATGTTGTTAAAGATAAGACGGGATCTTTGAGTTAGTTTTGTTAGGTATATTTTTTTTATGGAACTTGTAAAACGATTAAAATTTTCATGTTTTATAAAACGGCTTGGGTGTAGCCTAGATAATCTCGTAGCCTAGGTACTGTCCTCGTTATTCTTTTAGGTAGGTAGGCTAATTTCACGTAAGCTCAAGGATATTTTTTAACATCTTTACGAGCCCAAACTAATTCTGCAAAGAAATTACTCACTAGGTTATTATTTTACACTGGTGATAAAATTTGTAGCAAAAAGTATATAATATACCTACCTAGTATTTGAAATCATGATATGCCTGACAAAAATAAAATACTCCACGGGATATTAAACACTCCAGTTCAGTAAATAAGTACAAGCCCCGAGTTATAATTTATGTACTTAATACACAATATTGAAGTTTTGAGTAATGAAGAAGATGCTTTCATCTTAAGGTGATTAATATTAGATTTTAACGAGAAAATATTTATGTGTCATTTAACCCGAATCTTGAGACGAAATTTAAAAAAAGAAACGTTTACGGCGTAATTAATACCTACAAGCTTTTTCGCAATGTCTCTATTTATGCCTTTCGTTTCATGACATCGATAAAAACTGCGTGTTTAAAAAATATCTAGTAAATTATTCTTAACCCGTTATACTTACTAGCGTATTTTTTCTATACGTTTAATGTTAACACTCAACTGCCGCAAAAATAAATAAATATTTAGAAACCCCCACCAAAAGTACAAAACTCGACACGTGATTTGTGTATGGGTTCGTGGGTATATACTTGTAGTCAAAAGACTTTCATGCTTATAGTTACATGGGATCATTGAAACGGCTGTAACGATTTCGATGAAATTTAATATATGGGGGTTTTCGGGGGTGAAACTCGATCTAGCTAGGTCTAATTTAATTTTGACGGATGAAAGTCCCCTATTGTCAAAGTAATATCAAAACTAAAAGCGTAACAAATCATTAAATAAGAATCAGCCTTGTTATTACTGTGATATTAAATCTCGTGGCGGCAATTTGTCCGTTTTCATAGCTCTATGAAAAAGTCATAAAAACTTCCAAAAGATAAGGATGACAGAGGCTGGTAAAGAAGCGCGCAGGTTATCAAAGTTTAGGTAAATCTGAGACGTGTAACTATCAGGAGCAAACATTATGTAAGTGACAGATTTACAAATCATGACACATTTAAAAATCAGAATGCTGCTCAAAGTTCTAATGCTTAATCGTAGTTATTTACACATTATGAAGTATTTTATCTAAATGGTGCTTATTATTACTGACCCTACACCCGTCACTAGGCATATCACAGTTCTCATAAGTTTTACCTGCGCAACCAGCATACATAGTCGTTACATATCAATATTGTATAAAAAACCCTGCTTTGAAGGAAATTTTGCTGCTCTTGTCATATATGCTTGGATTCGGAACGTAACGGATTGAAATTACACCTTAATCACACGAGTTTGTCTTTTTATAATACGGGGTCACCTGCAACCCCGAAATCGCTAAAAAAAATTGGCGGTTCCATACATTTTGGCTGCCGGACCTTGACATTTTCTATGGGAGAGTCATTTTTTCGCGATTTCGGGGTTAGTCCCATAGTAAATGTTGCTCAGTATGACCTATATATTCACCCCGTAAATTATTGCAGGTGACTAAATAAGCAACCTGTATACTGCACCGACAAAAAAAATATTAAGTTCTTTAACTAGAAGCAGCGGTAGGGTGAGCAAATTCCGCTGACCGGCACAACTTCTATAAATCCCTTTATTACTTCGTTACAAAAACTGCCGACTACTTTTCTTCTTGTATACTGCGCTTACAAAAAAAAAAACATTAACTTCTTTAACTAGAAGCAGCGGCGGGATGAGCAAATTCCGCTGACCGGCACAACTTCTATAAATCCCTTTATTACTTTACGTTCCAAAAACATCCTACTACTTTTCTTCCTGTATACTGCGCCGACAAAAAAAATACATTAAGTAACTTCTTTAACTAGAAGCAGGGGCAGGATGAGAAAATCCCGCTGACCGAAAGTGCGAAATATAGGAAATTCGAAACGAGTGGCGATAAATTAAAACACGACCGAAGGGAGTGCTTTAAATCGACACGAGTTGCGAATTACGTATTCGCACATGTATCGTACAACGTTTTACAGTACATATGGCCCTTTAAATGTTCGACACAGTAACGTAATATGCTAATTTTTCGCACTAGTGCCGTAAAGTAGCACCATATGTACTGTAAATCCCTTTATTACATGACGTTTCAAAAACTGCCAACTAATTTTATTCTGTTACCTACTTTTATTTAACCTATTAGCCGGCGTTATTTTTCGAACTAACCAATGCCATCATTTTAACCCCCGACGCAAAAAGTGGGGTGTCATATGTTTGACGCCAATGTCTGTCTGTCTGTAGAATTGTAGCTCTCCAACGGATGGACCGATTTCGACGCGTTTTTTTTACGTGAATACGTTGCGGTAGTTCTTAGCTTAGCTATGTTTAATAGAAATCGACTAAGCAGTTTAAATAGTATCAGCTCTGTTTAAAAATGATGTAAGGCATTTTTGGCATAAAATGTTTTTTTTTGCAAATAGCGTAGGGTTTTTTAATTTTTCTTTATTAAATAGTTATTCTTTAAATTCACAAACGGTATAAGGCAAAATACTCAAAAAACGTGCTTATGTCTCTTCCTAAGCTACGTTAAAGTGTACAATACATCTGCCTATCATCTGAGAAGGCCGTAAAAGGCGGCATCAGATGACAAGAGAGGGCCTGGTATTTGTAGCCTCTTTGATATTCCCCAAATCATTACTGAACCGTTATTTTAGACGCTGTTTATTATTCGAGATGCAATCTGGCTTTGTTATTTGAGGTAGATTCTTTAAATTATCTTTCTTTTATTTGTCTTTCTCATGTCTGTGTTATCCATTTTCTGTTGGCTAATAAAAAAAGCGCTAAATTGTATTATTTATTTATTGCCTCCACGTAAAGTGCTCTTTTTGATTATATCAGTTACATTTAAATTTATAATGATTCGTAACATTATGCCATTTACGTACCTAATAAAATTCTACCACGGATATTATTACCATCCTGTACTACTATGCAAACAGTAATAAATATTTTCGTTTTCCAGTGTTCTCACGCTAAAATAATACGATCTGTTAAATTTAATTAACCTCCAATAAAATAATTTTTTTTTTTCAAAATTTCATTAATATTTTTTAATAATTGTATTTACAACGGTATACATAATGAATAAAAACAGTGATATTACTATAACTATTATCTAAAATAGGCCCTTGACTCCCTTGAGGCAACTCCTAATTTAATTCAAATACTCGAAGTAGTTTGCGTGAAAGGGGTGATTCCACTTCATATTCGAGTCGCAATCCGGGGGTAATATCGGAACATACCTGCACGATAAATTCCGACAGACAGGAATACCGGCCCGATTTGAAGAATGATTAACACACGTTTAAGATCTTGGAAAGATCTTTAAAAGATCGATAGCTAAACGACATGTCAAAGTTGACGAAATGTTTCGATTCCGCTGTGATCCCAATAAGATCTATCAAGGTTGCCCGAATCGAGCTGCTTCTGTCAATATACGACATACAAACTTATCTAAACCAGAACTTATCGTTATCGTATTTCATTCTTCGAATCGGGCCGTACGTCTAATTTTACGCCATGCTTTACGTGATAAACTTTAATAGGTCGGGCGTACGGAATGATTTATGAATTTTTATAATATTTAAACCGACTTTAAGTTTATAATAAAATTTATATGGGCAGATAGAAGATACCTAAGCCAAATTATTTCCATAACAGCAAATTTTGTCCTAATCAAAACATATACATATGTATACGATATAATAAGGTAATACTGTACTACAGTAACGTCTAAAAATATCGATACGGACAAAGTGCCAAAAATATATATACACGATATGGGCAATAAGGTCATGTATAAGTACATATTTTTGGCACTTTGTCCGTATCAATAATTTCAGACGTCACTGTACCTGCCCACACATTTTATTAAGTAATACAAATGGTGGCCTTAAAGCCTGAAAGCATTCTCTACCAGTCAACCATTGGGCTACTTACACAAATATATACCTACAAATTATTAATAATAAAGATACAAGTTAATGTGTGTCCTTGTTAAACATTGTAATGTCAGCAGAGTTTGTCTGAGTGGAGATCTTTATTAGATTTGCAATCACGACGTAGACTTATCAATTTACGTGTTCAATGGATCAGATCCAGACTATTACATCAAATCATTTCATCTAAGCTCGTTTAGTTATTATTTGCGTATTGCGTATTTGTTTCAATACGCAAAGTTAGGAATATTGAAAGGAAAAAGTAACGAGATGGACCCTTCCAATCAGTTACTAGGTATTTTCAAATCACCACAATGATAGCCACTATGGAATTTATGTTTTCTTAGAAGTGATGTCTCTTCTTAGTAATCTATAATTAATTACCTCCTCGTAGAAGTAACTTATTAAGTTATCAGAGTGTACGTTTTTCCAATATTTTAGTGCCCTTTTTCGTGCATATTGTGAAATCATTGATTTTAATTTTAACTTAGGTTATCATACCCATGTGATATAAACAAAACGGATAGGTAATTTAAAAATATCTCAATTTAAATAAAAGCACTGAACTAATAATATGTTTAGAGACTCTTATAATAATAAAGAGGCTGAACTAAATCCACTGCGTTATGTTTGAGTTTGAATTATTTCACAAAAATTTGCTTTCAGAAAGCATTACTCTAGATGACTAGAATATCAATTTGCACCTCACATAACACGATAAAAATAGATTTCGTAAAAAAAAATTGCGTTTCTAAATGAAAAGCAAAACTAAAACCCTCGTCTTGCAGCTAGTTTGAGTTCCACAAAACAACCGAATATTTGCAAATGAATTGCGTCAAAGTGACGCGCGCACTCGACCTTACACGTATTTCAAACATTTTCCTAGTAAGAGAACTGTATAAGTACCTATTATTTGTGACGGACACTCTGCATGACAAAAGGGGTGTTGCGTGCAAACTCTTTGACATCAAGTAACGCTAGTTTCGAGTTTTATTATATGGACATTTCGCTTTTATTCCCTTTGTTTCGTGTTGTCAATTTCCATATAGATGATATTTTTTGAAACAGAAGAATTTTATAGCTACCTTCTTCATGCAAACGGTTGAATGCTGAAAGCGATTGTTCCCGAGATGCTCCACTTAGTGTTCGTAGGAACAGTCTTTTCAATTTGAAGAACTTGAATCGTTTTTGCGCGACTGCATTTAAAAAACTTCCAAGGCTTTTTGAATCTTTTAAGCACAACATAAAAGGACTCGAGCCGAAAGACTTAGTCCTTTTTTTTGTAGATTTTATTTTATCTAAATGAACACTAAGGAAAATAGGCGATATTGAATGATGTGTACGCATAACACATGAATTTTGTTTGGAGGCAATGCGTATTAGAAACCCTTTGTAACATAATTTAAGAGTTCTCGTTCGAGTGTTTACAAAAGAGTTTGAGTTCTCATTGAGACCTGAGTCTTTACAAAAGACTCAGATCTCAATAAGAACTCAAGTTTCTACTTAATGACTATACTCTGAAAAACTAAGTCGAGTCTTACAGCAGCGGACTCAAAGGACTAGAGTCTTAAGTAACACTAATAGGTCCACTGTAAGGCGTAACCGACATTCATTGGTGGTTTTAGACACCATTAAATTAATAACACCAGTAACACCAACCACAATTAGCGGAAAGATTATAGAACTTTCCATTAAGTAAATACAATTAAGCAATCACTTAAACGCAGGGGCTTATTTACTCTAGGGCCAAAGGGGCCATGGCCCAAAGCGGCAGGCTGCAAAGGGCGGCAAAATAGGGTTTTTTTCCGTAAATAAAATACATTATCATCACTTAATGGGGCGGCGAATCTAATAGGCCCGGGACCAAATATTGAACGGTGAACGTCTTAGTGCAATCGGTGCAATCGACTCCAATAAGCACTTACATACCTATGCACTAAAATTATGGCCTGCAAGATTCAGTTTCCTCACTTCGCCTCTTATCTTCAAGATGCAGTCGAGAATGTAAGGCCTAATTACTCTTTCACTGCGACACGCTGTGCCGATAGTCGTAGTTGAAACTTTCCGGTTCGGCGCAGGGATCGGAAACCGGTATTTTTTGTATGGGAACGAAAACAGTATTTTTTCGTATCTTTGTTAATTATTTCATTTCTAATTGGGCAATCTAATAATAGGAGTACGAAGTCGTTATCTAAAAACACAACTGTGTCCTACATTTGGAGTATAAAATAAACCGAAATACATGGTTATTTCGAAGTTTTTGCGGCGATATAACGAGCCCTCATTATAATGATTTAATGACCCCATAATGACCCTTATAAGTGTAATCGTTTCTTATTTGAATGACTTCAAATTTAGTAAGAAAATTTTAAAATTTTAAAACAACGCCATAATATAGCTGAATTTTTTTAAAATGAAAAAGTAGTTGGCCGAGGGAACCGAAATCTATCCATTTAAGCTTGGGTTAATAAATGTATTCGTATGTCTGGTTGTATGTACAGTCAGCATCAGAAGCAGCAGATGAAACAACGCGCCAAAAGTATGTTTTTTTTTTCCAAATATAGATAAATCTCTAAAATTCACGTTCAAAAGTAGGTATATATTTTACAGCCTTATTTGTTTTACATATAGAAACGTCACTTTTTGTTAAGCTGTTACAGAATGCGTTGTTTGATCCGCTACTTTTGATACTGACTGTACTCCTTTACAAGTCGCATTTCTTGACCGGTTCTCGATGAATTTTGAGAGCAGCGGCGGCATGATGGTTCCATTTTTATCACTTGTCACTATGCCTGTCACTTTCTCGCTTACATACTTGTTAGAACGTGACAGGCATGCTGACAAATGATAAAGAACTAACCATCTTAACCCTACAGGTTCAATAAATATGGGATTTATTTTATCGAGTCAGTTTTTGAAAATTTATCTACGCTCACTGAACAACTAGTAATATCTTTTAAGACATTGTTAGGGAACAGTTCGGGGCTTAAAAGTTATTTTTGACTGGGCTAATAGTTTGTGGGGTATTTTATTTTATTTCTGTATTCATATATAATAATCTAGTGTTAAAATATTTGTTTTTAGTCAGCTTTATTTTAATCTACTGTTTCTGTACAATATAATGTTGTAAATAATTATCAGGAGTATTAAAATAAGTACCTACTTGAAATTAACTTAGACCGTTTATAACAATTTATTGCCACAGTTATTAAAAACGACGCATGCATAGATTTGTCTATGGGCGACGGTAATCGCTTGCCATTAGATGATTCATCTACTCATTTTCCTCCTACACATAAATAAAAAAGCTACATTTCCTATTTTCCAACTGTAAGCAAAACCAAGTAATACGAAAACCCAATCATGTAGTCGATACGCACCTAATAAAGCTTGAGCCTTCATTCCTTACTCTAAGTCCTGACGGCAAGGTCAGCTTACGGTGGTTAAATTAAGGAAGTTGTACCCCCGTCACGTAGAACTGAAAGTTAGTATTTCGTTTCCAACTTGGTCGATGCTGGATGTGAAGTGTGGATAAGTTTAACTGTAGATACGTTAAAGCTACAGAGGTACAACTCTGTATTGTTGTACATGTTTTCAAGTCCAATTGGAGCTCAGATTATTGATTTTAAAAGTAATCATTATTTATCTAAGTCATTTTCTTGACCGGTTCTCGATGAATTTTGAGAGCAGCGGCGGCATGATGGTTCCATTTTTATCACTTGTCACTATGCCTGTCACTTTCTCGCTTACATACTTGTTAGAACGTGACAGGCATGCTGACAAATGATAAAGAACTAACCATCTTAACCCTACAGGTTCAATAAATATGGGATTTATTTTATCGAGTCAGTTTTTGAAAATTTATCTACGCTCACTGAACAACTAGTAATATCTTTTAAGACATTGTTAGGGAACAGTTCGGGGCTTAAAAGTTATTTTTGACTGGGCTAATAGTTTGTGGGGTATTTTATTTTATTTCTGTATTCATATATAATAATCTAGTGTTAAAATATTTGTTTTTAGTCAGCTTTATTTTAATCTACTGTTTCTGTACAATATAATGTTGTAAATAATTATCAGGAGTATTAAAATAAGTACCTACTTGAAATTAACTTAGACCGTTTATAACAATTTATTGCCACAGTTATTAAAAACGACGCATGCATAGATTTGTCTATGGGCGACGGTAATCGCTTGCCATTAGATGATTCATCTACTCATTTTCCTCCTACACATAAATAAAAAAGCTACATTTCCTATTTTCCAACTGTAAGCAAAACCAAGTAATACGAAAACCCAATCATGTAGTCGATACGCACCTAATAAAGCTTGAGCCTTCATTCCTTACTCTAAGTCCTGACGGCAAGGTCAGCTTACGGTGGTTAATGTAAGGAAGTTGTACCCCCGTCACGTAGAACTGAAAGTTAGTATTTCGTTTCCAACTTGGTCGATGCTGGATGTGAAGTGTGGATAAGTTTAACTGTAGATACGTTAAAGCTACAGAGGTACAACTCTGTATTGTTGTACATGTTTTCAAGTCCAATTGGAGCTCAGATTATTGATTTTAAAAGTAATCATTATTTATCTAAGTCATCCTATCTCATTCAATTATTCCTAGATTCATTTCAAAGAAATCTGCTATCTTGTCCAGGGAAGAAACTTGTAAGGCCAATTGAAACATATATTTTGATATTTAAATGTGTATAGAATGATTTTTGATGTTTATGGTAACAATTAATCATTTTTAAGCTAAGTAGGTACCTATTCAGAAGAAGTTGGTTTCCGAGCTTAGGAATTTATTGATATAGATGCAGTACAGTAAACAAAATCATTTTAGTTTAGTAACAAGTAACGTCTCCTGTCTTGCACCTACCTTAGTCAGATCTATCTCGACATTCCTCACTCTGAAGCTTAATGCTGAGCTTGAATGTACCTATTTAGTGTGTGTCAATTCCGCGTTACTAGGATTAGGAAGCTTAGCTAGTTTAACACTAAGCCACTGTATTGTACGTACAAATCGTATATTATGAAATTAGTATTGGTTGCTTGAACGAGGATGTGTTGAGTTAGAGACGTGACGTTGAGATATATAACTTTAAAAACTAGTTGTAAATGTATGTAGGGACGCCCGGCCAGAAACAGGCGGGCTGTCAATTGCGTGCTGCGTTAATTCAGGCAGATTCCCTGAAGTTGGAGCTGCAGGTTACTGTCCCGGCGGCATTCCCATACTCTTCTCCTCAAATCTTGTTTTCCTGCAGAGCAGAAAGAAATCTTTAAGTCCGATGTCCTTAAGTTCGTTTTCTTTTAGTAAGTCTCACATGATACATTCTGCTAGTACGTGTAAGCTAGTATTTTCCTTACCACTGTGTGGACAGGAGGCGTCTGTACTTTTTTACATTACCTTGAGGTGTCTGTTGAGTGTTATGACCAATAATTATACCTGTCAGTAGTCTCAGACTCTCTCTTACCTAGTTTCAAAAGATACCTGGTTCTCCTGTGGCAATCATCATCTACGACTGTCTGCATCCAGTCTCTTGTTCCCATTCTCTATTGGCTTCCAACAATAACAACTTGGGTACTCGGAATAGTCGTAATCGTAGAATTCGTAAAGCACGGAACTTCGTTAAACTAATTCCTGTATACCTAATTCGCTAATCGTCGTCATATTCATATTCATATTCATATATTTATTCATAATAATTCATATTATATGTCACAATATTATTTAAAATTAATTATTTACAAAACATGATTTGTAACATTTTACATAATAATAAAAAAATAAAATTAATATTAAATCTAAGTTTTAGGTACTTGTTTTGTACTCTAAAAACTCATTAAAGCTATAAAAAGTGTGCTCGATAAGCCATTTTTTCAGTTGCATTTTAAAATTAATTAATGACGGCGCATTCGTGACATGACCCGGCAGTCGGTTGTACACAGTCGGCCCCATCACGTGCGTTAGTTTCGCTGACTTAGCTAACCTATGCTGAACACCCAAGAGTTTGTGGGCGTTCCGCAAGTTACGACCGTGGACGTCGGCTCCTCTCGCGTATTCATTAAGGTGACATCGCACATAGACGGCCACTTGGTATATCACCATGGAGGGCAGCGTGAGTATCTGGAGGTCCTTGAAGAGCGGTTTTGCAGATGTACTTTGTCCTACCTGCACAATCGCTCGGATGGCTCTTTTTTGCACTCGGAAGACACGCTCCCATTCGGCAGCGCGGCCCCACAGCTCCACGCCGTATTGGAGGATCGAGTGCACAGTGGCAAAATAGCAAGACCTTACCACATCCCTGGACACCACCCTTGCCAGGCGTCGCAATGCGAAGCAAGCACTTGCCAGTTTGTTACAAACTTTAATAGTGTGTGCTCCCCACTGGAGGCCCCTATCAAGTTCAATACCCAGAAATGCGGTGTTTTGGACCTGACCTACTTTGACACGGTCCACGAGTACGATTAACTCCCTAGGATCTTTTCCCCCAAGTTGGAAATGCAGGAAATGGGTCTTTTTTAGGTTTAGTACTAAGCCGTTCACACTAAAATACTGCGACACCTGACTAGCAACTTCATTTAGGCGCTGCTCGAGTTCATCTATATTAGCTGCCGATACTACAACAGCGACGTCATCGGCATACATATAAGCTTCTCCTGCTGTTATTGCTTTCGGGAGGTCATTCAGAAGCAGCGAGAAAAGTATATTCGATACCGACGACCCTTGCGGAACTCCCATTGCCGTCGATATCGGCTCCGATCTCACTGTACCTCCGTCAGCAACCACTGCCTGGGACCTACCATGAAGCATATCTGTTAGGAGTGCGCGAGCTTTACCTCTTATGCCATAGTGTCGCAGTTTGATAGAGAGCACGCTGTGGTCGGCAACATCAAACGCCTTCGACAGGTCGCAGCACAACAAAGCGACCTGTTGGCCCTGTTCGCGAGCGCCCACAATACATCGCACCAGCTCGCGCGTCATCGCGCAAGTCGAGTGGCCCGCGCGGTAGGCATACTGTCGTGCAGACAGAGCCTCGGTAGCCGTAAGAAACTCTGTTAATCGCGAGCTGATGCCATTTTCGAACACCTTAGCCACCGCTGGTATTATGGAGACGGGTCTGTATCCATCAATGTCTTCTCTTTTCACTTTTCCCTTAAACATATTATTTGTTTCATACCCTTGCACTAAATTGATGTAGGTGCTTTAAAACGACAGATTAAATCGAATTTTAAACTCTAATGAACTTAAGGTAGTGTTATATTTAAAACTGCAAAATTGACTCTGAGAATCAGGAAGTAAACAGACTTTTTTTAACCCATGGGGATATTTTCTGCAATTGCCCCATTTTCTTAAAACATTACCGAAGTTCTATATGTCGCAAAAGAGCGATCATTTCCATACCCCCTTTAGGTAGTGTAATTATAGTAGATTGTTAACAAGGAATGAAGGACACCCATTTCTGTGGAGGGAGTTTGGCGCTCGAATCCAGTAACAACGCCAATAGTCCGAGACTAAAATGTTGCCTTTCACCCGATTTCAACACTCTACTTTTCATTTCGAATACGAGAAAAGTAAAATAGATACATGTGTATTTAAAAAAAAATTCGTGAGGTAGTAGTTTCAATTAACAATTCAGGTAAAAATATCGTTATTTATGGAATGGGAAGTTAATTATCAGAAACAAATACATTTAAAACCAACATTTTAATTGCTAATCGTAAAAAAGAGAAAAAACGTACTTAGAAAGTACAGTGCCCTAGAGCAGATACATATCATTTTTTGCACACATTTCAGGGATTGAGAAATAAAAAATAAAATACACACGATAAAATGAAATATACACGATTGCCGACGGTTACTCGCAAGCAATTGGAAAAACAATTGATAATAAAAAAGCTCTTAACTAACTATCGTTGGACCTTAGGTCTTTTTAACAGTGTGGACGATGATGGTAAAAAGACATATCTACCCCGCCTGTCTGCTGTAATACGTAATGCCGGCCGTATCAGGCGCAAACAGAGACGTACTGACGCAAATCTCGTAGGGCAAGCCCTCAAAGCCTGCCGTCTATGTTACCATTGACTAGACAACGCATAGTGAAATTAATAAAGCTAATATCTATTGACAGCATTATATGTGACGAAGGATAAAATTTAGAAATTTAATGAGGGCACCACTAAGGTAACACTAATTTGTTGATGGTTGTTAACTTTTTATTATTATTTTTTTTTTATTAATTACACGTCAAGATTAGGTACATTAAGTTGAATTAGAGTTGCCTGGGGCATCGTCCCCAGAACGCTTGCTGCATTTCCCCGTTGAATTGCCAGACTTAGCCGCTGAGCGAAGTATTCCCCCGCACGAAGGTCGCCGGACACCCACACAAGTTTGTGAGAAATTTCTTTAACGACTTGTTTGGTGTCCGATGACCACGGCCCAAAGGTTTCAACTGCAAGTGCCGCAAATATGTAATTGTTTTTTAAAAATGCATATTTGCGGCACTTGTTAAGTTGGGCGTCTTCTGCAGCCGTCCCCGGTTTTCGGGACGAGCCCTGGACGTGGGACGGAGCCAATGTATCCACGCAGGTCACATCCCATGCCAAGGGCCGCCCCAAAAACCAAGGTACAAGCGAGCATCCATCGGGTCTTTTCCCGTCCGCCGCTGACAAGCCAACTGGTTCGAGGGTTGCCGGTATATTGACTGTGCCGAGAGCTCTGCGGATCAAATCATTGAGCGCCGCGTGCCTGAAATTTCGGCCCGCACTTGACTGACAGTATAGTCCATGGCGTCCGAGGGCTTCTACTGGGCCTCCGCAGCGGCAGCAGGGGTGCGGTTCGCAGATCTTTAGCCCGAGCCTGAGGCATACGGCTACACGCAGTGCGGCCGGGTCTAAAAGAGATCCTATGTTCCGCGACGGCAAAGCGTGTAACCAGTGCCCTGACTCTGGCTCAGATACAGCCAATAATCGGGCGCGCTCGCTGGGGTTACAACTGTCGTTCAAAAGTGTTGTGTGGATCGATTTTATATTTACCGAGTCCCAGGCAGCTTGGCTAGTTTTTTCTGTAGGTGGGCTCTCGCCGGGAAATCTGGCTCCCCATGTAGACTCTGCCTCTGCCAAGCCCACCACTACCACATCAGTGGGATTGATGACATTAAGAATATCACTGATGAGGCTGACGGTGCTATGGACAGATGAGAGAAAAGCAGGGAGAGCCAGGTCCCCCGTGGAGCGGATGCCTAGCCCGCCATATTTGATAGGCAGAGTAGCCTGGGACCAGGTTTGGGGATTTAATGAGATGTTTAAAATTTTGCAGATTGAATTTTTTAGAGTGTTGTCAATACAGGACGTCAAACGGGGAAATTTCCATATAGGGCAGCAACGTAGAATATACAAGAATTTGGGTGAGAACAGGCACAAGCGTAGGATGTAGAGGGCTATATGGGAGTTAATTTTAAAAAGTAAGTCCGAACAATCATGGAAATTGTCTAATTTGGAATTTATGGCTGGAGGGATGCCATCCTCGTAAATGGGTGCGCCAAGTAGGGTCAGGGATTCACGGGTTTGAAGGGTGAAATTGGGCGTAACATGCTCAAAACTTGTAATAATGTCGGCCTGAGCACTGGCAGACAGCTTTTCTGAAACAAAAACCTCACACTTATTGAAGTTGAGTATGAGGCCTATCTCAGAAAAACGCTTAATAACTGTGTTTAAGTCGCTTAGAACTGAAGATGCCATCCCTCCTAGGGTCCCATCGTCCAAATACCAAATATTTAGTTGAGAAGTTAACTGGGAAATTATGGGGTGGATAGCGAGGCTAAACAAAACGGGCCCTAAGGGATCTCCCTGCTGGCATCCAACGCTTGAGGTGATTTCTTTTTCGCCAAACATTAATTTAGATGGAGTGCCATAACATTGCGTTAGGTATTCAAGGATCTCCGGAATTTCGTTTTTAATTTCCTGTAGAAGTGTACTTCGGTCAATAGAGTTAAAAGCGTTTCTAACGTCAAGTTTAACTAAGACTTCGAAATTTGAATTGGTCAAAAATGAACGTGTGGCGTGTACAGCGGCTTCGCACCCGCCTCTGACACCAAATCCAAGCTGTTTTGGTTTAAACTTGTCCGTGAGTAAGGCACGAAACTTGCTGCAACATAATTTAGAGGCGAGCCGTCGTATTGAGCTTCCCACCGCAATAGGACGGATACCGCCGTCTTTTTTCTTTAAAGCTATCAAGTTGGCGCCGTAAAGGACAGGCACGATTTCACTGCATATTTTACCTGATAGCATTAAATTGATCAAAGCGGTCAGCTCCTTAAGTAAGGATTCCCCTGCATCGCCCATTAGTGGGCTGGTTAGGTCTTTAAGATGCTGAGGTGTTATACCATCTAAACCACCGGCAGAACCATTAGGAAAGGAGCGGATCGCTTGTAAGGTGGCAAGTTCAGTAACCTGCAGTGATTGCGTGGCGGTGGCTAGCGGCACAGTAGGAGGCTGCACGGGTGTAACGGGTAACGGATGTTTGTCTTTCAGAGCGGCGAAAACATCAGCAGAACGGGGGGCCAAGGTGTCACTGGAAAATAAAAGTTTTGTAGCGCTTCTTATATTACCGTCGGAAATGTTGTTTTCAATGGCATTGATTTTCTGATTTAAACTGTTATTCCGATAATCCGTGACGGATGGTACCATGGGAGATGTTGAACGGTCAGGGTGAAGAATGTTTTCTTTAATGACGGCAGATAGACTACGATTAGATTTATCGCGAGGGATGTGACAGTTTTTATAAATGAAGGTGAGTAAAGCTTCCCAGCTGGGCAAATCATTATTTGATACAACCTTGGCCACACATTCTGTCAGACATCTAGCCACAACAATCCGAGCTCCCTTTGGAATACGTTTGGTTATTTTAGTACTGGATTTTAAAGCTGCCAGGCGTGCGGATAAGTCTGTAGGGGAAACGGGCGTGCTGGGGACGGAGGCCCCAGGTCTGTTGATTCGGTCAGGTAACACTTGATGTAACATAAACATCCATACATCCATCGCCTTTTGCCGCATAAGTGCATCGGTCCTTTACGCTTGTTATTTGACGTTTGACGTCTAACATACCTATATAACGCATACATCTCATCTCAACTGAAATATTATAATAGAAAAAAAAACAAGATACTAAGTATTTCATTATGTACATCGATGCCTTGATTTATATATGCCAATATAAAGTTATTTACTAACCCACAGCGCTAATCACGACACGTTGTCGTTTTGCCTCTACGAAGCATTTCCCCTACATGCCGGAAAACCTATGTTATCGGCTACGACGTAGCGCTACGACCGTAGCTTAGTGGTGAATGTGTTAAGAGGTACTTGCCCGTCATTAGCAGATCGTTCTTTAACATTTTACAGTCAGATCACCACCAACTTGAAATTTAAGTCAATTTAGGTAAATTTAGGTTAGAGTTTAACTACGTTTTGTTTTATTAATTTTGAAGCTTATTATATATTTTCTTCTAAAAATAACTAGTTTAACACAAAAATATTTGAAAACATAAATAATGTTGAGACAAGTCAACTGGCATTGTTGTGACAAATGCGATTATTCTGTCAAGTCAACTGGTGTAGCCACTGTTTCGTCTTTAGTTCAATTTTATTTTATTTCTATAATTTTATTTCACAGAAAGTCTAAGCCCTCAAAATATATAAAGGCTCCTTTATTTTGGACATTCAACCCTTGGAGGAAGGAGATAAAAGACACGGGTCGAGTTTCTTCAATAATTTGAGAACCTTTGAGCACGTGTCTAGAATGGTCTATGTAATGGTAAGTAATCAATGCTACAATGAGACCCCGGAGCCCGCAATCTTGTAGGTTTTTAGGGTGAAAAATAACTTGTGGTAAATATAGGTATTTGCATGTCAATGTGAATTATAGTTTATTATTTTTGCGATGTTTACGATCTGAGAACTTGCCTAGCTTGAGCCTGGCACCTAATTTACATCCTTTTTTTTCCGTATGTAAGTCTCACTACTCACTAGTATAATTCTATCTTGAATTTCAAAATTACTGTGCATCCTGAAATACATTCTGACTTGAGGCGTATACTTTTTCAACAAAACTGTCTCAGGAAATGTCAAAACAACTTTAAGCAACATAACTCCAGTTACTTGAGATTACATACGCGTGGACCTGCCGGTTGTATTATATGACAGATATCAGGATGCCATATTACTTGCATTGCGAACTCGTAACGGAATAGTAGGTAGGTCCGAAATCTAAACACAACGTATCTCATTTTTAAGAGCTTGTACATTTTATAAACAAAATAAAAATAAATATTTAGTAACTAAGATGTAGATGTATGCAGGTTTCCTCACGATGTTTTCCTTCACCGAAAAGCTAGTGGTAAATATCAGATGATATTTCGTACATAAGTTCCGAAAAACTCATTGGTACGAGCCAGGATTTGAACCCACGACCTCCGGATTGAAAGTCGGACGTCATATCCACTCGGCCACCACCGCTTTTCTCAAAAAAAAATCTGCGAAGAAGTTCAAAGGTGTATGTGAAGTTCCCAATCCGCATTGGGCTAGCGTGGGGACTATAGCCCGAGCCCTCTCGCGCATGAGAGAAGGCCTGTGCCCAGCAGTGGGACGTGTATAGGCTAAATTATTTTATTATTATTAATTAGTAACTAAGATTACGTTTACAATAGCTGTTCTGGTGTCTCTTTTTAAGTATTTAAGATACTTGTGTTAAAAGAACACCGCTCTTACACAGGATGTTTTGCTTACAATACAACATGTTCGTAAATGTACATAGTTTTTCTTTCGATGACATCGCATTTTACTTAAGAAAAACAAAAAGCAATAGGATTATAACAGTATAGTTTAAGGTAGAATGTATAAGAATACAAAGAGAAATACTACATACCCAATAAAACAATTATGTAAGTAAAATAATTTATTTATTACTATATTAGATATCGAATTATTGTGACAGGATCACATGACTGGTGTGGCTTAAAAGTAAGCATATAATAATCGTACCCATGCACTACCCATGTCATAGCAAATTAGGAGCACAAGAGACCGAGACATGCTGATTATTAATAAAGACTAAGACGATGGACGACCCTTAGACGATACTGGTGTATTCCCGTTACGATCAAACAATTTTTCGAAGGCTTTAAGTGTTTCGTATGAAGTGAGTCAAGTGAGACTCGACCTATTTAGTGCTTATGCCTAATTAGCTCTGCTACGTCGGAAAGCGTCGAAAGTAAGCTCAATTGCCAACAAGAGTATCACACGCCATGCAAATTAGTAGTAGAAAATTGATTGATACCCTATTTACTAACAGAAGCCGAGCACTTTTGAATTAACACAACACAAACATAATGGATAGCTAAAATCATAACTCTTCCTTTTTGTTTTGCTCCTAATCGAACAAAAAAATTAGTTAACAAATAAAATCATTACATCTGTGCTGGGAGTGACAAGAAGCGTAAGATTTCAAACTTATCAAGATCTAAGGTTATAATATATACTACCTTCAAACCCAAAATTATCATGAAGTTTTGAAAACTGAGAAGTAAATATTCAATGTCGTCCGTCATTTTTTTTCGCGCTTATTACTTGTACTTTTGAATTTCAATAAGTACACCTACTAGGCTTGTGTTTGCCTCCAAGTAGATTAGGTTGTTTTAAACACTTTTCTAAGTGTCTTAGTAAAAGCGTTAGACAGTAAAAAATATTTTAAAACCTGTGCCAAGTTTTATGAAAATCAGAACGTGCAGACCAAATCAATGACAGTATTAAAATGCGAGAACTTTCTGTATGAATGTTTCTGCTTCAACCGCAGCAGATGGAGTTTCAGTAGTTTTTAGTTTCATCAATGAAGTTGTCCCTCGACTTCCTGTTGTTCTGGAAACTTTCCCTTTGGCGACACTGGGTTTATACATATTCAGAGGGTATCGCGCAAGTCAAACAACGGCAGGCAAAATTCACTTGTTTGAATGAAATCGCATGAATTTGAAACACGGTGAACACAAAAGAGGCCATACCGCTGAAATATTCGACCGCATTAAGGGTCTGTTTCACAATGTCCAAGTATTGGATACCTAATTAACAAATTTTACTGCCAAATAAAACTTCTTACAAAACTTAGCACTTTACTACCTGTTAAGAGGAATTCCTAGTTGCGATTTTTCCATACAAACGCTCATCACTGTTTCCTTCCTGGATTTTTAACCTAGAGAAATGTTTTTTTGAATACAGTTGCTTTAAAAGTGCTACTTTACGTAGCTGTTTAGCGTGCGGGAAGTTGGATTTCGCGAACTAGTGCTTTTTACTTTTCCACTTGTTCCAATTCATGACTATAATACTTATTGATGAGTGTTAATATTAGTTTCCTGTAAAAGTAGTAATCAACATAAAACCTACTGTTAATGTAAAAATAATAACTAGTAGCTCTGTGAGCTGTAGACCTCGCGAGCATAGCTTATGGCTCCTCTACACGATGGCCCCGCGTAGGCAAGTCCATTTATGCATTAGAGCAGCGGTTCCTAACTTGGGGGTAATTACCCCCGTAGTGGGAAATTTGGTATTTTACGAAGGTAATAAGCTCAATTAAATATAACAGAAATTAGACCTGTAAGAAAGAATATTTATATTTATTGGGAGTAGGGGTAAAATCGGGTTCCCTAGTTAGTCATAGGGGTGACAGAACTGACAAGGTTAAGAACCACTGCGTTAGAGGGAGCAAGTGATATTGCTATCTCATTTCACCGCATAGCTGCGTCCCTTAGATTGGCCTACGCTGGGCCATCGTATAGAGGAGCCCTTAAAACTGAATAAATGTATGGCTCCGCTGTTTAGAAGAATTTATACAAACTAAATTGACAAAAAAAACATAATTATCGAATAGGATGGTCCAACTTTGTATGTAGAGAAAAGTTGAAAGGATTTATATTCACATGGCTCCCTTTATAGAACAGTAATCTATGTGCCAAATTTGAACTCATATGCGAATAATCAAATCAAATGATGTGTGGTGGTCGTATGATTTTGTGATTTGCAATATCCTCATACAAATAAAAAAATGCAAAGTTACTTAAAACAAAAAAACGATCGCCATATTTTTTAGCATACTTATAAATAATAAATAAAACGAATAAAGAGCCCTGAAACACATTTCCAAAGCAGAATTATTGATGGGTCAATTTATTTTAATACTATTTTGTATAGCAGTATTGTTTCATTTATAGCGACCGATGTTATTTGCTCTTAATTTTTTATAGATACTTTTTCGTATATCAGAATTTAAAAAGCCCGCAGGGAAAAGGAATTTTCATTAATTCTTAACTAAGAAAACTTTGTAGACATGTAAATTTACTGCCATCTTTGGACACATGATTAAAACTTTTGGAACGTTATGGTGCCATCGCTCGAAACGATGCTGTCAATCATTTGGCCTTTTATCTATTAGATGGCGCCACTTTTAGGTCTTTAACAATTTTAACATATATTAGTAAACGAATAAGGATCAAAAAGATCATCAAGGAAAGGAAAGACAAATGGCGTTCTACAAATTTTTATCATGTGTCGAAAGATATAGCAGCAATTTTACTGTAGTAACAAAATTTTGTTTGACAATCCACCTCCATTCCAATTTCGCTTTGCCATCGCCTACAAAATGGGAAGGAAAGAGAAAATACTCCCTTTCCCGTTTCCAAACGCCCACAGTTAGTCGGTCATCCCCTGAATGGTAAAAGTAGAACCACCTCCATCTTCGTCGGCAGAAGAAGGGCCATCAGAGCTTCACTCTGTAGTGTTTTATCTCTATAGGATTTAGCAATTTAATCCGCTAAAACATCATTTTGCTACATCGAATACCTTGATTAAAATATCAACAGAATATCATATCTGTTGATATTGTGCCCTGAATTTTTGTAGACAAGATTATAGCAAGCATCGCTGGCTCTTAGTAATCTATATGCACTAACATTTTCTAAAAGAATGCCACGAACCGTACCGAAACTTTCTGCGGCGACTGCACGCAGGAAATATTTAAAAAAACCGTTTCCCTCTTTTAGCTATGATTGACCGAAGCGTAGTATATATATTTTTTTATTAAAGCAATATAACATACTTTTACGTTTAAACTTCTATACCTAATATAATATCAATATTCCAATCTACAACTACGTCTCTATAGCAAAGCCAAAGTTGATAAATTAATCTAAATGCAAAAACTGCTGAGATTTTTTTTAAACATGAACCCGTTAAATAACCGTTACCGTTAACCCGACAATAAAACTGAAACGAATACGCTTTGCTCGCGCTTCGTGCTCGCTTGATCAACAATACGAAATTTAAATACAAAAAAAATTACAAAATGTTACAATTCAGGGAATAGATCCAGGGTCCTCTTCTCTCTCCCTGTTACAAAGCTTAGCCAATAAGAAATAGGAAATTAAAGTGCAAAAAAAAAAAACAAAAAAGATTCCATTGTTCGGGATTTGAGCCCGGAACCTCATGATTGTAAAGCTAGTGTATTCCAATTGAGCCACGAATGGATATACGTGACACGGTGAAATCAGGCTACTTATTCTCGAGTAAAACCTAAATATCTAAATACCCCCTAAACTAGCGTTCTAAAATATCTGAATTTTTCGCAAATCACTCTGTAACCATGTCTCAAAAGGAGGAAACTCTTATGATATCGATACGGCTATTTGTTTAGGCGCGACGTACCATGACTCCACCCGTTATCGCCTGCGCAACTGTCCGTCTCCTTGAACTTTATCGGCCGTAAAAAAAGTTCAGACAATAAAACTGAAACGAATACGCTTTGCTCGCGCTTCGTGCTCGCTTGATCAACAATACGAAATTTAAATACAAAAAAAATTACAAAATGTTACAATTCAGGGAATAGATCCAGGGTCCTCTTCTCTCTCCCTGTTACAAAGCTTAGCCAATAAGAAATAGGAAATTAAAGTGCAAAAAAAAAAACAAAAAAGATTCCATTGTTCGGGATTTGAGCCCGGAACCTCATGATTGTAAAGCTAGTGTATTCCAATTGAGCCACGAATGGATATACGTGACACGGTGAAATCAGGCTACTTATTCTCGAGTAAAACCTAAATATCTAAATACCCCCTAAACTAGCGTTCTAAAATATCTGAATTTTTCGCAAATCACTCTGTAACCATGTCTCAAAAGGAGGAAACTCTTATGATATCGATACGGCTATTTGTTTAGGCGCGACGTACCATGACTCCGCCATTTTGAAAAAATTCCAAAAACTGGATCGACAAAAAAATTCTATTTGATCATAGAATATGGTCGCAAAATTTCACGCGAATCGGTTGAGAATTGCGACCTGTAGAGGAGAACATCCGGACATACGAAAGCAGATTGCGCGAGTCAAAACGTAGACCTACGCTACGCTTCGGTCAAATAAATATAAACATATTTCATATTTTATTACTTACCTCTTCATCATTATAACGCGTTTATTTTTTTATATTGAATATTGAAAAGCCGTTCTTACTAAGTTGTCTGAATGGAACGGAATAGCTGCCGAAACGCCTGTTAAAACAGAGGCGTTTTTTCATACCGCAACAATGTTTTAAGTTTCCAAAGCCAACATTCGATATTGTTTTCCTACAATTTAAATATACGATACACAAATAATCGTAACTATCGATACTTAGGTAATAATAGTATAATATTTTATATTACAGTTGTTTCTGTCTTATAGAACATGCATAAAAAAGTACTTGGTTGTTTTTCTTATTTTTTCACAACTGTATTTAAAAACGTCGTTCGATACACGTGCAGAAATGTCATTCTTCATTCGTACTCGGTACTCGTGAAGTAATAACATACTTCCCGCACAGTGGCAAGTAGCTTATTCAGGACTTTACTTGGACATTGTTAAACAGGCCCTAACGGCCGCGGCTAATTAACTGCCATATAAATCTTTCTACAAAACTTAGCACTTTATGTACGAGTTAAGCTTATTTGCAGATTATAAAACGCCAACAATGACTACTCGTCAGATAAGTGGCAAGTAGCTTATTCAGGACTTTACTTAAACATTGTTAAACAGACCCTAAGTCGAAAATTGCAAACTGAACTGTTTACGGATCGTTAGCGTCCCGTTTTATATTGAATGTGTATTTTACAAAGTCTGAGTAAAGTATTGGATAGCTAATTAACAAATAAATTTGCATTTTATCTACCAGTTAAGATTATTTAAATATTGTGATACGCCAACGATGACTTTATTCGTCAGATAAGTGGCAAGTAACTTATTCGGGACTTAACAGGACATTGTGAGCCAGAGCCTGAGTCTCGCGAAAGTTCAGTTATTATTAGACAGTACTTGATTAGAACGTGTTAGAGTAGATTTAATGAATTTTCGTTTATAAATAATCTGAACCGTCAGTCCCCCTGCATAGATGCTTGTATGCAAAGGTGCTAAGCGAATAAATAAATAAATATTTATTGGACATAAATATTATAGGTGCTAACTGAACAGTAGACTATTGCTGACCGTACATACTATACTGTACAGTATGAAGCGATCGGTAAGTATATGTAGTGAGATTTTTTAAATCCTAAGTTGCGGGTTCTACGCCGTTGTAACCTCGGCTTGTACCAATACCAAATACTAATATGTACTACTAATAATGAATATCTCGGAACTTAGGAATTTATGAAATATTATTTAAAGTGACCAATCCCTTTCTGGTAAAGCAATAAATTAGGAAATACTTGAGATTAGGTTGTCATAGTGGACCCCAGATTCCTTCAAGGACGACTCACGCTAGAACGGCCCGGGCCGGCGGAAACGAAGTGTCCGGGTCCGGCCCGGGGCGTGAGTCATCCAAGATAATTTCGGGGAGTGTGCACAGGAACTGCACGATCTGATCCCACCTTCCCCTTTCCATCATCGGACGTCCAGGCGTGGGGAGCGAATGCACCCGTTCGTGGTACACATTCCATTTGTTCGCACTAAACGGTTTACCTCCTCTTTTTTGTTACGGACGGCTAAAGAATGGAATGCGCTCCCGCCCTCTGTATTCCCTGATAAATATGACCTCGGTCTCTTTAAAGCAAGAGTGAATAGGCTACTACTGAATCGGTGAGCTCCATCTTAGGCCCTGTCTTCACTTTCCATCATTCCATCAGGTGTGACTAGAGTCAATCGCCGATCAGTTTTGAATAAAAAAAAAAAAAAAAAAAAAATATATGAGGAGAAACACCTCGTACAGTGATCCAAACAAGTCAAGTGAGTCATCTAAGGCTATGAATATGAAACTACTTAGCACACCCGGGAAAATCAATCGAATTGATAAACATTTTGCTTCAAGTAGCCCAAGTAGTAAACAGAAATAGCCTTAATGAATTCAAATCGTGTTAACATGGGTTCGGGCCCCACGGTTGCCATAGCAACGCGTGAGTTAAGGCTCTGTTCACACTGTCTGACTTCTTCGTTCTGAATCTTATTAATAAATAGGTATATTCGTTACAAATTACTATTATGCCCTTCCTATAAATACACGAAACAATGGTGCTCTGGATATTTAGGATGCGTGCGGGGAGATGAAACAAACATGTAGAGTTTCTTTCGATATAATTTATTAAAATGTACGGGTACCCGAATTTAACCGAGTGACACGGAGACACCACGCGCCATGGCGAAAGGACTACCTATTGAGAAAGCACGGAATCTAAAATGTACTAGGCTATTGAATAACAAGTATGGGCAAATGCTGGGCTATGGATTAAAAATCGGATATCTGCGTTATGAAACTAAATGCTATTTTTACAGTGTGGACGCAACCTAGTAGAAAACTTCGTATGGAACAATCAGCATCAATAGTAGCGGATCGAATAAAGCGCCAATTTTTTTTGTAAAGCTATTAGAGACTGCTGACTGTACCGCTCTAAGGCTTCATTGTGAGAAGAGGCAATTTGTTTTGAGTCGATTTATATGATTGAATACACTCTGAATCCCCACAATAAGTCAGTAAAATCAAATTCGATTTGTTTGAATGAGAATTTGTCAAATGTCGACTTATGGAAAATTACTATTTCAGTGTAGTGGGCTGTAAATTTTCACGACCAATATTATTACATACTTCTAGTTAGTAATGTATTGTCCTCAGTCTGCATAATAATTGTCATTATTTGTACCTATAATGAGTAGGATTTTTTCTTTTCTGTAAGTTTTATTTACAATAACAGTATATATAATGGATATACTGTGGTGTTACTATAACTAGCTTAAATCTAAAATAGGCCCTTGGGGCATGTTGTGCGAGGAAGCGCCAGCTCTTCGGTCTCCAGCAATGTGAACCAGATCGCGATTTCTGAAAAAACTTGTGCACGCTGGGAGCTTGGGACTTTGGATCCCAGGGACCTAAAGTTTCAACACCAAATGGTACAAAATGGTACTCTCTCCTCTTACATTTAGTTTGTATTGATTATGGATCTTTTTACTTAACCCTTAATTTCCTTGTAACTAAGGTCTAGAGGAGGCTTGAAGCGTCCTCGGAGTTATAGGGCTAATGATACAGTAAAAAAAACGACGGTCAAAGGTACTGTGGTCCCCGTGGCCCGTTGCCAATTTAAGGGATTTGAACTACTTCCCGGTGTATACTTGAAACACTCATACTTGCCTAACTTAGATGACAACTAACAAATTGATAGTCATAGAAATGCAAAGGACAAAAAGGACAGTCAGTAATAAAAACGTGTAACATACGGAAACATAAAAATGGTCATTAACTTGCTAATTTGTTAAGTATAAGTACTCTACATGTCAATAACTCTTCAACTACTTAAATAAATTCAAACTTTATTAATATAAATAGATAATAAGCGATTAAAATGATTTTTACGTATTAAACCCTGTAACTAAATTGTCATTAGGTACAGTCAGCATCAAAAGTAGCGGATCAAATAACGTTTCATAAGTAACTACCATTCTGTAACAGCTTAACAAAAAGTGATGTCTTTAATATAGTACAACTAAGACTGTAAAAGATATACTTTTGAACGCGAATTTTAGAAATTAATCTATATTTGGAGAAGTTATTCGAAATATTAGATACTTTTGGCGCGTTGTTTCATCCGCTACTTTTGGTGCTGACTGTACATTATCATAAGAAAAGTTTGAGTCTCAACATCAACATATATAACATAACATTGGAATGTTAATTTGTGTCCGATTAATTCATTATTACAAAAAAAATGTAGTTCATTATTTTATTGAATTAAATATATCGTAGTTTTACAGGTACAATAGTCCCTACCTTACATTAATCATATAATACGTAATACTAAAGAATACAATAATATCTTACATAGTCATCTAAGCATCAATCAGACGAAGACCACATAGTTTCACTGTAAGATAAATGCATAATAAATGTCTGAATAATATTTTAGTCATATATCACTATGCATCACACATGTCACATGTCAGATGAAGCCACGGAGCGGAATATAGTCTTTAGAATCTTATTTTCTCCTTCACCGCTCACAGCGATTTGTATTGTAATACCTAAACTGTCTAAAACACGCAAAATCTAGTGTTCTGCAGAAGGTTAGAAAAATGGAAACCGACTTATTGTTACGATTTGCATTCGTTGTCAAAAGTAATCAATATTAAGAAAATATTAATGATATCGTCTAAATTATAATAAAAATAGATGCTAACGATGCAATGTACATACCAGCTTAATTGAAAATTAACTCATTTTTCATTTGACTTTTATTTTGAACATTGAATACTCTTCGTATATTTTTCTTTTCTCTATTTATCCCGCTCCGCAACTTTGTCTGCCATGATTTAAATTTCATGTAAAACTTTAACAAATCCCGACTTAAGTTGACCTTCAGAAAATTTTCAATTATTAAATTTTATTCACACTGTAAATTCTGTTGTAAAACGTTTGAACAATTCTCTCTCAAGCTTTAAAAAAGAGTTATACAGATTAACTTTCAGCACATAATATAATACTTGAAGCACAATTTAAGAATTATATTTACAAGGTATTTCATTTTCCTACAGCTTTTATAGAGAAATAAAAGTCATAACTTGAAGATACGGCATCGAGCTTTTCAATAATCTTGTTGTTCAATAACGTAGGCGCATCGATAGCCCATAAATAATCTAGGTGATTAAATTCTTCATTTGGTACTAAGTACGAGTCGGTCGTCGCCGGTAATCTCTCCTTCAACATATTTACCGCTGTTTCACTTGACAATAAATCATTTTTCGACCAAAACAAAGTTATCGGTAAAGTAACTTTTTTAAGATCGTATTCGGGAGGCGTTTCTCGTCCGTACATTATTTTATTATGGCTGGCTCCGTAGTCAAACTGTTGGAACCTTTCCGAGGTGACCAGCTGAGCAAAGTGTACCGTTGTCTTCCACGAAGTCCCAGTGCCGAGGTGTGACAGAAATACTGGTAGGAGCTCCTTATTAAACTGCTTTTCATTATAACCACATATGGAGAAGATAATGTTTCTGCAGTACGCCGCATCAAAGCTGTCTGCTTTGCAAGAAGTCGATATCCTGCCTAAGGCCGAGTGCTTAGGAATGAACTCGTGGGACCCGTATAGCATCTCCATGTAAGCGACGTTGCTGGCTAGTGGTGCGAATGATTTCAAAGAAGACTTCATGTCGTTCATGAACACTACAGGCGCTAAAGCGAAACCAGCGGTCAGAATCTTGTTATAATCAGGACGTAAAGTTAGCATAGCGAAGAGAATAGTTGTCCCCATCGAATGTCCTATGTACGTAATTTTAGTGCCTTCACCTTTCATTTTAATTATATAGTCAATAATTGCGGGAACATCGTATAAAGCGACGTCGTGCCAAGAAAAGTTCCAGTAGGATTTGGAGTCGGTTTTCAACCAGGCATGCTCCCTAGAGTACTTGTTGCCTCTTATATTGGGCATCCAAACGTCGTATCCAGCATCGGCAAGCGTGTAAGCTAAGCCTTTTTCGGGACCGTTCAGGATCCAATCCGCAGAACTGGCAAATAATCCATGGTGCAAAATAACCGTCTTCGAGGGAACGTTGTCTCCCTTCTTCGAGCGAGGTATTCTGTGTATGCTAAGTAGGTACCCTTGAGATATTACCGTGTGGGTTTCGCAATTGTATCCATGTCGAGCGATGGTGGCAGGAACTGACAATACGATGTCAGGGTTTTCTAAGCGCGCTGTACTATCGTCGTTTGGCAGATAGGACCAGGAATCTGCCACTTTTCTTCCGCTCTCCTTCACGCTTTCTACGTAGTTATTGATGTCAGTGCTAATCTTATTCTGCTGTTCTTCCATGTAGTTGTTAACGGTATCCTTCATTCTTGTCGCTTCCTCTATACTAGAGTTAAAAGCTCTCTCTATTTTTTGTCTCTGCTCTTCAAAGAATTTTGTGGCCTTTTCGGATTGACCGGAGAAGAAGTTGGAGATGGAATCGCTAAAGCTCGGGGCTGGCATGACTGTTGTCGCGTATACAATTACACTGAATATGAGTGAGGTCCGCATGTTGCTGAGTTTTTAGCTCGAACTGAGCCAGGGACAGAGCGCTTGCCGTAATATCGAGTTCCTTCTGACCCGGAGCTGAGGTCAAGACGTAATGAGATATCAGTTATTGTGTCTGTATTAAGTATTCATTTTTTTAGTTACGCATGTACTTTATCTTTATATAAACAATATTTGTTGTTCTTTCAAATTCCTGCTACAGATATAAAAATCCGGCTCATAATTGGAAGAAGGTACAGTATTTTTCCCCCTACTAAACATCTAGACTAGAAACAGCAGTTAAATAAATACCTACCTGAGCTGCTCTTAAAAATATAGGTAGCCTTACCCTAACACATTTTAAGCTAAACACATATATCTAGTTATTCAGAATCACGATCTTTGGATCATCATAGAAAAAATAAACAAAATTTGGCAATTATTTCCTAAGACGAAAGGGGATGACCGCTTCTCCATACAATCGTAATCCCCATTTTCCTCTCTGGATATTGACATTTTGGAAAATATTTTTATCATATGTATATTAACCATACTTGGGTCATTCCTGAAAAATCTCATTCCCCTGGCCATACCTATTCGGAAATTCCCAGAAGATTTCGCTTCACAAGATGCTAATAATCTTGCGAATAGGTATAGGCATAGCCAAGGAAATGAGATTGTTGAGGAATGACCCAGCTATGCCCCTGCGTTTTCCTTTTTAGATTTATTAATTAATTATTTTATTAAAAATAATTGTAAAAATTTGTAGCACAAAAAAATTAGGACTTCTTACGTTTGTATGAAAATGCGATTCGTGCGGGTTCTCTTCTCCACCTTTAACTAGTGTTGTTTAAGACTCGAGTCCTTTGAGACCTCTGCTTTAAAACTCAACTCAGTTTCTCAGACTCTTATAATTAAGACGAAACTCGAGTTCTTTTCAACTTATTAGAGACTCGAGTCTTTTATAGAGACTTGAGTCCTTTTCGGAAGACTTGTATTTTTTTACAAATAACTTCGAAATGCCTTGTCTTTATTAAAAAAAATTATTGATAATTGGATATACATAGCATAAATCATACAATAACGCCTATTTCCTTTACTGTTATTTAGTTAAAACTTATAAAATGGTTTACTGGGCTCTTTACTCAGGAGGAGACTCGAGTTCTTTTGAGTTACGCTTAAAAAAGACTCAATAAGGGACTCAACTCGGGACTTAAAAGACTCAGAAGTTTTTTAAGCTCCGAGTCTCGTAAAAACAAGTCGAGTTCTTCAATTTAGACTCAATAGACTCGAGTTCCTACCAACACTAGCTTTAACACCAATATTTGATGTGTGGGCATTACAGTGTTAAGTGTTACAAAATTGGAGTAATTTAATTTTTAATAGGTACCGGTAACGCCTTAAAGTAGAACAACAGTCGCCATAAAAAATAACAATTGACATACTTAAGTATGAATGTATTTTATCTAATTAGGTAGGTAGATATTTTTGTAGAGTAAACAAATTGGACGACTGACGTCAAAGCCTTATTAAACAGCTTAATCAATGAATCAGTTACATGTATCTTGACTATATGTAATGCAGCGTTATTTATTTGATCAATTAAATAAAGTGTAAAACTTAAAATATTTATCTACACACATATCATAAGCGCTGGTGGCCTAGCGGTAAGAGCGTGCGACTTGCAATCCGGAGGTCGCGGGTTGAAACCCCGGCTCGTACCAATGAGTTTTTCGGAACTTATGTACGAAATATCATTTGATATTTACCAGCCGCTTTTCGGTGAAGGAAAACATCGTGAGGAAACCGGACTAATACCAACAAGGCCTAGTTTACCCTCTGGGTTGGAAGGGCAGATGGCAGTCGCTTTCGTAAAAATTAGTGCCTACGCCAAATCTTGGGATTAGTTGTCTAGCGGACCCCAGGCTCCCATGAGCCGTGGCAGAATGCCGGGACAACGCGAGGAAGAAGATATCATAAACCCACTATGATGCCTTCAAAATCCGTAAATAATGGCCAACATTACGATAAACTGTTTTGTTACAACAAATTTCTTATCTGTGAGCTTCATAACTATATCAAAATCGATTTGGTTATGCATTCAAATTTGGAACATCTGTGAAAAAAAGCAATTCGGTTTGACTTCTATTCTAATATCAGTCGAGATGCCTTTTTGTTCGAAATGAAAAGTCAATTGTATACAATTTTTACATATTTCGTATGTTAGTTTGTATCGAATGATACGGAAATAGGCCCCCGACTCTAGTTTGTCACTGAATTTAAAAAAAACTTCATGCGTGAAAAAAGTGTTCATTTACCGCCATTTGACGTACAGTTTACCTTTTAATTAGTTTTAACTTTTAAGTATAAAATGAATTATGTTTTGTTGTTTTTAAGGTACCTAGCAAAAATTGCGTGTAAAATAAGCGATAAAAATATTTCGGTGACGCCACCACATATCCGCGAGTTCCGCCAAGAGAACAACGATTTGGCAACGATGCCCTAACGGAGGCTGTAATTTGAGTTAGTGAATATTTCATAGAAAGTTTATAATATATGTGTAAAAAAAATAGTGTATGTAAATGTACACAATTAGGCATTAAAACACTCGTGTGATCTTTTTAAGAAACTCACTTCGTTCGTTTCTTGAACCCACACTAGTGTATTTTAATGCCTTTTATTATGTAGCAGTCACATAAACTACTATTACGATTAAAATCAGAGAGTTCATAATGATTGTATCGTTTATTTAGGGAAGTTTGCGCATAAGACGTGGTTTTAATAACCGTTAAATTAAATTTATAAAGATCGTAAAATGTACAGTTATTATCTTGAAATGATTTGACACCGTTATGGATGGTAAAACGCCAAGAAGATCTTCTTCCAGCAAGCTCCTTCCAACGCTCAGGGTCGATGGCACAAACACTCATATATCGTGTGAGCACGTCCTTGTAGCGCAGGTTACGGAAAGAGAGATCTAGGTCCTCCTACGTGTACACGATCAACGCAGCTGGCCAACTTTATTGTCACGCGTGCAATAGAGTATTTAAGAGCAAGTGCGGCCTCTTGCTCCGAAGCATTGTTTCTAGCACCGCACCGCTTGCCATCGGCATTCTTAAATATATGTCTAGAAATAAAGGTCCAACACCAAAAACTATGATCTTCTGGAAAGAATACGCCATATCATTAACAGAAGATCCAAAAGAAGGACTAGACCAAACAAACCTAAGAATATTCACAGATGGCTCAAAAACATTTGAAGGGACAGGATGTGGTGTCTTCTCGGAGGACCTAAACATACACATCTCAAAACCCCTGGGAGAACATAACACGGTATTCCAAGCTGAATGTGTGGGAATAATAGAAGCTTGCAATGCCATAACAAGACGACAGGTGAAACACGAAAATATACTAATACTATCAGACAGTAAATCAGTACTACAAGCGCTATGCAGCGACAAACTTAATTCAGAGCTCATACTCGAATGTCATCGAAGCCTCACGGAAGTGAGCAAAGAAGGCAACAAAGTAACAATTCAATGGATAAAGGGGCATAGTGGATCAAGAGGAAACGATGCAGCGGACGAACTGGCCAGGAAAGGCTCAGAAACGCCGGCATATGGACCCGAGCCCATCATACCCCTACCAATATCCTATATACACAACCAGCTAGACCTACATCACAGACAACTGCACAGTAAATACTGGAATGAAATGGACACATGCAGGCAGACTAAGGATTTTCTACCGGAACTGAACCACAAACTCACCAAAATACTACTGAAAACACCTCGACACCAAGTACGTAAAATAGTAGGATTAATTACAGGACATAACACACTTAACAAACACCTACACAATATGGGTAAAACGGATAGCCCCATTTGCAGAGCGTGCATGAAAGAAGAAAAAACAACAAAACATATTCTCCTAGACTGCAAACAGGTAGAAGTATACAGGAACAAATACCTAGGGACTCCGTGCACGCTAGGAGAGGCAATTAGCAACCTGAAAACTTTGCTAGGCTTCGTGGAGGAGCTGGGGTGGTTAGAGTAGCGCTACCTCGTTTCACGCAAAATAGGCACAATGGTTGTCGATTTGCGGAAAATGCCCAGAAGCACTAACTAACTAACTAACTAAAGGTCCATCTGACATTTGAATCAACGATTTTGACTCGTCTATCAGGCGTACTCGAATTGGTTTCGGCAAAAGATTCGTGTAGGTCGGATACTACAAAATATATTGCCCGGTGATGGTGACTATTGATGTAAAAGTCTAACATCAAGACTAGAGGTCGGTAGTAGGTGCCTGTTACAACAATAGGTAGTATTCTTCTGAGAAGCTTTTATTTAACTTGCAATGTGTGTATGTATGTTCCGGTAAAATCTTGCAAGCTAAATTATTACTTCCCATTATTCGATTGAGCTGAAACTTAACATAAATATATAAGTTGGGTGACGATTCAATATTATGGTACCATCAAGCTAATCTGATAATGGACAGAGGAGGTGGCTATAGGTACCTGCTCTGTGATAAGACGAGGCAACCTTATTATGTTTGGGTTTGTTAAACTAAAATTATCTCGACGATGGGGATTAGCTGCCCGTTAAAAGAAAAGTACAGTACCTTTATATCGAGTGCTATAGTTATTTAAGTTATGCAATAATAGTCTAGTCATAATAATCCGTGTGGGTCAGCCTATTGAGTTATTGACCTTATCTAACTCGTGTATTTCTCCTTGTAACATGTGTAAACGTTTAATTACAGATTAAAATAGAGTTGATAAACATGTTTACAAAATTGCTAGCAATTACTGGAAATATCAAATATGGCATTATATTATCCCTGGAGACGTTAGGGTTATTTCCAATTTTTTGAAACACTTGTAATAGGTTATATATCTACCAAGCGTTGCCCTAAAATTTAACTTTTACCCTAAAAACGGCTTTAAATAAGTTTTTTGTATTTTGACCCAAGCTTTCGCGCTCAAAACGCTCTTTGAAAATTGTATGACGTCACAGTTCACGGTTTGACAAATAACTATGGACATACCAAAGAGTAAAGTAAGTATATAGGTACACTAGTAGTTGCCCGCGACTTCGTCCGCGTGGAATCTTGAACATTTTACATCTTTAGTAGGTGCAAAATATTTATTCCTAATTTTATAATCACAGTAGCGGCTTTGCATTGATTTAAAATTTCAACGCATTCTTAAGTAATTAAGGGGATATATTTTGAAAACTTGTTAAGGTTCGGTACCCAAAAACGGGACCGTATTACTAAGACTCCACTATCCGTCTGTCCGTCCGTCTGTCTGTCACCAGGCTGTAACTCATGAACCGATATAGCTAGACAGTTGAAATTTTCACAGAAAATGTATTTCTGTTGCTACTCGTACTATAATAACAAATACTATAACAAAATAGAATGAATATTTAAGTGGGGCTCCCATACATAAACGTGATGTTTTCCCGTTTCTTCCATTATGGTACGGAACCCTTCGTGCGCAAGTCCGACTCGCATTTGACTGGTTATTTTTTCTTGTAGGTACACGTCATAAATGTAACCTGATGTGCTAACTTCAAGTTTCTGGCCATAGTAGCTCCCGCTTTGCGTTAGGTACTTAAAAAATTCAACTCATTACTCCTTCAGGGGGTGGAATTTTTATAAACGCTGAAATATGCGCATATACAAAGTTTCAAGTTCCGCATTTATCTCTATACTATTTCGACGAAGTTTTAAATCCCTAGCTTAAAATAAAACTTGAACCCCTTCAAACTTTCATCTCCTTTTTACCCCTCCTCATCTCTTAGGGGTTGAATTTCCAAAAATTTTGATATTTTTTTTATGTAATAGGGTATGAATGACTATCTTAGAAGTTTCAAAGCATTTGTAATGGATTCAAACTTTCAACCCCTTTTTAATCCAGTTAGGGGGTGAATTTTTAAAAACGCTGAAATAACTTATCTTGGTTCTAACAATATACAAATATACAAAGTTTCAAGTTCCGCACTCATAAAACATTTTGATCTCCATACAAACTTTCAACCCCTTTTTCACCACCTTAGGAGATGATTTTCTAAAAACGCTGAAATTAATTTTCTTGTACTTTAATAATATGCAAATATACCAAGTTTCAAGTTCCGTACTCGAAAAACATATTGATCTCCATACAAACTTTCAACCCCTTTTTAACCACCTCGAGAGATGAATTTTCAAAAACGCTAAAATTAGTTTTCTTCTCCTTTAATAAAATACCCTTTTACGGAGTTTCAAGTTCCTAGCTGAAAATAAAATTTGAACCTATTACAAACTTTTAACCCCATTTTAACCCTTTTATGGGATGAATTTAAAAAAAACGCTAAAATAAGCTATTTTCCCTTTTTACGAAGTTTCAAGTTCCTAACTTACTATGAAATTTGGACCCCAAGACAAACTTTCATCCCTTTTTAACCCCCTTAGGGGTTATATTTTTATAATAACGTTCAGTTAATGTTATTTTGTTATATTATGCCTTTATAAGAAGTTTCAAAGAATTTGTAATGTATTCCAACTTTCAACCCCCTTTTAAGCCTGTTGGGATTGACTTTTTAAAAACACTGAAGTTACTTTTCTTGTGTTTTAATAATATGTCCAAATTTTCAACCCCCTCTTTCACCACCTTAGGGGATGAAATTGTAAAAACGCTGAAATTAGTTTTCCTCTCTGTTATTAAAATACCTTCTTACGAAGTTTCAAGTTCTTCGCTTAAAATAACATTTGAATCTTATACAAACTTTCAACCCAATTTTAACCCTTTTAGAGGATGAATTAAAAAACGCTGAAATTAGTTTTTTCCCTTTTATTATAATACCTTTTTATGAAGATTCAAGTTCAACCCCTTTTTAAGCCTGTTAGGGGATAATTTTTTAAAACGCTGAAAACACTTTTCTTGTATTTGGCAAGTCATTTCCGTCAATAGAAAAAGGTGGCTTTAAGAAATGTAGGCGTGAAGGGTTGGACTCGCCCATAGAAAATTTTGTATTTTCACGCCTTTTTTTACTGAAAACCTGGGTTTGCTCTGGCTATCATTGCATACTCTGGAACATTGCAATGTTGTAAGTTTCGGCGCGGCCGCAAGGTTCGAAAATTTTATTTTTTGACCGAACCGGAACCGGAACCTAAACTTCGGTCGGACATAAATATGTTAACACGAGGTAAACAACTAAAGCCAATCCAACTAATTGGCTTCATATAAAGTCTTCAAGGCAGTCCTGTTAATTGAGCAGTGTACATTTTAGGGTAAAGTTTTGTATCCGAGGTAGATTATCTTGGTTATATATAGGCCTCGTGTAAAAGGTCCAGTCCAGATAAACGAAACAGAACAACGCGACGTTCGGTCTCCAGGGACTGTCCGAAAAATATGCTAGCACGGCAAGTCCCGTCACTCAGGCAGATACATGTAAGATAAGGCGATAGAGCTCTAATAAATTATTGATAGGGGGCCTGTGCGTATGTTCTACTTAATGTGATCCAAGTTTTTATCAAATTCTTACATTCCTAGGAGGTATTTTGATTTATTTATTTCAAAGTAGGTTTTCGGATTTATTTCACGTTTGGAACTATCCCAAAACACCTTATTAGGAGTACTTTACCAAATAGGTAAACTTAGTTTCCTCCTTTTGCGCGGTTGGTGTCAACGGTGGCGATATTATCGCAATTTATTATTTAGAAGCACTATCGTTTGGGAACTTTCGTGATAACACTGAGATAGGCCCCAGACTGTATATATTCTCATTATAGCGCAAACACGGGTGTATCATCATGTCTTTGCGAAAACCAGTGTAATTTCGATTATTTCGAGAACTGAGAACCATATCAAATAATCGAAGATCGCCCTTATTTTAGGTCACCTACCAAAGGAGTGTACAGGTTTTTAAAGGGTCGGTAACGCGCATGTAATACCTCTGGTGTTGCAGGCGTCCATAGGCTACGGTGACTGCTTACTATCGGGCCGTATGCTTGTTTCCCACCGTCGTGGTATAAAAAAAATTAAAATCGCGTCATCACATAGCAAAATTACTAGATCAGAACATACTCCAGCGATATATCATGGTAAATATACATGATTAGTTAAGTAAATAAAGTTGACTTTAAAATTGTATCGGCTTTGGCTCATCTCACCCTATCATTCTGAGTCGTGAATGGGCGTATGTAATCTAAGAAGGTAGGTGCTTATTCATTTAACTAAATATCACAATATCCTAACATAGGTAGGAACGTGTAAACTCGTACTCGACGAATCGGCCAAATTGCCTATACTCGATCAAGCAATAAGAATGACTTCAGTCTTAATGGTCTAAAGAGTACCTAAATTGTGTTAGTGGCACAATTACTAAGTACAAGTAAGTGGGTAAGACCCCTGCCCTAAGACGAACATTACACTATTTTAGAGAGACGTTATCAGCAGTAAGCTATTCTACTGCGAATTATTTGATAAAGCTTCGACCCAGTTACTAATTTAACTGACGCAGCATACTAAATGTAGGAACTCAGCTGACTTTCAAAAAGTTCGTCTTATTAGTTTATAAGTAAAAATCTAGGTATATTTTGTGGAAAAATATTTTTGTATATAATATCTAATTGAGATTACGCTATCTGCTCAATTCTCGCGACATACTTATCTGTTTCCAGCTCTCGGCCATTAGGTATCAAGAATTATTTAAACAGCTAGTTATACCTAATACTTCTGTATATAGCTATTATGTATATTGTTAATTGTGTTGCACAACACAAGCCCTCTTGGCTTACCGTGGGACTTAGTAAATCTATGTAATTTATGTCCCTATTATATTATTTATTTATTGTGAAAATAAGTCAAAAACATTAAAAATATTTAAATGTTAATCATTGGAAGAGGGCTTTACATATTTATGAAATTGGTAAGCCGATATGTACAATTTTATTACACCTAAAATATTTTTGTAAAGCATAACCTTTTAACTATGAATTCTTCATGTATTCTCAAAAGTTTGATTTACGTTTTTGTGTACCTCCCGAAAGTTATGTCGTCAAATTATTTTTTTGGTAATACCACGTCGGTGGCAAACAAGCATACAGCCCGCCTGATAGTAAGCAGTCACCGTAGCCTATGTACGCCTGCAACACCATATATGCGCGTTCCTTATATTTTATAATCAGGAAAATTTATTGTAAGCATATTAATTTTGGTTGGTTGGCTTGTTTAAATAATAAATGGGATGTGTTGTTGTTTCCGCCGGCGACCCCGCGAGGTTGAACTACGTTAGATATTTAAGTTTAGCCGATATACAAATACATCTGATTATTATGGGCTACAATAGCCTAAGAGCTATCCAGTTGCGCTCTAAAAAACATAAATTCAAAGTTTTTTTTTTTTACTTTTAATGAGTTAAGTTAAAATAGATTATTTTATAATCCACCAACAAGTTCGCGACGCTCAAATATAGTTAAAAATAATTAATATTCATTCCTTAAAAAGCAGACGAAAATGTTACAAGCATTATTTATTTTGCGTTATATAATTTAATACGTTCATTAATATTTACAAAGTCTTACACAATTACTTACTTTAAGTAACTAAGTCATACCCAATCCTTATCGCTTCCGGTGCAAAAGTGCCCATACTGCTCACGGTGTTGCGTTTTGCGTTTTATTCCTTTTATTTATGGTATTTTTGTTAACGTAACATAAAAATACAGTGTCTCGAAACGAAAAATTGGCACATTAGTTATTGTCACATTTATGGTCTTCACATTTTAATATAAATCCATGCCAAAAAACTCAAACTACTCTATTACTCTCTACAGTAGCCACTTCTTATTTCCAGTCACATATATTTGTTGATACGGGCTGCAAGTTTTAAAACTGATTTTTACAAACATGTCTTCACCACAAAATGTTTGCTACCTTCCGCAGCGGGAAATAGGTACATTCAAAATGATAGATTCAGAAAATTGCGAGTAAAAATTAGACTGATATTGAATTATTTGCAAAAATATCGTACGTCTCTGGGGCTATAAGCCAGCACGCGTAGGTTATCGTTTCGTGATTTAACAATTTGATATTTATTTAGCAACTCCCTCAAATTATTGGAATTATTAACGCACAACAAAAGGGCTCGGTTATTTTGCGTACAACTCATTAAAGTTTATGAAATAGGGAGTGTTTATATTATTTTACAGTACATATGGGGCTACTTTATAGCACTAGTGCGAGAAGTAGCATATTACGTTACTGTGTCGAACATTTAAAGGGCCATATGTACTGTAAAACGTTGTACGATACATGTGCGAATAGGTAATTCGCAACTCGTGTCGATTTAAAACACTCCCTTCGGTCGTGTTTTAATTTATCGCCACTCGTTTCGAAATTCCTGTTTTTCGCACTTGTATCGTAATGTACTATTAAAACTGCACAAAAACTGTCAGTTATGAATTGGCCCATAGAAGCTAAGACTGACCGCCTTATCTTCATAAATAAGGTTGAATTCATAAGGATCGTCGTACAAACTTACCATTAGTAAACACCACGTAAACACTTAGTCGTACTCACAGCGTTGAAGATGCGTTCAATAATCACTTACACGTAGGACGTAGGTAAGTGTCTTCAAAGCTGGGAAGCTACTGACTTTACAGTTAGGTATAAAAGTAAAGTAGTTTATAAGTACGAGGGCTGATCCGAAAGTTGTTAGTTGCTTCGGCTCTACTCATGCGATAAAAAAATCATTTATACTATTGTGAGGAAATATTTCAAAGCTACTTATGGCCAGCAATTTTTTTAAATTAATGCAAATAGTTTTTTTATTATTATATTTTTAACTGAAAGCTGTTTTGTATGTCATTACGAATTGCTTAGAAAAAACGGCAATTTTGGGCACGTTGAAATCTTTGAAAATCGAACTTAAATTTACCCGGGACTAATTATTATCTTTGTAATTCCTTACCTCTACCTCCCATAGCCCGTCCTTAGATATATGTCAAGGAATGAAATGCACTATGGTTGAAAATAATTTAAATGGCATTTCAAACTGTTTTGACATGTCGGTCTTATTTTTCTATTAAAGATTATTCATTTTTGTTTCGCCTTTGTCGATGTGCGATTGTCATCCTGGCTGCCCCAGGACCTATGGAGTGTGGAATTAAAAGTAGAACTATTGCAAAAGTGTCCAGCGGTCAGCTATAAATAATAGTTCCAAATCTCTCCAGAGTAGCGCTAGAGTAGCTAAGAATCTAGGCGTTAGTGACGGAATGAAGTGCGCCGTCTATGATTTGATTTTTTGTTCAAGTATTCTAGGTATTGTAGCGCCACCTATTTAAGGTTTTTTATGACCCTTTATTCGTACTTGGAGATTTCATTCCTTACTTCCACCTTCCATAGGACAACTAACATTAGGCCCCTAGTTGACTGGAAGAAAATAATTTCAAATTAACTTATATACATGGAAACGTCGAATTATAATACTAGTTACCCTACATAGAAAATAATCAAACGAATGGTACAAACTTTCCAAAAATTTTATTGTAATAATTTTATCACAAAATAACACGAACATAATTTAGGTCAACCGAATTATTTCAATAAATAAATTATACATTTATGGTCATTGTATGACGCGAATCCACAAAAATAAATTTTGAGATATAAAAATATGTTTTTGTCTTAAAACTAAACTATCTAACGTGCACTTTCAAACCTGTAATGTTTTTCGCATTACTACACTACTACCAAAAACAAATGAAGAAGTAGATGTACAAAGTCAAGGTTGGTCCAAAGTAGATGTACAAATAAGTTTTTGTCAAAGATTAAATAATATCGACTGTAGATTCTTTTTAGTGTTCCGTACCTACAAAACTTTGTACACAGAACACTCACGGAATCACTTCGGTATTGCAAATCGGTTAGATGCGTTTTTTTTCTGTAGAATTTCGTGTATAACACTCATCAAGCCGATTGCAAGATTTGGTTAAAAATAAACACATACATAATTAAATTAAAGATAAAGTTAATTTATTTTCCAAGTAGGCATATTACAATACGCTTATAAACGTCAAATAAAGCTACGCCGGCTCTAACCCTACACCCTACACCTCTGACCCGAGATTTAAATCCCTACTAAATTGTAGGAGGGTATCCAAATAAATTGATTATGGTTTGATAGTAATAGTTTAGAATAAGTTTATATATTTGCATGTTTTTACTGACAAAGCATGTGAAACTTAATACCTCTGTTTATAATAGGTACCTTTGTACTGACCATGTTTTGAGCAAATAAAAATTTCTGATTTCTGGGACCGGCAAGAAACTCGGCGGGACACATCTTTTCAAAACATTACATCTCATAACTAAATATTATTAGAACGGATCACTCACGTTTTTTTAAGTCGTAGATTGAATTTAACCGATTGTGGTTGTGGGTTGTGGGTAGTGAGAGAAGTTTTTTTTTAATAGTGAGTGGTGCAACTCATCATTTTATGACTCGTCAACACAATTGCCCATGACGGATGATAAAAACGCCTGATTATTGGCGATTGTGTAGACACAAGCACGATCATGGACACGCATTCCCTTAATGTACCGACAATTCACGGATTGTTCAGGTACAGGCAACGATAGCCACTCATAGACGATTACGGTCTCTACACAATCGTGCATGCCTGTAATTGTAATCGGGCCATTGTGTAGATGAGCCTTGAATAATGCCGAAAACGAGGGTAGTTTTTCACCTCTACTGCCGCCGCCGCCGTAGCCCGCGCCGATAAATAGGTGGCAGAGAGCTACAGCCCGCAGTCTTCGTCGGTCCGCCAACGAGTGGATCCTTTTAAAACTCCTCGTTATGGTGAAGAAACATGTCGAGCAATTTTCGATTTAAGAAACGTAAGTGATTCGTTTTTATTGTGACGTCACGGTTAAAACATTTATATTTGTAGTTTTTTTCGTTTACGAAATCTTTGTCTCTGTACATCTATTATTCACTTGTCTATGCTACTACTACTATATTGGTAGCTGGTAATACTATGTATATATTATACGTAAATACTAAGTGTTATCCCCATTACAAACTAGGGCTTTAATTTATCGCTTACATTTTATTTCAAGCGCACAATTTGTTATCACAATAGACGAAGACTAATATTTCATATTAGATTTATTTCAATCATAAGTTGTAATAATGTTAATTCATTGTTAGTGGTGTTAACTTCCAAATAACCACTGCACTACTATAATACGAATTATTTCAAATGATATTTTCCCTCAAATCCTGAGCGGTTGAACAAAAAGGCATTGTTTCTTTTGTATATCGCGGTGGCTACCGAATACCGAATTATTGAGACGGATCAAGCCTGTTTAAATAGCAATTTTAGCGTCTTACACATATGGCTCAAATTAATATAACAACTTTTTGTTATATCCGAATATTCTTACCTATCGTCTACATTACCCAAACGTGTTATCTCCGAATGCTGTTACCTGAATTTAAACCATATAAGTAGAACGCTAATATTTCCTTTTAAACGAGAGTGATCCTTTTCACTAATGATAAATTAGTACATAGTAAGCACCGCGGTGCACAAAAGAAGGTGCCTGTTGTTTACCAGCTTAGGGTTAAAGGCGAAAAAATCATTTCAGATAATCTGTAATATAACAACTTTATAAGTAAGTTGTTCCCAGACAAAAATAACAATTTTGCGGGTTATTAAAAAGGTGTTCCTGCCGGAGGGGACCGGATAGGGACGCAACAATAACTCGTCCTTATTTACAGTCGACAGCGTTACTTGTCTTTGCCCGAAAACCCTACAAATATTAATTTCAAGGTCGCTAAAGTATGACCTAGTCAGGGGTCAGCAGACCGACTCTTTAGATCAACAAATGCAGCTTTAACACACCCAAAGATTAACTCTTAGAAAACTCTGACCACGCAAAATATGTGGCTCTTTAACTATCCTAAAACTGGTAATTTCAACTGCGGTTGGCTATTTGCTGACACGTGACCTTGTAGTCTTTTTCAAACCCTTCCCGTTTGTTAGGGTGACATTTGATTTGCATTCCATCCCATGGACGTTTCAGATATAACTTGAACAAAAAATACACATATTCGTAGCCTAGAATATCTAACTATAATAAACACAAATCGCAAAAATATATATTATTATGTTATAAAAATGAAGAGATAATTTTAATACTGTTGAGTTTCATTATGTAAAACGAACTCAATTGCAATATAGTTCGACTTGTATCGAGTTTTGAGTTTGAGTGCCAAACGTTTCAGTCGCGTCAAATTATAAACGTATATTTACTTAAAAATATAAATGATCACCAATAGAATCGATTATATGACCTTTGCAGATTTAATCGAGATTCGTAAGAAATCGTTTCTAATTTTTTTTGTCATGTGTCAGCCTACCCTTCGATTTCGAAAAAGACTAAAGACCTAGTTAAGGCATACAGTTAATACATTAGCGACCATGGAACTACGTACATTATTTGACGAATGATATCATATTTGAAAATATAAAAATTTGTAAATATCTTGTCAGTACCTTAAATAGATACATCTCTTAATTGACTGAGATGCAATACGGCCTTCAATAACTTATCAAATAAGTACTAAGATATCTATTTAAAAGAGATTTTGACACAAAGAGAGCTAGAACGCTATATATATTCGAATTTGCCATAATCGAATGCAATTAATATTCTGCTTTTAGAAGTTTTAGAACACCATTATATTTGTTTGAGACAACATGAAAAAAAAAACTGCAATAAAAAATCAAGAAAATAGCATAACGAACATAATACGACAATCATATTAAATTTAAGTTTTATTTAATTAAATTATTATCAGTTTACTATATATCATATTTCATGAATCCTTCTTTCAATTTTGTAATGAACTCAGTGCTGTTTTATCTAGAACTGTGCTTTAAAATCGTAAAGACTATTTTCCAATTAATTAAATATTACTTCCTAGTATTTCTACCTTCATAACAATGTCAACACCATTAGCACTACAATTACTATGTTTTAATAATTGAAGTTTTTTGAAAACCCTACCATATTATAAGGTATTATTGTCAAGTTACTTAGTGTCTCTGAAAAACTTGTGATGCAGATGCATCAAAATCACATAAGGATTTTATTTAACGGTATTTGACTAACGTGACCCAGCCAATCATCCAAATACGCGAGGTCCAGATACGCGGTTAAATTGTGTTAAATAAATAAAAAAGATCTCCGATTATATATATATATTACTGACAAAGTGGGTTTGCCCGAGTATAATAAAATTATAAAATTACACAAGAGTTGTTTATTGTTTTTCATATTTGGATCTAACAGTTACATGACAAGGGAGCAAAATTAAGTATTGATTGGGTCGTGCGACACTCTACGCCTGAATCGTAGTTTCAATTTTGATTCCTCAATGCTCGGAGCAGTCGCGAGTTGAACGCGCCCGAACAATTGAGTGCCATTACCACTGGGTCTGGTGGGGTGTATTCACTCCAAAGCGTAGCGAAAGATTCCTGGATGAATTAGCGATAATAGCAAGGGTTTTTAGCATGGAATCGTAAGCCGTTGATACAATGGATGCAAATTTCGATTTTAATTACTCTACGCCAGAAAGAAATGTCTGAAAAGTTTAGTTAGTGGCGGGCTGCTCGTCCAACAGCGTCTCGAGCTGTTTGACGTCGGTGACGGGCAGCGAGCAGGCGTAGCGGCGGCACACGTAGGCCGTGGGCGTGTCGCCCACTGGTCTGATGCGGGTCAGCACTGAAACAACACCATATTGGTATTCTACATACATATCACGCCGCCGCCGCCGACGCGGCGCCATCGGCGTGACATTGGTAGATACTACTTTCTTTCAAAATCGGAAAATAAACATTTTGTGCAGTCAAGGTCGTTAGCAGCACCTCTCCATAATTGCTTATAGAAATCGAAAAATTGTTTTAAGCCCGTATACTCCGTATAATTTAAAAATATCGGTGGTAAATGAATACGGCCAATGAATGTGATCTTAGAACTCTACCCCGCCGCTGCCGACCAATTTTGACCGGCGCGCCGCCGCCGGCTAGTTATCAATCGACGCTCATATCTATATAGTAGTTACATTTTATATTTAAGAGGCAGCGCTGCACAGCGGTTAGGAATCCTGACTCGACCATCTACGCTGCTATTTAAATATGAAATTTAGCTATCTTAAGACTAATAAAAATGTTATTTCATGTAAATGTTGAACGATACGATACTAGTCCACGTACCGTCATTTTGTTTGGGTTCAATACCGTTAAAGAAATGAGCCAGTCCCTGCATTGGTCCCAAAATTAGTCGGTTGTTATTCCAGAAATTGGCCTCTCGCCAGACGACTTTCGATTCGCCTCTCGGTCACGGGTCCGCATCGTCGCACCGCAGACGCATAAGCGACTACCTATGGGCTATGTTTTACTTGTTTTTCATTACATCGGCGGTGAAATATTTGGCTTAAAGCGTCGTCTATTTTTATAAATAGAAATGTAGGTAATTCAACTTAAGAAAGCGCAAAGCCTAAGCAGTTTTCGGCAGCCCACGCCCAAGAACTGTCATATTCGCGTGAGGTAGTGAATGTGCGCGGGAACAGTGAGTGTGCAGCAGGCGCGGACACTCACGTATGTCGGACATACCGGCGGGCGAGTCGGCGGCGGGGTCGGCCACGGCCAGCACGCGGCCCGGCAGCAGCCGCGCGCGCACCACGCGCACCAGCTCCAGCGTGCGCGGGTCCGAGCAGCCGCCCGCTATCAGCACCTGGAATTTACATTTTTTTTCTTAGCGATTTCTTAATCATGATAAACGAAATGAAATCCAATTACTGCAGCACTGTTGCATTTATTTAAGAATGTGACAAAATTTACCTGCCATTTAGATAAATGCCCTAAAGTACCAAGTGACGTAGAGTGTTATTTTAAACAACGTGGACCAAATAAGAACAGCAGTGAATCGAATAGTGAACCTAATTATTCGTCATCATAACCGAATGTAGCCGAATGTGGTGATGAAAAAGCGCTGATGGCTTAGCGGTAAGAGCGTGCGACTTGCAATCCGGAGGTCGCGGGTTCAAACCCGGGCTCGTACCAATGAGTTTTTCGGAACTTATGTACGAAATATCATTTGATATTTACCCGTCGCTTTTCGGTGAAGGAAAACATCGTGAGGAAACCGGACTAATCCCAACCAGGCCTAGTTTACCCTCTGGGTTGGAAGGTCAGATGGCAGTCGCTTTCGTAAAAACTAGTGCCTACGCCAAATCTTGGGATTAGTTGTCAAGCGGACCCCAGGCTCCCATGAGCCGTGGCAATATGCCGGGACAACGCGACGAAGAAGAGAAGAACCGAATGTAGCCGAAATGTCGATCAGTATGAGCACTGAAGAAAAAGTAAGTTTACAGTAGAATCTATATTAGTAATTAAATAAAACTACTTTGGACGACCGGTCTGGCCTAGTGGGTAGTAACCTTGCCTATGAAGCCGATGGTCCTGGGTTCGAGTCTCGGTAAGGGCAATTATTCGTGTGATGAGCGGGTATTTGTTCCTAAGTCACGGGTGTTTTCTATGTATTTAAGTATTTATATATTATATTTATCGTTGTCTGACTACCTATAACACAAGCCATCTTGAGTTTACTGTGGGGCTTACAAGGAAAGGTACCCAATTGTCCGGTTCCGATTTGATTTATATTTATATAAGTTATAGAGTTATAGTTAATGGCTTGTTTGATTATATGTTTGAGAACAGGAAAAAAAACGTATACGTGTTCTGTTATATTTGCTTAAACTCAAGTTTTCCTAAAAAAAAAAACACCCCTCTTTATGTGTAACTTTAGCGATAAGATATTATAAAACTTCGAATGTCGATTTTTTAAGGAAAAAATGAGTTTTAGCCGATATAACAAAACACGTGCTTTTGTGCACATTTTTTGACGGAATTTCTCATAATACTTGTATTATGAGAAATTCCTAGATATGGTTGCTCTCTTTGGCAAAATTCACGATCGGTGTTATTAGAAACACAATTGATAGCGTAGCCCTTGTCGAGGCCTTCATGCGATTATTTGTGCTTAACCAGTAAACTCGCGCGCGCCGCTGTTATAGCGGAGGGCGCCGCACGCGCAGGCGATGGTGGCGCGCGCGCGCACGCTCTGCTCAACTCCGTGCTCGAGGCACACCCGGAGTGTGATTTGTTTGCGAGTGCAATCGGACGACTGATGACTGAGTGTAAGAGAGTGATAGAGCGAGAGATGCCTGTAAGTAGTATTATATAATGTGGTTATGTAGATACTTTTGTACTCAATGTATAAGTATTACTGTCTCCCAATTTGTGCCGCTGTGGCTTTAGCTGTTTAGGTACAATTGTAAACTTAAATAAATAAACAATAAACAACGCTCTTACAGTTATATGAAATCTTATTACAAGAAGCATAGGGACCACAAATGTACCTGAATGGGCGAATCATTATAAAACATGAGAGCTTACATCATCTCCCACAGTGCAGTAGGCGAGTTTGTCAGTCTACGCCCGAAAGCCCTAAGTAATCGCCTGGGCTTGTCGCGCTCTTGTCGCCGCCTTCCGAAGCAGCACTCTTGTCGGCGTACCATCTTCACGCACTAACTCTTACTGTTGAGATACCTTCGATAATTCTTACTACAAGAAACATAAGGACACACCAATTAAATGTACCTGTGTGGGTGAATCATTATAAAACATGAGAGCTGACATCATCTCTGGCAGAGCAGTAGGCGAGTTGGTCAGTCTGTGCGCGAACGCCACGAGTAATCGCCTGGCCATGTCGCGCTCTCTGTCGCCGCCTTCCGAAGCGGCGCTCTTGTCGGCGTAGGCGGCGAGGCGCTGCAGGTTGTGGCAGGAAACGCTGTTGCCGCAGGGCTCGGCGCCATCGTGGTCTGGAAAATATAAAATATATCGTTTTAGACAAGTTTATTAATGTATTTTGACGACCTGCCGTGCCAAGTATACATGTATAGTAATATATTATAATTATAAATAGAATAGAAGTCGGTACTTCGGTAGTGGCTCTGCCTAAAATGAAGCTGATGGTCCTGGCATTTATTTGTGTGATGATCACTGATATGTGTTTCAAAGTTTTGGGTGTTTTCTATTTATAAATATTTATACTACAGATACTATATCGTTGTCTCAGTACTCATAACACAAGCCTTATATTAAGCTTACTGAAGGGGCTTAGTCAATTTGTCCTATAATATTTATTTATTTTTATAAAAGCGTAACTTAGAAGAGCACAGAGTTTACTTTGAACACTGTGTTTGTCAGACGATGGTCACAAGTCACAGTAATAAGCTCCCTTATGAAAATTCTCTCTGAATTTAGTGAAATCTATAGTCAGCGAGAAGTAAAGCTAGAAGAAAAGTACCGAATATCTATTTAGCTCTTTACCGTTTCTAAATTAATAAAGGATTTTTAATTACATGACATGATTTCTTCTTTTACTGCTTTGATGTAATTTTATATAATAATTGTTCATATTTTACCCTTGGAACGCCATGACTATAAAATATAACGCACCATCGTAAACCTTATTAGAATGCATGAATGTCTATATTACCCTGTAACCGTGCGTGTCAACGTGTTGACGTCTTCGGCGGTGATAGGTTTAAAAGCCTTACCTTCCTTCAGTCTCAGCACAACACTATCGTCTCCCTCCGAAGTGCTAAAGTATCCTCCATTCGCCTCATCCCAGAACAACTCGTCCTGTTTCTTCTGCAGCTCGCGCGCCCAGTTCAGCCAGCAGAGGTCCAGTGATGCTTCATACAGGTCTAAGAGGCCTTTCACCAGAAACGCGTAGTCATCTAAGAATCCTTCGATCGGTTTTTCTCTGAAAATTAATGGGGAATAAAAATTTACCTTTTTTAGCACCAGACATTGTACGATGATAACAAAAATCATGACCAGGGGTGCTATACACTTTGCACTTGAAGAGACAAACTATACCTAAAACAGAAGGAGCAGAATTATAATACTAGTGTAGGGTATTTTAAGAAACATTATTTTGCATCTGAAAGAGTTCTTTGATGGCAGAGTTTTTAAAGTCTGCTTTTTGGATTTTGCGTTTTGACATCTTAAAAGTCAAATTAAGGTTATTCGCCCCATAAGCTGTCCTACAGCCTAGTAACTAATGCCTAGGACCCGCCGACGATGCCTGTCCTAAACCTACGCTAAATCTTCAAAACTAAAGAAACTATTATCATCAGATCCTCCTTAAACATTTTGCTACATTATTAGGACATAAAACTTATATTTGTACTTACATCTGAGCAATTGATCCATCATCTGCCCTGTAGCAAGAATGAAGCAATTTCTTACTTTCTGCATCATATAAGTACTTTTTAATGAAATTTGCTGTTTTGATAGCATCTTCAACATATTCCTTTTCTCCCAAACCTTGCCCCGCCTGAGCTAAACCAGAGATCATTAGGCCATTCCATGAGCACAGCATTTTGCTGTCAAGGTGTGGCCTTGGTCTCTCTTGACGGGCCTCGTACAAGATCTCAGTACATTCCTTAATCACTTTATTAAGCTGTTCCATAGACAATCCAAACTTTTTAGCCGTTTCTTCTTTACTGCCATAAACAATAAACATGTTCTTCCCTGTGAGTTCTCCATGAGGATCACTGTCTGATGAAATATTGCCATCTTCTTCAACACTGAAGTAGTGACAGAAAATGTCCATGTAGGGTATATCATTGATACTTTTCTCAATGAGGAGTGACTCAATTTCTATATATTCCCAAACACAAAATGCTCCTTCCTTCTTATGAGGAGCTCCATGCACTGGATAAGAATCAGCATCCTCAGCGCTATAAAAACCGCCTTCTAAATGTCTCAGATCTCTGTTCACGTATTTAATAATATCACGAACGACTTCAGCATAAAATTCATCTTTAGTCGCAAGATAAGCGTCCGTATAAGCGCATGCGAGTTGTGCCTGATCATATAACATCTTTTCAAAATGAGGCACATGCCAGTCATTGTCAACAGAGTAGCGAGCAAACCCACTGGAGATGTGATCATGGATACCACCCTTGGCAATCTTTGTTAGGGTGTGCAAGCACATCTCTAAGCATTGCTTTCCTACACGATTTGACTTATCTCGAGCATAGAAGTGAAAGAGGAAGTTAAAAATTGAACAATTCGGAAATTTGGGAGCCATGCCGAATCCACCAAATTGGGGTTCAAAGTTTGCAATGTATCTCTGCACACATTTGTTCCATGTCGCTTCCCCTGGTACAGAAGGCGATAATTCAGCATCTCCCTTGGATAAGTTTTGAAGAGCATCTATGATAGCAACGCCTGCCTGTTTAAATTGCTCAGTATTTTCTTTCCATTTTTTAGCAAGTGACAAAAGAATAGTTTTAAAGCCAGGACGACCATACTTGTTTTCAGGAGGGAAATATGTTCCTCCAGTGACTGGCAGCAAGTCTGGAGTGAGGAATACAGACATGGGCCAGCCACCACTGCCAGTGGTAGCTGTTATAAACAGCATGTAAACTCTATCTATATCCGGCCTTTCCTCACGATCCACTTTTATATTGATATAGTTTTCATTCATAATTTTGGCAACTTCTTCGTTTTCAAAAGATTCTTTCTCCATCACATGGCACCAATGACAAGTGGAGTATCCTATAGACAGGAATATGAGTTTGTTTTCTTTCTTGGCTTTGTCAAATGCTTCCTGAGACCAGGGATACCATTGCACTGGGTTGTGGGCATGCTGAAGCAAATACGGAGACTTCTCAGACACAAGGGCATTGGTATGTTTTGGCACTTCGATAGGATTGGATTCAGCAGTTGGTGTGGCCATTTTTATTATGTTGTCACTGAAGCTTCTTGTGAGTTGAGGGGAGACAACTGGAAGCTGATTGTTTTGACCAAATGTAGAGATTCTATAAGGAAAAATGTTTTGATTAGACTTTCATATGAAGCAATAAGAACTTGATATTAAAAAAGTAACACCTGTAGTCACCCAGACATCAAATCTTATTTGTCTATATTGGAACAGGAGACCTTTTTATAGCCCTTGGGCATCAGGGTATATCATTTTAGTGCCTATGTGCACAGAAGCCTATATGCATCTCACCAATGTGAGCATAAGTTCCTTAGCCAGTTAACCCTATCACTTTGAAATAAAGTTCAAAATCTTTATGAGAAATATATTCCCTCTGCCTACTAAAGACTTAACCTATTGTCTGTAAATGATAAGAGAAACCTCTTGTCCTGACTGAATCTATGGTCACCTTTTTATTGCATGTTTTTGCAAGGATCATGGCTTTTTTGTTTTTTCTTCATACAAAAAATACCAGTATTATTACATTCTTTTACATTCTTCGGTTTATTATTTCATTTTTAATGGGACAATCTAATAATATGAAGTTAAATGTCATGATTCAGTCCTACGTAAAGAGCAAAAAATAATTAAAAATTTTGGATATCGAGGTTTTTAAAAAAACTGTCACATTGCTAATTGAACTGAAATTCTGGCCGAGAAAGATTTGGGGATGGCCACGAAAATCCGTGAATGTGTCAGTATAATTGGTTATAATTTTATAAAAACAGGATTTATAGATCATAGTAAGTGATTTGTCACTATAATAGTGAAGTCATCTTAACTAGCTTTGATACCAAGAATTTTGATATGAAACCAAACTTCACACAGTTATTACATCATAGGGAGCGTGCATGAACTGTAGGAGGCAGCACAGGAGCCGTCAGTTTTTTGGCACGAGGCGTAAATATGATGTTTATTGTTCCGATGTAGCCCACAAGATGGCAGACCCTACTGTGCACAAGAAAACACATGACGTGTAAATGTGCATGTTTATGGTTCCGATTCAGGCCACAAGATGGCAGACCCTTCAATGTGCACGGTCCCTATAGTAAGCGGTTGGTCGATATAAACAGTCATAATAAACAGTACACTGTAGTTTGATAACAAATTAGAGATTTGTTGTACTTGTTTTCCCTATACTTATACATACTTTGATCTACTATTTATATAAGCAAAAAAGGTGTATTAGAATATTAAGTAACATAAAAAATCAAGAAAGCTGCAGACCTTACTTTAAAAAATTTAATATTTTAACTTTGCCATCCCTTTACATCTTAGAAACATGCAAATTTGTACGAAAACATCCCGACCTATACATAAAAGCTAAAGACCGTCATACTAGTAACTTGAACTTAAGATATCAAAACAAGATTGCCCTTCCTGCCAGTAATTTACAAATGAGTAACAAAAGTCCCTATAACATGTCTGTAAGAATTTTCAACAGTCTTCCTAAAGAAATAGCGATAGAATCAAAATATGATAAATTTGTAAATAGCTTGAAAACTTATTTAATAAATAATTGTTTCTATTCTTTACAAGAATATTTAGATGATAACAAATACCATAAATAGGCATAGGTATACTATAAACTACTTTTTTTGTGTATTCTGTAGTTTGTAGGTATGTTATAATTGTTTCATGTGTTAGTGTTAGATAAAATTGCAATACCCTTACAGGGTGTCATATTGTGAAACATTATATTATTCATTAAGAACATCTGTATGAACACCAATGTGAAAGCAATAAACTTTATTATTATTATTATTGTATACATAAAATTATATTTAACCCCAGTCCAGAATGTGTTTAGTTGTGCTCAGTATATTTAAAGTACCTAACTACATTAAAAAAATATAAATTGATGATCCTTTTAAACAGAAAAATATAAAAATGATAGTGCACATTTTGATAAAAAGTCATAAATTCATAAAAACACATTCTAAGTTAAGCATTCAAGGTTGTACATACTTGCATAACGTTTTTATGATGGCATGAACCTGATTACATATTAATAATGCGAGTGCCTTTCTCTTTCCTGGCTAAGCTCACATATAGTATCGCTATCATACCATGTAAACATAAACAAGGTCAATAACGATTGTCCTGCAGTCTATTTTTAAGCTGCCATAGGAAACCAGACTTATAAGAAACGCATATTTGTTTAAGTGTTGCATTTATTACCCAATCACGTACCTTTTCGACAAATTTATATCGCGTTGAGAGCACACCGGGTTCACAATATGCGGTTCCTTGGTTGTGTTTTGATTCAAGTTGATACTCTTCAATCTGTTGTCCCCTGTCGACAAACGCCGCAGCAACAACACTGCACGTCCATTAGGCATAATAAAACAAAACAATGACGATTACGGCAAAAACAATAGAGATATCATCGAGTTCTATTGCTTATATAATTTTGTTTTGATTCTGCACTGCGACAATAAATACCTACGCATAACGCGACGAAAAATTGTTGACGTTTAAGATTCAGTGTTGCTTGCTACAATAAATGTGACACATCATAGATGGTAAGATCTTATAGATGTGCAATACGGTGCACGCGTGAGGACAGGAAATACACTATGCGACAAAATTAAAAACACATTTTAATATTCCTGACAACATACTAAAAACAACCTACGTAATTTGGTCAAGTTATTTGTTGCCCGCGATAAACGAAATAAAATGAGACTGTGACAAGAACAAACAATAATAGTGCTTTCTCTGTTACTCCTACTGAAAGTTCCATAAGGGCATCTCGTTCGGTTATTTGCCGGCTCTACCATTTCATCTCTTACTAATATTTTTCACATAGCTTGGGTTCTGTGACAGCAGTTATCTCAATACAATTTCTAACCTTAAAATGGCAAATTGTATTGAGATGACAGCTGTCACAGAACTCGAGCTATGTGAAAAATATTATATTGTACCTTATACCTCTGTGTGACCATAGATGGTAGGATCGTATGTATACCACGTGCACCCATGAGAAACAGAACATACGAAATGCGACAAAATTAAAAACACGTTTTAATATTCATGACAACATACCAAAAACAACCTACGTAATTTAGTCGGGTTACTTGATACGCCATTAAACATAAACGTCTACGTTACTTAGGACTTTTTAGAAGTAGGCAGAAAGGACAAGTAAGACTATGACAAGGAAGAACAATATAGCGCTTTCTTTGTTACTCCTAAAAAGATACATAAGACTATTTCGTTCGGTCATGTGTCCCCCCCCCCCCCCGCTCATGCCTGAGGACCTACCGCGAACCACGTTCGACATGTTACCTCTCCGTCGCCCTTGTAAATTCGTACGTAAGTGTGACAGGCAGGCAACACGTCGAACGTGGATCGCGCAGCGATTAGGTTCGCGGTAGGCCCTCTGATCCAATTTAAATAATTGTCTAATTTTCTGTGGTAATTGCCAAAAATGTTCAGTGTTTTGATATTTTTGTATAGGTATGAACCATTTTTTTACATTTCAAATATTGTTTACGATGTGCTGATATTTGGTAAAGCAAAAAAATATTCTTGCCCGGGCTCGGGCCTGACATCAGGCCTGATAAAGTGTGCATGTAATTGGCACTTGACCGTAAGATTCGTTACAATCTAGGTACCTATGTGTAATCGGAGAGCTAAACTCACATAAAAATCAGCCATGACAATATTAAGCAAACTTAGTAATATTTTTACCAGCCTCTAGCACCTTGTACCGGAGAAATGGACGTCGGATCAATATAGCAAGTATGCAGACATTAAAAGTACATACTAACACTATATTATCCCATACATTTTATTCATGAGAAAATAAGTAAGGTCTGGCGGCTCTGGGATCTTGGATTAATAGTATGCTGATTGCTAGTTGCTCTAAAAAGCATGCTTAAAAGTAACACGTTCTAAACACATACATGCTAGTAGATAGCATTTGCATGTAGCAGCTGCCATACTAGTAACTAGCATGTGTCACCGAACCTTTATACAAGTTTCTTGAGCTCTCGCCTATGATAACTTGAACTTGATAAGATAAGCATGCGATTTTAATATTTCTTTACAGTACATATGGTTGCGTTACTTTAGTGCGGGAATAAGCGCTTTCTGGTGCATATATGTCGAAAATTTAAAGGGCCATATGTACTGTAATGAGTTATTCGCAACTCGTGTCAAGTTAAAACACTCCCTTCGATGGTGTAATTGATCACCAATTCACCACTCGTTGCGAATTTCCTACGTTCCGCACTTGTATCGTAAATAGCTATTATGAGAGCGCCATCCATTAGCACAATCGGAATAAGACCAACCTCGAAATATCTGGAACAGTCCTGGGCGGCTACCGGGAAAATCGAAATTCGTCTATTGCGGGCATTTTTCTCTGTCACTCTAATGACGTCTTACTAAGAGTAAAAGAGAAAAGATCCCCGCAATTTGCGAATTTCGGTTTTCGCGGTAGGCCCCCTGAATTTTGGTATGTATATGTTATGGACCAAGTGATAAATTGGGCATTTTTCATAATGCCCGGGCCTTATGAAAAATTCCCAATATGAGATGGCAATGTGATAATAAATATGCAAATAATTAAAATGCCCGGGCATTATACATACTGCCTCTCACTTATTGGGCAAAGTAATAAAAAAACATTTTTCAATACTATTATTTTTAATTTTAACATTATCTGAGATAGTCTCATTATTTTGACATTATATTTTAGACCGTTGCATAAAACCTACAGTTATTATTATTCTATAAAAATATCAACCGGTATAGATCGTTTCATTCGCGAAGACGCGTGCCTTGACTGACACTTGACAATACGATTCAAGCGTGATGTTAGTGATGCTTGTCAAATCTGCGCGTCATCGTGGATAACACGAACTCACCTTATAGGGACCGTGCGCGTTGGAGGGTCTGCCATCTTGTGGCCTGAATCGGAACCATAAACATGCACATATACACGTCACGTGTTTTCTTGTGCATAGTAGGTTCTGCCATCTTGTGGACTACATCGGAACAAAAAACATTTTTTTTTTATTAAAAACTGATCGGCGATTGGCTCTAGTCACACCTGATGGAAAGTGAAGACAGGGCCTAAGATGGAGCTCACCGGTTCAGTATAGTAGCCTATTCACTCTTGCTTTAAAGAGACCGAGGTCATATTTATCAGGGAATACAGAGGGCGGGAGCGCATTCCATTCTTTAGCCGTCCGTAACAAAAAAAAAGTGGCTGTGACATAATCGGACAGACAGACGGACATGACGAATCTATAAGGGTTCCGTTTTTTGCCATTTGGCTACGGAACCCTAAAAATCACATTTACGCCTCGCGCCAAAAATCTGACGGCTCCTGTGCTGCCTCCTACAGTTCATGCACGCTCCCTATTGTAGTTATTGTACATAGAGTAACTGAGTACTGAGATTGTTGTATGCCGTGTTTTAACTTATTTGTAATATTAAAAAGCTGTTATTTCACATCCACTAGTTTATTCATTCGTGATACCTCGTTATCATTGCCACGGTGTAGGAGTACCTAATTTCATTAGGGTTTAATCCATGTTTTAATATTAAATGCTATGCTCCTCACCGGACTCTACGGTGATGTAGGGAGCCAAAATCTCAAAACACAACTTTGCTATTTTAACAGTCTAGGCGTCAGAATTTATTATCTATCTCTTCTTCCTCGCGTTGTCCCGGCATTTTGCCACGGCTCATGGGAGTCTGGGGTCCGCTTGGCAACTAATCCCAAGATTTGGCGTAGGCACTAGGTTTTATAAAAGCGGCTATTAGGCCTTGTTGCAGGGATTAGCCGGTTTCCTCAAGATGTTTTCCTTCACCGATAAGCAACTGGTAAATATCAAATGATATTTCGTACATAAGTTCCGAAAAACTCATTGGTACGAGCCGGGGTTTGAACCCGCGACCTCCGAATTGTAAGTCGCACGCTCTTACCGCTAGGCCACCAGCGCTTGAAGAATTTATTATCTATAAAATCTATAAATTTATATTTATTCTGTATTTATAACGCGGTTATCACACGGATGCGTATTCAAAAACCGCTGAGGTATGTGTGAGTGAGGCAGCATTATGCACGTATATAGCGTACACGTACACCGTACATACGCGATGCCGTTCCTAAAAGCTTACAAGGATTCATGGGAGCACATTAAACCTACCTTACCATATATCACACAACTACATGATGATTTTGTTATGTTCTACGATACGCAGACTCTGAGGGATGTAGGTCACACTAAAGAACATTTACTATGAGCACCCAACCAACAAACCAACCAACCAACGAAATCAGCTGTTCCATAGAAAACATTGACATGTGATTCACCGAGACGGCAGTTTTTTTTTGCACGATTTCGGTGTTGGTCCTATACTATACGTATGACCCACACGATCACCCTTCAGAGTATGGTCAGACATAACAAGATCAGCTTGTGGATACAGAGTAAGTAGAGTTATTATGGCTGTGGTATTCTTTATAGTCCAACCAATGGCCGCTGGGACAAAGCTTATTGAATGGCGACTGAAAAGTGAAACAATCAGCAAGAGAAGGCCGCCAACTAGGTAGACCGACGACCACGTTAAGATCGCAAGAAACAGTTGGATGAGAACAGCGCAATGCCGGTCATTGTGGATATCCTTGGAAAAGACGCAGAAGGAGCAGTGGATGATACTTAACTTAAGCACTTTGGATTGCCTCGGCATATAATGCAGATGGCGTGCTATCCTACTTCATATAATAATCTGATGATGATTAAGATTTAGGTAAGTGATATGGTTTTCTTATTACTTCGGTTCCGACGTATACTGACCCGTGTTATATAAACTTACCTAAATAATTCATACAATGTACCTGAATTAAAACATAGGTGTGGACTAGGCTCTAGAAAGGCCTTCACATTTGCTAGTTTTGCTTCCCACTCACCCTACTAGGCTAAGAACCTTTTGAGGCATTCAATCAGCACGTTCAAACTTTCAAAGGCAGCTTCCTCATTTAATGCTCGCAGTTTTACGAATAACCATCTAAACCTCACCTACAATCCAATAATGCCCTTGAAAACGAAACTGTTTGCACCATTAAACTAGGCTTAGATTAGAATTAACGCGAGCTTTGCGGTAGGCGTTTGCGAAAGTTAGGATGAGTTTTTCCCATTCGGGATTCACGCATGCGCTGAAACCGAGACGCCATTCTCACTTTCACTGCACCACAACGTGAGATGTTTTGACGTATGAAAGTCTGGCTGGTTGGAACGTAATGTGTTCTTGACACGAAACGTTAATTCGGGAATGAAACCCGGTGTGAACTTAGCCTTATGATAGTGAAGTGTTATAGATTAATTGAGACTGGTGAGTGTTGGTGTTTTTTGGTTATGTTGGTGTTAGAGGCCGTTGCCTTTTCAAGTAAACAAGTGCATCTTGTGATAATATCTGTAAGTACTTATCAAGATGCTTCGCTTTGTAAATTTTATATATGCCTAGTAGTTTCCAAGAGCCGGACAAAAAATACCTAGGTAGGTATTTATTTCAAGTCAGCGGTACAAATAAAATGATTGTAAATAAAAATCGTTTAACATGAAACGTATAAATTAAAACACATTGAAACCGTAAACATAGCTAAGTCAGGGTTGATTTGTACCGATAATTAATTATTGTAATTATTTAGCCGGTAAAAACATCTTTTCGCGAACGCTGGCCGCAACCTACCGCGTAAATGCACGTGCACTACAACCGTTTTAAACGAAAGAACGTTGTAAACTGGTAATTGCTTCATATAAACTTATTACATTTTGGTTCTGTATAGTTTATGGTTTATCGTAAAGTGGGGTAGGAACCTGCCGGTTGCCATGGCGACGCCAGAGGGTTGAAGGTCCGGAGGGCTTTGCTCCCCCTCAGCTGATTGGCTATCTCGCTGTTCGGGTTTGCTTACCTATAACGATATTGTAATGCAATTAAAGGCCATGACAGGAGACCGGCCAGTTAATTGATTGCCATGATGTGACATTGCATGTGAGTTTATAATTTAAATGTAGAATAGGTAGGTACATTGGGATCTCGCTTGAGGCGGTAGTGTGATGCATTGATAAAATTCCGTATAGCGGATGTTTGCAAAAATCCCCTTTGAAAGTTAAAATAGGTACTTCGCTTATATTATTACTATTGGTAGGTACCTTCTTATCCTGATAGGCAGGAAGTACCTCCGGCAAATCGAATAAAAACATTGATGAACGCCATCAGTCAATCGAATTTGTAAATCTTAAGGGTGCGCCATTGTGATAGTATTTAAAATATACTAAGTATTTAAACAATTAAAAATATCATAAGTATCATGACATAATATAATTTATAAAGCTTATATGCAATACATGTGGCTTACTCATACCGCCCCATAATAACCTACTTCACAGGCAAACAAGAAGCTAGCGAATCAAAAGGTCCTTTCAATAAAACAAACATTTGGTACCCCTCAAAGAAAAGTCAAGCACCCTAGACGGCCCTACGCTACGCAAAATCATTAAGACGTTATTCGCTATTTATGGAGTCTTATAAAAAGTCGGCGTGTTTCGCATTATTAATTATTTTGTGATCACAAGTTCCGAAAGAGTGCTTACTTGATACCTAGGTTTGTTAAAAATAATATAAAATTCGCACTTCGCTTTTATTACAACTACCTTATCTACTATACAGGATGATTCAGGAGACGTGAGCAGGATCAAGCCTGCATATTCGGTAAATTATCAGCAACTGTTTCGTACCAGTATTTGTGAGATTAACGTTAATTTAATTTTTACTGTTCAAAAAAAAGAGTTTTATTTTATTTACGATATTTATGGTCACCCTCTTTGTTTTATCCATAATAAGTGACAAATTGAATGTCATCGGAGTCTGGTTACTTTTATAAAATCGTATCTCACTCAAGTGTGACATTTTATTTTCTTCATAATCAAAGTGCTGTCATAACGGTTAAAGAGGTTTTATCTTTGTTAATTAAGTGTTGTAGGGTGTCCATGATTGTAGATAATCAAATTTGTCCTTAAGAAAAAGTTAAATAACAGATAAAAAGCGTGATTGTTTTACTTAAATATGATGGTGAACGATTCATTAACATTTACTGATTGTGTAGGCTTAGTCCAGCTCACGTCTCATGAATCACCCTGTATACAGGAGGGGGTATGCTAAAGGGAAGAACCTAAACCAAATTGTAATATGGTCAGTAATGAGTATTGTTGCTATTAGTATCTATAGTCCTCATCATCGTTTTCGATGACGCCGACCCTAAGTAAACATTATGGACGTTGTCTAGCATGCTCTTAAATACTCTATTGCACACATGATAATAAAGTTGCCAGCTGCGTTGAAGTAGTGATTATATGCTCTTTGGGTAGGAGGGCTTGGGTCTCTCTTTCAGTCACTGGCGTTTTATGTCTAGGCTAGTGAGGCGGTCATCTTCAAATGTTTTGACACCGATATGGAAGGTAGAACGCCAAAAAGACCTCCTTCGAGCAAGCTACTCCCAATGCTCAAGGTCGTTGGCGCAAGCGCTTAGATGCCGTTTGAGCACGTCCTTGTAGCGCAGGTGCTGAGCACCGTGCTTCCGCTTACCCACCGCCAACTCAGAGTAGACAACAGCTTTAGGTAAGCGGGGGTCATCCATTCGAAGGACGTGCCCGGACCACCTGAGCTGCTGCTGCATTAGTAAGGCCTCCATGCCATACATTCTGGTCCTGCCAATTGATCCTGAGTATAGACCGCAGACACCTCAGGTGGTAAGTGTCCAGTTTCTTTATGTCTGTTTTTTAGAAGCACCATGTCTCTGCTCCATATAAAAGGACAGGAATGATTAGCGCCCTGTAAACGCTAATTTTTGTCTCGAACTTGAGATCATGGGACCTCCAGACGCGATCTGTAAGTCGTCCGAAATTAGCAGCGGCATTGGCGATATGTGAAGGTATCTCTGAGGCCAGGGTGTTATCACGCTGGATAGTGCTCCCAAGATATTTAAAGTGTAAGACCTCATCCAGAGGTCTCCCATCTAGTATTAGTATCTAAGTATGTACATAATGTACCTACATATGCTTCGTATACGAAGCTTTTACCCCGATTGTTCTTCTAGGTAACTTAACGTGGTGCTATTTGTACCCCGAACTCACTAACGATATAGCTACTACATTATTCCTAAACATCCTTACCCCAGAATAATTGAAGCCCTGTAACTCAAGTTGCTGCAATGAATGACCAACTTACCCTTATTTATTGCGGAGGTACAGTACCGTACCTTACTTTACAAATTTGCTTATTATTTATTAAACTTTTACTTATTTTAGAGCACAACGGTGTCTGAGGATGGGGTAGGATGGAATATAGGGATGATTTATATTTTATACTGTTTTTATGGCTGAAATTTTCTGAATACTGTCACCTCTGTACTCCCTATCCTGTAAGAGGTACAATGGGGCCTAGTTAAGATGACAATTGGTAGAAAATACCAACCAAAACTAAAATAAAGAATGGAAATAGTCACATGAATTTTCGTGGATTCTGTAGGAATCGTTTTGAAACACTTTATTGCACGAAACAAGTAGATAACAAAGAGATAATACCAATGTGTACAGAGGTGAACTTATCCTTTTTAAGGGATCTTCAAGGATTTTTTCTTTAAGGGTCTTTCTTTTTCTGATATCTCATCCATTACATATTTTTCTTTTTGTTTGAAGTTTATCGATGTACGATTGTCGCCTTGGCTAGGACCCCGGTTCTCAGGTCTTTAAAAAAAACTGCTAATTTATGTAATATTTTTGAAGAAAACACTGGCGAGTGTCCAAAAATCAATTAAAATTATTATTTGTTTCAGATGTGCCACATTTCAACCATAGCTTTTTAGGGAAATAATGTGCCTTAAAATCATCCTCCAAATAGTAAATTACTTTAGGATCAGATCTTTTATACCTACCCATTAATTTAACACCAGGCCAAATTCAATGTCCAGCGACAGTACCATCCAGAACATACGTATTTCGTGTTCACGAGAAGCTTCTGTCCATAAAAACTAAATGTATTATTAAATTTATAGGAACGCGAAAATATACAACTAAATTAAGAGCATGAATATAAAATCCAACACTGCCTTATCGAATATGTAGAAATGGCAAGTTTATGAGAGCGCTTTAACATATTTTTAGTAATTCTACTTTACGAATGCCAAAATACTTGTTGCCAAATTGCCAAGCGCTGATGCTGCCACGTGGAAACCTCATTCGGGCCTAAATCCAGCGCTACAAAATAAAATTCCAATCTAATATGAGTAAATATGCCGCGCTTTTAAATAAATAACCGCATCTAAGCCAAGACTCGCACCAATACTATTCCAATCAGTTCTGGAATAAAAGGACCATAGTGCAGTGTGAATGAGGGAATGTCAGTGTGGGTGGGAAGCGGCCGCGCGGGCGGCGGACTCGCGCCGCCCGTCACCACAGCCCCGCTGCTCTCCACCAATACGTCCATGGAGTCCGGGATCGAGGCCGGAGTCCTACCCACGGTCACCGGCTCGCTGGCCTCGGCACGGGATTCGCTGGGCTCGCTGTCGAGAGCTGCCGAGCCGCTCTATGATACGGATCATACGGATCTCGGCTCGGAGTTGGACGAGGCGGAGATCCGAAGGGAGTTGATGCATGACGTAAGTATACCTGTTACGAATATCAACTCTTATTTTCTCTCAAACCCTCTCAACAAAAATATTTCTGTATCAAAAAACCTGCCTATAATTATTGACGCTGCGACTGCGACTATTTGCACTACACCGCCAATGTTCCTGGTATTTCTCAGTATTTTGCATTTTCATCAGGATTTTTCATTGAATTATATGTCTATTATTATTCTATTATTAAATTATATGTGGAATTTTAAAATAATTTATTTTAATTTTTTCAGAAATGGCGGTTACTCTTTGATAGGGTAAGTTACCGTTTAATTAATGTTTTATTCCTGTTACCTTTACTTAATCTTAACAATCATATAAGCTTAAAACAAATTAAAACTCACAGAGTGCGAGGCTAAACGCGAACTTATTGTGCTTTCAACACATCAGAAGCAAAATTCCCCACACTCTTTTGTCAAAATTCACATTAACGATGCCGTTATGTTAGGTGTTTCACGTATAATGTATTAGAAGAAACAATTTATATTCATGTTCGCACGTGAGACGGAAACATGTATTCACACACGTATTCGCATTGCCTTAGGACAACTACTACATTTAATCCGGTCTCTGAGTAAGCAAGATGTAACGAATTTTAGGGTCAAACTACACTGAGAGCTCCCAAACAAGAAAAAGCGGCCAAGTGCGAGTCGGACTCGCGCATGAAGGGTTCCGTACAATTTAAGACGTATTAAAAAAAATCTTACTAGATCTTGTTCAACATTTTACCACTTTGGACACACATTTTACCACTTTGGAAGTGTCTCTCGCGCAAACTATTCAGTTTAGAAAAAAATGATAATAGGAACCTAAATATCATTTTTGAAGACCTATCCATAGATACCTTACACGTATATGTTTGATGAAAAAATTTTTTTTAATTTTATGACGTATTAAAAAAAAAACTACTCACTAGATCTCGTTCAAAACAATTTTCGGTGGAAGTTTGCATGGTAATGTATATCATATATTTTTTTTAGATTTTTCATTCTGTTATTTTAGAAGTTACGGGGGGGGGGGGGGGACACATTTTACCACTTTGGAAGTGTATCTCGCGCAAACTATTAATTTTAGAAAAAAATGATATTAGAAACCTCAATATCATTTTTGAAGACCTATCCATAGATACCCCACACGTATGTGTTTGATGAAAAAAGATTTTTTGAGTTTCAGTTCTAAGTATGGGGAACCCCCAAAATTTATTGTTTTTTTTCTATTTTTTTGTAAACATCCTAATGCGGTTCATAGAATACATCTACTTACCAAGTTTGAACAGTATAGCTCGTATAGTTTCGGAAAAAAGTGGCTGTGACAGAATCGGACAGACAGACGGACATGACGAATCTATAAGGGTTCCGTTTTTTGCCATTTGGCTACGGAACCCTAAAAATGCTTTATGAGTAGCTAGACGGGAGATGCGTTTCAGTGACAACCCGGTACTTCATCATCATGATATCTTTATCTTATTTTATTTCGCTACCTTTTTACCCCATAGTTTGAAAATAATGTACGGTTCGATTCCAGCAAATGAGTGGAAGATTTATCCGAGGAAACAAAAAAATCACTACACGAACTTGTAAGTAAAGGCTGTCTTTATTCATCAAGATCTGAAAATTTGCGTTTTAAACACAGAAGAGTGACAAAGTAATTTGTAGCAAATATTGAGTTGTTTCCTTTACGTTGGCTGGTGGAATTTATTTTAGAGTGATTATTTTGAATGATTAATATGTATTTCATTTATAATGTTTTACAACTTTTACAATGAGTATTTTCCACGAGTTTGTGTGGTGAAAATGTTGTTTCACTCGGTGGCAAAGTTTGTTTCACCCTCGTACCTTGAATCCTCGTGGTTCAATTTTGGTAGGTATATTTCGCTTTGGTATCTTATCAATATTAGGACGAGGAGTACAACATTAAACAACAACTTTACCCCCTTGTAAAACAAATAACTATTGTTTCGCGATTACTTTCGCCTATTTACTCTTCCAAAATCCGAATTATTTTTTCTTAATATTTTTACGTAATAGGTATATTACCTGTTGTTTTTTTTCGCTAGATGTCAGTGGTGCTAATTTATATATATATGTTTAGTGTAGGTAATGTAGTAATGTACCAACGTCCATAATTAATTATCGACAAAATCCGAACATACCTACTTACTTAAAACTGCATGGTTTTGTGCAGAAAAATTATTTATACGGGGTATGTTCAAATTGTTCCAGTTTTTGATAAAGATACAGTCGCAAATTAGATACTAAATAATTCTTATTTTTATGGATTATATCTCAAATTTCTTTTAAACGCTTTATCTGAAATTAAAAGCTTAAAGCTTAGAGCTTTATTATGTTGGTCCGTCGTTTAGATAACAACACCTGTTTTAGCAGGTCCAGGTATAAAACACCTAACGCCTAAGGCATATCAATTAAAGATAAAATCGTTGAACTTTAATTCACAGCTCCCGTTCGCCGTAAAAATGTAACTAACGCGTGATAATTCATAAAAACTGTCGTTTATGATACAGAAACAAATTTCGGGGAATGTTCTTTTGGTTGATTAAAATGTATGGAAGCGAAGTAAACGTGATAAAGGTTAACGCACACTTATCAATTCTGCTTCTGGGTGCGTAGCTAACATGGCAATGTCACTGTTGCATTAGTGCGGAAGCACACACAAAGCGTTTCGTTGTCGTGGCGCAAGCGATTCTCACTTTGGCTAGGGACCCTAATCGTCAAGGCATGGTCAAGGCTATTTATATTTATAACAGCATGTGCATACACACAAAATTAGCTTAGGTGAAACTGTAGCGCGAAAGAGACACACCAAAATTATTTTACTCGTAAGATGCACAATCTACATAATGGACTTACAACAAGCTGACACTACCTTGAGCAGCGTTTTTAACTACCTACTCTCACTACTTGCACTTGCTTTGCTGAAGCAAACACACCGTAACTGCGTGCAAAATGGTGTGCTGAGGGCGTGTTGTGTTTGCCAAATCGAGCAGGGTCGTGGCAGTAACCTTGCAGTAGCCACATCGAGACAAGCTAAGTGCATTCCTGTTCGAGCTTAACTTAAATTGACTGTCTGCAGCAAGTCATTTTCTTCTATTCATAAACGCCCTACAATACGCAATTACCATTTTGACATGTATTTGTATGAAAGGGATAAAACATAAATTAACTAATTGGGGCTTGTAAAGTTGTATGAATAAGGGGGTAATTCACCTGTGTGCGATAACCTTATAAAGAAACAAAGGGCGGTAGCGCCGAACATCAAAAGCCGTGCGGTCACGTAGGGGACATTTCAGATAATACCGGCTGAAGATAGGGGCGCTTACGTTTTGTCTTTTTTAAATTATGCTGTTACAACAGAATCATGTGCGAAGTTATGGGATTTAGGGGAAGGTGCGTGCTCTGTGTGGATGATCTGGCTAGATATTCACAACGGGTTTGTGAGTGTAGGTGTTTGACTTTCAAGTCAGATCAGCTTTTTTTCGATCTGACAAAACAATAAGGCCGGCGCCCCACTGCAGCGCACGCTATGTACACGACCCACGTTCCTATACAAAATTTCGTGGGCTTGCCCACGGTTTGTATTAAACCGTGGGCCGTGGATGTCGCGTGCGCAGCAGTGGGGCGCCGGCCTAACGCTAGTATGATTTTTTTACGAAATTACGAAAATAAATATGAGTTATATAATAAATATGACGTTACGGGTAAATTACTTACCTAGGTACTCTTTGTGGTTCTTTAAGATTTTTTTAATAGAAATAGTGTAAAGAATGCCTCATGAACATAGCCCGGTTTTTCATCGCATTAATTAAATGCATGTTATCGATCACGTCTTGTTGACGAACTATTTTAATTATGATAAAATAGGGATTCCTCCTTGAAGTAAATCATATTTATTAAATGCGTTTGCTCTTTCATAACCTACTGGCACACCTTTTTTATTTTTATAGCGACTATATAAATTCAACATCTAATAATAGATCGAGTCTTTCTGATAATTTATACAATTACATCGAATAAATACGATTACAATATGTACATATTTTACGATTACATATAAATAGGTTATGTGATACATCATTATTTTATCGATACCAGCTTGTAGGTTAGTTTTGTTTGTCTTCGCACTATTTAAACATCGAACCAAATTGCACCAGTCAAACCGGGGTACGCCATTGAATGGTGTGAAATAATATATTTCAAATGGAGACCGTGCATGTCCGGAGGTATGCCATCTCGTGAACTGAATCGAAAACGAAAACAATTCACGCTTCTAAGCAGGTGCTGCCCCCTTATTACTTCACGCTGGCTTTATTTCGCATAGTAGGGTCTGCCATCTAGTGGCTTAAATTTAAAAATAGAAACTTGACATAATGCTTCGTGCCAATGAATAGCGAGCTTCTGTGCTGCCGTCTAAAGTTCATGAACGCTCCCTATACCTACAATAAACTATACAGGCAACATCCCTACTTAGACCTAGATTTTTTTACGAGTATATTTAAGAGGGAAGAATAGCTTTTCGAATCTAACGAAATAACGGTATTTTTTCTTTGAAATTCCATTTCGGAAGAAAACGTTTTCCAGTTACTAAATCTTAACAAATCACTTTGATTTTGATGTCGATCGCTTCAGCATAATAGGTTTATAGGTTTCGCTTTTTTTATTTATTTTTTGTTTTACAAATTTTGTAAAAAAAGGAAAACCCTTTAACCTAGTTTTTCATTGTGTCGATAACATACCAATACATCATGGAATGGAATGGAAAATATGTAGAAGTGGAAAAACGTTTTCTCTTTTTGTATGGACGTTTTGGTAGTTGTATTGATGCGCTCGGTAAGGGCGGTGAATAACATTCACCGCCGTTTGTGGACGTGACGATAGGTGTCGCGTAGTGTTCTTATATCCCGCAGTCAGCAATAACAGTATAACCCGCTTAAGACGATTCTGAGGGGACCCAGCAAAACAAACTATGTATTCGAATTTGTTTTTGGAAAAGCTCAACTTTTTAATTAAATTATTATACACACCCAAGCAATGCCAAAGTGCGGCAAATTTATATGAAAATATGACGTGCAAAATTAGCTTAGATTTTTGGTACAAGCTTTGATCGCTGACTGTACTTTTCATCCCACAGGCATCTAATACTCATCGAGACAATTATAAAAACGCCAAACACAATTAGGTTGCGTTATTTTATCACAGAGTGCCTATGGCTACCTCCCGTCTCCATCATCAGATCAGTTCGATAGTACCATTGTCTTGTTTGAGCTCAATCGGAAATCGAGAAGTCAGTCAAATGTAGCTCCCATGATTTGACCCACACATACATACAGTCAAGTATAAAAATATGGGTGTACACATCTTACTCAAAAATATGTCCCATAGCATCTCATTCCAGTGTAATAAGAGCGTAGTACCATATTTATGAGACGATTTTGACTGTACATACTAACAGCAAGTTAAACAGAGCTTGTAAAAAGGTCCATTGCACTTCAAGGGGTGTCGCATGACCAAACCTATAAAAACTTATAAGACTTCTATTTTTGAAGACCGTCAAACCTTTTTAACAAGTATTTTAAGTAAACCTCGGTAGAGAGAGCATTTTACAGCCAGAACGTTTGCGTACCGTACTGCAATGCGAAATGCATATGATAGAAAGTTTATATCAATTTATGTATAACATAATTATTTCGTCATTACTATCACCACATGAAATGGTGATTTCACATTTCACATTTGCCAATAAAATAATGACGAATGGGCCTCTGATACTTTTTTATTGATTATATAACAGTTCACAAATATAATTTACAGTACATATGGTGCTACTATTCCGCAATAGTGCGTAAATTAGCACATTATGTAACTGTGTCGAAACTTTAAAGAGCCATATGTACTGTACAACTTTGTACGATACACGTCCGAATAGGTGCGATACGGTGCGAATAAATAACTATTTCATTACAGTTTGACCCTGAAGGCTTTGGCGAGATCCCGTGGCCCGACTTCTTGGTGACACTACAGAACCCTGACTTCAAAGCGCAGGTGCCGCCCCACAAACAAGAGGTACAGTCAGCAAAATACTATCTTAGATAACGAGCACCAAAATAACGTCAACCTCTCTGAGGGCGTAGCCAAAGTGACAATTGCATCGGATGGCAGACGAAAACCCAACAAACATTATACCGTCAGTTACAGGCTTCTTTAAAACTTTAATCTTTTGAACGGCGTTATAATAATCTCAGTTATAGCTTGGAACGTTATAGAGGAGTTAAGAAATAAATTCCACTCCAACAGTGGTTCTAGAGCTACAATGGATGATGTTATGCAGAATTGAGAGTAATAATAGTGTTAATTACAGCTACTGGAGTCAAGCTTTATAGCTTTAACCTGTTTGTAACACTTAAATCTTTACAACAGCGCCCGCTGACACTTACTGATGTTTATTGTTACTTAATGGTTACTGTGAAGTATCTTATATATCTTTAGGTGTTGTGATAACTTTAAGCTGCAGGCATGGGTTGCATAAAAGAGTTAGTCAAGTGTGTCGTAACACCAGATACTAAAAGCGTTGCATAACTCTCTATGTATACTAAAGACTGCACAATACTCTCGACTAAAGATGCTGTATCTCAAAAAGTGTAAATGATGCGTTAAGGGAGAGCTAAAGCTGTAATAGCAAGTTCGCCATTGTTTTAGTAAAGTAACCTAAAAATGTACTTGTTTGATCAATATTTATGTACAAAATACTCCATTAATAATTTTTATTTTATCATTCTATCGATGCCACGTAACTTTACTTGCCAATGGCCGACAAAAAGAACAAGTTGCTGATAAAACTTTAAGGCGTCTATTTTATTAAGCATAAGTTTTACTTTAAATCTTTAATTAATCCGGAGCGCGTTAAAATTAAGATGGAAAACATGGTATACACTTACCGTAAAATCGCAGGCGCAGCACTTTTTCACTTTTCACACGATAAAACTTCTTCTTCCTAATAAAAACTTGCGAGCAGATCGCCATTAAATGTTGCTGTGATAAGTTTTATTTTCTTTGTATCATTTATTTTATAAGTTTGATCGTTTTGGATTTCTTTGAAGCTAATACATAAAAACAGTACAAAAAGAGTTCTCAAAAAGCGGTCACATATTTAATTGAGAATGTTTTAGATATCTAGTACGCGTTAAATCGTTAACCCACTCTCTCTTATAGGTTTAACAAGTTTAAAATTCTTAACTGAGGGTTGTCTCACACCTATTGTGTTAGCTAATGATTCTATGAGAACGTAGAACCGGCTAAAGTAATAGCTGAGGGTGAATTAACTCCCTTCTAAGTACTTCTAACCCTTAAGTAACACTGTTGTATAGGCTTCCTGACACCTTTACCTGTAAAAAGTGGGGCCTGATTAGTGGTTATAAGGGTGGTATAGAGTCCTCTACCAACCTACTACAGGTATTCTTAACACTCTTAATTCTCAAATGAGAGCATTATAACAGTGATATGTAGGCTATTTTGACGCTGTCATGTTAGTTGGGAAGCCACGTGACTATTTCCATACATTATTTCAGTTTCGAATGGCCTTTCCTACCAACAAATTGTCATCTTGGTTAGGTCCCACCTAACAATCTGTAGCTGAATATGTTCTGTATCTCCCTTTTCAACTCTTCTAACTTGTGTGTATGTTTTATTTTAGCTACTTTGGATATACGTGTTTCAGATTTTGTAAGAAAAAATGTTTTTATTTTCAGATCCTTCTGGATAAAGCTCAGACTGCAACTAGTGACTCCATCACGTTTCAGGAGTTCGTCAATGTGGTAAGTAAGATTGTATTTTTTTACCTAACCGACAAACTAGGGAGTGAGGCGTATTCCAACTTACAGTCCTGTAAATTAGTCAAAGGATGTTGTAAGTCAACTGTGTAAGTGACGATATGGTTTGTTAGACAGTTATGATCCATATCTATTTATTCATATTTTGTGCGGTATTCTGACTTCAATTAGTTTGGCTAAAGAACGCGGCTCTTTTGTCGCTCTGTCAGATTCAGCAAATTCAATCAATTAACTACATACATACCAACCTATAACTCAAAACTCAGGAATCGCTGAATATAATAAATACGAATTCCTTCTTGTATATTATAGGACAAATAATAAGCTGAGATTGTGATCCTATAAATAAAGATAGGCATTTATTATGGAATCACGGCGTATTTATATGTGTGGCGCGCCGCGCGGGCGTCCTTTGCCTTCGCAGTGGGTTAGGTTATGTCCCACTGGGCCCACCATACAAGACAACTAAATTAAGATGCGACGCCGATTACGCTCAGCTCGCGCGCGTCCGAACGCACCTCGAGTCCCTAAAAACATTTCAACACGAATAATGTCCATTAAACCTCTCCTTAATACGTGACAAGGAAACCCAAACGCAAACGAAAAAGTTAAACCAAAGTTTCGACTCGTACCCGAGACCCTGCCCTTATCTGGTTCTTATTGTCGCCTCTCGAAAGACGATAAGGCGCGCACGATTTATTAGGTGGGCATTTTATTTTTGTACCATAAAATATATATTATCTTAAATGCGTATTAACACTGACCACCGTCGTTTATTATTAACGATGAAGTCTATTTCGTTTTTTCGGTTTGATAAAGAGCTAAATTGAAGCTAAAGTACACGGAGATATGAGATAAGTTTGAGTAAATTTTAATTATATGATTCATATTGAATCTCTTAATAAGTATATTACGGAGAACGAATACTGCAAGCAATATTGCATTTGAATCGAAAGCTTTCTGTCATTTATCTATTTTTGAGTACACAGTTTACATGTATGTACTTAATTTATTTCTAGCCCAGAGACGAACTTTAAGCCCACGTGCTTTAATATCGGTACCTACTCCATACCGTTACTCTCTTGATCATGTATGGACTGTATGCTTATCTTAACTGAATAAACACACTAAATCATTGATTACTCATTTACTTTTAACATCAATCGACCTTCACCAGGATAAAAATAAGAAAAATAATAAAGTAAATAAACTTAATCAAAATTTATGAGCTTTTTAAAATAATTAGACGATCATTAACCCTCATATATTAGTTTAATGCACGAACACGTCACATGAGAGCAGACCCTTCATTAATAATTCCACAGATGTATATTTTTATAACATTTGCATAAAAGAATCTTAAGAAGCAGTTTTCTGTGTGCCCAATGTGGATCATGAGTTATGGTGCGGTCCTGTGCTTTTATTAATTAAGATATTAAGTGCCTACTTAAAGCGTCAACTTACATTTATTACGGTGCTGTTTTAAAATGTTTATTTTTGATTTGTATGATGATATTATTTTTTGTTCAGGCTATCTTTATCAAAGTATCAATGTGTTAATGTATTAAGAAAAGTGCACTTTATATTACGTTTCTTTTTGTTTATACACCGTGGGCATTTAAAACCCGACAGATTTTAACCAAGCATTCCTGAGGCCATAAGGAGCAAAAATATGATATCAGTTTTGGTGAAATTCGGTTTTTTTGCCGAAAAAAATTTTCTGCACACGATACATTATTTCTTTTTACCTATTGGCGAAAAAAAACATTACAACGAATAAGTAAAGTTTTTTTACTTATTCACAGGTACAAATTGCGAGTTTCCTTTAAAACTTTAATGTATGTCAGTAGGTATGTGTAAACAAATTTTCACAAGAATTGTCATCTCTTACACAAGACCGATATCAAAAAATCTTGTATGACATTTTAGTCTCTAAATGCGGTCAATAATATAGGTACCTTTAAAATCTGTCCGATTTTGCCAGCCCACGGTGTATAAATAAAAGGCAGCAGGCAAATTTCACTTTTCAAATTGCACGTTAGTAGTTAATTTTGTTATGGTGGAATTAAATGATAATTCAGAATATTCAGACCTCTCAATACGGTTTTTTTTTCGCCATTAACGAAAGCGCGACCTTTTAAATAATGCATCTATTTTGTGTTGACGTGAGGTAACGTACACAAAGTTATTACTGAAAAGCTCCGTACAATAGGCGCATCGTCACCGCCTCACAATAGGTATTTAATCCTCAACCTAAAAACGTTTTGCGTACAATTGTATGGATTGTCGTAAATCAAAATTAAATTCGATGTATAAGAGACAAGGGACAGTGGTCGTGGGCGTCCCTGATGCGGCATTCTTATGCTAATCCACTCGGAGCACCACATTCGAACGGGGTGGGCCAAATTGTTATTTATATTGTCACCTCGCGCCTTTTTATATACGGCTAAAGTACTGGCTGACTTCATTGGCCGACCGAAAGCTGGGTGACTAGACACTAAAAATATTCTTCGCTTTGCCTGCTTTAGACATTTCGGCAAATAGTCGTTTTTAGAACTGGGGGCCTAAGAACCAATATGCTAGTCGTTGATTGAAAACGCCATTGGAACATAAATGATGTATGGAAATAACTACGTGACTTTTTATTGCATCTATCACACCGATATATTTTTTCGATGTGAGATTGTCATGTTTTCTAGGCCCCCCTAATACTCAACTTGCTGGGGTATATTACGCGTGACGAAGTATCAAATTATACTATTTCGAGCTGACATGGTCATTAAGTAGTAATAATACCCAAGTGTAAAATTTTAGAGAGCCTTCTGTAACCCACTGCACTTAAAAGCTGCTTAAAGTAAGTAGTTTCTTATCTTACTTATTATATTACGCGTTTAATATTTATTTTATATAAGTTATTAATTCCGTTTTGCTTATCGGCCTAACCTGAACCATCACGAATCCACGGGGGCGAAACTGTCCCTTTCGGGCATTCCGGGCTCCGTTCGGCTCAGCATTGCTCCGAGGAATTGTTAGGGTTGGCACAACTTGAAGTCCTTCTGTGTGCATGTACGACCGCAGATAAGATAATGACTTGAATTTTGACAACCCTAAATAGATGAAAGGGATAGTGATAGTGCCATACATAAGAAAGGGACAGCATGAATCGTCCCTGAATCGCTGTCTTCAAACTTCGGTTTTGTAGGAAGTTTTTTTCTGTACGGTAGTATTACTTATTCTGTGACGAAACATTACACGATTTATAGGCGCATAATGTTCCCTGATCGTGAAACCCTAACATTTGTTATACTAAATTGATATTTATTCCAAAACGTTACGCTATAGGGAAAACATCATTGTTGGTGGACCATTACAAAACCATTGCTCACATCCTAAGTGGGCCAGCGATTGTGCAGTCCGTCAGGAAAAAACATTGTCATGCATTTGTTATGAAAAATACGTTTTTCCAAAGAACATGGAGCCATGATTGATGTTGCTAGAGTGACTGGGAAAGAACAGAAGCTTTTACGTACTTCGGAACATTTGGTCGGGAAAGCAATTTCCTCGCAGGAAATTGGCTCGCTACATTATGCTGATTTGGTCTCGAAGCATTTCGTTTAAGCTATTAGCTTAAATGCTTCATTTGGCAATTCGGATTTGATAAAAGTTTGCGGTTGAACGCGTTGGATTAATGGAGATTGGTAATGTTACAAAAACTAACATCATACTTTGTTAGTACAATAAAAATATATGTACATTCGGGGGATTTTACGATAGGCTGCCGACACATACACTATTAATGTGCACTTTATTATTTATTTAGTCAATTTGTGCAAGAATGTCCCTATAATATTTATCTATTTATTTGAATACTAGCACTTGCATAGAAATATGAGAAAAGAAATGCATTTAGAATATTTAGATAAGGGTAAACACAATTTCTCTTATCGCTGAGGAGTAACTTCTCCCAGACAACGTTGTAGATTGTTAAGTGGACAAGAAATACGAGTAATCAAAAATATAGTAGGTGATGCAACTGATGCAGAAACTAATGACTAACTAATGAAGTGGGAAAGAATATTACAAAATACATACATTATTATGAAGTGCTTATGTATGTTTATTATATATAAATGTTTGTTTATTACCTATAGGTACTTCCCCTTCCATTTCAAAACTATCTTTGCATAGGTGTGAGATGCAAAATTGCTCATTTGCATATAACGCCGCAAAGAAAGGTTAAATAGAACATTTGGATCCTCACTCGTTTTTATCGGAATGCAAATACGTAGGTATGTCGTTACTTACTAAATATTATTAGTAGTAGCGTAAACATATAGTAAATAGCACTTTTTTATGTGCCGTGTAGTGGAATGCCGCGGTGACCCCAGAATGGCAGCAGCCAAGTCATTACCTGTCCCGCACCACAAAAAAACCTCTGACCGTCGCCGCAGTCCCTTAATCAATTTATGGGGCGCTAACTGGAACACGAAAAATGTATTAAAGCGCTGTGGGAACCGACCCCGACCCTAATACTAATATTAATGTGTTATTTTGAACACCAATCTTTAATTCGAACCTCTAACAATCGATAGAAATAAACTTTCCCATCCATCATTAAACACCGCGACACAACTCTACCATTGTCGTGTTGACTTTACGGCGCGTTTCAAATTCACGTATTGGAAACAAAAACAATTACTTAATAAAACACACCTCAATCAAAATTAATTGCTTTACGCATTAATCTCTTTATCTTCCCTCGACTACAAAACAACGTGTCCGTCCGTTCTCCAAGGTAATGGAAGCAATCATTCCAGATAAGATCCCTCTAATGTGAGAAAAGGTAGACGTTCGGGTCGGATCGTTAATTTAATTTGAAATAATAAAAGTTATATCCATCATTTATCACTTTCGACAAATTTATTTTTAAGTGTCTTTTTCGTCGTCCTTATCTGTGACTGGCCAGTAGGGAAGGTGTAAAAAAACAAAAAGGTTTGTTTTAAATAGGCGTAGGCGGGTCGCTGACGGCGAGGCGTCAAGTTCTGGCGCCCGCGGACGCCCTGCGCGAAATGTCAGCCGTCAGACCCAATAATTAGCTTCAAAGGCTTATCTCCAAAACTGTCACGAGTCGTACTTCAATAACCCATCCATTATTAATCGTTCTAAATTATAAACCGAAATTAAATTAAGCACCAGCCGTGTATTCGTTAGCAGGTCCTGCGGCGGGCGCATTCCATCGTCGAGTAGGTTTTCGTGTTCGGTCTCACTGTCCGTCCGTAACTCACACGGTATCGGTGCCATCTAAATTGAGATTTTATTGACGATTACTGTTCTAGCGGCGATATCGTTGCGATCTTGGCGCCAGAAACTGCTGCGTCCTCTTTGATCCCGCCCTTGATGAAATCGACTATGTAAAACAAAAAACCTAGCAGAGCACTTTTCTTTTAATGGAGTAGTTTTTTAAAACTCTGGCCATCTTAATGTAGTGAATTACCATTTAACTAATAACAAAGTAAAATGAGCATGATCCTCAGATATTTAAACGAGTATTTGTTGTCATTGATCAGATCATTAATTTCTATATCGCCTATTGTTTCGAACGTCAATGCTCGGTATGTTAACAGACCAAACATTTTTTGATATTTAGCCTTTCGTTTCAGAACGTCATTTGCCATTCTGAATACCTATATTATCATACAAAGCCAAAAACGATTTACAATACGAATTTAATTAATGTCTTAATTAGATGTATTTAAAAGACCCAATGACACAGACCCATATCGTTATATAGGTAAATGTTTATGTCATTACGACAAAAGGGGACGACGTCAAGTGATGGCTTCTTCATAAACGAAGGACAAATGTAGTGCCCATTTTCTTCTCTCTCTCATCTTAGCTTTTATCTTGATTGCATCCTCGGCTAGTGCTTCGAAGCCCAGGGTCCGCTTTCCTGTTTTATCTTCTCCACTTCGCACGGTCTTCGGCATCCTATTTTTGTAAGATCATTAGGACGCATGTCATCCCTCGCAACGTCCAGCCACCATCTCCAGGCTTTCCCTTTATCCATATAAGCGTAGCTCCCATTTTACTGGCTGGCATTTTATTAACTTTATAGAAAATAGTTTTACGTAATTTGGTGTATAATGCCACATATTTGTTTATATTTGCCACATAGCTATGTATTTGTATGGAATTTGTTTTTCGCTCCTCCCTCTTTCACACTAATATGTTTGAAGGACGGTATACTCGTAATACAGTTATGTAGTTTGAAGGCTAAAGGCAATGAGGGTTGTTAGTGTAAATTATTTATTATGACCGCTCATCGAACACCGACTAGTCGACAGCTCTTTGGTCAGTATAAATGCTAACTCCCAGTAGCGTAGTTTTTATGGGTCTCTAAAAGACACTGGTTTGTCTGAGTGATCAACTCACAGTACTGAGTATGCAATGGGAATAAAACTGCAGGTTCCGTGGCGAATCATCGGCGGGGTAGGGCTCAAGTAATCGCCACACTTTTTCTAGGACCACACCGGAGCAAATCCACGTCAATTTCATGGTCGGCAAGTTCACACGCACCTGCCCTTTCGACACGTTTGTTTACGTTTTGGATGAAAGGGTTAATAGTGGATCTCTAACGACTCATTTAAGTTTTAATAAAACTATTATAATAGTTTTTATCTTGCATATTACTTCATTTTACATCCCCACATAGTAAATCTTTCAAAATGGACAAATTTTATTTATAATTTCATGTTTCTGAATACCATAATACCCATGTGGGTAATAGGAATGTACTCTAAAACTCAGATATAAGAACTAAAGCACTCACTTTCGAGTGATCTAAATGGACTAAAATTTTATATATACAAAATCATCAACAAGGGTACTTACAAAATGTCCATGTTGTAATACAAAATGTAATGTTATGTTCGACAATGCAATACTCCCCGGACTCAATATATCGCAGCTTGAATGAATTATTGTAACATTCTACTAATAGATAAATCAATGATAACGACATTCGCATTGTTGCCGGTGAATGAACCGCGAATATGTGGAGGTGTAGATCGTAAACGCTCCAAAACGGGCCCCCTCGTGATGCCACATGACATCACTACACTCCAAATAGGATCAGAGCAAGTGGCATTTAAAATGACCAACGAAAAAGGACAATAAAAGCCAGCAGTTAACAGAACAAGGCGCAAGGAATGCAGTTATAGACGAGCTCGTTTGCGGTATGAATAAAATGAATATGAGAGAACAGAAGTTGAGCTGCGAGTATAAATTAGCAGATAATCGGCGGCCATCACCCGGAGCCATATTCTAACACGAAATTTCAATATCAGTTCCATGTGTATACTTTGCGTCGCACCTACACACATGTCCACGCAATTTAAAGTGAGCGAGCGCACGCAATAAATCGATATTCGATATAATTTTGATACGGCTGGTGGATGTTTCAAAATAAGGCTGTCTGCCCACGCGCACGCGACGTCGATGCCTGATTTACTGCCAATGCTATGATATTGAAAGCACGTGTCTATCTGGCGCTAAATAAATAAACTGGAACTTTTCAAGGACTGGTCGTTAAGCTTTCTAATCAGTATTTACAAAACTGTATCCTGGCAGCATATTCCTATTGCATGCATAGCTAGATTACGTACAACACTCAATCGAAACAAGTGTAATTCTGACTTCGCAATCTGTAACACTTATGTCTAATCAGAGAGGGCATTGGTTTGTCTGCACGTTTGACTCGCTAAGCAATTGTAACGTACACCCTTGTCAGCGTATCGGCACGCGTCTCGACGCACGTGAAATCGTTCACGCACCCGATTCAGAGATAAGACAAGGGCAATGCCAGACGCCTCTCGGACTAAATATTTACAGTGCGACTGCTCGGAAACATAAATAGCGTACGTCCGACAGTATTCGTTAGCAGTGTTAATTGGATTCGTCATGGTGCCCGCGGCGATGGAGACGGGCGCCAGGACCAAAGGCGGCTCGATACAACTCTTGTAGACCGAAGCCTTACCGAAATTATGCTTCTTCAGAAAATATGGCAACAATTTGTTTATTTTTTTCTGAGATTTTATCTAGAAATACCTTTCATCACCTTTTTTATGTAGGTAAGTAACTCCGAATTTAGTGGATCGATATATTGCTTTGTAAAAGGTTAGCAAAAAACAAGGATTTTCATATAAATATATTCCGTATTGGACTACGTATACTGTCAGCGTACCCATCGCATCGTGTTAGAAAAATACTATAAGGGATCCTTTGGACATACTATACGATTTCAAGGCAGTATGATCTCTCGCTTCAAGTTTTATCATAGTTATAACAATATTAAGTGGCTTCTCAACTTTTCAATTTCAATATGTTCAGAAAAAGTTAGTAAAAGCCCCTTCCATCTAGGGGTATTAAATATTAAAATAAGAAATTAGGTCATTAGAAAGTTCTAACAATGTATACAAATAGATGCGCGGCAGGATAATAACTGACTGTTGAGAAATGAGAAAGTAACAATGAGAATGCTCACAAGCGCGAATTACCATAGGCATGCACGGGAGTGCAGGATAAACGGTCGTAATGCGGACTTGGCGTCCAGATAATAACACGTGTCGTACACTACCTGGCAATTAACGAGGTTCTCAGGGAGCTGCGAATTAAGAGACGCAATGGGATCGAACACCGATTCCTCAGCTAGTGATGGGGCTATTTGAGGTTGAACATAGAAAGCTCAGTGCATTAAAGGCGCTAATTAGCACCTTGTAGGAAATTTTTCACAAACACTTGAGGAAACGTGGGCTACAAGTATACTTGGGAAGCGCAACCACTGAACCTAAGTCAGGAGACGAGCAACCGTCATAGCCTAGAGGATTCAAAATCTTTTTCGTTTTCTTTTTCCTAACAACTCTATCGCGTTTGTATTAGTGTATTCGATTAAATAAAACAAAAAAAACCGGCCAAGTGCGAGTAGAAATTTCATAGTTCTAGGTGATCATGATCATCATCATTTAAGAGCATGGCTCTTGTTTGTGGAGTAGACGCCAGTTTTCGGGGTCCTTAGCCAAGTACTTTAGATGCCTGTAAGACACGACATTTGCTTTTCTTTTTAGTTGCTGCATGTAGCTTGCTCGTGGTTTTCCCCTTACTCTTCTGGCTTTGAGTTCTAGGCCAAGATTATTATACATAGATATTCCTATAAATTTGAATTCCCTTGAGATTGTCGAAATATAAGGTTTTTGCGACATGATATATGATCACGCGCTATATTGCGGAATTTCATTGGAACTAAATTTTTCATACTAAACTGATCTGTCACGCTTGACAATGATCATATATTTCTGGTTGGGCTTCATGTGTATAACTTTGAAGTTTTATTTTTTCACGTCTTCAAGTCACGTCTATACTTTTAATTTCAACTCCATACCCCTACGCGTTCCCGAGATAAAGAGTCTTGATAGACAGACAGACAGACGAACAGGCAGATGACAAAGTGATCCTATAAGGGTTCCGTGTTTTCCTTTAGAGGTACGGAACCCTAATAATAAAGAATTCGAATTCTATTGGATGTCTTTGTAGCTGTAGATTTACCACACACCACAGGCTTGTACAGGTTTTTAGAAAAGTAACATAGACAAATATCCTATACGTAAAAACTAGCCAAGACAAATCCTTTATAATTACAGGATTTTCTACACAGCACAGAATTTGGCACCGATATAGATCTCAATTCTTTTGTCGGCGAGTCAACAACGACACATATTCTTAATATTGAACTTGGCTCTCATTTCAGATTTATGTTTTTGTTGGGATATCATTACTTTTTGTTCAGAAATTACTATACTATTAATCATGAAATTAGTTTTGCCCAAGCTGAAAAGGGGACCCACGCGCAGTCAATTGTCAAAAATTTTCAGTTCTCAGATTTTTTCCTTTGTATACGCCTAGTAGTCTACCTTAATGCCAAATACCAAGTCTCTAGGTCATCTAGAAGTGGGTTAGGTTTTTGACCTATAAGTTTTAATTTCTTATCAATATATGTTTTTTTTTTTTCAATCGAATTTTCATTAATTATCAGTTTTCGGATTTTTTCTTCTATGTACACCTAATAGCTTGCTTTGGTGTCAAATATCAAGTTTCTAGGTCATCTGGAAGTGGGTTAGGTTTTTGATCCATAAGACTTAATAAATCTAATGAATATATATGATTTTTGCCATCGAATTATCAAATCATTTTTAGTTTTAAGATTTTTTTCTCCTATGGACACTTAATAGTCTACCTTGATGCCAAGTATCAAGTTTCTACGTCATCTGGAAGTGGGTTAGGTTTTTGATCTATAAGTCTAAATTAATCTAATAATTATCAATATATGATTGTTTTTCATCTAATTATCAATAATTTTCAGTTTTAAGATTTTTTCCTCTACATACACTTAAAAGTCTACCTTAATGCCAAATTTCTAGTTTCTAGGTATTCTGGAAGTGGGTTAGGTTTTTGATCTATAAGTCAGTCAGTCACAAAATGACGGTTTTTAAACGTTAATTTATCAATAACTTTTTGATCTACGTTTATGAAATTTTGTATTTTAGACAAGCTAAGGAGCTTAAATAAATGTGCCAAGTTTCATGTATGTAGGTTAAATAGGTTTCAAGTTGTGAAGGGGTCAAAAGTAGCTCGAAATGGTTCGTGTAATATTACACACGGTTGCTTCACCAGTTCCTTTTTTTTAACTTGGCTGGACACGCTACCGCGTGTCTAGATTTTATATGAAAAAGGATAAAAAATAAATTACATCTCGTACAAAAACCTCCGTCACATTTTTTGGGATAAAACAAGCCAACGAAAAGAATTTTCACCCAGAGGCTAGATGACAATTTTGTTTACCTATTAGTTTAGATTTTAAATGATCCGATTTTTTTGAGAATGAAATATCTAAAATATGAAATGGACAATGGTCTTAAATAATATGTCACAGCCACTTTTTTCCGAAACTATAAGAACTTTACTGTTGAAACTTGGTAAGTAGTTGTACTCTGTAAACCGCATTAAGATTTTCACACAAAAATAGAAAAAAAAAACGATAAATTTTGGGGGATCCCCATACTTAGAAAATCCCCATACTGAAACTCAACCCCCCCCCCCCCCCCTGTAACTTCTAAAATAACAGAATGATAAAACTAAAACATGTATGATGTACATTACCATGCAAACTTCCACCGAAAATTGGTTTGAACGCGATCTAGTAAGTAGTTATTTTTTAATACGTCATAAATGGTACGGAATCCTTCATGGGCGAGTCCGACTCGCACTTGGCTGCTTTTTTAATTTCCGAGTATCGTGCGTGCTGATGCACCATTGGCATTGACAATCCCATTTCCGTAAATTGAAGTGATTTCACTGACATTCCGTAACAGGCTCATGGTTTAGCACTTGATGTTTTATCTTCCATTATAGGTAGGTAGCTAATTATGAAATCTAGAAAATATATATGCTAGCCATAGGTACCTACGATGAGCTTATAACACCTTTTTACCAATCTTTTTTTGGTTGCTTAGAGATAAAGAGAGACATTGAGACTTAATCAATCCTTACCAGATTGTAATTTATGTATGTATTAATGTACATTGTATGTTTGTCACTTAATTGCACATAAAAATACAAACCAGGTGTAAATGATATGAATATACATATGTGTTTACGAAGGCAAGCCTTCTGTAAACGGCAAGACAAATTTATTGTTTGGCATAAATAGTGCGGCAATTAACCAAGTTTTATCTATTTTTAATTGCGAATCACTTAATGTTAACGAAGAGTAAGGTGGAAAATCGATATAAAATGTAGTGACGGTATAAATTTAGTTCAATTTGTGGTACAAATAATGTGTTTTGTAGGGTGATTGCACAACACTATCCTCTTTAGTCCAAAGTTCGACATTATTATGGAAAATAATAGGCAATAAGGAAAGCGGAAGGCAGTCATTTCACGCCCAGCAGCACTGGCGAATGCTCAATTATATCAATAGATTACGTACATCGGGTTAGGAGTTATTAATTAGAAAATTCATAAGAGAAAGTTAATCTTTTAGAATTAATCAGCGTTTTGTGTTATTGTTATAGAATAAAGTGGTATAATTTCATGGTGGATGAGCAGAGCAATTAGTCACTGGGACGTCGTATGGCTTAGATACGAAAGGTGCAAGAATTGAAGGAGCTCATACATTGTAAGTGCCTTTTGTGGGAGTCCCCTCTCTCCTCGATGATAAGGATCTGGGCGGGAGCTGGGAGCTGGGCAGTGTGGCCACATACCGAGACGGATTCTCACGAGACCGCTACTTACACGTATGTTCTAGCATAACCGATGCAGATGAACTAGGTATAGTTTTAAGAAACAACATAATGTCTGGCTGTATTATAAACATATTCACTATTAACATTAAAACTTATAAAACAAGCCGATTCAATACAATGGAAGTGATTTGCTTAAATAGTCAATCCTCAGTGTGATAATTATATGGTTCAGCTATAATGCCACCTATTGTTTACCTCTGTCTTTGTATGATATGATTTTTATTTTGTACATTTATTTTTAGGTTGTATAGAGGATTTGTATTATATTGTACTCGTTAATCAGACGCAAGTAAGAAAACGCACATGATGAAATCGGGTGTTCATGTGCCTGGTTCTATTGGTTTTATAACTTTATATACCTACCGAGAACCAAGGTAGGTTCATTCTTTTTTGTGTTCTTCATAGAAGAAAAAAGTTACTTTTTGCGTTTCTTGAATGTTCAGGTTAGTTCTATAATTTACTAGTTAGTTATAGGTTAATTAGTATATTACTTTTCTACTATTTGATTAAAGATGTGTGAAAAAAAATAAGTTTAACTAGGAAAAAGAGTTTGCTAAGGACGTGAAAAATTGTAAGTTAAAGGAAAAATGGAGATTCTAATTCGACGACCAAGTATTCCCACAGGTTGCAGTTTCAAATCACATTCGAACTCGTGAATTAAAAAAAAACATATCGGCCCCGTTCTCTTAGCTCATACGAGTATCTACACACATTATAAGCTCTCTATGATATGGAACCGTGTGTTAAGTACGGTCGCCAGTAGCGGCACAATTGCTCTGACCTGGACCCGGAACTCGCGGATATGAGGTAGCGACTCCGAAATATCTTGATCACTCTTTTTACACGAAAGTTTTGCTATACCTACGAGTATTTAGTTTATAAGCAGCAAAAGAAACAAATTTTATACAAACTGATTAAAAGATAAACTGAATGTCAAATTGCGGTAAATGAACAAGCTTAACTTTTATATTGAAATGTCTACAACATACTTGTATTCAAATGCAGTAACATAAGATCTAGAAGGAACAGGTACGCGGGGTGAGGCATGCGTGTTTGCCTAGTGCGTTAGCGATGCGCGCCGCCCTCGCGCTTTCTCACGCCCACAGAGGTTTCTTGCCTTTCTTCTTTATAGCTCACTATTCTCTGTATTTTATATTATTGCTTTGTCCTAAATATTCAATATCGTGAATCATAATATGAGAAGGCTTAATTAACTTCAGGTGCGATATCTCTAAGGCTGAATTAATAAATTGGGTCTGAATTATAAACTGAAATCGATGGCATATATGTATTAGTTCAAGATTAAGTAAACATCCTTCCATACGAGCCGAATTCAATGTATATTGTTACGAAACAAGAATTATTCGGTAATAAAATTAAGGCATCGTATTTTTAAATCACTGAATTAAGTCGTACCAGTCATAATCATTACAGATCAAATACTTATCGAAACATCAAATAATTTATGGGTATAAAAATTATTTGTATAAATAACAATTTGAGGATTTTACGTTCTTAAAAACATAAAATTGTAGTACTTACATATGTATATGTACCTGCATGCAGTGCATACAATACAATACAATACAAATATACTTTATTGCACACCTCAATACAGAAACAGTACAAATAATACAACACATAAAGAAGAGGTAAACAACAGGCGGTTTTATCGCTAAAAAGCGATCTCTTCCAGACAACCTTTAGGTAGCGGAATTAAAAAAAAAATGTTATGTCAGTAGGTGTTCCAGATGCAATAAAAGAAGTCTAGCACAGAATAAACACAAAACTAAACAATATTTCATATACAAATATAAATAAAAAAGATATACCCTATTAACTCGGAAAAAAAAAGATCACACTTTATTCTCATATGTAATGTAAACAACCCATGATTTACTTGCAGGTGTCTAAATCGCTTGACATTTTTCAACATACAATAATGTTCTTAGGATGCCGAAACAAATTGTGCATCTAACTAAACTTTGCTTTACGGCACTCGCATACTTCACGTTACCGCTATTTCCTTCTTAAATCGGAACTAAGCGCATTTCCTCGCCACACAAGAAGGTCCTGTATTCCAATTATTGATAGTAGGTGAGTCGAATGCTTTAGCGTACCGTCGTAAATGTGTCCGTGGTTCTCAGCAACAATACATGGCCAGAGAACGGCACTTATTATAAGGTGGTCTGAGTGGTTGACTCGGCAAAATTTTGGAATAAAATCCCAGCCCATTCTTTTCCAGACTACCGAGAAATCGTCGGAAATAACACAGACGGCCGGACATAATACTTAATTGTGAGCACAAGTCCACGAATGCGCTGTTTACCTTACATTAGCCGCTACAGAAATTGGTGTCCTTTGTCGCACTTGTGAGTTAAATACAAAATGGATTTCGTTGTTGGATACAATGATGATGCATTGGATGTGATAGTGACATGCCATCGTCTTTAATATAGAGGCGTTTGTAAAGGATTCAGCGCTAAAGACCCGTCGAAAGCCATAAGCCGATAACATGAAAGCGTAAAACTTGAATTGTAGCTGAACAGAATGGGAAAGAATTTATAGATACCTATCTTTATTACTTACGGCAGGGACACCTGCATCGTTGGGAAGGTCATTTCAAAGTGTAACTACTACTATCTATTTCATTTGTATTTGCATGGAATAAAAAAATACGCAAAAATAAAAGTACTACCTGGTGATTCTGACCATATCAGTAGAAATGGATTTTCTGCTTATTATTGAAAACTCTTATCTAATAGATTCCTGTGAACTTGGTCAGTGATTCATCTTGTCCCACACTGCTGCCGACGGGCTTGCCACGCTGCTTCTTCTGACCCTAGAAAGACAACTGAAAATAGGTAAATACCGTACCATACCAGTTGCATACCGTAGCAGTACAATTTTAGTATAAAATAGCTTGTGATACAGCCGTGGGATGTGATAAGCAAAATTGTTTTACGCCCCCTCGTAAGTGTATGTCCTGCTGCAGAACTTAACCTTTGACCTAATAGAATTTTAAATGGTACTCGATGTGCAGATTTTGAGAAATCATGAAAGGCTTGCCGAGCAAGACTAATACACTGCATCTCGACAGTAAGCACCTAATTATATTTCTATGAACGTGACATCACGTCTCCACGTCGTCTCGCGGCGCTGTGGGCAGACAATAGGTTACGGTCCGCGTGGGCCGTCGCCAAAACTGAAGCCTACGCGGTCACCCGCCTTGACCCCGACATGGCCCGAGTTTTTTAGGCTTCCGAAACGCAGTGTTTTGACAAACCAGATAATTAATAAAGGTACATGTACTGAATATGAAAATTAGCAATATGGATCTCTGAATCACCATATATCAGTGTCACACTCTCATATAATAAGGTTACTGATATCTGTTTGTTTTATACCGTCAGTAAACCTTTGGGTATTCACACAAGTTATATATTTATATAGGTATATGAATTAGAGTCCGTAAGGGTTTAGGCTATTGCTTTAAAAATGACTGCAGTTGAAATGACTTCCTAATCGTTCTGCACCTAGATTTTTGAGTACGTCAATTTTTTATTTTGATTTGTTGAATCAAAATGTTTTCCGAATTATGCTTGTATTGATTGTCTCATTCACGAAGACGCGTGCCTTGGCTCATACTGTCATGTTACTAAAGGTTAGATTTGAAAAATCTCCGCGTCATCGTGGATGACACGAACTATATTCTGGGGAAATAAAATACCTAAAACAACCATTAAAAATGTTCAGCCGATTTCAGCATCTCCTCGTTTTAGTTAATTTATCATTTTTAACCGACTTCAAGAAGGAGGAGGTTCTGTATTCGGTTGTAGCATTTTTTTTAGTTTTTTTTTTATGGATGTACACCGATTACTCCGACACCTGTGGTCCGATTTGAGTAATTATTTTTCTGTTTGAAAGGAGTTACCTCCAAGTTGGTCCCATTTTAATTGGGTTCTGATCTGATGATGGGATCCATGAGGAATTGAGGGAACTCCTCATTTTTTAAAGGCACGTGTATGGTCATTTGGGTGTTTTCTTAAGCAAACCGAGCATTTTCTCTCAAAAACCATCAACTTGATGAAGTGGATCTGATGATGATGATTTTTGAATCATCATTATCAAATGATGATGGTTTTTTTAAATGTAATATGTTCACCAATTACTCCGACACCCGTGCTCCGATTTGAGTAATTCTGATTTTGTTTGAAAGGAGTTACCTCCAAGGTGATCACATAATATTTTTGGTTCTGAGGTGATGATGGAATCCACGAGGAATTGAGGGAGCTCCTCAATTTTTAAAGGCACATGTATGGTGATTTCATGATTTGACTGTGTTCTTAAACAACTCAAGCATTTCCTCTCGTAAACTACCAATTTGATGTAGTGCAACTGTAGCCTTACCACGAGTTTGACTCTACATATTAACTGATGTGTTCGTAACTTACTTTCTATACATCTCGCTCGCACTAATACGATGCCAGTACGAGCGAGATGCATAGAGAATAAGTTACGCTATAGCAAATATGTCAGTGTCAAACTCGTGGTAAGTCTACTTACTGATTATGAAGACGGGGGTCTGAGATTGGGGTTTGAGGGGTTTGGGCTTGACGAGTCAGGCTTTGAGAGGTTAAGGGGTCGATGGGGTGGGGAACTGATGGGTCGGAGACTAAGGGGTTGGGAGTTGAGGAATCGGGAGGTAGAAGTTGTGGTCGGGGGTTGGAAGTTGAGGAATTGGGGGTTAGGATTAGGAGTTAAAGGGTCTGGGGTTGAGGGTTAACGAATTTAGTGTTAAACATGATTGTGTTCTTTAGGGTTCCGTAGCCAAATGGCAAAAAACGGAACCCTTATAGATTCGTCATATCCGTCTGTCTGTCCGATTATGTCACAGCCACTTTTTTCCGAAACTATAAGAGCTATACTGTTCAAACTTGGTAAGTGGATGTATTCTATGAACCGCATTAAGATGTTCACACAAAAATAGAAAAAAAAAACAATAAATTTTGGGGGTTCCCCATACTTAGAACTGAAACTCAAAAAAACTTTTTTCATCAAACCCATACGTGTGGGGTATCTATGGATAGGTCTTCAAAAATTATATTGAGGTTTCTAATATCATTTTTTTCTAAAATGAATAGTTTGCGCGAGAGACACTTCCAAAGTGCTAAAATGCGTGCCCCCCCCCCCCGTAACTTCTAAAATAACAGAATGAAAAAACTAAAAAAAATATGATATACATTGTCAATCAAACTTCCACCGAAAATTGGTTTGAACGAGATCATGTAAGTAGTTTTTTTTAATACGTCATAAAATTAAAAAAAAAAATTGTCATCAAACCCACACGTGTGGGGTATCTACGGATAGGTCTTCAAAAATGATAATGAGGTTTCTAATATCATTTATTTCTAAAATGAATAGTTTGCGCGAGACACTTCCAAAGTGGTAAAATGTGTGTCCAAAGTGGTAAAATGTTGAACAAGATCTAGTAAGTAGATTTTTTTTAATACGTCTTAAATGATACGGAACCCTTCATGCGCGAGTCCGACTCGCACTTGGCCGCTTTTATTTATTTGATTTATGCGTCACGCGTTACTCGTAAGCTCTTACACTTCAGACAGTGCCTTATAACTAAAAATTGAAAAATAAAAACTTTTTAGAAAAAAAAGTAAACCGACTTCAAAAAGGATAAAATAAAATACTGTCCTTTTTTAAGTATATGTGATAATATTTTATTTTATCCTTTTTGAAGTCAGTTATTTTTTTTTTTTTGTAAAAAAAAATTATATTATCATAACCACGTGTTAATAAAAAGTTTGATCATAAATAGGTCTTCTCCTCCTCCTTCTTCTCTCTCTTCGAGCCTGGGGTCCGCTTGACAACTAATCCCAAGATTTGGCGTAGGCACTAGTTTTTACGAAAGCGACTGCCATCTGATTTTCCAACCCAGAGGGTAAACTAGGCCTTGTTGGGATTAGTCCGGTTTCCTTACGATGTTTTCCTTTACTGAAAAGCGACTAATAAATATCAAATGATATTTCGTACATATTAAGTTCCGACAACTCTTTGGTACGAACCGGGGTTTGAACCCGCGACCTCCGGAATGGAAGTCGCACGCTCTTACCGCTAGGCCACCAGCGCTTGGTAAATAGGTATTAGTATCATATCTCCATTAATGACCGTGGATATATTTAATTATTACATATTAAGAAGACAACATGCCATATCCGGAGATCTTACTAAATATGGTGATGCCTATTTTGTTAGCTTTAATTGAATAGTCTGTGAATGAATAGATTTGAAACAAAATATTTTTAAAATGGCTAAGCAGTGCTTGCATCATCAATAAAGAGTTCTGCACATATTTTATTATTTATTAGTGTAGTCTTTGGATGAAGGATTAAGGACCAAATATTAGGTCGATAATGTCCTACGTGTCCATGGATACGATACGTCTATAGGATTTCAAAACTAACGAGTCCAACCTTTGAGCAATTGTCTATCTAATAGGTAAGTAGGTATAAAGCGATAACATGACATGACACATAAGCGAACAAAGTATGAGAACTGAAAATTTCATGTAGTTTGTTGTTTTATCAAGCGCCATAATGGTAACTCTATTTAGTATTTTGAAAGTAACAATACACCTCGTTCTCCCTAAGAGCAAAGCATATACATAGTAGATTGTTAACCAAGAGATGAAAGGCACCCATTTTTGCCGAGGTAGTTTGGCGCTCGAACACAGTGATAGCGCCTATAGTCGGAGACTGAAATTGTGCCTTTCAACCGAGTTAAACACTCTACTTTCATTTCGAATACAAGGAAAGTAAAATACATGTGCATTAAAAAAACACGGCTGAGTATAAACTTCAGTAGTATTTCTTGAACACTTTCCATTAACGATTTAGGTAAAAATATCGTTATTTATGGAATGGGGAGTTAATTATCAGAATGGAAATTGTAGAAAAAAACGTACTTAGAAAGTACAACCGCTCTACAGCAGAAACATATCATTTTCTGCACATTTTTAGAACAACAACTGCCCACTTTCAGAGCATGAGTAAAGGAATATTTTTGTGTAGGTTAGAAGATAACATATCTCTTTACACGAGGAAATAATGTATAGAGAGATAAATAGATATCGATTGAAAAAAAAATGATTTTGTCTTTTTGTCTTCCTACAAGTTCTAGGTACTTTTAATGTCGTATAGCTATCAGCCAGCTACGGTGTCAGATTTAACAGCCAAGGAATTCTAAAACAACTTTTATAGCCTTGGACATGTCAGCTCATTTAAATCCTATAATAGGTCCGACCAGACTATCGGACTTGACTATTTGGTTATTAGTTATTCCACAAATGGGCTTCACATTATTTACGACGTTTTGTTTTTATTGAATTTATTTTATAAGAAGATAAGATATTTAAGACAATATTAATCCTATAAACATAACATTATTATGTTTTAACTCTGTTTGTAAATTAACAGAATTATGGGTCAATCGTCGTTACTTTACCACTGATTCGCACTAAACGCTACGCATCCAGCTTTATCATGCGAACGGCTGAGGAGTGGAATTCACTTCCTGCAAATCTATTCCCAGTCCACTATAACTTGGATCTTTTTAAATCGAGAGTGAATAGACATATTTTAGGTAAGCATGTTCCATCCTAGACTGCATCGGCACTTTCCATCAGGTGAGATTGAGGTCAAATGCTTACCTTTTCGTAATAATAATAAAAAAACATATACAAATCAATCTAGCCCCACAGTAAGCTCACTAAGGCTTGTGCTGTGGGTACTAGACAACGAAATAAATACTTAGATACATTATAAAATACATACATGACTCAGGAGCAAATATTTGTGATGAATACACAAATAAATGCCCTTACCAGGATTTGAACCCGGGATTTCATGTTTCGTAGGCAGGTCCACTACTGACTAGGCTAAGAGCCGTTAAGAGGGAAGAATAGCTTTGCAATCCTAGCTAGAAATTAGCCTCCTAGCCTTATCTTATCTTATGATTTTCGGGGGCCCTTAGATTAGATTAGATTAGATGATTTATTTCATGAAAGACAATTACATAATAAATTTGCATTGGTGTCAAAAATATAAGAATTTCTATCATGATCGTCAAAATAAAATAATAAAAATGAAATTAATAACAATACTAATGAAATAAAATTATAGCTCCAATAAGGATTGTCAATACAATTAGAATAAATAAGAGAAACAGTAAGTAGGTAAATACTTACAAAAATCCAAAATATAAATGTACAATGTCAAAACTTACGAAAATACGAGAACAATAAAAATAAAAAACGATAAATTAATAAAAGAACACAAATAATATCTCCCAATAAGAATCGTCAACACACAACAATATAAAAACAATGAAATAATATCTCCCAATAAGGATCATCTGTATGATAAAGAAAACAATGTCAATAAATAAAAACAATAAGAATAAAAACAATTTCTGAATCAAAATGTCAATTCCATGAACTCATTTACTGAGTACAGAGGGTTTTCCAACAAAACTTACGGATACACTTCGACCCTTAGGGATATTTTGTGTAATTGCCCCCTTAGGAAAGATCCGTCAGCTACTCAAGAGCTTTTTTGACCATCTCCATGTACTTTTGAACTCCTTAGGTTACAAATAGCCTGCTCCAAAGTCCTTCATTTTTTGTTTGGCGAGGGCGTGGCATTCACACATTAGGTGTAACTACTGTCTCTTCCTCTTCGCCACACATTCGACAATCGGTGTTTTCGGAGTGTGTCATCCTGGCGAAAACTCCTTTGACACCGTAATGGCCCGTAAAAACCCCTGTTATCATTTGGAGTTGTCTCTTGCTACACATACTATAACAGTACTTTTTCCATTTCGGGAGATAACGTTTTCCACTAACTAAATCTTAACAAATCACTATGATTTTGATGTCAATCGCTTCAGCACAATATAAGTATTCTAGGTTTATAAGTTTCGCTTTAAAAAAATGTTTTTAGATTTGCAAATTGTGAAAAAAAGGAAATCCTATAAATCCTCTCCTATCCTATCCTATCCTATTATCCTCTGGAGTTGCAGGCGTACATAGGCTGCGGATACTGCTTACCATCAGGCGGGCCGTATGCTTGTTTGCCACCGACGTAGTATTAAAAAAAAACCTAGTTTTTCATTGTGTCAATAACATACTAAAAAAATCATGGGGAATGGAAAATATTTAGAAGTGGAATAACTTTTATTGTATGGAAAATCACGTGGTATACTACCCTCTTAATAACTTAATAAAATCCTACGATTTAGGTTAACCAAAAAGTTGTATTGTGGAAGAAACGAAAAAAAGAGTTTGTTTAGCTTATTTTTAGCCAAGTTTTACCAACGTCGGAACTCTTTACGCCTCGTTTGAAATTTATTGTAGGAAGCATAGGTGGTATTAATTTAGCTTGGACAGGCCAGCGGGGAGCACCGACAAAGCGTTGGGGGGCCGCATACCGACTATTTGAATAATTTGACACTCCCACTGTTACACGTTAGCCCGCAAACGTCACTTATTTAAGTCTCTTCATCACTAGCCTGGCATGTCCCACTGCTGGGCACAGGTTTTCTCCATATTGAACATAGATTTATTGGGTTTAGGCTATAGTCCCCGTGATAGCCTAATGCAGATTTGGGGACTTCAGCACACACACACACTTATTTGGATTTCTTTGCACATATTCAGGAGAGCTGTTACTGAAGAGCAATTGTATTGTAAAAAAATGCAACATTTTAAAACGTACCTAATTGGCATATTTCATAATTGTAAGCGAGAGTTGCTTATATCGTACCAGTATTTACTTGAACGTCGATATTTTGTTTATAAAGGTAGTCACAAAAGATTATTCAGATTATTGAGGACACTATTGGTTGGTGCGTCACGTGTAAAAAACCTAGGTCATTAATTCGGAGATCTAGATCTAGTCCCATTTAACCAGCGGTACAATATACAGAGATAATAAAAGATAAAGATAGAGATAGGATAGATAGAGGAAGAGGAGGAAGGAGATAGAGGTATAAAGTACAGAGATAATAGTTAGGGAGGCGAGGTAGCTAAATGGCGTAATTCAACGGCGCCGTCGAGACCTATCAAAATCGAAAGATCAAATAATTTCGAAAAGAAAAGCTCATATGATAAAAACCATTTTAGCGGTGGGTTTGGCGTGTACGGTTTTTCAAAAATGTTAAAAAAAACAGTTACTTGGGCATTCTCGAGCGCGTCAGATATTCATACTACGTATGCCCCAAGTGCCTCTGATAACAACGGTATACTAATCTGCCGGTTTGCGTGGTGGGGGTAGGAATATAAAGTAGTCAAAAATTCAAAATAAAAAAAATTACTCGAGCGCGTCAGATTTTCGGAAGGGGTGTTAAGTAGGCCCCAAGGAAGCTCCCTTTAAAAAAACTGACGATTTCGGCGTGACGATAAGTTACGATGAATTTTTGAAAATGCAAAAAAAAAAAGTTTTTTTGAAATACTCGAGCGCGTCAGATTTTCATAGGGGAGGTTTATCTCGGTATCCTGAAAGCATATTTTCTTAATCTGACAAAAATGTTGGTGGGTTCTCTTAATCTGACCGAAAAAGGTTTTTTGGTTTCTTTTTTTTCCTTTCTTTCTCCTTGATAAAACAGGGATTTTAAGAATGACAATAAAGCGATAGATGCAACCAACGTAAATGGTATTAGGTCTAAGGTATCTCTCATATCTTAAACTGCCACGCTCGAGTATTACCGAAAATTCCCCTATTCGCCTCCCTAACTATAACTTGTACCTACTTATAACCAGTAAGTACGTAGGGGTTCAATCCTCCCAGAATTTACAATACGCAGTCTGACTTTTACTCGTTTACATAAAAAACAAATAAAAGTCATATAAAAAAGGCAAGTGTTGAGATTCACGTCTCAATAAAGGCCGGCACAGTCATAACAATTTCAATCGCTTACCGAGCTCGGTCAAGTCGAGAGCACAGATGGAACAGGACACTTCAAAAATTGGAATTCGTGTGTCTCGATCTCTGTGACTGCAATATTTCAGGTGTGATAGAGATAAAGTATACTTTAGTTTAATTGTCAAGAAACTCAAGGTCACCTTATACTGGCTGAGAACTTCACTACTGCGTGCACGCATCCTATGAGAATACACGGCACGGTCCCGGTGGCCGTGCGTGATTTATCACAGGCGGGGACAAATAAAGGCCCCTATTTCCCAAATTACGGCCACTCGGTAATTTTCTACCCTTAATTGTGTCTTTTGGTCGGAATGCCCTAATCATATGTAATTGAATAGGTAGTATTTAGATGTTATTAAACTGACTAATTAGTTTTAATTCGTCATGAAATGGAATAGACCGGTAACAACGAGTAGTTAAGCTTGGCTAGTCTGACCGACTGCGACTGCCCGTATTTCATGAAATTTAATTAATGCTTGATTATGAATTACATAATAAATATTTTCATTATTATCAGTTGAAGATTTAGTATTTTGACTGTAAACATACACAGTTGGTAAGCAAAAATGTACTATAGTTGTAATATCAATTTAAATAAATGTTCCACTAACATTAATGTTAACTTTATTTTTAAGATTTTTCTTGTTATTTTACTAACACAGTCTTGTAGACAAAAATATGGATACTTGGTGTCTGAATTAAATATTTTCATTTTCATTTTTCATTTCAAATATGTAGTAACTTACGCCTTAATATGCACTCGTAAACATCAGTGTACTCCAGCTAAAAAAGAATATAAATTTAGTTTGGTATCTTATTTACTACAGTGCATTTGTTTTTTTTTTATCTACGATTACGAATCGTGGGAAAGACTAATATAGGTATCTAAAAAACCATTCAAGCTTCAACAGCAAAACATGATTTTAAGCCGAACTCTAAAATAAGACGACACGTTTCTAATGAAGCCGTCCGATGTATCGGAATCGATTCGTCACCGATCAACGATGTGATCTACCGTCGTGAGTGACAGGTGCGGAGTCGATAGTCGACACGCTCTCGATCGGTAGCGATCAGTCGATTATTCCATCGATTATACACGAGGACATTGAGACGTCGGGCTATTAGCAACGCCGAGCGCACCGCTCCACGTGAACCAATATATTTTATGATTTTCCTTTTCTAATCCCTGGTGTAGTACTTAAGAGTTCTGGGAAACTAGTGATACTTAATTTCATGCATAAATAAATGTAATACCTATGAAACATTGCAGCTTACGGCCCGATTCGAAGAATGATTAAGACACGTTTAAGAACTTGGAAATATCTTTAAAAGATCAATAACTAAACGACATGTCAAAATTGACGTTTATTTCGATTCCGCTGTGATCGCAATAAGATCTATCTACGATATTTCTGACGTGAAAGTGACATTGCTTGGCCGAATCGAGCTGCTTCTGTCAATTATACGACATATACAAACGATATCTAAATGAGAACTTATCTAAACCAGTAGGCCTAAGATGGTCGGTTCTTTATCATTTGTCACCATGCCTGTCTCGTTCTAAAAAGTATGTAAGTGCGAAAGTGACGGGCATAGTCACAAGTGTTAAAAATGGAACCATGCTGCCACCGCAGTAGGGCAAAGATGGTCGGCTCTTTATCATTTATCACTATGCCTGTCACGTTCTAAAAAGTATGTAAGCGAGAAAGTGACGGTCATAGTGACAAGTGATAATAATGGAACCATGGTGCCACCCTTAACACCCTAACTTATCGTTATCGTATCTCATTCTTCAAATCGGGCCGTTTCTAACCGCCGTGGAGCAAAGCCGCGGACGGACAGACGAACATGTTGAAATGAAACTATAAGGGATCCTAGTTGACTACAGCTGGACGTAATAATACTTGGCAGTATTCATTCTTTAACGAATTTAACATCACCTGCCAATGTAGTAAAAATTATCTTTATCTTTAACGCGTTGCAGTAAGCAGCGCATCTACGACGTAAACTGAAAGTTAGAAGTAGTTAAGAACTTTGTTATGAATCTCGAAGCCAAATTTTACTACCGATAAGCTAAAACTCAAGACAGTGTTTTGTGAATTACGAAGCTAACCGTGGCCGTCACGTCGCCGGTAAAAAGTAAAATCGTGCGGAAAGGGATTTGATACGAACAAGTATAAATGACGGTGTGACCATATAGTCTGGGAACAAGTCCTGCTCCGTATTAATTGTTAAAAGACCGACCACACCGGAACTTGATGCTGCGTGAACGCAGTGAGTCTAACCATTATATTTATACAGTTGGCCATGATCCATGATATCCACTTTGATAGCTTAAGTAAAGTAAAATGTTTCGAAAATAGAGGCGACGTTACTCGTGAACTGTATACATTCTTGTGAAGCTGAATATAGCAAGTGTCCAAAAAGGGAAATTTACCCCGCGTTCACCGATTCAAACTCAAGTATTTTTGTACACAAACGAAGACACAAAAGAAACAAACAAACGATCGAAACAGTGTATCGATATAAATCTCGAAAATACCCCGTTCAAAACACACTGATTCACTAAAAACATCAAAGAATGAGTCGGGACGCATGTGACTAATTTAAACACACGATACACCAGATTAACGCCAGGAAATCGGACACAGGATACGTCAATTTAAACTAGACGAAACTGAGAATAAGGATGGCAAAGCACACCTTAAATCTATTGTTTTCAAAGAGACAACATTAGATAGATCCCGTTTCATTGCTCAGTTTGTTAAGTGTTGACGTTTGGATGCTCCAAAAAACGATCGTTGAATGGTGCGTTAGTTTCAACGCGCTCATTAAAAGATTGAGCATTGAAGTGGCAGGACGGACGTGCAGCGAGTAACAAAGGAGTCCGTCTAAACAGGCCATTAATAAGGAGGCGGCTCGCGGGGCTGCCGGGACTTCCGCTGCATTCCCAGAACTCCCGGGACAGGACGGGAATAGCTCGGTGATACTCCGCTAACATCTAAATGGCAATCAACTATATATGCGTACTTTACAGAAGTCATACAAGACTGTTTAGTTGATGTGTGTTTTACTTGCGAAACAACGCAATGAGCTAATTTGCACGTGTGCTGCATATAACTAACTTATTAAATACCCCAGTCATACTCCTGTAGGTTTTTATCCTTAGACATAGAGTAACCCCGAAAATTGCGAAACACAATGTATCACAATTTCAAATTATCTACGTCTATACGTTTACAACGTATTTGTTTACGTATTCTATGGGACAGCAATTTTTTTACACAATTTTGGTGTTTGTCAATAATAGTTCAATATGACATGGCACTAAACATTAATAGCGAAGGTGGAAAACAAAAAAGTGCGAGATAAATTGGTTCGTTTGCATACATTAATAATTGCTATTTCTATTGAACTACACTTTACAGATCAAACAAACTTTAACCGTCCTTTTCGGCTCCGCCAGTTGAGTATCAATTTATCACTGAGTGTGTAACTACAGCTTTAAACTGCAACATTGTGAGTACCTATTATTTTCAGTATTTTGGTTAACCCAATAATATTTCTAATCCTAGTGCCATATTCATACAATATAAGCCGATCAAAAACGCGCAAAATGAAACCATAAAAATCCATTGTTAAATAAAGAATGTGCCTTATTCAAACAATAAGATACCAATAAAATATAAACATAATTTTGTTACTCTTGAAACTGCGTCCTAAATGCCCTAAAGCGAGCGCGGCATAAGTAAAATATGATTCCAATTTGATATTTATACCAGTTTCTGAATCTGCCCCTTACAAAGTATCATTAAAGCGTGAGATCAAGATGGCGCTGGACCACCTTGTTAGCCGTAATCGGTTTAAGGGCCTTGTCAAAAATTAACTTATTAAATTATAAATGGGGCTTATAACACGACCGAGGGGAAGACGTTATTATTGCGCTGGTACAAACGACGTTGACACTTTGGTAGAAAGGAAAAAACATACTTGAGAGATACATTAAAAACATAGCTAGTGTAGCTACTCGATTCTAAAGGACCCGTCGCGAAACAAAAAAATGCGTGAGTGTCGTGGAGCACTCGGTTGTTGGAACGAAAACTTTACAAAAAAAAAGTAAACCGGCTTCAAAAAGGATAAAATAAAATGTTATCCTTTTTTAAGTATATGTGTTACCAACTGATATGTTTGAAGTCGGTGCCAAGCCAAACTTTGAAGCATACCATGATTTTGGTGCGATTCGATAAGGATGCGGCTATATAAATATGTAAATACAATACGTTGGATTGCTTTACACGACAGCAATGAACAGACTTTCTGTAGGTAAGTACCTACGAACACACGGTCGAACCTTCTTAGCGCAGGCAATACCATGTTTGTCGGTATATTAGTATAAATCCAATGCGTTCATTTACCGTCGTAATTTTGAAAGAGCTATATTAACTAATTTTCGAACTGTCCATAGCACGCAAGTGTGGAATTGAGACTGAGTTATTTCCAGTCCCTTATCCAGAGAACTTCATTTAAAAATATAAAACAATTTCAAGACCGACTCATGCCAAATTTCACCTAAATCGATTCAGATATTTAGCCGTGAAGACTTCAAAAAGGATAATATTTTATTTTTTCCTTTTTGAAGTTGGTTTACTTTTTTTTGTAAAAAGTTTTTATTTTTCCATTTTTAGTTATAAGGCATTGTTAAGAGCTTCCGAGTAATGCGCGACGCATACATGAAAAACAATCATGTTTAACACTAAATTCCAATGCCGGATTTAGAGGTCTGGAGGCCTCGGGCAATAAAGGAGTGGAGGCCCCCTGGCCCCAAATTTTTCCAAAATTTAAAATGGTAAATTTTCCGAATTCTCTATTGTGGGGGTCCCTTTTTTGTGGAGGCCCGGGGCAGTAGCCCCAGGTTGCCCTCCCCTAAATCCGGCCCTGCTAAATTCGTTAACTTGAATAAATAATCAGGATTTTCCTCGAGTGCGTATGGCAAATCATTCCTGCCACTACTCTAAATCTATCCTCCGCCCTGACACTGGCCCAATCCCTTAACCTAACGACCACTCAACCTCACAGCATATCAACCCCTGATCACTGAAACCCTTGAGAACCACCAACACCAAACCTTCAACTGCTATTCCCCGACCCCTCAACGACCCTTACCTCCTAATCCTAACCCCCAATTCCTCAACTTCTAACCCCCGACCACTCAACTCCTACCTCCCGATTCCTCAACTCCCCACCCCTTAGTCTCCGACGCATCAATTCACCTCCCCTCGACCCCTTAACCTCTCAAAGCCTAATTTTTTGCTCGTGTTACAGGCCACACCCGGTATAGGGTCAAAAACGTTAGAGAAAATCGCATTATTTCCTGTAAAAATTACAAAAGTTAAGGATTTGTTTACATTTTTCTATGACTTTCACCATAGAACTTGGTTTTAATAATCCTATTAGGTTGAAGTAAGAAAATTAGGCTTTAAGGACCGTTTATTTTATTACTCCTACAGAAAAAACGCGTAAACATTAACTCATACTAAAGAGTTTTTTACCCCATCTGTCGTTGGGAAGATCTTTATGAGAGATCATTATTTATTTTATTTATTTATTCTTTATTGCACATAAGAAAACACACTGTACCATTGGCGAACTTAATGCCGTAAGGCATTCTCTAGCAGTCAACCTTTAGGCAAAGCAGGTAAGTTGTAGGCGGTGCAAAAACATCAGGTATAGATGATACAATTAGGTACATGTACGAACACAATACAGTCATAAGAAATACACAAACATAAACTTACATATATATAAATAATATTGATACAAATACATGTACTTACATATACGAGTACATACATATAATATATGAAATCAGGTAAACGTACAAAGCAGAAACACTAAGATTTTCCAGTACTGCCAGCAAAGTGCTCACTTAAGGATTTTTTTAAAGTAAGCCTGTTTGGACACTGGATAATTTTGACAGGGAGACTATTCCAAAGGCGAACTGTCTGAATAAAGAAAGAATCGGACAAATAACCAGTTCGGTGAGATGGTATAGACAGAGATAGATTGCCAGAAGAGCGAATCAGACGGACACGAGAGACACCATAGTAGTGGAAGAAAGATTTTAGATATTCGGGGGACTGAGGGTCGTTAAGAATAGATAAGAGGGTGCAGAGCATGCCAATGTTGCGCCGAATATGAATAGGAAACCAGCCAAGTTTTGAGCGGAATAAGGAGACATGATCGTATCTGTGGAGACAGAAAACAAAACGAATACAATTATTCATTAAACGATCTAATTTGTCCAAGAGCTCCTCATTTAAGTCCGGATAACACACATCGCCATAGTCGATTTTGGTAGGATTAAAGTAGATCTTTATCCGGCTGTGGACATATTTCACCCGATATGATGATATTGATGATGAAATCAACAGAATTTAAGAAATCCTGAGAGTTTGGTATTGTTTTATTGTAGAACCAATTTGATAACAATAGTTTGGCATTTATTTTGTATGTGATGTGTAACTAAAAAGCTAAGGGATAAGGAGAGGTGGGGCACTTCCTGAGTTATTGATAATAAAATTATAACCAGTATAACACTCGCAAGATTATATACTTATTAGAGTTATAAGTATAGTTGTCGATGAGTGTACCTGCACTATGCAGCGCTATTACCTGAGCGTGATTTGTGATTTATGTCGACGAGAGCTTTCGCGTCGCATGCTGATGGACCGTGAATAAGTTGTTAAGCTTATTTTATTTACACTTTCCGTCGGACATAATTCATTCATGCCATGCTATTTAACCATAATACGGGGAGTGGATAGAGTTTATATATATATATATATATATAATATATAAACAACCGTGCTTAGAGTCTGATAAACCAAAGGTGACGGCATCACAATTAGCAAACATAACTAGCAAAAATGTGACCAATTTGTATTTTGAGGTTTGCAAATCTAATATAAATAATGATAAAAATGGGATACCTACCTCCTCCATAATTTAGGGCTTTCCCGGATACACCAGTTATCAAAAATGGCACTCAGGGCTATCCTATTTTGGCAACCTAATCCCAAGAACTACACATACAGTATTTTTTATTAAACCAACTGCCATCTAAGCCTTATTTGACACAGAGAGACATAAGCCTTATTTGAATTTGTCTAGTTTCGTAGCCAAGCTTTTTTATGAAACAGGAACTAGTGAACATTTAATGGTACTTATTTCGTACGTTGTTGTACGTATATACAGGAAGCAAGTACGCTTTACTGGTTATATGAAGTGGCATAACAAACCTATACCCATATGTAAAATTGGGTCCAGTTTTAGGCATCTAGACTCCTTAAACGATGGCGAAGAGCTCTTTGTCCAGTAATCCTGCTTAACACTTATAAAATTGTAATTTGTAGCTTTATTAAGTATACGAAAAATGTATACAAATCAATACGTAATCTGACACGACTTCTTTCCTTCTCAAGTATTCTGTAGTCCGGCGACTAATCACAAGCGACAATACGCAATGAGCGACGCGTGCGGCGCCGACACTTGCACTGCGCGATTCACAAAGCTATTGCCATGGTCCATCAGTTGTTGCTACACAGTAACAAAACATAAAAAATATTGCTCTGACTTTATACATAGTAACATGTAACTTTGGGTATGTCTATAGGAAAGACGTAAATCTAATTGATATGCAAGACCTCATTAATTAAATTACAAGTTAACATTTCAAGAATTCACACGCGGGGGTGAAGTTTTCATAGGAGAAACCTAACATGGTACGGGTATTTGATACAGAGGGATGAAAGTCGTGACGAGAAAGCTATTAGGAATGAGTGTGGAGAAATGTGAATAGAAAGGCAAACCAAGGAAAATGGGATGTGCGCTGTGTGTTATGAATATCTGAGATGACAGACTAAGCTACGCCGGCTCTACGCGCGAATGATGATACCAACATAGATCATCGAAGAGTACACTTACACTGGTCCGGCTATGTCGAAGCGGGTACCGTACCATCGTGTACAAGAAGCCCGCACCGGCGCCCGCGCCGCGTAATCACGATCATTGCCCATTCACTGCCCACGTGCTTCCGATATTGGGGTTACGTTGCCATTGCCACTTAGGAAGTGACGTGTGCGATACGCCATACTCGATACTTGAGGCATGTTTGTAATTTTTCTGGTTGTACTGTTTTTTTTTGTAGATTGGTGATTGAAAATTTCTGCACTATAATTAAAATTAAATCTACATTACAAGTATAAGTGCCTTGCGCTCTTACACATACAATTAGCGTTTACGTAATTACGTATGAACCATTATGATTTTAATACATGGATGGAACTAAACCGTGTTATAACTATCAAAATTGCTAACTTCCACAGGTAATCTTAAACCCTTTTAAGGATTTCTACAATTTTACTAAGAATTTAGTTAGGAACAAGTTAGGACCATTTTCACACTTTTGTAGGTATTATCTACTTTACCAATGCATTTTTTTTTCGTTTTAGGACTTAGCTTTGTTTTTAGTGAGCACGTACATCTGTACTCAAGTATCCACTTTCCAAAAGGCTTGAAGAGAGACCGCTTTTCATCATAAGGGTCCTATTACGTAAGCCCTCGATAATTCACAATCGACCGTCCTAAGTGTCGAAGACGTCGTTGGGGGCCCGTTTGGCAATTATCCGAATGTGTACGCGTGTTAACGCTCTTTCATGGGTACACCTCCACTGTTTACCTTTTATTGGGACTTCCATTGTTCCATTCGTGAGAATGGTGGGAATTGTGTCATAATTATAAACTATTCGATTAGGGGTAAAAATTACTAATAAACTTTCAGTTCCTCCATTTTTCGTTGTCAAAAAGATTTTGTTTTTCTTATGGTCAGACTATTCAATTGCAGAATAATTTGAATCTTTATTGACAAAAATTAAAAATTAGATCTCATTAGGTAGTTTTAGAACAGTTGTTCAAAATTCAGTTCTGATATTTACCACACAGGTATTAATCAGATTACATCTGGTTGATGGAATCTGATTAAATTAAAAATATTATTTATCTTCCAAGTAATTATCCGCCTTCAACAAATGAAAACCAACACAAGGCATTATCATTGGCATTCATCATGGTCGTGCCTATATTAATGGAAACAACACCAAAATAAAGCACGAAGCATCTAAACTCATTTAACTATTATGCTCAAACAACACGTGGGTCTTAAAAACAAATAAAACAAATAGTAAATTTCATTTATTTTCGATGCGTTGCTTACCGCAACCGACTAGAGTAGATGATTGCTCAATTACCAGGACCTCCTTAGTAGAAGCATTAACAGCGATCTCGATGACCATATTTTCAACTTTACGACAGTGAAAATAAATGCTTTTATTATATTGTTGCTTCGATAATCTCAGTCGGCAACACAAAAGGTGGCTTCGAGTCCGCGCCTTGTCATTAGGGCGCAATCAAACATTATGTTTAGGATCGCCGACAGCTTAACCGGGGTTTTTCATCCATTTCATAATTTGTTATTTCGGATTATAGGGAGCGTGCCGCAGCGGAGACAAAGTAAACATTACCACCGCTGCTGCCAACGCGATTCCGCGTTGTTTTTTGACAGCTCGTGACATCGCTAATCATTATGATCACTACCGTATCACAATTACGACCTTCAAACCTTCAAGAAAAGAGCGTACTCCCATCTCAAAGGCCGGCAACGCACTTACAACCCCTCTGGTGTTGCAGGTGTCCATGGGCGGCGGTAATCGCTTACCATCAGGTGATCCGTCTGCTCGTTTGCCTCCTCTACCATAAAAAAAAAAAAAAAAAAAAAAAAAAAAAAAAAAAAAAAAAAAAAAAAAAAAAAAAAACAATTACCATATTAGTCCACTTCGACTATCTATGACAAACCGGGAAGAACAATAGTGTAAGCTAAAATCGTAGATTTATGACAATGATCGGGCTGCACCCATTAAAGGTGCAGTTGAAGAGAAAACCTGTCTAGGTCAAAAAGGACCGTCTGTGCGTATGAGACTAAATCTTCTACCATTATACGATTTTACACTTGACTTCTTGCCCCACCTAACCATTGCCTATAAAGCACAAAATATCTGCGTTTTCATTAAATTAGTCATATCATGAGCGGGTAATAAAATATATTGTATTGGTCTCCTGCAGGGCGATCGACAAATGACCATGCGTCGCACCTTATGTCGACCGTTCTCATAATTAACCACCTTAAGTTTTTGCCGAACGCAAATGCAGACGGAGTGCAATTTACACGTCGGGCGGCGTTACGAGTCCTAATTAGTAGCTAAGGATTTACGGTTCCCATCAGAGTAATAAAATAAAATAAGGAATCTTAAGAAGCAAATATAATCAATATCAAACTAAAGGTATTCGTCATACTTCTACTTTGATAATGCCGGATAATTTTGTATAATATTTAATTTATAATGATGCAATTGACACAATGGAATTTTAATTATACTTTATCTGATCTCGTTCGAAGTAGGGACAGGAGATAACTGGTTAAAGGATAGCTATAAGTCCAAATAAATAAACAGATAAGATTTTGAAAAGTGTAATTTTGCATCTCATCGAAAAAATCAGCAATTCAAAATCTCATCAGCTCAGCACAAAGTACGCAAGTTAAGATGAAAGATTTTCTGATATTTAACTAGTATATTTCTAGAAGAGGTGGATGTGTCATTTTCAACCCATGTCCATCATTTACACGAAATTTTGTTCGGCCTCTGACATTATTAAGTCTATGTATCCAGCACGCACTCTTGTTTCAGTCTTTGACTCTATGTATCATATTTCCATCCACCTTGGTATTGTCGTTGTCGTCGTCGACCCGTCTTTGCTCGCTGAAAAGCTTCATCATTCAACAATTTTCGAAAGTCTTCACTTAGTTACTTTTATGTCTCACTTTTTGGCATTTCACCCTTCCACAAACTTTACCAATTTAGTTTTGTTTGATTGATCTATCTCTCTGACTCATCTATTTTTTTTTCCTATTTACAACACCTCAGCTTACGTACCCAGTGCGTGTACTGTACAGTTGCGCGGTACGGTAAATGATAATGCAACTACATAGTTAGTTCCGCCACATGCCGGACTCGCCGCTCCGTTTCATGCACCAGTCACGGTTGACGACGCTGCGGTTTGTTGCTGTTGCTGTCGTTATTTTAATGTCACATTTAATGCAGTTATGCGAATTTACATGTACTAACTGTGTGTGATAAAGATAACGTTTTTCTTGGGTAAGATTCGTGCCAGTGTTAGCCCTAATAGGCTTTCAGCATTACAGTTTAACAATATTTCTTTTTGACTGATGATAGGCGAAATTTTCCGAGTGTTATGTATGTTTTCTTTAGCATGCTCTACAGCCTAACCGGCTACGCTTGACAAATTTTTCGATGTCAGCTATCTGTATATATCTGTGTTCTGTGTTGGTTCTACAAAGGGCTGTCACACATCAATACCTATGTCATATATAGTTGTGCTTGCACACAACATAAAAAGGTCAAATACGGCGTTCTCTGAACCAAATATGTAAAGAAGTGGAACTACCCAGATTTAATAATTGTTTAAGCTTAGGTTCTAAGTCAAGTTTGGTATCATTTTTATCTAAATCAAAGATGTCGACGCAGATTTCATCTATATCGGTTCAGCGGTTATTGATTCTCCATACGAACTTCTACCTCCCTTTTCACTTTTAAGGGATAATTTTTGGTATAAAAACTATCCTACGTTCTTCTCCAGGAGTCAAACTATCTCTGTACCATGTTTTTTCTAAATCGGTTCAGCAGTTATTGATTCCACATTCAAACTCTCACCTCCCTTTTCACTTTTAAGGGATGACTTTTGGGATTTAATCTATCTTATGTTGAATGGTTCAGCGGTTTAAACGTGAAGAGGAATTAAAAAGAAACTTTTTTTTAAATATTTTAACTATATGTTTATACTTCGGAATGGTGTAGTCAGACCAAGGTCAGGCAGCGATTTTGACAGTCCAGGACAGACAGTTCAAGTAATATTTTAAACGTCTACGAAATTATGACGTTTAAGTACTGAACACTTGCAAAGGCTGGGCTATCAAAATCGTTGCCAACTTAATTTGGTCTGACTGATCCCTGATTTATTAGAAAACGATACTTAACTTCGCCTAATAACTTAAATTATATAGATATCAAGAGAAAGTTGAGAGCCCCCTCCCCCCTCCTAATAATTTACACCAAAAATCTTAGTGACTCCACTTCTTAAATCCAGCCTTGGGTCCTAAGGACTAATCTTGCTGAAGAAATCTTTTGTTCACGAAACGCTGTATTTCATGAACTATACAAGGAGGAGTGATGGTAATGAGTAATTTTCCTATTTATCAGCTAGCGATAGCTATGTTACCTAATATAAGAATACAAAATACACTTGGCAACAATAAAATTATGACATCGTTTTAAAGTTTCGAATTCACTATTCAGTGAAATATGCTTAACTGAATGATCATTGTGAAACCTTTTCATTCCAATCATAATAGATAAATATAACGCAATAAATGCTAATTTCATGGGCAGAATGCAAAGTTTATTATCCCGTTATTCATTTGTCACGGGGCGATTACAAATCTGTATTCAGTGACGTGTTGAAAACGAGATAAAGGATTGAGGCTGAGCGCATTGGAATAAAAACATAAATCGCACTACCTGAGTAGCTTGGCAACGCTGAAATTAAAGCGGGTAACCTTGGGTTTTTATCGAAGATATTTTATCTACTTCACGGAGGTATCACAAATGTCTTTCACCTATAGTTACAAATAGCGAAGCATGTGTCGAATCCAGAATTCAAACAAGCGTATTCGCATTGACTTTAATATCGCTATGTTATGTATAACATTTATTTTTCTTCTCCTTATTTGTTTCCCTTAGCACTAACTTTTAAAGTAGGTTTATAATTATTCTGAAGTCCCTTTTTGGATCTATTTAAACAAGCTGTTAACATTTCCTCAACGAGAGGCTCGTCTAGCGTGCATCGTGCAACCCAATTGGCCGCAAGCAGCTGATGCGTCCTGACAGTTATTGCTTTAAAATTAGGAATTTGTAAACATTAGTAAATCACAAGAATAGCGCAACACAAAGGGACCCGGATCTAGCTTCTACCTGCGACGCGGCTTCCGAATCCGCGCAAAAAACAAAATTGATTCAATGGGATGGCACAAAAACCTTTATATTGTGTCCCCTGTATTTAAAGATGCCGATACAAATCGACAAATAAGGTTATATCGTTTGGAAAAAAATGAGGATTATCGGTTAGTCGCTGCCACTGTTGCGAGCAATTGGGACGATAGCACATTCTTCTGTGTTTGCTTAACAATACACATCTGGCCTTAATACCTTTTGATTGACTATCGACCTGATTATCGGCGGTCTAGGAATGTGGGTCAGTGTTAGGCTGGAGACAGGGCACGGCAGGATGGAGATAATGAGTGGTGTCCTGCGCGAGATGAACTAACTACCGACTGCCGCGATGACGCATAGGGTATTTCAATGAGTTGTTAAAGTCTTATTTATTGCATAACTGAAGACGTAACCTCTTGAATGGGACGTAGCAATAATTAATTAATTAATTACGCTTACCTAATACTGAATATGTGCTAAGTATACGGAGACTCGTTAACAATAGTTATTTGTTTAACGAAGTGGTTGTTTAACCCCACGTGCTTAATATTGATACCCGAGCAAGCGAAAGATTCGAAAAGTGGGATCTTGAGCGTTTCGGAAGTTTCAAGTTTCGAGGGTTAAACAAATTTTGCGACCGACTACAACACGAAATATTTCACCACACCAACGCGAGGAAAATACTAACTGTAAAACATCAAATAACATCAAACCAATGATATCAAATGCAATTGAACGTTATTAAATATTTATAATTCAAAATATTCATTTACAACCCAATTCTACCAGCTAACTTAAGGAAATAACTGAAAATTTGAGAGAAATTACTTTGCCACTCTTGCAAATTTCTCATCAGTGTTTGAACAATCAAGAGAGCCTTTGCGAGGTGGTGTGGTGAAAATATCCTCACAAATACTAAGGTCAGTGGAAATTAGTCTACAATGTTAGAGTTCAAAACATTCAGTAGCTGCTATGTAGAAATTGTTGAACCTCAATCTAGGTCTGATGGCAGTCGCTTTCGTAAAAACTGATTAGTTGTCAAGCAGACCCCAGGCTCCCATGAGCCGTGGCAAACTGCCGGAACAACGCGAGGCAGAAGAAGAATCTACCTATAGTCTGTATCTTTAGGTATTTAAAAAAAGGTAAACAAAATCTACCCTCAAATGGCTCCTTAAGGCAGCTGAGGGTAGGGTTGCCAGATCATAATTTGATAAAGGAGGGCAGATGGGTCTAAAAAGGAGGATTTTCTATAAAAAAGGAGGACTTTCACAATTAAACGATTTTTTTGTATTATTTTACTTTATTTTAATTATATTTAGCTGAGCTGCCAATTTTTACAAGAAGTTCTTGGTTTTTTAACAAATAATTATGAAAATCTTCACATGTCATGTTTTTGAAGTTGTATTGAGTAAGAATTACAGATTTAACCAGGGGCGTAGCTTCCGCCGTATCTGCCGTATCAATTATACGGGGCCCCCGGGGTACGGGGGCCCCCAACGTGCGTTTTTATGATAAATCGTTACCCTTCCTAAGGGCCCCCTAACAAAATTTTATACGGGGCCCCGCCAAGGCTCGCTACGCCACTGGATTTAACTGACTGCACACTTAGTCTGTTTCTCTCTTTGCTCCACTGAGTATTAATCAGTGAAAAAACTCTTTCCACGTTTGCGTTATGTGCACTTATACAGAAATAAAACTCGCAGATCTTGAGCAGTTCTGAGAAACATTCAATGTTTTTGGCACTTTTGAAGTAGATTGTCCACTGCTCGTGCAACTTTAAATCATAATATGTCTCATCATTATCTGATTTTGATTTAAGAAATGAAATCAAGTTACAAAATTGATCATGTAGCTTAACATCGTCAATCTCAACACCTCTGATGCTCAAGAATTCAATGCATGAAACTAAATCATCATATTTTAGGTTTTCGTTCTCTTTCAGCAATGTCATCCACTCAAAACATTTGAAATCTTCTAAGGGTTTTATCCATTCCATCAAGTAATCTTCACAAGCCTTGTAAACACTGAAAAATTCGTTGGAAATGGACTCGGCCTCGTCATTATTGCGAAGCAGCTGACTTACGCTTAGTGGCAAAAAATTGTTGTTTCTTCGATTTCGAAGCATATGAAGCACGGATTGAAGTATCTTTGAAATTTCCAGAACGGAATTATGTTCCTCTTCGATTTTTGCCAGTGAGTAGAGTAGTTGCGGCAGCGGCATCCACCGGCTGGCACGCACACTCGTAACGAGCGCGCACTATTGCCCGAGCGGCTCGTTTGACTTTTGACCACGCTTCAGCATGCAAGCCGCATGACACAAAATTTTCAATGACATGCTGCAAAAAGGAGGACTTACAGTAGGTGTGGGAGGACGGGAGGACAAAACATGAAAAAGGAGGACATGTCCTCCTTTTGGATACCATCTGGCAAGCCTAGCTGAGGGTAGATGAAAACATTAAATGATCAAATAATGTAGGTTTAAAGTCAGGTCGTTCAGTGACAGATCCAGGCGGTTTTGTATTTGGTTGGTTACCCAATAAATATTAAAGCTACCCGAAAATTTACAAATTGTTTGTTTACCTTTTTTTAAATACCTAAAGATACAGACTATAGTATCAACTATGTTTCTAAGTCATTGACTGTAATTGTGATTTGATAATAAAACATGATAAGTACTAAAATTACACATTATATCGTTGTAGTAACGTTAACGAGATAAATTGCAGAGCAGTAAAGTTAAGCAATGACGGCATATCAACGATAAGTGTTAATAAAAAGCGACTTCCCTGCGCACGGGCAAAAAGAAGACCTGCGCGTGCGGCAATGAGGAAATGCCGAGGATGTCCGCGCGGACGACCAGGGCACGCAATATTAAACAAAGCTACGGTTTTTTTTGCTTGATATGATGAAGGATGAGTCACAGCGAGCCTCAAAAAAGACAATATTTACTCAAAGAGCTAGAGAATAATCTTCGTGGTTTACTAGGCAAAAGTTGTATTCTACTCCTACTCATTTTTGGCCTAACCTAACCTATCCTATTCGCGACGTAACTTATTGTCATTCAAATTCACTCTATATTCTAATAAGATCGGGGCCGACTAGAATAAAATTTAACATGTTGCTCATAGTCTCGTAAATGGGGCGTAGAACGACATAGTGGTGCAAATTTGACTACTTGCAACCATGCATCTAGCCAATTTTGTAAAAAAATAGTGAAGTTACCGATGTCACGACCTGTTTGTTAAATGACGTAGAATTGGTGGCTTGAAGAATCAGGTTTGAAGTGTCAAACGATTAAATATGACAGAATCCTGTCACGGGTATGACCCGTTCCCTTAATGGGAAAATTGGGCTCATCCTGAGATGACGGCGCCACGGCGCCACGGTTGTAACTACCTAATATTCAGAACCGACATTACAGAGATTTGCGTGACTATTTTTTGTTCATGGTGAACAAGTCTAGACTAAACGAATGGGCTAAAAAGTGTGTTTCAGTCAGGTGTGAAATACCAATGTACTAATGTGACGAGACCCTGTCACGGGCTTTATTTACCAGTAATATGAATATCGGGTTTCCTCTAAAAAAACTGGCATACCGAGATTTTCATGCGCACATGGAAGAATGTTAAAAACCGTTGTGCTGAATAGAAGATCAAACCAGACCAAAACCAGACACGACGTAAGAAAATTGAGAACATTTGTATATATTCATTGCGGATTATTTCCCTGAAATCAATCGTATCATGATGTGTCTATTATATTTAATACGTAGTAAGTATTTACTTAATGTGGAGGGATGTAAGATGAAAGGAGAACCAAGGAAAAGGTGGATGGACTGTGTGAAAGATGATATAAAAAGAAAGCAGGTGAATGATGAGATGACGAACGACATAGAGGTATGGAGGAAAAAGACATGCTGCGCCGGCCCCGAGTGATGGGAAAAAGGGAAGCGAATAATGATTGTAGTATTTACTTCTTTGTTTTAAATATCTTAATGTTATTAAGATAAAGAAGTAAATGCGCCTCGGTCTCATCCTCGGCGTCTCAAACAGCGGGCGTACTTAATTTTTTTAACGTAACTATAAATACCTATACAATTATATTATACATGGTTAACACACAGTAACCACTTAACTATCATTCAAATACTAATCGATTACTCGACAATTATACTGATTAATCAAGTTAATGCTCTGAAGTATAGCGTGCGAAGTAATTCAAATGCTAATTAAGAGTAAAGATTTGCTTACACAACATCTAAAAAATCTATAATGCTCAATCGAGCGTGCCTAGTTAAGAAGTCTAACAAAAAACTAAAAACTAAAAGCTCTTTATTTCTTTATTAGCCCAGGTAGCCAGGTAGCCTTGTCTAGCTCATTTGACGTCAAAGGTTAGGCCGTCCTTACTTTGCTATTTAGCCAGACATGAACGGGTAGAAGTAGAACACACGTAATACTACATTTAGCTTTATAAAGCATAGTTCATATAGAATTGGCACATAATTAGCAATGTTTAAAAAATAATAATTCCATGGCGGGAAAAAAATTGACAATTACAGTTCAATCACCAACCTTCAAAGTATTAATTGTCAAAATATTTTTTTCCTAGCTTTTTGCATTTTAAAGTTTTCGACCATGAAAATTGAGAACAGGAGATTGATTGTGCACAAATACTTCGAAAATTCTTATCGATCCCGGACAAAGACAGCTAAGTCGCTTAAGATGTTAAAAGCTAGTATTTGTGGGGTCATAAAACGTTACAAGGAGACTCTATCAGCTGACAGGAAAACACAAACTAATCGGAGGTCTGGGACAAATAACAAGATTTTGGGAAAAAAGACCTAAGGTCACTCAAACAAAATTCAGAACGGTCTAATTACGATTTATCCCAAAAAATCAAAGAAACTTCTAGAAAGATAAAGATGATTCACCTCAGAGGTGGCTATAAGAGCTATCGAGCAATAAAACAGCCAAATCGGACTGTTAAACAGATCCGACAAGCTAAAACACTAGCTCGACTATTGTACGACCCAGTATTGACAGAATTCGAAGGTTGCTTGTAGTTGGACGACAAGACGTATGTAAAACTCGATTTTAATCAACTACTCGGTTCGAAGTTTTATATGGCCAATAATAGAGGTCATTTACCCAAAAAATATAAGTTCGTGAAACTTGACAAGTTCGCAAAAAAACATATGATATGGCAAGGAATTTATAATTGCGGCTGTAAGACGAAAAGTTTTATAACATAGTCAACAATGAAGTCGGACCTTTATATTAAAAAGTGCTTAGAGAAATGAGTATTGACATTTATTAGAACCCATAACGGTCCTGTGAAATGTTGGCCAGATTTAGCCAGCTGCCACTACTCAAAAAAAGTTTTGGCATGGTATGCTAATAATCAGGCCAAATACGTATGTATTATATACGAGATGAATCATTCGAATTGTCCCCAATTTCAATCTGTCAAATACTATTGGGCAATCATGAAATAAAATTAAATAAGACTAGTCAAATTGTCCAGGGTATCAATTCATTGCGATCTACAAGAAATCAACACGCCAAAAATGTCGACAAAAGTGTTGTGCAGAAAATGACGTGGGTCCATTATGAAAACAGTTCGTAATTATTAACATAACAGAGTTTTTTTTTTTAATTTATACATATTTGAAAGCTAAATACATTACTATTTAAAATTCACCATTCATAACTTTCTTATTTTATTAACTTAAAAAAATAACAATCTTCTAGTGCGTACCAATTCTATATGAACTATGCTTTACACGGTGTTTTTTTAAGTCCGTTAATTTTAAGGATGCATTTCTGAGCTTAAATTAAGTAACTTATTCAAAGAAACCGGTATTATTATTAACTCCACTTTGGAGATAATCAATGATTTATGTTTATCTGATAAGGCACCTACGAGCGTGTACACTTGCCTTACGGCCTGCTTACATTCGAAGGCTGGGAGGTCAAACCCGATAAATCGAAAGATTTTTTCATTCAAATTAGAGTAGGTCACATATATGTAGTTCCAATTTCAAAAATCCTTTTGCTCGAGTTATCGGGTTTGACCACCAACCCCTCGATATTGATTAGGTAATGTTTAGTATGAGTTTATACAGTTGCTACTAAACGCAAGTACTATCTCGGATGATCGATATTCGAAATGTCACTGTTATGTCATAGTTTTCAGTTGTTTCGTGGATTTAAATATAATGTCCGTGTTACAACAACGCTTCTAATTACTTTTTACAAAAAAACATTGTATGCCATTCAGTTTCCATTAAATGTACTTAGCCATACCCCGAAGTTAACCAAGTTTAAAAAAAAACGCCATGTTGACTAATTTGAACCGTTCAAACGAAAAACTTTATGATGATTATAAAAAACTAAAAATTTTAATACATACAAAATGGACCTCAATAACGAGTGTGTTTATTAGGGCAGATCACTAGAACCCTATCTTATAATGCTACGCTTAAAATGGTTCTGTTGCTCTAGCGCAGGAGTCCTTTTTGCCCGAGGGCCATATTGCACTTCGCGATTCATAGGTATTTGGCCCGCGAGTTGTAGTTTGGAGACCCCTGATCTTGCGCATGCCAAACGCATGTTCCAGGTTCACACCTGGAAAATGGAAACTTGTAGCTTTACCGAACACGGTTTTACTCCATTTCCTCTTAATTGTACTTCGCATTGAGTTACTACCCGTATTATCGCCCTTCTTGGCGCAGTATGAATAATAAGGTGAGTGCGCGGGCGCCGTGTGATTGGATAATGGGCCACTCTCGGCAATCAATTGGTTGATTGAATGATTGCTCAGTCGTCATAGCTACGTCTACGCTCATCGTATACTATTAGATCCATGTGATCAATTTACTAATGAACTAATGAGGTTGTTTTTGCCTTTCAGATTTTGTTTAATTTTTCTGAACTATATTTAAAGTTATAAGTGACGACTTTAGCACATTGATTCAGATTCTGGGTGCAAGATAGAAAACTTCCAAAAGTTTGTTGGTACACCTGTTTGTAACTAAATTCAGATGTTTCCGAACTGTCAATAAATATGAATATTTATTGAAATCGATGTAAGATAACATAGTTGGACTTTTTATAATAGGTATTTTTCAAACCCGAAAGGTAGGTAATAGGTGTCATCTCCATATAATTTAAAAACGCCAAATCTCACACCTGTCAGCGTACCCACCGAGTTAGAAAAATACTATCACATATGTAAGTACTATAAAGCATCCTTAGCGTCAATCCCGTAAAAACTTCGTACTAACTGGGTTTCCCTTAACTACTTACCTAATCACCTATTCATCTAACTTACTTACCTGTTAGTTGGTGTTTGGTGTTTTACCAGGTTTTACATTTAGTGAAACGTTACTTAATTTCAAAAGTATTTTTCGCACCGAAGTTTCTTGATAGAGAATCGAGGATGTCCTTGTAGAACTAGGTCACATAACGCAAATATAATAGGTATTAGGTATTCGAGTTAGCCTAAGTTTCGTGTGTTTGTGACGTGTCCCGCAGCGTTTAATTAAAGCGATTTCAATATGAACCTCCTACCCGATTTACTATAGCCTCCCATGCGACCGGTCAAACAAAACCTAGCTTCACATAAAATAGCTACCTAACTAGAAATATCTTGCAAAAACGGCATTATTAATTGCTACAAACTTTGTGTTCTAAATTTCTTGACCAGCTTACTTACATTTTAAGAAGGCACTTATAATTTTCTTTTGCTACTGGCTACAGAATCCTAAAACGGTAAAACGAATCAATTAATTTTGTACAATCATACTTAATACCAACTTTCCGGTATTAAATAGTAGCGCAGAAAAGACAATGCTCAAATCAACAGCGCGGAATGTAAATAGCAGAAAAGATAATCATGAAAGTCAACCGTAGAGAGACGCGCGAATGCAATTCCCATCAATTTAGAGATAACGAAGTTGAGACCGTTTTTCCGCATTTTTTTTATACAAAAAGCTACGTTCCGGCGTGTAACGCCACGGTCGCTGGATCCACGTGAACTCGGCCAATTAATTGCTCACTGTTTTAATTAATGGATTAGCAACCCGCCGGGGAACTCTTACAATTGCTTAGGCTTGGGAAATGCCATAAATGACATTTATTGTTTAAGTTGACCGCGTAATTGAGGTAACTGTAACCAGACAGCCTTTTGGGGGTGGTTGAACCTTATTAGGTATATCCTTTTTAGGTATTTGGATCCACAAACAGACAAATGCGTTACAAAATCTATTCCGATCGTAGTCGGTGGTTCGGTTTTCATCGTGCGAGACAGAATGTGCTATTTACAAAAGGATAATGAAATATTTCTGCTTTGTTACTAGTGACTAAGCGGTCCGCTATTGCAAGAGTATGCAAATCTTCCAGTGGTCTTATTTCTCTGTATAATGTAGGGATTCGTCACGGTAGACGTGTGCGTTGCACTACGCTTTCACGCCCCCGTTTGCTATGCATATGTAGCCACTGAATTGTGTAATTAGTAATTATACTTAATTAATATTCCTACGCTCTGTTTAGCAATATATCACAAGTTTAAATCTTCGTGGAAAAACATGATTTTAATGTATGTACTCCGTTAATTAGCTATTCCCTTATCTATCGCTAAGTCTACAAGAAATCTTGAATTGTTGACCGACTCGACTTCGGTTGTCCTCACAGTTTTCCCATAAAGTTTGAAAAACAGTCCATATTTGTAGTGTGCGGCAAACTGTCAGGGCAAACAGTTGTGGTCAAATCTTTTAAGTAGGCAGCCGGTCAATATTTTTGTTAATAATTTGGAGTGTGTGGGTTCCCACGGGAGGTAATGGAGACGGCTCGGTTACAGGCTGAGTATTCCTACTGCTTGCTGAGCGCAAGCGAGTCATGCATAGGTACGCTGTACCTTAATACCTCTAAAGGTAGTAGAATTATATTGACCCCGTACGTGACCAGCGAAATAATCAGAAATATTTAATAAATAAGTATTCAGACGAAAAACCGTCATATTCCGGTTCTATAACTGAACCTCAAGACCAGCAACATAAATGGTTCATTTGAACACGGAGACTCATGCTCCTCCGATCCATAGTTTAGTGATTGGAATATAAAAGTACACATAACCGGTGAACTCAGGACGGTGTTGAGTGGAGAACTGACGGATGAAGTCAAATACTGATACGGTCCCGCAGCCTACAATCACTTTGGTGATATTTTTAAAGAACTATATAATACTCCCTGAAATATTTTCCAACTATCATCAAGTGGGCGAACTATCGATGACGTTTTTGGTTGAAGATATGTATGTCACTTTTGACACTGACAGATCAGTATCGTATCGGTGTGACACCTTATACGCATTGTTCGAATTGGTCCGTATATCCTAAATCGTTTGATTTACAAGTCAAGACTTCAGAGATTAGGCAGATTTATCATAATCTTAAAAACGTAAGAAATTTAGACTGATACTGCAGCTCGCCGAAATACCGTGTACCGTCTTAATGAAGCCAAATGGTCGAAAGTTTTGTTAATTAATTCACTATGAATGTATGAAATATTCATACTTTTGCTTAAACAATTCACAATTTTAACAGTTAGGTCTTAATATGGGCATTGACCCACACACATAATTCTCACGGCTTGCGCGATAAGAAAACGTTTTGTTTCATTGTATTTGGCGTTAATACAATAAAGAAGTTCCTTATATGTAGCAAAAAGTCGGTCAATGGATAAGTTAACAATACGAAGAGCAAACAAAAGATAATCAAGACCTGACGTAAGACGAAGTATTTGCCAAAGTAACGGAAAACAAAGGTGGGTAGACAGATAACTGCTGACTGTTGGCCGATAATCGTGGGGACAGAGAGGCTGTTGACATAAGACTTGGAAGACATTATCGCAAAATTGAGATAAAACATAAATGCCTAACCTATATATTCGTATACGAATTGTGAACTTTAAGTAGATAATTGTACATTGTGTATTAAGGGCGGTAAACACGAATTCGACGAGTAACCAAAATCCAATACTAATTTTAAAATTTCTTTATATGTAGAAGGTTCAGTATCACACTACTCTCCGCTTTGATGGTAACTGCTTAAACCATTTTCTACCCTCCGATGCAGTCGTTGATTATTTGAGAAAATCTTTGTCGATGTTGTGCAACCTCTAAAAATTTACCTATTTTTATATTTTAGGCATATAATATTTTTTTATCAGTGAAAACAAGAATTCGAGCGAAGTCAGATGAAAATCGAAAATTCTAAAAATGAAACATCCTATGAGCATAATATAGCTCGATCCATCTCAGTATGCTGGCATACAATAACATCGTTTGTGATGAAAATATGTGTATGTTACTAAAGTAAATCAATTTTAATTAGGTACCTTTATAATTTAATCGCCGTTAAGTTATTTCAATTTTGCTTAAGACAATGCAATTGCATCATTCTGTCGTAACAAGTACGTGTTCGGAGGATTACTAGACATTAGGCAGGTGTTGGGTGTGGAAGGAATCACGATTACAATTTTGTTTCTAACGTAAAATTGAGTTATTGATTCGAGAAACATAACTAAGGTCAATAACATTTGTTTAAATTCGATAACTAAGGTCGTTGCCTAACCACTATAAAATCAATAAAGATGTGAAAAAGTGTCCGGTAAGTCCGTATAGTTGAGTTAATTAACTGTTACAACTTTTCACCTTTTAATTAACCCCACTCGTGTTTTTGATTTGAACATTTGGTTTTGTTTCGATCAATAAACATATCGTGTACTGGTTTCCTTATCACATAAATAAATGCTGATATTATATCGCAATCGGTAGAAATATACACTAACGTACAAAACGATAATTTTACTATGCCTATTATTTTATAATTAACGTGTTTATTTCACAACTGATATTTTGGATATGTTATGATTAGTGCAGCAGACATAACAATAATAAAAATGAACATAAAATTCGTGTGAAAATACTTAACGGCCACGAAAGAATATGCTAGTTATTATTTTCACACGGTCGCAATGTTGAAAATGGAATCGGCCAACAGGGCGGTTCGGGGAAGCGCGGGGTGTGAACTCGCGGCGCCGACGCCGCGGTGTGAAGGCAAACATTGGCTACGTACAACTGTTTACGCCGATCAAGTGTAAATCATAGTTTCGACTACGATCTTGCAGAATGACACCTTATCGAAGGCAGGTACTTTATTCTGTAGGTCATACTTATTTAGCTACCTTCTTCTTCTCAGCATATACGCGTCCACTGCTGAACATATGCCTCTTTCATGGATTTCCATGTTGTTCTATATGCGGCGGTTCTATTCCAGGTCGGCCCTGCCGTCTTTCTGATATCATGTCTGATATCGTCCGAACATCTGGCTCGTGGTTTTCCGTCACCTTGGCTTCCGTCCTTCGGCATCGGTCATCATCCCTGCGCCCTATATAAACAATATATATAGTTATGTATGTACGTATTGTCAAACATAAGTTCCCATTTTTAAGTTTTTTCTGCATTATCAAATGTGCATTAGACGTAGGTAATTATTGGCAGTACTCACGTAACTAGGTACGTCTCAAATCACTACTCCCTAGTTTTCATATGCCCCCAACGAGTTGTAACATGTACGAGTAGAAATAAGTCGGCTGATACAGTTTGATCTAGTGGGGGGTTTATACTAAAGAACGACCATTAACAACCTAAATTAATACAACATAAATATTTACCGGTCAATATTCAATCCAGTAATCTTCGATTGGTTGATAATTGGGAACGTCGTACCCTAGACTATGTCATACCCCGTCGATTTCATCTCTTTGGGAACCGATTTCTAGGTACAACTACAAAGAAATAAAAAACAGACTCTTTGTGTTTGTGGACACTATGCTCTACTAATGTTCAATTAACACTTTCAGCGCTAAAACAATTAAATGCCCTCACGTGTATGACACACATACACATATTTCGTTGTTGCCTATTTTTAAGTTTTACTTTGTCTTGTATTAAAATAAACATGTGTATAGGCACAGTTGAGGTGATACTTAAATTGGTGAGGTGATGAACTTTACCAAAAGTCTTCCTGAAATCTAGAAATATAAATACTTATTTACAAACTTATGTACTCATTTATAGGTATATAGTATAAACAGCGCATTTTTCAACTTCCTCTGTTATCATACCTGTCCGTACCTGCCCATCATTACGCACGTGAAGTAATTTGGTACATTGTTTGTACAGACATAAATGACCACTTATATACCTTACCTCTTTGCAATAAAGCTAAAACTAGACAGTTTTTCGACGAAGAATCATAAATTCACCAGTAGAACTTATTCCTCTTTAATAAGGTTTAGAATCGTACTGTTTTTCATGTGATTGCTTGCGCAGGCAGCGCACGCGCCGTCGGCGCTGTCATTGTTTTGATGCGCTTTGTCGCCCCATTCATAGTTTTTATAAAGCCCATTATGAACGTGCGACGGGTTGTGAAGTTGTAGGATAGTGTCTAGTTTCTAGGGTTACTTAGTTACAACGTTCTAATTTTAGTTACGGGTGCCTATACGTCTGCTAATTTATAACCTTCTTTATAAGATGATTAATGCCTATTGCATAATAAAATACACTAATAGTATTAATTCGTATTCTATTTTATTATGCAATATGCCCCATATCATTAATCATTGTTATATTTTCACGCGTCCCGTAACCAGAAGGTTCACATAAGGACACCGCAACAATTACTCACTTTGCACATGTATTCAAATAGTTATTTGTACAACAAGAGAGCAAAGTTTGATATTTCTTCGACTTCTTCGAGTGCTTGTGCAAGCGAAAGATTCTATAATAGATTCACGAGCGTAGCGAGTGAATCTAATTTAGAATCTTGAGCGTAGTAAGGGACTCAAAAGCGCACGAGATGTAAATAACTTTGATCTCGTGTAGTACACAAAATTTTTCACGTCAGTCAGCCATCAAAAAATACAACCTGAGAAAATGTAATCCAGACGGAGGGATCACTATTTCACACATGTTTTCTGAAGGTATTATAACAATTAACTTTAATTACCGCAATAAAACAAAACGAAAGAAATTTCAATAAAATAATACGAAAATAATAAATTAACGAACATCAATTGACAGTTCAATCGACAGCTATTTTTTTGTAAAAAAAAAACTTTGTAAGATCCGGTCCGAATTGCGGATACTACTATTTGTCAACTATAGTAGAGATCGTTAAAAGTAGTTAAGTAGAATTATTTACTGCGTAACAATTGAGTAAATTTGTATAAGTTCATTGTTTTGATTGTATAATAAAATACGTAAAATATGGTGTTTTTATTAAATTTTAAACTTTTATTTCATTAATTAATTATTACGAATGAAGACTCGTAGGGTGTTTACGAACGATGCGGTGTGACTTATTTCGGGGGTCTATTATAAACCGTCAATATACCGTTGAATTACGTATGCACTTTTTTGTCTCTTTCTTTTTGTTAATGACGTGAAAGGGATAAAGGCAATAGAATCCAAATATTTCGAACTTTTATTAGGCCCCGCACGTTGAAATGACATTCGAATCTAAAGGTCACTTGAATGTTATTTTGTCTCACTCGGTGAGCAAAATGCGATTTTGCTCACTGTTTTTAAGCAGCAAATTACCCTTATTCCAGCTGCTGACGTGAAAATTGAATTAATCGATCCGCACGTGTATAGCCGGCCGTCCGCTTGCAGTCTACGTCTGTCTGAACGCACCCATTGATGAATGTGACATCAACATTCCGGCCACTGCGGATGTCATTGCATTCACAAATTATACTTGGCACCCTCCTCGTGTAAAATAACTAAAATTATGTAGTCATTTTCCGCGTTATTACTTACGAATTTTGTTGAAAATTTTACTGTAATGGGACAGCCAGCATTTCCATGTTGTATTTATATTTTAATAAGTACATGACTATATTCGTCACGTAAAGCTGAGCAGTATTTGTAGGATACATAACATTAATGATGGAACAAATTTTGGAACAAAACATTAAATTGTTAGCATTGTAATCATCCAATTTCGTGAATATAATAAGTACCTATCAAATTACAGCTATTCATTGGAATCCAATATTCTGGTTTATTTGTTATTTGCATGACGTAAACACGACGATGATTTACGACGTTGGATAGTGTAGGATTTGTAAACAATTAGGCATGTGTAGGATTTGGAAATATTCGATAATAATGCTATTAATATCAATAATGAATTGCCTTTAACTTTGTCTACTCACGAAACATTAGGTAATATTAAAAAATTCAATATTTTCACGGGTACCTTCCTGTTCGTATTTATTTGAAGTTTGGTCAAGGTTGGCGAGACGTATCGAAAGCCCGGTATGCGTGGATAGGAAGTGAATCACCCGACTGAATGAACACGCGTAGCCTTTCCGGGACGGGACCTGTGCCGGAGGCTCTGCGGCTTCCATTGATCGATTAGGCCGAGGGCCGAGCCCTATTTTTCAAAGCTATTAGTGAAATGCGGAAACACTAATGCTCTTAAAACTGTTTTTTGCCATTTATGAGCGACCTTTTGACCAGAGTTGCAGGTTATATCTATTAAAGTGCACTCGTAGCTGTATATAATTGGACCCCGGTCGTTATCACAATGCCTCATTTCAATCAGCGCTTTCCTCATTTACCACGTAGAAATGATCTGTTTACGACCAGATTCAAAGTCTTGAAGGTTTTTCTTACTTGAGATTCCATTATTGTAGCTTGCCCCATAGTGCTTATGTGTAACATATATCAGGAATAACGCAGGAGTATGTCCAAAATTCTGCATTATATCTTCCTTATTGTAAATGTGACTAATAAATTTTCCTCTTGATCGATAAGTTTTTGGGTTATACAAGCAATATGAAATAAAACGGTTTTTTCATATCGTTATTAAACGTCATTTTATTGAATACAATTAGTATTGACTGGATTTCAATTATTAACATAACTAAATAAACTTTACATATACAACGTGTTCTTTAAACTCGTACCGAGTATATGCATTGGTAGGAGCAATATCTTACGTTACTTTATAGTTTTCCTACCTAACCCAAAATGCGTTATAAAAATTTATTAACCGAGTTACTTTTTCTGAACCAGCTCTCGGCCTACTCGTTAGTCACGGTGGAAACGCACCGTGGACGGATGTCCGCGAGGGCGCGACGTGACGTATGACGAACTGTACCTGTGTGCGTCATTATACGTAAATTATTAAGGTGCAAAGTGGAAATTCAATGGAATTCTGGATATTTGTAATAAATTGTTATCATCTTCTAAATAAAAGCTAGTTATTATGCCGCTAATTAAGTATCAATTAGTAGTTACTCATTCTTGTATCTAAATTCGGTCGGTGATTAATTAACTCTTGCAAATATTATAGCAAAAGTAGTAAGTTATACGGTAAATATAAGCAAAAATCTAGGTAAAAGTTATACCTTTCTGAATATTTTCGAGTTTTTCTATAAAACAGAGCAAACTAGCCTTGAAACCAGCGCGTAACCGCGTATACCACCGTAATTTTTAACATTATTCGCAGTGCTTGCGTACTATATATTTCTATATTGATGTGTGCGGCGCGATGTGCACTGCGAATACAGCTAAATCAATACTAAACCATGTTACGAATTTTAAATTTCGAATGCGGTTCTAGTCGGCGCACAGTGGTCGGATGTCCGCAGTAGAGCACGGACCGTGACGTATGCCGCGTTGTAGCGTGTGCTGGTGTGCATTTACCGCAATGCACCTGCGTGATACAGTACTCGTACGTTTCTGGTTGAAGAAATGTAACTTTTGACACTGACGGATCTAATCCAGATCTAATTCATAACCTGTTATAAAATCAGAATACGCCTGTAAGAATCTGGGGGCCTACCGCGAAAAGCGAAATTTGCAAACTGCGGGGATCTTTCTCTTTTACTCTGACTAAGACGTAATTAGAGTGACAGAGAAAAATGCCCGCATTTGAAGAACTTCGATTTTCGCGGTACCCTGGTACTTCTTACGGTGGATCATGCCGCAAGATTAATGTTTGGATATCCGCAGGGCAAGGATTGTGACGTATGCGACGTTCTAGCGGGCGACAGTTTCGTACTGCATCATATTCTCGTAGTATTGTTGGACTAACTGGTACCTACTTCTAGCATTTTCATTAAAGTTTGTATGAAATTCTCTAAAAATAGAAACAGTCGGTTCTGTCGGCGTCGTAGCCGTGTGCACTAACTAAACATCATACTTACTAGTATTATTAACTTCAAAGTATTAAAAAAGGTGTTTTGTGATCTTAATTAATAATTTATAAATAAATCCAAAATAAGATTAGGGATAAGTACGATAAGTATAACGTTTATTTAACGTTCCGAAAAATACTCCATTAAATATATATTTTTTACAATAAATACTCTATTGTTCCAAAAGTTAGTTATGGTCATCTAACTAATAATAAAAAACACCATTGAAGCCATATCCTTACTACGTGACAGCAATGCGGATGCCGGAATCAACCCATTCACCAATACCATTACAACTCAAAGGATTTACTCCAATCGTACACATAAAAAATGTTTCATTCACCTACCCGTCTAAGTTTTCATGGTACTGTTTGCGTTTCACAAGCGCAGAACATTGTTATTTCAATCAATTAACGCGTCAATCACTCAAGTTATCCAGCTTAAGCGCGCTCGCCCATAACCCATACCTTTAAGGATCTCGTTACACAGGTTTTAATATACCTGTGTACTTTTTAAGCGCTTAGAATACACAGGTAGAACAATGAGAGCAGTAAACGAAACGTAACGGGCGTCCCCCGCCGTTTAGTGTTTACAATGGATACGGAACGTGAGAATGTTGTTTTAAAGTTAAACCAACCTTACCTCCCGAATCCTACGTGCCCCTACAACAGATATGCTTCTATTGTAGAGGCGGCCTTACGTAAAGGTGCCATAAACCATCTCAAAGACTATAAGCTGCCCAACTTGCATACAATCACGTAATGACTTTTGGGTGAGAAAATGCAATTATTGTCATCCGTGGGAACGTTTTTTGTCCTTCCTGCGCTGCGGACATGGTGATATGAATGTTGGTATTGTTTAGAAATTGTGAACGGCTAAATGCAATGTTTTTATGCTGAGGAAGTAACGTAGACAATACCTGAGACTTATGACTAAAACAGACGTTGCATTTACCGCGATTTTTATGAAAACCAAAACCTTTTTTTTTATTGCATGGCCACTTTTGCTAACTAACTAACTTTATTTTATTGCTAAACTAACAGCTAAAACATAACATATAAAAACATCTTCACTCAATGTCAGATTGTATTATATAATTGGATTTTATCAAAAAAATACGGAATATGTAGAGCATAATTTTAAAATATTAACACAATACGACGACCGGTCTGGCCTAGTGGGTAGTGACTCTGCCTATGAAGCTGATGGTCCCGGGTTCAAATCCTTGTAAGAGCACATATTTTTGTGATGAACACGGATATTTGTTTCTGAGTCATAGGTGTTTTCTATGTATTTAGGTATTTATAATTATATATTATTTAAATCGTTGTCTAGGTACCTACAACACAAGCCTTATTGAGCTTACTGTGGGACTTAGTCAATTTGTGTAATACTCGTAATGTCCTATAATATTTATTATTATATGTATTAATACATGTGGTGACGGACACGTGTACACATATAGAATACGTACAAAACAAATAAACACCGGTGGAAGATGAGGATAGGGTTAGATTTGACAAAAGTGCCAACTTAAAAAAATATTAATTTAATGAGCGGATAAAATATTTTATGTATATTTATATTTGTATGTGGCCTATTGTGAGTTAAGAATTGATCGTATGTACGTGACCTGTGGCGTCGTTATGAGCGATGATGGATGGTGGTTGGCATCCGGCGGACACGCGAGCTTGTCCTGCATTGTCTTCCCCTCCGATTAACTACTACTTCCGAAATCAATAGGCTTTTAACAAGTACACAGTGTAGAGAATTCATTGACGCAAGGTCAAAGGGGATCTCGAATATTCCAGATGCTGTGTATTAGTCGGACACAAACTGATATATTATTTTATAACCGTTTTATATATAAAATTGACCTACCTACAGAACGTTCTAATGATTGCAATTCACATGGGAATTATAAGTTTGGACTTACGTAACAATTTTCGTAAAAGTTCATGAAGACCCTGGCAGCCGATTAGGTTGCAAAATGCAACCGGTGTGGAAGAAGTATACTAAATAAATATAGCAAATAAATAAATGATTTGATATCTGATATTTGAAGTTAATTTTATGAACAATAATACAAATGCGACCAACCCTTAGATATAACTGATATAAGAAGTTTATGATCTAAGGACCAACCACAGATGCTTCAGTAAGGTTCCCTGTTTAGCACGTACAAGTCAAATGGACAAATATTACATTAGGTGGTATGCTAATATTTCTATTATCAAGCATGTTTACAATGTTAAACATAAAAAAAAAACTTGATGCTACATAAAATATAGAAAGCGTTCCACTCTTGCACAGGGGTTTCCATGAATTTGGTTTCCTACTTAATTTTATTTGACTATTTATGCTATATATGTGACTATCAAACCAAACGGTTTTCGTGAAATTAATTGAAAATGCAAATCCCTTAAGTATAGTTTAACGCCGCGAAGGGGACTCCGATAAATGCTAATGGATCCTTAACAGCTGCTTAAAACGGTCGTAAAACAGCTTAATAGCTCACCAGTCGATTTTACAAATTGTTAACTGTCCAAACTTTGTACTTCCTCTGCTAACGGTTTATATGCAAAAAGAGGTGCAATTCGACATAATATTCTTAGAGGGGTCGAGGTCGTGACATCATGAAAGGGACCTCTAGGAAAAAGATGGAAAGGAAGACCCGCTATGAGATGGAAATATGATATCACCAAAATTGCAGGGCCAAATTGGACAAGTGACCAAGGATCGGGATATGTAGGAGGAGGGCTTTGGAGGAGTCCTTCACCTGTGAACAGAGGGCTCTTGAATAATTTAGAAAATAATGAAATAGGAAAAAACAATTAAGATTCAAGTAATAAAAGGCTTCGTATGTCATTTTATTTATTATTCTTAGATCACATTGCACATTTAGTTACGTATACTTAGTTACCATTTCAAGCAATACTTCGACTTACTTTTTCTCAAAACTAAATATTACATTTTATTTTACAAAAATTTAAACTAAATATTACAAAAATTTAAAAACAAGTCTTCTTTATCTTCAGCAACTAAGATAAGAAAATTAAGATCACGTTCTCTTATTCCAGCTCGTTGCTCGCCTCAGCACAAGTTTTTATCGACAAAGGAAATCTTACACAAACGAAGAAATTAAGGAAATTTGTCTTTTCAGTTCCTGTGAGTTATTTATCAAAAGGAATATCTCTTCCTGAAATTGGTTTTCTTTGGATTCATTACTTTACTGGGATTGAGTTTACGAGTCTTCAAATATTATTTCTTTTTAAGAGGTCTGGTGCAATGCGGTAGCTGCGTTTGAAAGAGTTTTCAACTAACAGTAAAATAGTTTTTAAATAAAAGAAACTGCTACGTTAACTATACCGAAGTCCAATAGGAAAAGCAAATAATGTTAACAAATAGACAGCTTTTGTTGGCATTTGACATTTAATCTAAAAAAAATATGGAGGTTGTTTACACTGGAATATTATTAACTAACATAAATTTTAACAAAAAGTTGATACAAATAAAATCTTTAAGTATATGTATTTTTGATAAGATCATGATTGTCATCAAACAGTGCGTGATACGAAGTATTGAAGGTAAATTGGTTTGTTTACATTATTTGCAATTTCTATTGGACTCCACTTCAGGTATGTGTTTGTTAGCGAAGGTTCTTGAGTAGGTACTTAGATAAAGTAATATATCTTGTTTGCAATGTATTGAAAAAAAATATTATTATTGCGCTTTATTATTTTATTCCTTATATTATAACTTATAATAAGAACATATTATGCTAATTTTGAGTTACATATGCTGTGCTTACCTTACAAGTGTCTAATTTGACTTTAAGTAAAGAACAAACAAACCTCAAACGCACACGCGGAACCATTGTCGTTTTATCATCCCTCAATTTCCTTCCGATCTGTTATCTCGTATTTACACACATTGTCTGCTATAACAGCCGCTAATCACTTAGAAAATATTCCTTTTATAAAACGAACAACATAACAAGTCACTAAACACTTCAACTTGATATGTTACGTTGTTCTTTCCAGTGTGGAAGTATCAGCGGGTAGCGCCGCGCGGCGCCCCAAGTTTCAACTACGATTAAAAATCACTAAGTCAAGCAGAAGTAAACCTTGTACAAATGATATAAGTACTATGTCAGAGGTACATATTTCGTGGCCGGGAGGTTTTAAGGGCTCGAGGGCGGCAGGTGCGCGAACGCACGTGCGGTGCAGCTTTCCGCACCTAAATACATGAGCGCGCACAAAAAATAATTAATAGTCGATCCAATTTAATTAAGACTGAATCAGCAGGAATTTTCTGGTAGACGGTAAAAGACTGTTCTCTTTTTACTCATTATTAAAATATTTTACCGTTAACATAAATACACATGTGAGTTTAATCAACTATATTTAATTATATAATTTATTTGAATTTTAGAAGTTTTTTTTTCTTTGAATACCACGTTGGTGGCAAACAAGCATACGGCCCGCCTGATGGTAAGCAGTCACCGTAGCCTATGGACGCCTGCAACTCCGGAGGTGTTACATGCGCGTTGCCGACCCTTTAAAAACCTGTACACTCCTTTTTTGAAGAACCCCATACTGTATACCCTCGGGAAAACCTCGGCTGGGAGCTCATACTACAGCCGGAACGCCCGCCGGAGGAAATTCCTCTTAAACCGCACAGTGCGCAACCATTTAGGCTCTAGGGTATGAGGATGAACACCCTTTTTTTTTTTTTTTTTTGACGGAGTGGGAATGCATTTACGCACGGTGTGTGGGACTCGCCGCTCCTTTCCCCTCTCCTGGCAAGAGGGGGGGAGAATTGGCCCTACCCACTAAACCCACTCCGGCGTTTCACCCACTTTGCCGTTTATGAGGGCGCACTGGGATCGATGACATTCCACCACGGCGCCCTCCGGAGGATGAACACCCTGCCGATGGCAAGCGGTGCGATGATAGAAAGTGCCCGTTGGCATCATGTCAAACAATTCTTCAGAGCACAGCCCATTGTACAAGCGGTAGAACACACACAAGGAGGCAAAGTCTTTCCAAGTTTGACGGTAGGTAAGTACAACTTTTTCACAGTAACTTTAGTCGTGCAACAATTTATAATAAAATAATTAGGTGGCAGTCAATATGAGACTGTTACACTTATTTCAAACAAATGGCATATACATACCTACTCAGTGTGTTCACTGTTCTTCTACCAGTTACACCTACTTAAGAAATAAGGATCGAACATCATACAATTCAGAAACTACAACTTAACTACTATTATAGGTATGTGTAATTGCTTGAACAAATTAAGTAATTTTATCAAAATTAGAACCTTGGAATTTAGAAAGTGCGTAATCCGTAACATTTCCATCACTCAATCAAGAATGGAATCATTTGGAATCATTACCGTGGTCGCAATCAACTCCGCACCTGCTTAGCGTTACGCTTCGGTGCCGGGTTATAACTATAACTGAGTAAAGTGTGAGTCGGCATCGTGTGCCGAGGATTCCGTGTCCATTATCCTGAGTTTAATATACGCACACGAATTCTCACTTTCTGTTTTTGCAAAGGTTTGGTTTTTGATCTTTAAATTTCACATCGATCATCTATCACAATTTGTAAGAGACAAGCAGACATCAAAATTAGGAATAACGCTTCGGCTACGGAACTCTGATAGTATAATAATATAAAATTCATTTATAACCAGTGACTGCGACAAGTAGGCGGTCTATGTGTCGAGCCGAGATATGTCGAACACGACATTGTTATGGGAGAATTAGTTTACATTAAAAATATTGTTGCATTAATGAAGGGCGTCCTACTCTACGCGGTACAGTCAACCTTCAATATCGCATTTCTTAACGAGGAATCGGCTTAAACTCTATCTAATGGGCAATAGAACGATAAAAATGACAGTACTTTTCACTATGGGTTCCCGACTCAACTATAAAGACTTCATTATGAAACGCTTCAGTGAACTGTAATGAATTTGACCAATCACGGCAGTCGTAATCAAGAATAAAAACCAAACGATAGAACAATAGACATCAATAATCTTCTTTTTAATAAAAAATATTTTGAGTTGTATTTGTACAGTAGAAAATAGTACATTACGATACAAGTGCGAAAAATAGGAAATTCGAAACGAGTGGCGATAAATTAAAACACGACCGAAGGGAGTGTTTTAAATCGACACGAGTTGCGAATCACCTATTCGCACATGTATCGTACAATGTTTTACAGTACATATGGCCCTTTAAATGTTCGACACAGTAACATAATATGCTACTTCTCGCACTAGTGCTATAAAGTAGCCCCATATGTACTGTAAAGTATTATTTTATTTATTTATTTTAGTTGACCCATAGGAAAAGTATTGTAGACAATAGTGATATAATCAAGTTTTTCAATACTCTACTAATAAGCTATCACGATTGTATAAAATAGTATTTCATTTGTTTATTGAACATTTTTCATTGTTTTAGTCTGCGTCTCTCCTTAATAACAGATAACGACTCTATAGACCCTTTTGATGGTTAGCGTCATCTAAAAAGTTCGTATCTTTTGGAAATTTTAACCTACTAGAAAAAAATAATATTTTAGATACTGTTTGTCGCAATGACGGTGACATACAATACAATTAAAATTACAATAAAAATTATAGATGATATTATATTTTGAAACAATCTTATTTCAAGTGTACTGGAATACGAGTAAATGGTCCTCCAAAATGTGTTAACATATTATTTAAACACATATACTCATATACAAGTACAATGTCTTAAACGCCCAATCCTCATAACAAGTTTGCTTCGCAACTGGCCCGACAACTACCGCTACCGAACAATACTTGTCTCCACAATACCTCCGAGCACATGCCTCCGAGTAGCAAACTTGTTGTCACTCCGTCACTTGACACCCGTTCCGGACCAGAGTACCTACCGCGAACCACGTTCGATGTGTTGCCTCTCTGTCGCTCTTGTAATTTCGTACGTAAGTGTGATAGGGAGGCAACACGTCGAACGTGGTTCGCGGTAGGCCCTTACTACCAGCTACGTTATAATTACAACTTTTGAGCTTATTTACATAATTAGGGTTGAACATGGCTCGATTTTGAGGTCTTCGAGATCATGATCACTGTTCTTGAGGACGTTAGCAATCCGAATTTTAATAGTAATTATTAGAACGTTGCTTACGAATGCTAGTTTCATAACTAGCCTTGGTTAATGGTAGAGTCCAACCACACTAAGTTTTCATGCCAAGTACCAAGTTTCCTTTCAAGTACGGCTGTCCTATGGGATATGTATACATTTTCATTAACAATTCGCTACAAACTTAACGCGTTGTTAGGAATCCGATCTTTGGGATGATATACTTAAATAAATAATAAATATAAATAAATAAATAAATATTAGATATTCTTACACAAATTGACTAAGCCCCGGAGTAAGCTCAAGAAGGCTTGTGTTGTGAGTACTCAGACAACGATAAATACAGGGTGGACCAAAAGTCGTTTTACATTTGTATACAAAATTGTATACAAATGTAAAAAGACTTTTGGTCCACCCTGTATAATATATAAATACTTAAATGCATAGAATACACCCATGACTCAGGAACAAATATCCGTGCTCATCACACGAATAAAAGCCCTTACCGGGATTCGAACCCAGAACCATCGGCCAGACCGGTCGTTAAATATTAGTAGCTAGTCATATAGCTTGGTTTAAAAAATTATGTCAATCCAAACTCGACTTCATGTCACTTTTGAAAATACCAAAAGAATAACGTTTGCGAATTACAATCTTGTTGAATGCTCGAATATGTCTGAGTCTCAGACAGTTTTCTTTTTTAATTTCATTTTAATGCTGTTAGTAAATCAGCTATATAATGCAAATGCTGGGAACTACATTATTTGTACTTTCTACTTGCAAAATGCAAGACTGTTTATTATTTTAACGATGCTACAACTCTGTGAGAAACTGCGGTTACAATTGGAAACTTACGGCCCGATTCGAAGAATGATTAAGACACGATTAAGATCTTTAAAAAATCGATAATTAAACGACATGTCAAAATTGACGTTTATTTCGATTCCGCTTTGATCCCACTATGATCTATCTATGATATTTGTAACGTCAAAAGTGACATTGGTTGCCCGTATCGAGCTGCTTCTGTCAATTATACGACATACAAACGATATCTAAATGAACTTATCTAAACCAGAACTTATCGTTATCGTATCTCATATTTCGAATCGGGCCGTTACCTTCATATTAAGAATTTTTAACTTATTATACCTATACAGGTTGCAATTTACTATTTGAGTTTTATTTTGCTACTTCGGGCTTATCGATCGCATCGGTACGCAAATATGACCTACTTTTAAGTAAATATGGCCTTGTTTGATATTAAAAGAAGAAAGTGAATGTAATACAATCTTACAGTCTGCAAATACGAACGCCCCTTTGTCATAATAAAGTGAACGTTATGTAAAAACGTCGGAATCTTTGGATTAAGGGACATTCGGCAACGTCAACCCACGTCGAAATGTCCACCCTCTGGCGGTGAAGGCAGAACAATCGGGCGGAAACGGAAGGCGCGTTTCGCGATCGCCGAAATTCGGCGGCAGCTGCGCGCGCGCCGTCACATCGCACGTAGGAACAGCAGGTTCATCTCCTATAAACAAAATTCAGAATTAGATTAGATATTTATTAAGAGAAAATTATATTTATATAATATTCTAACCTCTGCCCGTGACTTTGTCTACGTAGAAATCGTTAAATTCTAGCACAGAAAAGCAAGGTAGCAGAAAAGCTCCCTTTAGAAAATTAAATACATGCAATTTGTTTATGCAACAACATTTGATAGGCAATTTCCATCACTAGTATTGTCGCTGAAGCTAAGTTGACATTAATTTTTTTCTAATAAGATATGTACCTACATAGAAATAAAGATTGCACAATTGTATTTTTATTAATGCGTCAAATATTTACCGATTCCTGAACGTAAACGTAATTAAATGTAATTCAATTAATTTTCATAGATTACGTTCATAATTATGGAGTTTATTTAAAAAGAATATGACAATTCAAGGCAAAAGAAAAAATAATACTAATAATTTGCTAAATAAACCTTATGCTAATACTGTTGCAATTAAAACAAATCTAACAAGTTCTTACGGGATGGGTACACGCCAAAATTCTTCGACAAGTTTGGATAACCAAAACAAGGCAATAAATATACAAATATACTCACATCCGAAAAATATCAATAATTTAATTTGTTTCACTGTTAATACTATCACTTTGTTTAGTCGATCCATTATCTACAATACTGCGCTATAATCCCTAATAAATAATTTATAAAGCGGACCTACTGTGAGTAGATATATCCGTTTTATCCGCGACCAGCAGCTGCCCTAATAGCTCATTTCCGTTTTGCATGTCGTAGAACTCAGTAAAACCACTACAAATCTAAAGACATTACCCTCCAGTAACGAGGGACTGATTGTTTGAATGGCTTTAACGTGCAACCAATAGCAATACACATTTTAGGGTCTAAAGCATGACAAAAGGATTGTGATTAATTTATTTGATGAATGAAAACATTCATTTTCCATAATAGTTTTATTAGTAGATATACGCAAGCATTATTATAGATGGGTTAGACGCATTAATGATTAATATTATTGTACTTATAAATAATTACTTAACCCTATTAGAGACAAACAAAGCCTCATACTTATTTAAAAGACATGTCAATATTTTGTAGAAGTGACAAAAAATACAATTGTTAAAATCTACTTCATCCTCTTTGTCAAACGACAGAGTGGTCGTGGTCATCATTTTAGCGATTGGCGACAAGTTTCACAACATGCCACCATTCTTCTCCAATGGTTAATTCTTAAAAAAGGCTGGACTATTTACTTTAACATGTAAATGTAAACTACATGATACCTAAAAAAAATACTATTTTTTTTTACAATTCAGTAAATGACTCTTATGGCCAGGGCCCGTACATTTTATGCCGTTGACAGAAAAATGACGTCACGCTACATAGAGTATGATTCCAATTATTATTTTCGTAATAATTAATCATTTGTCAACCTCTTTAGTTAACTGATACATATACTTGTCAATCAGTACGGAAACGTCTATCTGACGTTCATCTCATTGTCACTCAAATAAATAATAGATTATTAATTTATAAAAGATTACATATTTTTAATTTTGAACAGCGTAACATTTATTCACGTAACAATTTTTTTTCTACCCGTATATATATTATATATATAAGTAATTTATCTAAATTTGTAGTGTTGTAAAAAAAACTCCCTGTATGTCAAATTACATCATTTTTGCGTCAACGGCATGAAAAGTACGGGCCCTGCTTATGGCACTATAACTTTCTCTACGATTAGCTCAGACTATTTTTTTTATTCCAATACTCACACAGAAATCTTAAATTAACGTTTTTGCCCACAAGAATTTGCGTCACGTGTGGCTCTTACCGTAAATAGACCACATACCATAACAGTTATGGCACAAAAAATATAAAAACATAACATTTATTTTAAGATAACCCTAGGGGACGCCCAGCTTCCGTCGATTTATCACCTGGATTACAAAAAATTATCTCTTGAGACTGTCGTAAGGGGGTCTATTGCTAAATGAAAAAGCAGAGTATTACATATTCTAAAATAACACACCGACTGTATGAAAATAATTTAAGAGTACGTTTTAAAAGCTATTATTAAATTTAAGACAAAAAATCATTATAAATACATACCTGAAGAATGTAGGTAGAGTACATAACAGTAACGTATCCTTGCAGAGTTGTAATAACAAAACTTCCGTGAGACTGACGGCCCGAACGAACTTTCAGATACGTCAAACTCTTGCTAAAGATACGATATGGATTAAAATATGTCAGTGTCGTTTCCTCAAACAAAAACGTCACGTTTGACACTGACATATCCAATGTCCGTATTTAATGTCCCGATCCAGCAGTTGGCGTTGCTTTTGGTTCCATAACGCGGTACATGGATTCAGTCAGTTCAGTCAAGTTATTCCATTCTTACAAAAACTATACATAGTTTTTGAAATATCCGCTCTTGAAAGTAAGTTTTTTAAATATATTTTTTTACAGAAGCAAGATGAAGGGTACGTAAAAAGAACCTTCTATATACTTTACTATAAGGAGAATGGGGTTGGCCGGTCGAATTATTTTACAGGTGGCGCTTGCTTAGGTTTAACCTGTCATTCCTAACTTTAGTGTAAAGTGTAGAACTTTATGACCTAGATGCTAGCCCTTTAAGCCTAATCTCATAGAACCAAACTAGAGACAGTAAAATCTATGCTGGCGCCATCTATACAAACCTTTGACAGGTGCTAAATAAATTTAACTTACCCTAAGAGTAGTTAATTCACACTCGATTCAATAGATTCTTAATTTCAGTGACATTTCTGTGTACGAACTGACCAACAATTAACCCTATCAAATCGCAATAAAGAGAAGCCCACCGCGAAAATCGAAATTCCCAAATTGTGGGGATCTTTCTCTTTTACTCTCACTAAGACGTAATTAGAGTGACAAAGAAAAATGCCCGCAATTGACGAACTTCGATTTTCGCGGTTATAGCTCAGAACTTTCGACTAACTACGGCTACGGCATAGTACTATGCCATATCCTCAAGTAACGAGCAGAGCAGTAACTATAATATTAAAGGTTTAAGTAGCTCACTGATTTCTTTAGAGATAGTAACTTTAATAGCTACCTTATCATAATTTAATATGTAGTAAAATCAACAACCCTGTTTTCAATTAAAATCACATCTGAAGCGTGCTCGTATTTAATTTCAGCATGATTGTTCCCAACTGAGCGGAAGTCATTCGTACAGATGTTTCTTTTTTCATACTTCCAAAATAGATCTACAGGAGAGATCAAGAGCACGTGAACTTTTTATCTGCCAGTGTTGACAAATACTTCACATTTCATTACTTATTATCACAACTTCGTATCTCTTTCCAATTGCGTTTTATTATAAACTTTATTATGTTCAACACAAGGATGATTTTACTTGGATAGCTGGAAAAGATAAGAGTCTTAAAAAGTAAGTCAATATTTCGTTGGTTACGGTTATTAATTTTCATGTCTTCTGTAGCAGAGATCTAATAACGAAAGGATTTATGAAGGCGCGTCCGCAGGAAACTCACTAATAAGAGATGGACGTTTAGCGCTCTTTATGTTGAAATAGCCTTTCGGCGCCGCTTTCAGTCTAGTCGTCACAAACAATATTACCGATTTTTTTATACTTTATACCTATAGTCCTCCTCATCGTTTTCGATGACGACGACCCTAAATAAACATTATGGGCGTTGTCTAGCATGAGCCCTGCTGTGGCTTGCCAGGCCGAACTTGCTCTTAAATACTCTATTGCACGCATAACAATTTTATACTACGTCGGTGGCAAACAAGCATACGGACAGCCTGATGGTAAGCAGTCACTGTAGTCCTTGGACTTCTGTAACTCCTGAGGTGTTACATGGGCGTTGCCGACCCTAACACTCCGCACCCTCGTTGAGCTTTGGCAACTTACTCGCCAGCAGGATTACAACACTGAGTAGGGTCCAGTGTTACTTAGCTGCGGTTTTCTGTAAGGTGGATGTACTTTTTCAGTCCATTTTTGTCTACCTTTACTTATGCCACACGAAATTTTGACTTTCCTATCTTTTTTCTGCCCTCTGTCATCGACATCGTCTTTGGATACCTTTGCACTTAGCCATTTTCTTTTGCGCTACATATTTTCACCTTCATTTTTGACTATTTTTTGACTTTGATTAACCGGACAGTTTATTTGTAAAACACTAATTAAAAAAAAGGACCCAATTTCAAATTTGATTAAATGTATTTGCCTATCGCCCTGTAAGTTCATTTGTATGATGGGCATTGGGCAAGGTACTGTGTCACACTAATACTAGTCCGATACGATTAAAATCCCTTGAGCTTGATTTTAGACACGAGGTGATCCTGGTTACTCAGGTACTCAGCGTATTGCACATGTACTAGTAATTCGATTACCCGACCCCATCTGCCCGAAACCCCCCAACGCCACAAAGCCACAAAAAGCACGCGCTCAAATACCTCTTTCCGCCAACCTGCTTCCGCTGAGCACGCACAAATGTCTATTATGTCGACTACATTAAGCCTTTTTTATACTTAATCGATTATTTTTGTTTGAAAGTGTGATATGAAGTTCTGTTGTGTTATTACTTGTACAGTCGCGGAAAGCAATGTTTTGTCACTTATGAACCTACGCCGTATTGAAATTAGTTGAAAACTGATAAATATGGGCTTGCAAAAGTTTGATAAATTTAATCAACATATTTATGAGTGATAAATTATGACTTATGTTTACCAGGTACATAACATAATTTTGAAATTTAAGCAGTCCGGATGCAGCGCTATTCCACATTTAGTTTTTCCATTGATTATTTGATTTTATGTACTCTCAAATAATTATCAACATTGATGATTATAAATATTAAAACTTTCAAAATCCATGGTAGGAAATCATTTAGATCGATGGGCAAGTGGCTCAAACACATATTTTTGTATTAATATGTATTATGTTTGCAATGCACAATACGCATGAACATCCCTTCATTCGGATAAATGTTCAATCAGAATTAAGCTCTTAATTTTGGGTATGTCTACAGGTCTACAGGAGAGACGTAAAACTAATTAAACTGATTGCTGGTTATGATAGTTGATAGGTCTTCTCGAATATGTATGCCTGTATGGTTAATATTTGGATGTTACGTGACTCTATTAGCGTAATAAACGGCCAACTGTTTTTAGCTCGGTGAAGCTCGTTTTAACAATATACTCGTAAAAACTTTTTATCTAATTTAAACCTAACACCTATTCTAATTTGCTGTATTATTTGTTACAGGTAAGCGTCTCTGATTACCGGCCTACAGATAGTCTACAGATAACCATCGACATAATACACAAACAGTAGTGTCACAGGCGCCTTGTAATCTTGTTACAGGATTTGTTCGAACCTTTAATACAGTATTAAGCTCTTTAGCTTCCTCACCCTGATCCGTTACACCAAAATCAATTGGTCGTATCTCTGTTACATTTAAGTAACACGTTTGACTAAAAGGTTCTGAGGTAGAGCATTGTATTTTGGCCTGTAATCCCATTGTCCATGTACGATCTAACGCCTGCTATAACTCACACAGCGTTTTATCTCGACAGTAAGACAAATACTAGTATAATATGATCCTCAGATTTCTAAGAGGTACACGTAATTGAAATTTCGACTTATGCTGGATCGAAGTGGTGTGTTGTGAGTAGCCATGGCGAATCCATGTTATCTTTTGGCTTATCTCTTACGAAGCAAATCTCGGAACACAGGTAATTCGATACGAGATCTCGGCTATTTACGATGTTATCTTTCTATTATGTCACTAATCTTGATCGTTTTGTATAATGTCGTTATTTGGTTTAATTTGATTTTGTTAATTGTTGAACAATTGTTATTTGTTGTAATATTCAGACGTTTTGTTTTTGTTGTAGCTTGAGTTGTGTTTTATTTATTTTGTTAACCTTTTGACCTTTTTTTTATTGTAATCAAGCAATATTTTTATTATTTTGTTATTTTAGTTTTTTAGCTAACTATATATCTAATATATAAACCTCCTGAGTCCCAAATAACAGAGGCCTTTATAAAGGCCTTTTTTCAAAATTTTATGGTTATTTTTATTTATTAAGACAAAGTTCCAAATCCAATAACAAATTAGGAGCGTAAGTACGAGATAATTACAGTTTAACCACATACGCGCGAATAGAATTTCAACTTCAGCATTCCGATTTAAGGTACAAATTAAATTGTATTTTCTGAAAATGTAGATTGTCTTCAAATGAATCATCAATGTTGGATTCATTGTAATTATATTTGATTTTTTTGGGAAAACCTTGTATATTGGTGCTGCCTGGAAATGGGTAGAGCTATAAATATGTACTTACACACTTTTCACCCTAGATTACCCTTAATCTAGGGTGAAAAGTGTGGGTGAAAATTAAATGTATTGCGACCTTGTAAGAATATATGACAATAATAGACAATAGAATACTTAGACGACTGAACTAATTAAAAATATGGTTGTCGCATATTTGACAGTTGTAGGAGATAGATAATTTCGTATGGCTCACTAGGATATCTAGCGGTAACCTTTGACAATCCAGTTTACCAGAAAGGACAAATCGATTAGCGCCATCAACTTTAGCTATGATTTTTGCGGTTATATTATAAGGTAAAGAAAGGCAAATATATATATATATATATATATATATATATATATATATATTTTAAATATTTTATGTTGTTACTTATGCATAACTTCCATTGCAACACCTTTTCTTAGGGCTTTTAGTACCCCAACGCAATGTGTCAACATCGGTCTATAATCAAGTTATTCTCCACCGTAATCCTGAGATTTGTATGGGGCCAATCCCATACTTACATTATCCGTTGATAACATCTGGCCGGCAAGGTGTCTAGAGCAACTATTACAGTTTTTGCAACACGTGTGTCGATGTCGGGGAGGCTGCGAGAATGGGGCACAATTACAATATGTTGCTTGTAGACAAAGATAATGCATTAGTATAGCTTGCAGCGGTTAAGCCGGCGAGGTGTTCAAATTCATCTGCACACGATCAATAACACAAAAAGTTGTGTAAGGTAATTTTTGGCACTTCGCCCATTTAATTACTTTTTTCTGTCTAACCTGCATGTAGGTACACCATTGTTGTAGACTTCCGTCTGAAATCATTGGGTCATACACGCGCAGAAAGACAAAAGTATTATTTCTATCACCGAAAAGAAAAGGACAATCTAAGAGTAATAAAGCCTAATTTCTGGCCATATGAAATTAGGTGCAATGAAATCAAAGCCAATGTTCTTTGCTTCCTCCTTCGTGTTCTAAAAAAGAAAAACTTCTTAATAGATATCTTATTTTCATAAAAACTTAACCCTAATAACTTCTTAACCACGAGAGTAACAAGTTTGTTTTAAAATTTATAAACGATACAACCTACCTTTTAAAGCTACCTTCGTCGCATCTCGCAACAATTTCACCCACAAAATCTTAACACATGCACTTAATAATGTTACTTGTACCCCAAAGCATTAAGGGGCCAATCTGGGCCACCGGCCGGGTGCTAATGCGTTTTTTCACAGACATGTGCTACTGCCAATTTGACAGAAAGGTGCTCGCCGACACGTGAGCGCGTGATCTATTAACTGCATACCGGGCTGGCAGTAGGGTCAATATGTCTGTAAATAAAAATTATGTACCTATGGAGTCAGGACAATATTATAAAACTCAGTCCCAAACTAGACGAGGTACCGTACCGATAGTACTATGCGACACAATCGAATAATTAGTAAAAAATACTGATCTAACAGTGGCGGGGTCTACGTGAACTTAATTGGCCTAATTTAAGAGAATTTAGGTGTAGCGAAATGTTTTCTTCGTTCCAAATCCCAAAGAAAACATGACTGTCGATTGCTACGTCGTGGCGTTGCCAAACATTCTAAAACCTAAGAATAGTAAATACTCCAGACATTATAATAAAACTATATGTAATTTATACACTTAATTTGTAAATAGGTCCTACGGAACTCAAATGGTTTTTGGGCTAAAGTAATTTAACTTTTCACATAACATTTCGTTTATACAAAATGGGGAAGCCCGTGACGCAGGGGTCATCTACAGTAAATACAAAGTTTGAATACAGAAAGGGGGAGCAAAAGCCTTCCTCTGTATAATACTCCTATATTATGCAGGGAGAACTTGTAAGGTTTTACTCAGAAGAAATTACATTGTATAAATAAAGTAAGTTTCATGTTATATATGTCTATCTTTCTACCTATAATTTACCCGCTCCACGGCTATAACGGTTTCATGGATTTTTAGGATGGGAGTCTCTGTTGTAGGCATAACATACAGGATATTATGGTGCATAATATAATCCCATCACAAACATAAATGTAAAGGCTCTCAGCCCAGTTCAATATTAAGAATATGCGTCTTTGTTGACTTGGCCGGCAAAAAAATAGATCTAAGTCAAGTTCTAGTTCACTTGGGATGTAATTAAAGTTCAGGATTTGATTTGGCTAGTTTTTACGTATGTACATGCTATATTATATGTGTCTATGTTACTTTTCTAAAATATAACTTGTTGGTATAAACACTAGCCAAGACAAATTCTGAACTCATCACAAGTGAACTTAAATTGGCACCCTTATCGATCTCAATTAATTTAGTCGCTTAGTACTAAGAGTCACTAGTATTTATTGCAAGTTTTAAGATTTAAATCACGTATTCTAGATAATACATATGTACTTAACAGCAATGCCAGCCGAAGCAATCACGCGACCATTTCACAATTCACAATGGTAAAATAAAAGCCCGTGGCGGAAATGCTATTCCGATTCAAATAATCGCTGTTCATTGCTCGCGATGATTACACGGTATTTAACTACTTCCAAATCGTACTAAACCTTCGAAATACAATAGAAATACTAACAATTGTAATTATATTTAATTGGTGACACTCTACAGGGCTGGACATTTTCCTTTTCAAGTGCTGCACAACAATAACAGGACAAAAGGACCACATAATAACGAGCTGACAAGCATATGGAATTTCATTTCTATAGACTTCACGTAAACATAGTGGGCGATCTGGCTCCGATATTATAAAGGCTAGATATTTTTGTGGCAGAATATTGACTTATTAGGCACTTGAGTGGGCGCCACAGAGCCTGGACACTTCGAGAATGTCTAGATAGCACCAATAGTGGAGAACTATAACAGATTTACGCGAACATTAAGTTTGTCGTCTTTCTATGTTTAGGTATATGTGCGCCAACGTAGGTATATTTAAGCGTTGTTTTTGGCACTTATAAAGTACATTTAACACATACTTATTGGCTTACAATCAGTGACACATGTCGATGTCGTGTACGGTTGTAGGAATCTTTACGGTGCTAATTTGCCGTAGTGTGAAAGCTTTATTTCTATTGAATACTATCTGATGGCTCACAGTGAACCGTAATCTAAGTAGGTACATAAGTATTAGACAAGTATTAACTATTAAACCTAAATAATATGATATCTAATGCATTGTGTACAACATCTTTACACCCGCTAATTTCTTTGCCCGTTCAACATCTCAATCACTTTCGCCGCATCTTTTATGCATGAGTCGAGATAAACGGCAAAAATATTCCAATGACGGACGCGGCTGACTTTATTAACGAAGAAAAAAATTATAACATCGCCGTCTACGATAACGTGCATTGCTCAGACACCGCGGCGCCTGTCTAGGAATAATTTTGTGATTCAGTGATTCTAAGTTGGTCGCGTTATTCTTGGCCGCCCCGCTTGTCGCGACGGATATGAAGACAATTATAACGACAGCGCCGGCTTCATTGCGAAAATAACAGACGTATCGGTTATTATTGGACTGTTTTATTTTAGGGGCAACTAATAACTTACATCAGAGACTACCCAGTGCTGAGTTTCTACAATAACTGAATTTTTTGCCAAAACCGGTGGTTCGGATTGGCTCTAGTTCTAGTTTCGGAAGAAACCGAATCTTTATGATCCTGATTTACAGATATGTGACTCATGCGCAGCGGAGTTGCAAGCTCATACTAAATATAACCAATACTAAACTAACTTATCGAACAATTCAATTACGGAAACAGTAAAAAAAAGTCCAGCCTAAAACGAAAACATAGAAAGTTCAAGGCGGTTAAGGCGGTTAATAAAATAAGAAGTCGATCCACCCTACGCTCCCCCGTCGAATTTATCGCAATCCGATACAGGATCTGCCGGCAAGGGGAAAAACGACCCTATATTTTCCTGCCAGTCTATTGATAAGGGTTGATTTCATAACCCATTAGAGAAACGTCGATATAGACTATTTTCCACAACAACAAAAAATAGGTTTTTTTTATAGAATTTAATGATGCTCAATATACATTGGAAATATAAACAAATTTGGCCAAGAGCATGTGTAGAGTGTAGAAATATCATTTTGTATGGGAGGTACCCTCAAAAACTTTATGATAGTTTTTATTTTACCGTTCTGTCGCCATCCATAATTTAAGCATACATGCCAAATTGCAGGCTTCTAACACTAACGATCACGCAGCAAAGCCGCGGACGGACGGACAGACGGACATGACAAAACAAAACTATATGAGTAACCTGAAAAGTTATGTAGGAATTTGCTTACAAATAAATCGTTTTAAAAACCCAGCTCCGTTTGTTTACGAAACGTTTTTCTAAATAGTCGTGTGCTGAATTAATGGCTTGCATGTCCCAATACGATTGCTTTATTACGGCTCATATTTCCAGGGCTACACGGAAAACTTACACGATCGCGGTCAATGCCTCGTGAGCCGCTATTGGGCTTGCTATTGGAGTAAAATTATTTGTATAAATATTTTTTTTTTTTTTGTTTTACTAACGTATTAAACTGCACATAAATTATTGAATACGTTCGAGATTCTCTGAGCAGGGGACCTAACCAAGTTGCGAATCGTTTACGCTACGACAGCTAAACGCTATCTGTCTCTCTATGGCACTAATATGTAAGAGAGAAGACAGAAATCGTTTCGCTGTCGTAGCGCAAACGCTTGGCATCATGGCGAGGCACCGAGATCTGCTCGGCATACAATTATGCTTAAGCTAGCTGGTCTTGGATTTTGCGTCTGTATAAAGCAACTCTCTTTAGGGCGATACATTTAACTGTTTATTTGGACCATAGCATATCTTTTTGCAGTGTTTTTAATTCAGGTAGTTGAGTTTAGCCATTTATAAAAGTCGCTGTACAAACAGATTATATTAAATATGGACACGGGTATGTCCTTAAACTACGTTGGACCCGGGTATGTCCTTAAACTATGTCCAAAAGAGAGGTATAGGCACTGTGAATATCATCTCGTTTTGTGTGGTAGGGCACAGCACAGCGGATGTATTTCCAGATCTAGAGCAGAGCCCAACTGGGGAAGTAACCTTACAGAAAACCGCAGCCAAATACCTAACACTAAACCCTACTCATAGTGTTGTATTCCTGACGGTAACGTTGCCAGAGCTCAACGTTACACCTGAAGAGTTACAGGTAGGCGTCCATAGGCTACGAAGACTATTTAACATCAGGCGGGCCATATACTTGTTTGCCACCAACGTAGTATTTAAAAAAAAAAACCTTTAATTTGTCCCTATAACAATAATGGTAATACATTTTTAATTCAACTTAAAGTACATATAACAACATAATTTTTAAGAAAAAAAAAACCGACTTCAATGAGGGAGACCGGTGAAAGAACGATTATTGTTGATTGTAGATTTCATACAATGTAATTAAAAAGACAGCGTCCTACGCCTAATTATGTAGAAAAGGAGGTAACATGTTTTTTTTTCCCACTGCACCCGCCTTGACACATTTCAGATTTGCCCTATGGTTGACTGGTAAGATACCCGCAATAGGGTATTCGACTGTATTTAAAATAAATTATTTCACACCATGCATGAAATAAAGCACCAGATAATTATTAAAAAAACGAAATAAGATAGAAATATAAAAATGTGCCTTGAAAACCTAACTGCTTGGCAAAGAGAACAAATTACCAAACGTGAACTATGCATCATTGAAGAGTTCCGTTCTGTTCATCATCAGCAGTTCCACTTCATCAAATGTCACTTCTACAAATGTAAATACTTGATTTGTTAATGAAAATACTAAGATCACTATACATATACATATGCCTTTAACATTTGAGGAGTTCCCTCGATTCCTCATGGACCCCATCGTCAGAACTCGAACTTGACAAAAATTTGTCTTGAAAATCGAATTTGCTTAATAAAACACAGCGAAGAGGACAAATCGCCAAACGTGTACTATGCGTCGTTGAAGAGTACAATTCTGATCATCATCAGCAGTTCCACTTCATCAAATGTCACTTTTTTAAATGTAAATGCTTGATTTGTTACAGAAAATACAAAAATCACTATATGTACGCCTTTCACATTTGAAGATTTCCCTTGATTTCTCATGGATCCCATCATCAGAACTGAGTTTTGACAAAAACGGGACCAATCTGTATATATATAAATTCAAACAAAAAAAATAATTTTCAAAATCGGTTCAGAAATGACGGAGTTATGGAGTAACAAACATAAAAAAAATAACATACAACCGAATTGATAACCTCCTCTTTTGAAATCTTGAAGTCGGTTAAAAAGGGTTTTGATACCTTACTACCTTATACCTTTCTTTCATGAGAATCATATATTTATATAATCATATGGTTCTGAACGCACGCCAAAGTAGCAATAAAATTAACTATGCACCCCAAAAAACAATAATGGCCAATACGAACTCATATTAATCGTTGTTTCTATGTAATTAATTAGAATCCGAACTTAACATCACTGGGTAAGTGGGCATAGTATAATAAGCGAAGGGTATTTGCAGTACATGAACTCCTTAGTTACGTTTTATCCCAAATGTCACTTTTGCCTATTGTGATAGACGCAAAATGACACGTACTAAATATTACGACTTGGTACGCCTAATAGATATTATGAAGTCAGCATACTGCTTAACATTTCTCGTTTGTAGAATTTCACGAGTAGCGTGTCAACTTTATTTACCCACTTGGCGGGTTTATCACGCACCAATTGCCACGGGGGTGGCCGTTGATCGACATATTTGCTTCTTGTTTTATAATAAGTTATTGTCAAAAATTTCATTTTTGGTACACACTTTTATCGCTGACTGTACTTTTCTTGCCACAGGCAACTAATACCCATCGAGACAATTCTAAAAACCCCAAAGACAAATGTTGCGTTGTTTCATCACAGAGTTCCTAAGACGACCTCCTGTCTCCATCATCAGTAGGGCTAAGATGGTCGGTTTTTTATCATCTGTTGTCATGCCTGTCACGCTCTAACAAGTAAGTAAGTGAGAAAGTGACAGGCATAGTAACAAGTGATAAAAATGCGACCATGTTACCGCCGCAGATCAGCTCATACATATGTATGCAAATTTTCAGCTCAATCGGAGATCGGAAAGTGGATTAAATTAAGCTTCCAAAATTTGACCCACTAACTTTACTAACAAACCAATATACTAACAGGGCAAGTAAAAAGCTTATACTTCATAAAAACCCTACGCATTACTAATTAGAGTAAAATTAATGACTTTGGTTCGAAAACTGTACCTAATTGTTATTTTGAAACAGTCTAAAAGCCAAAAGCAGGTGTATAATTACCATTGCAAGAACATAAATCCCGGATAAGCAAGCCGGTAGGAAGTGGTCTGATTAAGTCATGCGGGCCTCTCTATATTTTAAACGCGAACAAATGTTTCAGGCGAATCAACTATTGAATACTAAAAATAGCTGAATGAAATGTTAATCTATTCTTTAGGCCGTTGTAACTTTTAGAAGTACAACAGACCGCTATACGCAGTTGCACATTAATTATATTTCTCGTCATCTAAGATGAATCTCAAACATGAAAGTTTGTACATACTTCAATAATTCGAATAATGACATAAATTTCATGCATTGCTATAAATGATGGCAATAAATATTATATAATTAATTTTGACCCAAAACAGGCGTAACTGTAGTTATAGTACAACGCTTTAAAGAAGACACACTATCTGATTTTAAAAGATCAAATCGATAATAAAGTTTTATTAATGCAATTGTCTGCGGAATTAGCACGGCTATAAGAACGTTAATGCCCAGTGTATTAAAATACTGAGACGCTAAACTTTCTTCGATTATACGCCATTGTTGTCACTTCATTCTTATCTCAGAGAAAGCCTTCGATAAAGGAAAACGTGGGAATTTGTGTATAATTCAAAGAAAGTAATAGTACAAAACGTCAACAATACGATCCCACTTGATCACGTTTCTCAGATCTCGGTGGCATACTGGCTTTACGTCATTCTATTCAGTTGGAAATGACGGAAAATAGACGATGCTTTCAGAAAAACGTTTTTACTGACTTCTCGCACAATAGAAAATCTAAGCTCAGCTATTTGTGCTTCGTAGGGTGCATAAATAAGTAATAGGGAGGAAAAATGTAGGTCAGCAGATCAGAAAAATACTGAAAATAGTATGTATTATTATTTAGAGTTATAAGGTTCTGGCTGTTACAGATGTATTTCAAAGGCGACAGCAAAATTAAATTATTTGTTATTTTAGCACGCGTCTCGTAAAGTACCGCTGGCTTCTTAATGGTCATTATCAAAAAAGTATCGTACACTTACGTGTAGGAATGTCTCTGGATTCTGATAGTAATTATAATGGCAAGAGTAAAAAAGGAGCGGACGTATTGAATGTTAATGGCACTGTCCACCTGCCGAGGCGGAGCGCGTGCGCGGAAACGGCATGAATGAAATGTGCAAGTATCCTGGCCCGTTCCATTATTTATACATACTTACACAGCTTATGCGTCAAAAAGCTTGATAAAAAGTTCTCACAGAACTTGATTTTATAAAGGCAGTGTCGGGAAGCAGCGATCTGCTAAATAAAAGTGATCAAAATTATTTTTTTATTCATGTGACCTAGATACACAATTAATTAATTAATAATTCTTATTTTAGTGTAGAAGAGGAAAGAGGACGGCTGATTCCCCATACAAACGTAGTCCCCATTTTCGTCGCTGGATGTTGCAACTATGGAAAATATTTTTACATAATTAGATGTATATTAACCATATTTATACCCCTTCGTTTGACTTTTTCGATTTTTGTATTATTATAAAAAATCGGAGCGAAAAACAGATTTCATACAAAATGTTGAATGCTTCTAACTCCTATAATAATTAAAAATTTGAAAATCAAACGTAGGGCATAGCTGTGGTTGATATAAAACAAATTATGTCAAAATATTTTCAATAATGTTAATATCCGAAGAAGAAAATGAGGAATACATTTGTGTATTCCTCATTTTCACAATACATTTATGTATTTATTTGGATATGTTACTAATGCAAATTTTATGGTCTTTTACCAAAAGTAAATTAAACTCGATTATTCATTAAGTACATATTTTACGACCGGTACGAATTTTTAAGGTTTCGAGCATTTGTGTGTATATTGTACATTTTCGTCGTTTTTAATTTTTTTGTTATTTTACTTTGTTATGTATTGCAATTTAATGGATGACTGTCATTGGCCTTCTTTTATGTAAGCATTTATATGTTTAGTTATATTTACGGCTGTTGTTATCCTGAATACCAATAAAATAAAAATAAATAAGTATGAAAAGGTGATTTTGCGCGGGACCTACACTTTCATCTTATACTTCTAAAAGAGTCAGTTTGAAAAAAAATTAACAATACAAAAACGAAGCATATGCAGTTAACGTAAGTAAATCTTGGTGTTTTTGAGTTAGCCGCTGCATTAACAGCTTTGGCTGTGACTGCCGCTTACACTCAAACCCCAACCTTAAGCAGTGCGTACCGGATTCCTGCTCGATCAATACGATAATTTTAAGGTTCTTTCATGAACGGAAACCTTTATAAGGAAACACATTTTGTGTCCACGTTTATGAAACTCTTTCTTTACCAGTTCATTCATGACTTTGACTTGAGTTTGTTTGTTTCTTTGCTTAGTTTTGTTTGTTTTACTTTGACCTTTGGTTGATATATCTACTTTATACTTCCTTAACTTATTTTATTTCTATTATATACATCTTACATCTGGAAACCACCAGTAATCAAATCCCCAGTCTGTGGGATTTTACGTAGTCATCTAATTGTCCTCATTGATAATTAAATCACATACTTCCAACTTTAAAAATTTGAAGTTGTTTCGTTTGATAACCCCAGCGCACCTCCCCACAGTCAGCATCAATAGTAGCTTCTTCCTTGTACGATCTGACATCCCGGATTACTTTCGCAAATTCACGTTCAAAAGTATATCTGTTACAGTCTTAGTTGTTCTATATTAAAGACATTTATTTTTGTTAAGCTGTTACAGCAGCGGCTCTTAACCTGGGGGTAATTACCCCTGTAAAGGAAAGAACCAACAAGTCACAAAGTCTACTCAGAGCTGGAAGAACAGATGGTACTTAGACAATCTCATAAGAACTCTTGTCTCTTACTTACTTATTATACAAATTTTAGACTCTTCTAGGATATATGTAGGTACCTACTACCTACCTAAGCGGAAAAGTGAGGAATGATATATAGTTAATAAAAACTTTGTGCAACGAGGAGGGTAAGTGAAATTTTGGAAGCGAGGGTTATTAGGGAAGAGGGATTAAAGACCCGAGGTTGCAATATTCATACCCCTGGAGTTACACGCAATGTTTTTCATCACACTTGCGAAGAAAAACTAAATTTTAAGCGAAATAATTCTTAAATACGGTGACATTTCAAACATTCGTCCGCCATATTGTCATTCTTTGACAGGTTAGGCATCGAAACACAGACCTATTCGGCATTCAGCCACGATTGAAAATTATGTAAAAATATTTTAAACTGCTATTAAATTAATCAAATTAAATATTTTTAAACATAAACAAACATATTAAATTATTAACGGCAGTATTTTAAAGTAAAACTCATTCACACTACGTGGTTTCTATGAATTTGTGACATAATTTGAAAAAAAAGTTATAACTCCCTAGGGAGTTATACCTTTTCTTTTTTCACAATCCATAACCCCCGCGGGAACAATATAGGCCTTTGTCCTTCGATATACCTGCTTGAAATAAGATTTTTTCAATCAAGTGTGATGAAAAGATTATTAAATGAACGAATGGGTGATTTTGGTTTACAGAACCCTCCGCAAATTTCGTCCTGGCATTCTGTTCCTGTACTCTGTTAGGTTTTTTCGAGGCAGATAGTATGTAATAATGGCCCTCATCCCGTTATTCAGCTGTTGCGATTTTTTTGTCTAAACCTTGTTTCACTGCGCATAACCGGAATTTCCATTTTTTAGCACAGCCTTCTTCGCTTAATATATTGCTCTGCTTTTCAATAAAAGAAGAAACGTCAACGTTTTAAAGACTTTTTCATGGAAGTTTGTGTACACAACTTAAAGTAGTTTAAGGGTGGAATGACTGCTCACCATCAGCCGGGCCGTATGCTTGTTTGCATCCGACGTGGTATAAAAAAACATAACAAAATACCTTATAACAAGGATTCATGACATAACTATTAATCTAATTCACATCCTATAATCAGTGTCCTTTTTTGGCGACCACCGCTCGTTCAGATATAATTGCATATAATTACCAGCCCCAATTTATTAGTGACCTAGCACTAGGACACTTTCCCAGGCAGCCCACGCAACACGTAATTATCGTATTGCGCCACGCCAATGCTGCATTGTTCGGCGTAATGCGCCTTCTAAATCAGAGCTTTGTCTGTATACTGCCATCGAATGCGCTAGCGCTAGTCGAGCAGATTGTCGGACTTACCAGTATAATGTGACCTGTAGATCCTTATCCTCGTCATCTAAGTGCTTTTCCTGATGCATTCTTAAGGAACCTTTACAACTTAATTCAATTTTTTTTTGTGAAAGCCTCTATCAAGATACATTTCAAGTTTTTCAAACCAGAGGAAAACTGAGGCCTCGTGTGACTTCGTTGAGATTAGACCTTTTTCCTCGTGAAATCTTCTGCCAAAGAGCTCTGTTGACTTTACAGACTTTCGGCCCGATTCGAAGAATGATTAAGGCACGTTTAAGATCTTGCAAAGATATTTAAAAGATCGATAACTAAACGACATGTCAAAACTAACGTTTATTTCGATTCCACCGTGATCCCAATAAGATCTATCTACAATATTTCTGTCGAAGTGACATTGGTTGACGGAAACGAGCTGCTTCTATCAATTATAATGACATACAAACGACATCTAAATGAGAACTTAAAACCAGAACTTCGTTACCGTATTTCATTCTTCGAATTGGGCCGTTTTTCTATAAATTTTATTAATGTTAAGTAATTTCGAGATACCTAACGGCTAACCGCTTAATTCACTCGTCAACAGTTACCTTTATTGAAGAAATTTTAATAAGAGGCTCCTTGAGATTTATAATTCGTTCATAGGTTCTGAGGACCTCATTAGTATAAATATGAACTAGTAAATAAAGGCACAACTTCTGGAGTTCTGGCTTAACATCATTGCTTAAACGGAGGTCATTCATACCTATGAGCTGAGCCGTCGACTCGCTCGTGCTGTCTAAGCATTTGGGATTGACAACACTGTGGTGCATCTTGTATGCTTTGGCCATTGTCGCGCGTTCTCACACACTCACTAAAATGCTCCCACGGATGCTTCCAAAAGGAATGATTGGACGCTGCATTGAATAAAATTGTACACATTATAATTGGAGACATTAGCTATTGTATTTTCATAATTGTACTCTTTTAATATGCTCTCTCGACCGTGTTTTACGCGCTTTTATTTGTCTTCCCGCTATTTGAGTGACAATAAGATGCGATGTCGCATCACCGATATGCCGGGGTCAGGAGGTCAAATTGCGACCTCAAAAAACCAACGGTCGCTGACTAAAATGACCAAAAGCTCAAAAAATGCATCAAATTTAATATGATGACTGTTAAATCCCACCCAGGCCTTAACTAGTTTTTCAAACTACTTAATGAAAACATTAACAATTTTCTCAATATTTATGGCGTGACTAGTGTGCCGGTCGCAATTATGAGAATCCGTTTTTATAACGGATCTGTTTGAAAATTAATATTGATTTACTATATAGCTAAGCGCAGAATAATGGCCGAATTACAGCATTTTTGTATCGTTTTAGCATTTTAAGTTAGTTCTACAGTAGCATTATAAACATATATACGGCTGCTATAATGCTTATTTGGGCACAAATTAAACGGTTTTAGATACTACAAAGGTTCACAATAGTTATATAATTGCAATACAAAAGCATTAGACTAGCATTAAAATTTAGTAAAGGCATGATTGCAATCATTGAAATATTCACAGTTACAATTTAAATAAACCGTGCATCATTGCAAAAACATCCTTAACGCCATGGTACAAATGTTATACTCGTAATATGATTACTTTGCCTCGTGAGAAAAAAGGTTGATGAAAACTATGTAGATGACGAAATGTAAAGTACCTAAACCGTATTTGTTAAAATAAAATCTGTAATACAAAATAAGTTTTTAACCCTTATATTTCATGCCGTCAAATATTACTGCAAAATGTACTTTACTATAAATGTCTATATAGGTTTCATTTAAATACTTCACGCGCCCTGTATATAATGTTAGAACCTATTTTCAAAATGGTGTCGGTCTAAAACATGTCGGTGACCCTTTTAAAGAGCTTCTTAATGCCGCGAACTATATTAATACTTACTTATCTTATACCTTTAAACGAGCAATTCTTGTATATTTATATATATATTTCGGGGATCTCGGAAACGGCTCTAACGATTTCGATGAAATTTGGTATATGGGGGTTTTTGGGGGTATACAATCGATCTAGATTAGTCTTATGTTTGGGAAAACGCGTGTTTTCGAGTTTTCATGCGTTTTTCTTTCGACGCAGAATATGGTCGCTAATTTCGTATTACCGGCCACTGTCCGTCTGGTCCAGCGGGTTAAGACGCGGACGGCTAGAAACGAGTGTTATGGGTTCGAATCCCGCCCGGTGACAAACTTTTTTTTATATGTTCAAGTTTATATATAATTTTTAATTTTTATTGTTTTAGACAAGTTTAAAAAAATGTAGTTAATGTTTGAGATAACAATATATATTTCTCATAAATATGTCTACCATTTACCTACCTTTACTGATTACGTAAATAATATTTATGCTTTCGAGTTTTTATTTTATTGCGACTTATGAAGCAATAGTGCAAAACGAAAAATGTACCGTTACAAATTTTAAATACAGTTTCTAGGGTAGTTTTTGTGACACCATTTCTCGGATAATGACATAAAAACTAACTACTGTGCCTCGCGCAATGCGTATTGACCTAAATTGAACCGTAGCTCACGAGCTATGTAATAAGAGAAATTGACAATAGATCTTGAAAACCTATCAGAAATATCTATGGTATGTTTAGCTGTGATAGTCTTAGGGCACTTGTCTGACCCGAGCGTATTGTGTGAGTTTGGTGCCCCAATTTTTTTTATTATATTTTAATATTTGACCTTTCATTCTAAAAAAGGACCTAAATAAAAAAAGTAAGGAAAGCCTTCATGTGATCATATCAGTTTTTAGGATCACTGAAATCAAACACCTGATCTACACAGAAATCGATTGTAAATAATAATAATTGTCAGTTCACATTTTATTTTTTATATTTATTTAGATTATCACCTAAACACCACCATATTACAATAAATAGTTATAACCGAGCAAAGCTCGGTCGCCCAGGTACTAACTATATTAACTATAATAAGGTATTTTTATTTTTTCTAGCTAGGTTTAGTTTTAGTCGTTTTATTTTATAAGTAGTCATAATTTAATTTTATTCATTTAATGTATCCTCTTTTCAATAGAGATATTAATACTCACACGAGCACGATTGTTAAACAATAAGTCAGAGATAATACTTTTGATAAACCACAGTAGTGCTATTGGCTGTACACTACAATAGTTCACATTTATGCTTTTCAACAGTACACGAGGCATTTAATTAGCACTAAAAAGTGCTATTATACAACAAAAAGCACTAAAAACAGCTTAAAGCTGTATAAAGGGTGGATATTTGCATTATAATGGTTAAACGTGTATGCTGTTAACCAGCATTAGGCATTATTACTACTTAAAATGCCATTGTAGACACTAAAGCACTAAAAATAACTCAAAGCTATATAGAGGATTTATATAGGTTCATATTAATGCTATTAAACAGCATTAAGTATTTATTTACTACTTTATAATACTGTTGTAGATCTAAAGACACTAAAAACAGCTGAAAGTTGTACAACTGCGCTACAGTTTGCTGAAAAACTAGAGGCATTTCGAAAGCTTTTTGATATGCCAATGTACAACTATTATACAGTGTTAAGCATCATAACAGGTTTGAAATGCCAATATAAAGCGTTAAGATGCTGGATTAACCCTTATACGAGTTTATATAGATCTTAAGTTGTAAATAAGTCTTCAAGTGATTTGTTATAATGCTTGTTGTGTTACTTGGACTGTTAGGTCCAGCTATGATTGCATGTCACCATTATTCTGAATTAATTAACCCTGTCTAGTTGTTTTGATTAGAGTTATATTAGATTATAACATGTGATTTGTGGCCTCCAGGCACGCCACTTTACAAATAGTCGTAGCATTAAAAAACCCGCCCACTAAATTCTAGTATAAGCTAAAAATATTTACCTAGAATTTCTAATGCGTATTTTATTTGCCCATTCGTGTATTCTATTATAATAAAAAAATTGACACAGACGAGTGTATTACGAGAATTGTGAACGCGTTCAAATCGTCCGTTAAAATTATACATACATGCTCTTAACCCATTCAGCGCTAATCAAGACACGTTGTTGTTTTGCCTCTACGAAGCATTTTCGCTACATAGCGGGAAATCCATGTTATCAGCTACGACGTAGCGCTACGACCGTAGCTCAGTAACGTGTTGATAGATAGATAGAAATGATAATCATTAAGGTGTTAATGATAGATAGGTATTAATGTGCGTCGTCTCTTTAAAAAACTTGAATTTTTAAGAGTTTTCAACCTATTTTCTTTAATATTCATTTTAATGCAATTAACTATTGTCGTAATTTTAATCGTTATTGTAGGCAACATCACACTGCAAATTGGATTTAGAATACACACACTTACAAAACATTACAAACACGTTGACTATTCTACTTTTCACTCGCGTGTCGCTAATGCTTCCCCTAAACGCAAAAACCGATAAAACCGTAAAATTTGATTTATCGATGTCTTCACAAGTCAATGTCCACTGCTCGATGTTCTCGGCCTAATTTGACAACATCTGCCGCATCGTGGCGTGCCACACGCCACTGACTAGTTAACGTAACATTTATATCGAATGCGATCTCGTCTCTATTAGTACCAGTATAACAAGAACTGGGGTTCTAACCAAGATGACAATCGGACTGACAAACGCCAAACGAAAGGAAAAATCAAATTGAATATTAAGATGACAGATGCTACGAAAAATCACGTGACCATACATTATTTTAGTTTGCCCGCTGGTGAATTTGAGATTTGTAATTAGATGGTGAATTGTTATTTTCTCATCTTATACCGAAGGCCGACTATGAAAAGGGATGGATGGACTTTGCATAGAGCAGAGGAGAATAATTAGTTTATGCTTAGATTAAACTAAGTTCAAAGATTTTTATTCTTGAGTCTTGGGAAATTTATAGTATTTTGTCAGATTGCAAGGTCTCATTGTCTAAATCATCTTGAGGACATTTTCAGAGCAAAGCTCGGTCTCTCCCAGGTACTGGTATTTAATTATTGCTTCTTTCACAAACTAACACATATTTTTATCAGATATTTTATTCGCCAATTATTTTTTCAAGGGCTTCTGTGCCTATACAAGCATTTCAAAGTTCCCAAATTAAACTTCGTATTCTGTATAGAGTATATATCCAAGATTCTTGTGCGATAATCCAAAAAAAAGCACAAGGTATTCCGTTTCGCCTGATGCGATTTGCTTAAGCACTGTAAATAACAGTATCGCTATCGCCACTTAATGCAAACGACATGTTTCTATGCCCGTGTCGACTGTTCCTTACAGTCCTAATATGAACGCAGTAAACGCAATAAGTACATGAACTACATTTTTTCAAGACATGCGTCGCTAAAATGACATAATCCGTCGATCTCTTGCCACCATCAATGTGCCTGCTCTTCTTGAGCCGACTGGCATTATCAGGGATGATGGCAAGAGGCCTGATGGGGTGTCCTTAGTTCCTTGGAGCTTAGGATGAATGTTAGTGTGGGATGCTACCTACGTAGACATACTGGCACCGTCCCACCTCCAACGGACTAATGTAAAAGCAGGCGCAGCGGCAGAAAGCGCCGAAATTTTGAAACGTAATAAATATAAGAGCCTCGGTAGAGAGTAGCATTTTGTACCATTTGGCGTTGAAACTCTAGGTCCACGGGGTCCCAGCGCGCACAATTTTTTTGGAGAAATCGCGAAACGTCTGGTTGACGTAACTGTTGACCGAAGAGCTGGCGGCTTCCTCGCACAACGTATCAGTAATGCGATACAACGAGGAAATGCCGCCAGCATCCTTGGTACAATGCCTCAAGGGCCTATTTTAGATATAAGCTAGTTATAGTAATCATCTGTATATATCCATTATGTATATTGTTATTGTAAATCAATGAAATTGTTCAACTACTCGTACATGATTGCTGAGATGAGCTGAATATGTATCTATCAGTGCTGTCACGATATGTATATATTTATTAGAGAATCTATATCTATATAGCCTTTGTTGACGAAAAAAAATTTCTTTAGAATTTTGTCTCATTATTAGATTTACTATCCATCGCTACAACTCTTGGACATTTATTCTACATATACAGTTAAAAGGCGTAAGTTTTTACAACTAATGATAGTTCCAATATCCAAACGTTTTAAAATCACCATATAAACCATTTTATTTTTCATGTCGGTATTCAAATATTTTAGCATTCGCAGCGATAGCACTGAAACACGTTTCACAAAACTACAATCTCTACATAATATTAAAAACAAATTCAAAGTAATCTCTGAAAAAAACAAATATTTATCACTCTTAATCGTTTAAAAGCTTTTGTTTGCAGTAACAAGTCGAAATGAATGCTTGCCGATACGTGATTCAGTCAGACGGATACAGTCACAAATACACAAATCCAGGTTATTTTTGATGGCAACGGTCGTTTATTATTATCCGCCCGTGGCCTACAGGCGCTGTAAAATCCGGAACAAAATCAATGGCAGACCGCCCAGACACAGCGACCAAATAGTACGAATAACTGTTGTATATACGAGTATAAGTACAGTCAGCATCAATAGTAGCGGATGAAAAAATGCGCCAAAAGTATCTGACATCTGAGATAAAATTCACGTTCCAAAGTATATCTGTTATAGGATGGTAGATGCTTATGAAACGTTATTTGATCCGCTACTTTGCTGACTGTACAAGTAACTATGCGTTATTAATATAGTAGCAGCACATATAGTAGTAGTATTAGTAAAATTTACAGAATTTGAGGTAAAAAACGACCTTATTCCTATAAAACCCTTATAGGGATAAGTTCGCCTTTGTACCTCACTTATCCCCTCTTGCAGATAACCTTGGTGTAAACTTGATAGTTACATTAAGAAACTAACTTACAATTCTATTATATATTACTAGTCCATAAAGTCGAATAACCAATAGCGAGTGTTACTTTATAAATTCCTTCTGTACACATCTGTAGCCAGTATTACTGTGATTTTAAGCGCAGAAGAATCCTGGTGACGAACGTTATATTATGGGAAAAGTTTGAAATGGGAAAATAAGTTTGTAAACATTATTAGCCCCTTGAAAACATTTCATTTAAGCGTTCAAGCAGTTTTAGAACTATATTATCCCTAGACAGAAGACATGAAAGCCCTTTAAGCGGGAAAATAATGCTGAGATATAGGTATCTTGTTTAAACCGGCCTAAGATGAGATGCAACACATTGCAGCGCATCAACTGTAAGGCGGATACACAGCGTCGCGACATCGCAAAGAGAAGACATTGAAACAAATTTAAATGCGTTTATATAGCAGGTCCCACACTTTAAATTGAATACCTAAGCATAATATAGCAAAAATGAGTCCTACGGTGAAGTCTTCCTTTATTTTTAAGTTGTTTTATATCACTTAATTGATAATTGGACAATAGGTTCGTAATTATTTTTTTAATTGTGAACCCAAGTTTTCATTCTTTACAAAAAAGGAATTGGATTTTTTACGCTTACTATACTTTTAAGATTTGGTTGGTTTTACTTGTTATCGCCTGGACTTGCTGAATAAACGCTCTCGAAAGATGTCCAGATTTAGCACGAACTCGGCAAAGGATTTGCGCCGGGCATTGGAGATGTTTCTGAACTAATGCTGTCGTCAGTGCTTTACTGCTTAGTGATGAAAAGAAAAGCTAAGTATAGCAGTTCAGAGTTTAAATCGTTTGTGAACAAGTCATACTGAAGAGTCACTATGTGTTTTTTCCGTCTAGGTTAAATTATTTTGTTTTAGTGTGAGTGCAAGATAAAATAGTGCCAACGAACCTATGTTGGATACCGAATTGTGTCTTCTAAAATTTAAAATCTTAATACGGAGGAATGGTTTATGTCTTGCGACTGCTACTAACATAAGTATAAATAGACTACAAGGTAGCACAGCACAGCTGAAGCTTTGGTCCTTGAACCGACGGGTGCAGCGTAGCGGGCCGGCCTTGTGACCTATTCCGCCTGACTACATTGTAAAGCCCTCTGTCCCTTACAATGACCAAAGACATGAATTCTTTTGGACTTGTCTAGTAAGTACTGCGGCCTTGCAGATGCACCGCGCAGGTGCAATCATTAACGAGTAATGCACTCATGCTAAGCGGCTGCTAATGTTTTTGCTGTTGTTACATGTGTCACAGCGTCAAAACGACAAAAACATATTAAATATCTATAGGAAGCATAAACGCTTTACAACCTTTTACACTTCGAACAGTTATTGTTTTAAGTGGCGTCTGTGGGCATACTTAGTTTGATGAGGCTAATTTAATAAAGCCACAGATCGCTTTACTTGAGGCCTCAATCTAAATATTATTTGGTGTTGGTAGATCCTTTAAAAATACACTTCTAAGTCTCCGTCGATAAACAAACACAAATAGTGAGTGACGCGCGACTTCACTTGAAAGTATCGATAGATAAGTCGTCGCGTGTCACTAAAACAAGGACTAGAGCGCGCCGAGGACTAAAACATCGCAAACACGTCTACCGTCTCTTATTGTCTTTTAAATAAGGTCGATATTCGCTTTGACCGTTGTTATTGTAATATGTATGGATGGCGGTGGTTCAAACAATCAGGTGTTTGCGAGAGATAGCTGCTATCGCCTGGGAACGTTAAACAGCGCGCTGTGGCCACCGCCTGCCCGCTTGCGTAAGGGAATCGCTTGACAAGGGAAATTCCGGGCCTCTGAATATTTACCATACTGGAATAATGACGAAAGGGACCACGACGTTAATGGAAATAAGTCATTTTTCTTTCAATACTGACATTCAGATATATTGAGTGGACTAGGTTAGGACCAATGAGCAAATATAAGTAAGTGGATTAGGTTATACGCGTTTTAGTAGTTTCAAGTGGCAAAGTCTACAAAAGAGCATTATTTTATTTACCTATACCCATACTCGATACTAACAACATGACTTAATTAAGTAAATGCTGATAGAGATATGTCTAAATTCTAACAAAATTACTTAGTGCTACTTTCCTCCTTGCATTAAATATGGGTGGGCTGTTTTTTTATGTTATGAGTGACAAAATGCTCTTGTTAAATTCTAGGTTGATATGATGCAAGCAAGTACTACATAATCTGTTTAAATGAAAATTAGATTAATATTGAAATTGACAATTGTCAATCCATACAATTGTATGCACTTAATTATCTACTAATGACGTAGTGATAATACCTATAGTTATATGTATAATATGTCGTTGTAGTAGGGAATTGTCTAAAATTGCCATCCTCGTATAATAGACATGTTTCTTACGCTCAGAAACAGATAATCTCACTCGTAACGGTTCGCTTATTGTAACGTAAGTCACCGAAGTTATTTTATAGGTAGGTATGTGATCCTGAAAATACATTCGCTACAAATGTAATAACTTAATACCCTGCCATGCTTGCACATAACATTGCTATCTAAATGAGGATCGCACATTAAGCGCGGTAAGCAAAACCACAGGGTTGTTAGTTCTGTCGCTATCCGAGCTCCAGCTAGGGCGGCCAGTGCAATGCTCGGGTGACTTGAACCAGTATAGGAGCCACGAGCAACCATAACCCGATTGAATTCAGAAATGTCTTAAAATCAATATGTTTTTGAAGTGAAAACTTATTTAGCGGCGCTGTGCACTTTTTGTGATGGAGAAAAAATGTTAAACTCGCGACAGGTCACGTGACAGACAGATTCGTCAGATTGAAAATTCGTAAGACGGACACGTGACCTGATCGAAAAACTCCACGATGGTTCTAGTAATGATGATCGTGTAAGAGTCGTCGAAATTATGGATGGAAGTTGATTTAGATAAACTTTTTAATGTTAAATAATTGTTATCGTTCTGTGTTATTTTTTTTATGTACCTAAGTAATATAAATTGTCATGTTTGTGTACGATAGCGCAATAAATGAATATTGTATTTTACCACATAAATGATAGTACTTTTATACTGATAATTAAAGCAATTCGTGCAAAAGTATTCCCTAACCATTCCAAAATATCAAAAATGCACAACGTTAATATTCAAATTTTCACTTCTGCCGGCACTCCCGGAGTGCAACCCGTTGTTTTTTTATCTCAAAGGCCGCCAACACCTCTGGTGTTGCGGGTGTCCTTGGGAGGCGGTAACTGCTTACCATCAGGCGATTCGTGTGCTCGTTTGCCTCCTATATCATAAAAAAGAGTCTATCTGATATGACAGATTTTCTCCGCCGTTAGTACCAAACATTAGCATCCGGCGCCATTGTTCCATTTCAATTACGCGCCTGAAATTTTCGTATACGGAGCAATCGTTGCAGCTTTGGATGTCAGTTCTTCATAGCCTGGCAGTCTGGCAGTTTTATCTGAACTGACTGACAGAATCTGAATTAAGATCTGGGTGCGTAATAGACAAGATGCCAAACGTTCACGCTCCATGGCGTAGCGTAGTTATCTCTCTCTATCAATCTTCAATATTAGTGCGACAGAGACAGTTGCGTTTCGTTCGCTACGGACCTTTAACGATTGGCATCTTATCTGCGCACCCTAAGATCGATTGTTGTTGAGTTGGCCCTAAAGTTCTAGCCACATAGACCTTGACTACTTGCTCAAATGTCGCACAAGCAAGCATATTCGCTTTACATTTGCGTTTTCTAAAATTGTCTGTGCACTATGTCAATAAATATGGATGGTATGGCTATCACACATATTACTTGTACAAGCTTTTAGTCTTCTCTGCTCTGAGTGTATGATCACAGAATCCTATCAGAAAAAACTGACTGGTTTCAAATCTAATTATCAGTTTTACGTCCATACAATACACCAGAATTTATCACAGTCATTAAAAAAAAATGTATTACCCTAACAAACCTTTTCCTGAGTATTCAACATGCATGCGCTCGGTAAGCATAGAAAATTAACGGTCTGCTTTTTAATTACGAAAGCGCTTAAACTTGAGAACTTTGTTGCCATTTATTATACAGAATAGCTGGGAGTTAGCGAAGGGAGACGTGGCAAATGCGTCCTTACACTATATTTGTATTTTACGTAACTTTATGTGTAATTTGTGGTAATCTACGTAGCTTTAATGGCTTGGGGTTACAGAGTAGATCTATGTTGATTATCTCCGAATAAATCGTACTTTCTGGTTCCAAATCTACACACAAAAACAATTAAAATCAGACATTTTGAATGATAATTTATATAAGGTTTCAAGAATAGCATGTATAGGTCTCGTATAATACTGTACATTACTAATTCAATTGTTAAAGGAAGGAAGGATGTATTTATGTAGGTACTTTTTCGTGTTATACTAATATTTGTTTTTAAAATAATACTTATTTTAATAGTACATTACTACAAACTAACTAACTAACTAACTGCTTTGGCTCAGCGATCCAAAAAGAATCTTGGCCTCCGAAACGAGAGAACGCCACCTGTCCCGATCCAGCGCGGTTTGCTGCCATGAATTGGCATTCAGCCGACGCAGGTCCGCCTCCACTACATCACACCAGCGGTACCTGGGGCGCCCGATCGGACGACGGCCGATTGGTCGCCCCAAGTACGCTTCCTTGACTACGCGATCCTTCCCCATTCTGAGTAGGTGACCGAGCAGTACATTACTACAGAGGACGGGAAACGAAGGGTTGCAGACCAAGTAGATATAGACGGATAGGGATACGCGGCTGGCAACCCCGTTTTTCGCCGAGATTTGTATAGTACTTTTCTCAAACTTGCAATGTAATACTAATAAAAAAATAGGATGATGATGATTGTTTCATGTCCAAATGTGATAGGTTATTCAGTGCGTCGGGTATTGAAGGGGAACAAAAATGTAATTATTTTGGCGCTAAACCGCACGCCCTTGCGCTTTTTTTTCTTTCTTTTTTTACCTTTTTTTTTCTTTTTTGTTTTTTTTTATTATTACTTTGAGTTTATTAAAAAAGGAAAGAAAAATTGATTATTTTTGCGCTACTACGCACGGTTTAGGAGATACAGCCCTATAAAGTATTTTTTTTCAGTCATGCAGAAATCTAAAATTATATTTAACAAACACATAAAAGCAAAAAATACAAAAATGACACAATAAAGCACAATGGCAGAATTTTGCTTATAGGTTTTTTATGGTTGAATGCCAAGACGTGCCATAATTTGACGTTTAAGAACAAAAGAAGGTGCCTTACAGGCCTAGGTGTGTAAGGCTGTATGAAATTCCTTTACATATCATCTTCCCTCATCGCACCTGATGTGTAGTATTTCCGGACCTAATTTGAAATAAGTCATGTCAACATTTCATTACAAGTTTGAGAAAAAATACATTACTTACTTCTAGCGTATAATAAATTGTACTTAGCTGCTCTGTAAATATCTTTATCATCATGACAAACTTCAAGCAACAAAATCCAATTAAAAAATCAAACGAAATCGATTAAAATTCGTCGATTTTCCTATTGATTTGTCACTTCGATTATATGGGAATGCTTTCGGGGAATCCCGTCATTAGTTTTTGCTTTAAATTCCGAACGCTTGTTCTCTATTAGTTACGCTTACGGCTCTACTCGAATTTCAGGCTAAGAGTTTTACTCACTTTTCTAATTCAGTTTACCCTCAGCATTTGGACGAAAAAGGTTATTATTTGAAGATATAAACGAGATTTCTGGCTGTTTTTTTTCTTGCCACGTGTGATTTGATTTTTAATTATTGAGACATGTTCCTTTTGTAAACATCTGGTATATTACAATTAGTTGACAATTAATTAGGGACAATTTTCTACAGAGTGCCTATGTAAACCCTGCACCATGAGAATGCAATGCAGTCTTTGTCTATAGGCCAAGATGACGTTGCATGAATCTTAAAACAATCGAATAACCGAATATAGTTTATTTTGCGCGTGTCACTTTAGCCTTTTCTGTTTTAAAGAGATCGGTAATATCCGAACGAAGAAATAATCCGTTCCACAACTGCTAAGCTTTACGTCAGTTAGAATAAAAACTTAAAAAGTTGATTGACCCAAATAAGACCACAGTAAAACAATAGTGTCATACTCGAACTGTGACTGTGAGGTTGTTCATTGGTCACAGTTGATTGAAGCGAGCGCCGGCGCCACGGCGACTGTGCGATAGAATTGAAGCGTTTAAAACTTTATTCCGTCTCCGTTCATAACTTAGGCTTATTTTCGAAACCCATCAAATAATTGACTTCCTATTCGTATGTAAATTTGATTCTGAAAAGCGTTTTGATGAATTAATTCCCAGCAAGCTGGAAATAGTTTTAATACCTTCATTTAGTCCTAAATGCGTTTAATCCTAGTTTGCGCAATCCCAGGAGGTGTGCATAAATTTTTGCGTCCGACTGAAACTTTGCTCATTATGCTCACTTCGATCATGATGAAAATTGATATCTGAGGATCCGAAAGGTACTTAACTTAAAAGGAATTCGTAGTCAGAGTTTGTGAAAAAAGGCCGCCATTTTGACTTTCTTTATTTTTGGTATAATCATGTTAAAATCTGAAACTCCTTCCTTTCACCTGTGTCTGATCCGCAAAACCTTGCTGGTATTGGCTTGCTTTATGACATGACAGACATATCTGATAACATCTATAAATAAAATACCCAAAGTTCAGATTTTCGTAAGACGTTAGAAATTTATATTTTGTCAAAATTTCAAATTTTCTCAAGCTCAAAATTTAAACTTATCCTTTAAAAAAATATTGACTATCTGTAAATACCTAATAGTGTCAGGTTGACCTTTTAGTAACAAACGTACTGAAGAGAAAATGACTTATAATCAGCACGAGCCTGCCATTTACATAAGCACATCACCTCTAATTAGAGCCCTAGTACAGAAAACATTCTTAACGCTCAATTTGAGCTCAAGTACACGGATAAACTGAGAAGCTATCGATGCGTTGATCCAGTACCTATCGGAACTCATAGCGATGTATCGATCCATCGCGAAATCTTGTAACACAAAACGTTTTACATTCCCTATAAAGCCGTCCTAATTTCAATCTTATTCGCCCCAATATAGGGTTGATATTAGCTTTATAGTCACATTGCGCTTGCCACGTCTTGGTAGTGTAGTGTGGGATTGTCACCGCGGCAGGTGCGTGTGCACCTGTACCGGCGATTGTTGCATTCCGCCTCCGAACCGAGCCGCTTGCGCATGTCTGACCGCGGTCAAAACATTTCCCTTCGACCAGTAGTTTTTTTGGAGGCTTCGATTCTTCTTGCGCGCGGCTCAGCAAAAATAAGGTTTTTTATGTATATTATATATGTAGAGTTCTTGGTTAATACTAAATATGTACTTAAATACCATTATCCCCAAAGTTTTACGTTACTCCGTTCTGTTAACTGACAGTTTTTAAACCATTTTGCAAAGACGTAAGTTCTACCGATGTTGATTTTAATAGTAGGTGTTCAAAGTTAAATCGAAAACCAAGAAGTTACAAGATTTTATTTTTGACCCTGGGACAGTTGAACATAAAGAAAAGCTTGTAAACATAACAGACCAGTTTTAACAATGGTAATTAATGTTATGAAACCTTTTAATTAATTAATACAACAAATTCAATCAAAATAAGTATGAAATAAAAAATTATAATTATATACCGCTGATTGAATTCGATTATATAATGGTATACGCAGGTAATTAGCATTTAAAATTTTTTTTAATGAAAATAGTGTTAGACCAAGCTGCCACACTTTGCTGTGACCAGTAAGTGTGGCAGTGTCACCATAAACGTCAAATTACTATGAAATTATGATATTAAAAGCGGATCTAGCTATAGTTATAACTTATAAGGGGTCGCATCAGTTAAATTCTAGTTATTTTTTCGCAAAAAATATTGAAAATTATGTTGTCCCAGACCCAGCCCAGGGCCCAGGGGGGTCGTGACCCCCATGATCCACCCTTGTTTATATTGACACGTCCACACTTTATCACATCAAAGTCGGTGCAGAGTTAGGTTAGACAGAACGTGGACAGAACCTACACTTTAGGATTTGTTTCTCGCCGTCGATTCTGTGTTAAAATACGGATATAAATGTTTGTACCGTGTCGTGCAGTTGTACGGGATACAGATTATCACCTAGAGTTCTTACGATAAGTACGCTTAATTACAGGTGATTGAATCCGAGTTAATGCTGTGAATTAGTTTCGGCAGTCTTTGTGGTGCTTTCTCCGAATTCGCGGTATTCAAAGCCTCTTTCAAATATATCAGAAAAAACGGATAAGATTAACATTATTATAAGGCGTATTTACAAACGTTAAGTATTATATTAGTTTTAATCAATATCTCTATGTCGCTCTCGCAAAATAGTGAATTTTCGTATTTTTATAGTTCGGAATGATGTCCTTGTTATCTTTATGGAGTCACTATAAAGATAACAAAACCCGATAATATTTTAGACACTCGTAAAATATAAAAGGCTTGCAATTAATTTAACACTGTGTTAATGTAAATCCACTTACAACAAACGTTATACTAATTTGCTACGGTATTTTGAGTCATCTTTTATCTTATATTGTATGTATAATTGCAGTATACACTTTAAATTCTTTGCCAATGTAATTTATAATATTAGGTTTCGGTGCGTTGCGATAATAGGCGATATTACATTTAAAGTCCAATGAACGAAGTGGTTGGAGTACCTTGTAGTAATGGAATCAAAGTAAAACGGATTAACAAGAAAATTTTATGTCACAATGTCGTTTAAAAATATAGAATTACTGTATCTCTTGTGACACAGGTACGAGATTAAGTACCTAACTATTGTATTGTATTGTATTCGGGCGATTTTTCCGCAACTCGACGACTTGCGCCTATTTTGCGTGATATGTTGGGGGTGGGCTAGTCCTGCCAGCCCAGCTCCTCGAGGAATCCTATCAAACCTTTGATGTTGAGTAGGACCTCGGGGAGGTCTCTCGGAGATCCGAGATGTTTAGCCCTGTATGGAGTCACTCCGCTGCATTCCAGCACCACGTGAGAGGCTGTTTCTTCTGTCTCCATGCAACCTCGGCATAGGGGACTGTCTGTGACACCTGTTGTGAAAAGATGTTTGTTAAATAGTCCATGACCTGTTATGACACTGGTTACCATACTCAGTCGGACCTTCCCTAGTTGCAGGAGCGCCCTTGTGAGTTTTCCGTTGATGCCAGGCATGGCTTCTTTTGCCTGTCTGCATCCAGTCTGGTTCAGCCAGTGTTCTGTGTGTAGTTTCCCTGTACGTGCCAGCAGCATTGAGCGTACCTTGCTAAATGGTATCGGAAGAATCGGTTCCGGACCAATCGCCCCCGCATTCGATCCTTGCCTGGCAAGCTCGTCCGCAGCATCGTTACCTCGGGATCCACTGTGTCCCTTGATCCATTGTAGGGTGATCTTGTTATTATGACATACCTCCATTAGTCGTTCGTGGCATTCGTGTATAAGTTTGGATGTAACTATATGGCTATTTAGAGCCATTAAGACTGCTCTACTGTCGGAGAGTATGCGGATGGAGGATCCTACTACCTTCCTTGCAGTGATGGCAGCCGCCGCGTTTATGATGCCCATGCACTCAGCTTGGAATACCGAGTTATGGGCTCCTAGCGGAGTGGTGATTGACATGTTCAGGTCTTCTGAGAAGGTTCCAGAGCCCGATCCGCTGTCTGTTTTGGACCCATCAGTGAAGATTCTCAGCTCCCGGGGATTGAGTCCTTCCTGATTGTCGTCCTCATATAACTGTATTTTGTACCTTTTATCGAAGATAGCTTGTTTGTGAATCCGGTCCGTGCCTGACCTAAGCACTGGAAATTCGTCATACACCTTTTCCAGGCATTTTGTGTGAAGAGCTCCTGTGATGTTAGACCATATCTTGAGGGTTCGCAACCTTACCGCTGAGAGACTGGCCTCTTGTTGTATGTGTAGGTGCAGCGGTGGAAGGTTTAGCATGACCTCCATGGCTGCAGTCGGGGTAGACCTCGTGCAGCCAGTGGTGGCCGCGCATGCGAGCCTTTGAAGTCTTTGTAGTTTGTCTCGTACGTTGCCTAGGTTTGTTCTTGGCCACCAAACCAGAGCACCGTAACAGAGTAAGGGGCGGATTATTGTCTTATAGAGCCAGAGGGTAATTTTCGGGTTGAGTCCCCACCTCTTACCAATCATCCTTCTGCACTGCCAGAAGACAATTCCCGCCTTGTCTATCCGTTTGTTGATGTGGTTGTTCCAATTGAGTTTATTGTCGAGAGTTAGTCCTAAGTACTTAACTTCATCGGACAGCTGTAGCTCAGTTTGGAAAAGTGTTGGTCTGGTAAAGTTGCCAAGCGCCCTTTTATTGGTGAACATTACCATTTCTGTTTTGGTGGGGTTTACTGATAGGTCAAATTCTCTACACCAGCGTTCTACGATCCGGAGAGCTAACTGGGTGAGGTCGCATACTGTACTGGCGAATTTACCTGATATTAAAATTGCCAGATCGTCGGCGTAGCCTATTGTGTAGAAGTGTTCCTCGTTCAGTTTAGTTATAAGGTTGTTAACGACTAGGTTCCACAACAGAGGTGACAGGACTCCCCCTTGGGGGCATCCTCGCACCGCCGCTACGGCCTGCGGTTGACCTGCATACCTTATAGTACCTAACTATATGTATACTATATTTTTAGACGAGTTTTTTACTTACTTTAAACAAATATACATGTGATTCCATAAATTGAATGTACCGTAAAAAAGTTTCGTATAAAAGACCATATAACTTATAACATAAGTAAGTACTTATTAGATATTTATTTGCCAACACGAAATAATAAGTTTGTACAATACGATTATGTGTATACGAAAATGGTTGAGCCTCAGCGAGACAGCTCATTTTCAGTCGCCAACCAAAATACTTAAAACTAATTCTTAACTAAGTTATTAAATAACTAAACTACCTAACTAACGGTTATCAATTCAAAGGCTCCATTTATAAAGCTAATTATTTAATTTTAACATATTCTTACTTCTATATTTATCTTTTATATTTACTACGTTAATAAAAACAAGTATGACTCACTACATATGACTTTTTAGGGTTCCGTAGCCAAATGGCAAAAAACGGAACCCTTATAGATTCATCATGTCCGTCTGTCTGTCTGTCTGTCCGAGGCTTTGCTCCGTGGTCGTTAGTGCTAGAAAGCTGAAATTCGGCATGGATATATAAATCAATAAAGCCGACAAAGTCGTACAATAAAATCTAAAAATTTAATTTTTTTTAGGGTACCTCCCCTACACGTAAAGAGGGGTGAATTTTTTTTTTCGCTTCAACCCTAGAGTGTGGGGTATCGTTGGAAAGGTCTTTCAAAACTAATAGGGGTTTTCAAGAAACATTTTTTGATAAAGTGAATATATTCGGAGATAATCGCTCCGAAAGAAAAAAAAATGTGTCCCCCCCCATAGGTCCAAAAAATATGAAAAAAATCGTGGAAGTAGAGCTTAAGAAAGACATTAAATGAAAACTATAGCGGACATGATCAGTTTAGCTGTTTTTGAGTTATCGCAAAAAGTTTTCCCTTCATAGTAAAAAGACTTTTTACTTTAATTAGGTACCTACTGATTATGCAAATTTGCCTATTTGTTTAACTCGGGTGAAAGGTACCGTTTCATCCCTTGGTTAACAATTTACTATTCTTTAAGCTCCAGTTTAGCTTATTGTGACGGAAGAGTAACTACGGAACCCTACACTGAGCGTGGCCCGACATGCTCTTGGCCGGTTTTTACTGTATATTACACTTAAGAAACGATGTATAATATGTGTATTTTGTGTGTAACACACACTTTTGGGTCTCTTTTAAAAAGCATTGAAATCTGATCAACCAAAAGGTATGAAACAGCGAATTTTATTTTCGCGATGTCGGGAACGTCGGAGTTTGACCCATAGTATAAGAGTCAACAAATGTGGGTCTAAAACTAGATTGACCCAAATCGTAATTGATTAGCCTAGCGATAAACCAGCAGTGACCGGTTCATAGGGCGTTTCAAGATCATGCCTTGATTGAGGTCGCTAAGTAGTCGTAGGTAAACCTGATGGTCTCCGCCGTGTGGTGCCGGCGTTAGAATAGCACCACCCCATCTCGTCCCGTGGGTGTCGTAAAAGGCGACTAAGGGAAAACCGACGGATGGGCAGCAGCGTCCGACGAGAATTTTATCAACAACTACTGCGGTCCCCTTTCGAATAACCAACTAATACCAAACAAACATATCGTAACAAACCAAATCAATAAACCTACCTTTAAAAATAAAATCTTTACAACTTCAACAAATTTCAATATAATCTTATCAAATAACAATTTTCGCTACACAAATATCAACCAACTATTCACGAATATCAACCAGGGCCCATGGCTGCCCGTACCCAATGCGGGGACCATGGGTCCAACAACAAAGCCCAATCAAAAAAAAAAAAAAAGTAAAGCCGGGTCTCTAAACTGAGCATCACCATTGTTCTTGACTGATGGTGATGCCGGACCCGGCATCGCATAAAACATAAGAAATCTTCACAAATGTCACCGCGGGCACAGGGTCGCCCGTATCCCTAGCGAGGGCCCTGTGTCTTCACTCGACACTCTCTAACCTTTCAAAAAAAAAAAAAAAAAAAAAACCTGATGGTCTGTCTCAAGGACACTAAACGGTCCACTATTGTTTTGTTTTAGCTATTACGCGTATAAGAATATCTGGCGAGACTTGTTGTTGCAACCATCAAGGCGAAGCCTTAAAAAAAAATGTTTTTCTTCGTTTTCATGATAGGTATATTGGTTTTGCATAATGTCGTATTGAATTGATAAATAACTAGATTAAAGTCAATACTCATGGAAAAAGAAATATGGTAAATTTATAAAAACTAAAACACTAGAATGATCTTATGCAGTGATCTTAGTTAAAGCCCAAAACTATATAAGAAATTAGGAGACTCACTTGACTTTTACTCTTAAGTCAAACGTAACCCATTCCCTAATCCATATCTAAACAGATAACAATTACCCATCACCAAGTGAGCTAACAAAATCAAAATTCCTAAACCCTCAGAGCGGTGGTCCATTTATCTGTCGGCTTCATTGCTCCATTTCACTCAAAAAGGATTATCTCAGCGCGATACAGTCAGTGAAAAAATCGTGAACATTTTTGAACCATAAGTTAATGAAATAAGGTTGTTAAATGTTTACATATTTATGATGTAGTTGTGTTCATCTAACATAAGTCCTTCTTAACATGGAGACCGCATTCCTGGCGTCAATTATTTATTTTGTGCGGGGCGTGAGTTACCGCGCCCCGCCCCTTCGTTACTATGGTAATTCGGCTACCTAAGGAACCTGTGGGATGCGTAGGAATATTTGGAATTTGGAATTAAGTAGCTAATTGACAGGCATTTTACGCTTTGCTATGGTTTTGTATTTAATTTGTTTATAGACGTAGGTTACTAACCGCCTTTACAAAAAGAAATTTTACTTTTCAAGCGTACATTTTATTATGTTAATTTTTGTTTTGCCATGTCTTCAATTTGAATAGGTATGTCAAAATATATAATTTATCGCTAGTCGCATTCAAGTATTTAATTAACGATTATAACTGATAGTCACTTCGTTTATTAAGTTCGTGCTAATTTGAATTTTAAAGTATGAAATTTTGTAGATTTTTTACTAGAATCGCAATCCCAAAATCTACCTATACCTACCTACGTAGTACGTATGTTAGTGGACATGGAACCGCAATCCCGAGCTTCCCGGGTGAGCCTTTAGTCCTAAGATAGATAATAGGCTGACAATAGGATTGCCTATGTAGGTAGGATTTGGAAGTAGGTAAGTATGAAAGCTTTTATTTTTTCTATAGTTCAAAACTTCGTACACGTTGTACTAAACCCAAAGATTAAACTGGTGTCCTGAATTTCAGAGAGTCTTTTTATTGCAGGTTGCCAGAGCTCAACGAGGGGGGTGGGGTTAGGGTCGGAAACGCGCATGTAACTTCTCTGGAGTTGCAGGTGTACATAGGCTACGGAGACTGCTTACCATCAGGCAGGCCGTATGCTTGTTTGCCACCGACGTAGTATTATAAAAAATAATATATATATATAGTATATGTCAAAAAGATCCCCGAAACTACAATAGCCCTGGCGACGGACGATGTAATAGGTTATTAAAGGGCGCATATATCACAGCGCACGCATGATTTGTGAGGACCGGCGACCACGCCTCTTCATTAACATGCTAATACCGCGATCTGGGCGAGCTTACCAAATGTATGTGCTTCTTTTAAGACGACTATAACATTTTTGGATGGTAAAGTCAGCATCGATAGTAATAGCTTAGAATGCACTGCGATTAATTTCTTGCAGTTTCAGTCTTGCAAGTGCGTGCGCTTATGAAGCATGCCGTACGTTACAGTTTTAGCGGTTCTAAACCGCAAGAAATTAATTCAATTCAATTCAAATTATTTATTTCAGACTATTGGTCAACACCTAAAAAATTAAAAAGACAAATAAATTACAACTACTTAAATATAATAAAGGACATGTCAAAAACAACATGTTTAAAATAATAATAAATAAATAATCAATATTATAGGACATTATTACACAAAATTACTAAGTCCCACTGTAAGCTCAATAAGGCTTGCGTTGTGGGTATTTATAAATATGTACTTAAATACATAGATGTTAAGCGCAATCGTTAATCGCGTTCTAATCCAAGACTAATGGATGAGGACACGCATCAAAATACGCCATGAGCTTTAAAAGCAGAGATATATATTTATATGTGGAATAAACTGTGGCAGATACCTTTGGTTTTCATACACAAATGTAAACGTTTGTTAAAATTATCAATAATAAGCAGCAATATTTATTTTTTAAAGGTACTGTTGGGTCTACCCAGGTTGGGCCACTCTCTTAATCTCTCTAAATACAGGGTGTACCTATTTAGAGAGTGGCAGATATTATTGGCGCGTTGTTCTATACCTACCCCTATTATTACTGACTGTACATTCCACGTGTTCATACCTATAGAAATAATGTAAACATATTTTTACCCTCCTGTCGAAGAAGCGAGAGTAACCTTTATTAGATGGATGTGTATGTTTATGTTTGCTTTCTGTATCTTGCAGCTCTTTGCGGCGATTTGACGGGTTTTTGAAGTATCAAATACCGATGCTTACTGTTGTTCTTAATTTATTTTTCATCACAACGCATAGTGTCACTAACACATACCTACATATTATCAGTTTGGTGAAATCGGAGTACAAGTCGAATATTTAATCGCGTGACATGAAATCACGAGGTCATTTGTTTAAGCCAGCTGTAATAGGTCACAGGCAGGCCATCCTAACGGGCCAGACCACGCGACAGCCATATATTTGGACAAACAGATCTACAAAACAATCCACTAATCCTTATTCGACATGATAGGCTTAAATGCAATGTTTTTGTGCTCATGTACCAACATGCACTGCTCAAGATGCACTGCAAGCGAATGCGAGTAATGTCAAAACAATATCAAGTCAGGAATAGATATTTAATTTAGTCGCTCAACGACAAGTGTAGTTTTTGTATCGCAATCACCTTGTTCTGTTCGTTGCTTAAGTTAACCTCCTGCTGGGTCATAAACTTTCGAAAAAACTGACGTCTTTCCTGTTGACAATTCGAAAGTTGATAATTCGGGTACATTTTACTATTTTACTGAGGCTTTAATCATTTAGCTTTTAAGAAATAAAGGACAGGAACATGTCTTAAAGGGTCCGGCAAGGAAATTAGGCTTTAATCAATTTATTTATGATGTCTAGAGGAAAAACGCATAACCAAAATCCCCTATTTTTTTGACCCTGTTGTTGTGGCGAGATCCGCATCGAGCATCTGTCACTGTTCAATAAAAATGCAAGTTTTTAAACTTCAAGGTCAATTTTCAACGAAAATTCTGAAGAACGAATTTTCTCCAACTTCAAATAATTGTCAATTGATTTTACTGTGTAAAGTGAGTGCGTGTGGGCAATCCTCTAATATATGCGCGCCCGGGAGGTCCGCCGTGGGACGGGCTATTGTCGCGCTCCGCTCATTATTAAATTAATTTTATTTTACACCGAGATATAATAATGCTCCATCTTTACTGGTTAGATAGGTTACGAAAAGTTTTATAAATAAATTAAATATTACGGGACATTCTTACACAAATGACTGAGCCCTACTGTAAGTTTAATAAGGCTTGTGATATGATATGAGTACTTATAATTAAATTCACTTTTAAGATTTAAGACAACCCATATGGGTACCTAATCTACAGATGTTCCGAAATATTTTTCTAGTATCATTTGTCGTAGTTTCATTTACCTGGGAATTAAATCAACTATCAATCCATATAAAACATTGAAATACTCAATTAACTAGGTTACATTTGTGACCCTTCTAAAAATCCACCAATTTTTAAAATCTTCGGGTTTATGATTATCTGCCCTCAATCAAACATAAAATAGAATCTTCTAAGTAATGAAAAGTGTCTAACGAAATACATAGTTCATAGTGTAATGACCAAACTCGCTGTACTCCCATGTAAGAAGGCTACGTGCTACGTGCCGTAGCGCCGTCGTAGCGGCGCGCGCGCTCAACAATTTGCGCTAACGCAACCTCTCGTTTCGCGATGCGTATTTTAATTGCGCGCGATTAGATCTTAATAAATCGGTTCCCACACGCGCCGAACTCGTAATTGCGCCGCGGGTCCACTGTAATTTCATCACCTGATAACCAAAGCGACAAAAGTCAACATGTTCCTCAAGTAATTTCGCGGTTTACCTCTTCACGCTTATGGACTCCATTGCCATGAATACTGACGGGTATTTAATGCGCTTTGGATCTAGAGTACAGTTTTGGCGATAGCCTCGGGCGGTAAGAAATTGCGAGTCTACTTGAAAACGCTCGCATCGCGTGCGTCCACGTCAACTGCCGACCGCAACCGCGGCTTGTGATGTACTCTTTAATTTCATCAATCGTAAATTTCTACGTACGTACTTATAAGAAGTTTACTCTTACAATGTAGTATTGATATCGTTGACGATCCGTGTTATTATGGTAAGTATTACGTGCTTAAGTAAAAAATTGGCCAACGGATCGAGTACATAATAAGTTGGACTGAGAAAAAAAACACGAACGAGAAAGTGCTGCGAATTGTTGGACAGAGGAGATGCCTACTAAGGACCATAGAGAATAGACGAGGCAAAATGATAGGTCACTTGATAAAAAACTGTGGTATTTAATGTCTTTAAAAAACCAAGGACCAATATTTTAGTGCCTAAACTAAAAGTAATACGACGCTCGAAACTGTTAGTTGGCCGCGGTCAGCTGTGTTGTATGTGTGCACTTCTTGTAGCCGTAAGGTGCGCATTCTAACTTGTTAAGCTTATATGAAGGAAAATGTAAACCCATTCGAAATGGGTTCACGAATAAATTCATATAAAAATAAGTTTTAAATAAAACTCTATAGTTTATACATTAAATTACTACCAAAGAATTAATATAACTTACTCAGAAGCTTTCAAGGTAATATCATGATTAGTTATATTTTAAAAAAATATACGAATTCTAAAGAACCTTAACCTGCCGAAACAGGGGCCCTTTATCTTATTTTAGACGGCGAGATCGAAGGTAGAATAGGAATAGGAAAACCACGAACAAGCTACACGCAGCAAGTAAAAGAAAAGCAAATGTCGTGTCACACAGGGTCCTATAGAACTTGGCCAAGGAGCGCGAAAACTGGCTTCTACTCCACCGACAAGGGCCATGCTCTTAAATTATGATGATGACACATCTACGATGTAAACTTTTGACGTCGCTGTTGAATGGCATATGTTTCTCTATGATCATTCGCTAAAGAGTACAATCAAGATTAAATTTTAAATAAATATAAATACCATTTGTACGAGAACTCATGGACATGTACGTACTTCCATTCTCACCTACGGTGCTCAAGCTTGGTATTTGACGGAAGCTCAGAAGTCCAAACTCGGAGTAGGCTAGAGAGCTATGAAGCGCAGCATATTGGGTGTAAAATTAATTTGATCGAGTCCAAACACCACATTGCGCTCTCAAACTCAAATAATAGACGTATGCTGCTGGTCATGTTTGCTGAATGCCGGACGACTTGTGGGCCAAGATAATCACAGAGTGGCAGCCCCACGAGTCAAACCACGGAGCCGGCAGACCGCGTCGTCGATGGCGGGATAACTTGGATTCCTTTTTGGGCGGCTGGTCAGATATAGCACCAAACAAAGATGAGTAGAAAAAGAGGGGGGAGGTCATTGCTCAGCAGTGGGACACTGTAAGCTCTTACTAATAATAACGATAACTAAAGCAGAGACGCTTTCCATATAGATTTTCGTACATTAACCCGCCTGTTGCTATCACTATTGCACGCATAATTATACTGCTGTCCCGCCCATGATGCCGGTTGTCAATGTCACTGTGCGAGCTTGACTGCAATATGCACAATGGCATTAGGCATCATTAAAAAAATGGAAGCCTATCGCAACTTTATACTCACTTTTCATTTCCAATTTCTCGTTTTTGTGCATACAGTATAAGTAGTTACAGTCACTTATGTGTGGATCACATGCAGCACCATGAAATCTACCGCTTTTGGTTAGATATAAATATGAGAGTAATAGTCCAAGGCTGCAACATGGACCGTGTGCACAAAAATAAGAGTAGGCAATTAATCCAAATTAAAATTGATTTCTAAAGAGTGTAAAATAAGGCTATCATTTAGTTTAGTACAGTTAAGTTGACGAAACGGTGTAAACTGATACTGACACCTATTTTTTTAGTAAATTTCTTCTTCGCAGAATGCAAATGAAAATAACAAAATTAACTACGGCGGCGCGCAGCAAAGGCCGTGTGGCGCCTGCTCTGGCAGCACTGGACGGCAGTTAACTCAGTCAAGTGGGGTAAACTGGAGCGTTACACCAAAAAGGCTTAACAACGTCCGAGCGACGAAGTTTTACACGATTTTTTGGCTCCAGGTGGTAAAGGTGATTAAAACCGCCCGGGCGCGTGCCCGCGGGCGGCGGCGTATATCACATTCCGATATAAATTGGTTTTGGACCAGGGTATGCCGAAATAAGCCCGAGATAGCCCTCGTAATTAGCCCGCGTTTAGAACAACAGTTTATGGTTGTAGCTGGTATATATAGTTAGTGTTAATATAGCACATACGTTATCCGTTACGCCGCTTTGGAGCTTCAAAGTTGATTTCAATATGATACATTTTAAACCTACTGAAATACTTTCGGTCTAGTTTTTAACTACACATCGTTTTTTGGCAATTATTACATTTCAAAGATATTTGAACTACAATAAAAACAACGGAATTTATAGCTTGAACGGAGGATATCCAGTGATTAAGGATCACCGGATATTTAAAATCCTGATTTCGTTAATGAGAATATCTGTAGTGTAAGACTTTATTATAATTTATTATGCTCAAGACAGGCCTTTGAAAGACTGAAGTGAAATTTGAGACCAAGCTTCTTATTATTAATTCTCCAATGAAAAGACATCAACAAAACTTTGTTCATCAAGCAAGTACATGTAACATAAAATGCATGCCACATTCTCCTTCATCATCACATGATTGTATTTTTTTTTACATAAAAATATAGAAGTCCATAGCATTTATTTATTTACGTAATCTCAGAGTATACCACAGTTGAGTAGGTATTTATGTCCATTCTAATTTTCGTACGTAATAAATAAATTTAAATAAAATAAAAAAGCCTTTATTTCCAAATTTCCCATTTTTACATTTTACGTTTTTACATATTGGTTAGTAAGTTTCTTATAGTTAGTAGTTAGTGTTGATTTTATGTACGTTATTTACTATTTATTCAATTTGGACCCCTCTTCGAGTGAAGGCCTTTTCGTACGTAATACGCTATATAATATAATTGCTTTTTACAGACATTATTTACATTTATTATCTTGCCCGTTATTTCCGATCGAAGCTTTACACATCAACACCCACCTCATCCAGAAAATATGAATTTTCTATAAGACGATCTTCCTTGCAGAGTTTACTAATGGTCCACCATTCGGATTTTGTTGTTGATTTTTTACCGACTAGGTACTTGGCTTGTTGGTTAGCTTGAGGCTCTGGCTGTGATAAGTGTCCATAACAGTAGTGACCCTGTCTATGAAGCCGATGGTCCTGGGTTCAAATCCTGGTAAGGACATTTATTTGTGTGATGAGCACGGATATTTGTTTCTGAGTCTTGGGTGCTTGCTATGTATTTAAGTTTTTATACATATTTATATATTATATATATCGTTGTCTGAATACCCACAACACAAGCCTTCTTGAGCTTACTGTGGGACTTAGTCAATTTGTGTAATAATGTCCTATAATATTTATTTATTTATTATTAACTCTATTTACTCTAGTATAACTAACTGTTAAGTATATTGCAATTTGCACACTACTTTATATTATTTACTTACAATTCTACCAAATTTCAAACTCACGGTGTCTATCTTATACATGTGTAATTTATATGAACTCTATAAAAACACATTAACATGCTATATGTAAATATGAATGCAACACAGCCCGACATCACATTCCCTTAAACTCCGTCCTCAAAATGAAGTTATTATCAAAAGTAAGACGTTTTCGTCGCAGCGGAGATTACTTACTGTAAATAAAAACATGGAGGTATAAATAAATAGGAGGTATTTATTTGATCGTCCCGAGGTCGTGCGTGCGGTGGGTGGCATCGGCATTTGTCACCGTGCACAGCCTGGATCCCGGCGCGAGTGCGCTCACACACACCACTGAGCAAACTTGGACCTTATACACTGCTCCGTGCAAAAGTTACATGTTTATTCACTTCAAAATACTTACTTTGCGGCATGGTTAGTTCAAATCGTTATGGTTTGATAGTTATTATGATGGATGTGTCTTAAATGCAGTCAACATCAATAGTAGCAGATGAAACAATGCACCAAAAGTTTCTGCCACCCTGGAATAATTTTCGAAATAAATACAGATTTAGAAGTATATCTCTACAGTTCGCGTTCAAAAGTGTCTGTCACAGTCTAACTCTTCTGCTCAGAGAGACATAAGTATATCTTTTTGTTGAGCTATTAGTGAATGATAGATATTTTTGACACGTAGTCTACCTGCGTAGCCCACATGCCAATCGTTAACGCTCCGTAGCGCATCGTAGTCATCTCTCTCTATCACTCTTCCATTTTAGTGCGACAGTGACAGTTGCATTTCGTTCGCTACGGAAGTGTTAACGATTGTTTTTCATTAAGGGGGTTCTATACATTTGCTCCACGCCAAAAAAAATGTTTGCTCTAGATTATTCCCCAAAACAACTCATCCAACCATTCGTAGATGACAGTGGAAGCGACCTCGCGGTGGCCGCTATCGGCGCATCGCCTATGCAAATGCAGTTTTTGCAGCTACCAATTGAGTAGAACCGAATGCAGTGGGTGGCCGTATGTGGATCCGAATCGAGCGAATAACCTCAAACGCTCAAATGTTACGAGTTCGTTTTGAAGTTGGAACGCTAAATTGAAGAGTTTATTTGCTGGAATACCTTTGTTAATACACATTTGCGGTGTGTACGAAAATAACAATTCATGAAATTACCCAATTTCCCATTTAGATAGGTACCTGCACTAAAATATTGTAAAAAATTAAACAAAGGTTCTAAAATAAAGACCTGGTAAGGTACAAAAGTATCGCTATAACAACTATGTTCCACATTTGTAGGTACATGTTATGAATTTGATTAAAATTTTGATGATAGGTACCACATTAAAAACCAAAGATAACTACTATAGTCTATCAAATAACAAATTATTTAATTTTTTTAAATTTCATACTAAAGCTTAAACTTCCTGTAAAAGTAAGTAATAACTAATAAAGTATGTTAGCGATATTAAAGAAGCAGTTACCACCCATACGTTAAACGAACATGGCCCCAAATAATATGCATATGAGATGTCATTCATACACAATCGTTGTTCTAATAAATGTCACTAATTGTGTACAGGCATAAAAACATGAACGCTCTGGCAAACAAACCAACTAGTTTACATATATTCAAAATTGCTCTCAGCGACTGAGTCATCCTTCGTCAGACGAGACTTAAATTCAATTTTGTTTAAGGTGTTCCGCTGTCTCGTTGGAAAGTCATAAGTTTAGCAATAAACACGATATATGGAACTGTTGGCGCCGGCTTGTGGAGAAGCTACATTCTCAGTAGCATACTAACTTATTGTTAGAAACACAACAAAATGTAAATTATTTTCAACAGGGTAAAACTTTAAACGCTCGTTGTGTAGTGTTGACTGGAAACTACTAAGTTGCCTGCGCGTGATCGTAAAAGATGAAAATGTAAGTAGATAACTGGAACTAAAATAATATTTAAGAGGAGTTTTAGGTCTTCATTGATAAGATTTACACTCTAATAATTTTATTAAATAATAAAAATTACAATAGGGACGACATAAAACATAATTGCATATCGATCATATATAGGTAGGTACAGGACGTAAAACGTACCGAATTGCTGTATGATTTGTGAGTTAGTCTAACAGAGATAGCATAGCATTACATCTGATGTGTTCCGTATAGACCATATACCTATAAATATTTTGTCCACGAGTTAGATAATAGACGCCAGAAGAGTATTATCCATTTTTCCACCGAACCTTATGCGTTGTGACCCTCGGAGGCAATCATTTATCTTCAGAAATCGGATGGGACAAAACAATTGACTATGTGTTCGCGCTACATATCTCTGTGTAAATGATGTTGAAAGCCTCAACTTCAACTGAGCAACTAGGATCACTGCTGCTGACTAAGAATTCACGCCACACACAATTAAATATACAAATACTTCAATTAACGCTCATTATTTAATCTGAAGCGACTGCCCCTTAACAGTATATTTTTTGCGCGCCGCATCTCGCAGTGCTACACGACAATAAATTAGATGCGTTGAAATGTTTGTGTTGTGGCGTCGCTGTCGCCGACGCCGCGCGCGCATACATTAGCGCACAATACCGCGGGGGGCGCCATTGTGTCCTCACACTATACCTGCCCCCTCCCCCCTTGAGACAACCTCCCCTAATGAAGGATTCAACGCGAGACCCGCAATTATGAGATAAAAATCGGTCCACGTTCGGCCATAAGTCGGAGGCTTATTATTCTTTGAGAAGATTGGGTTAAGTAAATAATTTGACCCCCCGCATTGTCCGTGCGAGATACTGACAAAAGCCCTATTGGTAGATACTAATAAGTACGTACTAAATTTAAGGTAGGTACCTACTCACTGGCTTTAACATACCTCAACACTGAATCTATCTGCATACCTATATCAATGCCGATATCCAGAGTGAGACAGTAATTTGATAACATTAAATATTAATTTATCATATTATTGGTACCTTAACCGACAATTTACATTATTTACCTATTCAGGAAAATGTATGTCTTTATATTTATAAACTAACTAAAACGTTTAAGCGCATAAAATAGCCCCACTAAATTAAAATTCTTCGTCTCTTTATGTACGAGTAGGTACCTGCTAATCACTTATAATGGGTATAAATTCAAACATAACATAACATTAGGATAACCTAATATTCATAATACCTACACAAGTGCGTTAAGGTAAAAAAAGTCACATATATTATGGATATTTAAAAAAAGGCTCCCTTTTCAATATATTTACACTGGTTTAATAAAATCTATGAAACGTAAATTATAATGTAATATTTAGACATGTGATGTTATATAATCTCATACCTATTAAAATTAAACGTTCATTTCAATTATGCAATTCTGTACAATTTTTTCAGCGCTGAGCGCTTTATACGATTTCTCTGCAGTTTTTATTACTTCGAAATCACTGACTATGCGTATGAAATGAAAAGGTGAAACTCACCGGTATCTTTTCGATCATTTTAACGTATTCAAGCTGTAATGATGCATTACAGGCCACCCAGGATATTAGTGGCCAGTATTCGACCGTTGCAGGTGAAACAATGTTAAGGTGCGATTTTTTAAGCCCATACAATATCTGATTAATCTCATAAAATTCACTACACTCACCGGTGTCAATACCAACCTAATTAAAGCACGTTTCGTTTTCCTTTATTTACGATCGGAATTATCCTGTGGCCCTGAGGTTGGAGGGACACACATGAATTTTAATTATTTTATCATTAGAGTGTCAACCGATCACCTAGCTAGATTATCTAGATTCTAGAACAGTCAGCATCAAAATTAGATCTCTGATCAGATAACGCGTCTAAAGTATCTATATGTCTTAAATTTTAATTCTTTTATCGTTACAATGTCAACCGATCACCTAGCTAGATCAACTAGATTCTAGAGTACAGTCAGCATCAAAAGTAGATCATTGATCAGATTACGCGTCTATGTCTACATACTTATTTTTAATCGCGAACTGAGATTTATCTTTAGTTGTTAAAGTATTCCAGGGTGGCAGACTATACTTTTGACGCGTTCTTTCATCTGGCATTACTATCACTAGTATCACCACAGAATAAATAATAGTACTACTGTACAGAAACGACACTTCCCACAAAACCTAAGTTTGACAGCGATTCAGGGACGAATCATGCTGTCCCTTTCTAATGTATGGCACCTGGCCCTTTCGGCTATTTAGGGTTGTCAAAATTCAAGTCATTATCTTATCTGTGGTCGTGTCGGTGTACTACCAAGTACTCGTAGTCGGTGTAAACTTAGCATAGACGAACTCTAGCGACCATCACCAAGGAAGAATTTTGGCTGAGAGATGTCATATCGAGTTCCGGCGATTCCGCGTTCCATTTCCGTCCCATCTCCCTGATATGGGAAGATTGGGAAGTACGTAACTTTCGTACTCGTATTAATATAGAATTCGAATAAAAGTGATATTATTATACGAGTAGGAGGAGGGGATTAAATATATACAGTCAGCTGCAGAGATAAAATACCCCCCCTGCATACAAACAGTCTATGCAGGTAGGTCACCTCTCTCTGCATCTGACTGTACATGTACATGTATTAGGTACTTACACGTCGATTATGTCCAGTAACTTTTACATCAATTTTAATGCATAACACATACAATAGTTAGCTCCAAGCTGACCTAACATATATTACGGGAGCATATCCAAGATCCGATATCGGTTTCTTTTAAATACCGTGAAAATCTCATCCCAAGAATCCAGCTTGTTTACCCGTTCAAACGCTTAGCGATATCGAATTCGCAGAGCGCGATTAGGGTTGCGCACACAATAATTTCGGCGGGTTCCGTGCCGGCTAATGACCATATAATCGGCCGGCAGGTGCACAGCGCTTGCGCCGCCACACGCACCTAGGCTATTCACGAAAAAGGTCTCGACTCCTAAGCACATACCTAGTATAATTTGAACTGAGATCCGTAACAACTACGCGTAATCCAAAGATCGCCGCTTATAATGGTTAGCTTGGTTAAATGTGCTTTGAAGATATTGTAAATAACAACCCAGCACACGCCAATAACTAAAGCCTTAAACCATTTAATCATATTGGTCGGTAGTAAAATTGTAGAGCTCGTACAGCGTACATAAAAACGCTTCCAATACGAATTGAAGCTTTCTTACTGTGCCGACTTTAGGAATGTATGGTGTTGATTTAGACTACCATCTTTTCTTTTGCGCAATCAAGTTTGAGATCATGTCTGGATTAATAAACAAAAGGTTTTAATCTAAAGGCACGTACGTACAAAAGTTGTCAATTGTGCTATTCAAATATGTAAAACGCATAAATTATTATCTATTCTGGTGGTGGTACAATCTGTGATCTCAAAGTGATCAAACAAATAAACTCCTATGCATTTATTGTATTTCGGATATAAATATGTTTGTAGGTAACTAACATAAATCAATCAATCTATCGTATAGTATACATAACTCTAATATTACCTAAATCTGATAACTGTATAACTTGGTGCGTTGTATAATAAATACCATTATTTAGCTTTTAAATAGCAATTTGAATTGATAACTTTAGTGCGTAGCATAATACCATTATTTAGCATTTAATCAGCAATTTGATAAAGTAGCATAAGTAAAAACAAAAGGAAACAATTTACTTTCTACAACTCTTTATAAATGCTCCATAATAGCATGATATTACTTTATCAGATACCTCACGCAGCAAGAAAATAAACGGCACCGTGATAAACTCTTGTCCTCACCACGTAAAACTTCCGTAATAGATTGCAAAATTCCCACTTTTTTCTCCGCATTGAGTTATTAGGTTCCCTCCTGTCTTGGACCAGCACAAGAGTGTCCTCTCAATGTTGTAGGACTAGTTGTTGTAGGTAGTCATACCTACAATTGATTCATAGACGTGTCATAACGAGAACAAACTACGTGCTTAAATCATTCATGGGGCAGAGAACGTGTTAAAACGGCCGTAATAAGGCAGATTTGAATACATAGATTACTTTAATACGCCGGTTCCGGCTGGCGTAGCGCCCTGCATTACAAATTATAATCAAAACGCCTAAAAACGATAGACGTAATTTTCCGCATAGATATACTAAATAGTGGCATATTACATAAACCACATTTAACTTAAATACTATGGTTAGATATATAATAATTTAAATGTATGTAATTTAAAATTAAATATCGTTACGCTACTCCCACTTCTACGATCAAATGTCTTCTAGGCTAGTTACGTAGGTATGTATTTAAATAACTTGTAAGTTCTTGAGACTTTACTTTAGTATATAATTATATAGTCAGTTTTACTTTAATACAAATAAAGAAAAATGTGTATCATTCTGTTAATAGATACCTAATCATTTATCTAATCCATTTTACATTAAAGTCAAGTATGTATTAGGTATGTATAAAACGCCTAATTAGAAGTGTTTACCAAATTTACTGGTAGATGTCGCTGTTACAATTATGAAAAATCCTACATCTCGCGAACGGTAGTTCACCGTAGAATACATAAGATATTTAAATTATCTTTGTAGAGAGAGAGGATTTATGTGGAGTTTAGTTTAGTTTATCGTCTGTTTATTATTAAACTCGGTGTTTGTTTCGAATTCGAAACCAGAGTGCAAAATTGTACATGGCCCTTCGAACCGAATGGCAAAAAACAATCATAGACTTTAAATAATAAACAGACATATGTACATGTATTATTTAAATTATATTGCTCAATAAAAATAAGTACAAATAGCGGACTTAATGCCTTAAGGCATTCTCTACCAGTCAACCATAGGGCAAAACATATATACATATATGCATTATAGATTAAGTACATCATCATTGTTTTAATATTTGTTATTGTAATAAAAGATGGTATTCATATATAAAAAAAAAGCTTCAAATGGATATAAGCGTTCAAGCCCGATTAAAAGGGGGTTTAATATGCAAATAAAGCAGTAATGAAGGCATCAGAGCGTGTCAAGATCGCTGATGCAGCCGAGATGCACTTTCTAAAGGGCAGCGTCAGCTGCAACATGACCGACGATGTCTGTCACCTTTTTTAATGATAATTATGTTCTTACAGTTTTTAGAAGTGGTTAAAAACTCCGTAAGGGTAACTAAGGGTAATGACTAGTTATTTACTGTTTTTATGTTACACAAAAAATATTTACTAGGTAGGTACGCCACCAGACTGGTCGTCAAATATTATACACAGTAAGTCCTAGATTGATTATCACTTAAGTTTATAAGGTCAGAGAGTCTTGTGTTCCGGTAAGTGGTCATAAATTTATTTCTTGGGAAGCTTTCAAAAATGATCTAAAATCATTAGATTAATTACATTACTTTAAAATACAGTCTAAAAAATGTAGTCATGGTCTTTAAATGTTGAGTCATTTGAAATGAAATGTCCAAAGTAAAGAAATACCCAAAAAAGTTCAACATGCAGTTAAAGTTTAAAGTCTGCGACTGTACTTAATTGCGGTTTAGCTCATCGGTCCCGACATTTCGTACAAAAGCCGTGTTCAGTCACGTCATATCATTTACATCAAAACACCATATTTAGGGGAAAATTAGTCTCTTTGTTCCCCATCCTAAATCCATACCCGCAAGCTGTTACGGCAACAGTTTTTTCGACGAAACCACCTGGTACGCCACCCGCGCCACGCTACAAAACCTAGAAAAAAAACTATAAGAAAAAACGTCATAATATTTAAATATTATACAAAAAACAATTAAGGGTGCCGCGTCACCTGTCGCCGGCACGAGATACGCATTTGCATAGGAACCTTTCCAATAAGAAGACGACTCTAACAATGCCTTATCAACGATCAACTCGCACGCACCTTTATGAATTTAATTTTAACATTGTCATATGGCGATTGTTGTCTCCAAGTTTTCTTGAATTTAAAGTGACTGCATCTCATCTGTAAAGTAAAATAAAATGAAAATGTTAATATAGAGGCGCAACTTTACTTTAATTTTCAATACCAAATGTGCACTTTAGCAGCTTTATTTCGAATATCAAATTTGTCTGGCAATCACTTCAATGTCGCAAATGTCTTTAAAATCAGTCTAATATGTCTCCGGAAATGTCTATGACTCCGTAAGGAAGCTTCTTGACCACCGAGAATGACTTGTTTCTTTAAAACAATAGAAAATGCTCAACAAAGAGTGTTGACATTTGCTCATTAGCTGTGACACACCGAGATTGTCTAGCGCAGGCGCAGGTACACAAATATGACACGCATCTCACACTATTGTCACCTGCTAGAACAATCATTGTTGTGGATTCCGAACGTGCTCCTAGGTTGACTAACTCAACATAACCAGACTATCTCTTAAATATTTCCTATTTAATAATAGGTAGAGTCAGACCAAGATAAGTTGGCAGCGATTTTGATTATAATTAAAACACCAAACTTCTATGAAGTTATGACGTTTATTTAACACTTTCACCATCTGCCCTATCAAAACCGTTGCCAACTTAGCTTGGTCTGGCTCTATAACCTATGTGAAAACATATATAACTGCCGTTAATTTATATAAGTATGTATAGGTATACAACGTTAGTAAAATATTTTTTCAGTACAATACTTATAGAATGACGAACCTATTTACCACCTTTAAAGTTTAATTTACTTAAGAGCCCTTAATCCTTGGAGCGTTCTCCGATTTCACGAAATAACGCTCGATAGATGGCGTTGGCGCTCGGTACGCGAGCGCCGGCAACGCGACGCGCGTTTCAATGCAGACTAGAATAATCTTGATAGTTTTCAATATAATTTCAAGCAACATTAATTTTAGTGTCATATGATATCATATGGGCACTCTTTATTTTATTGTATATGCACAGTAGTTTTTTTTTATGTACACTACTACTTAGTGTACAGACCACAGAGTGTACTATAACCCTTGCTCTTTATTCTGTCTCTTTCACACCAATGGAAAATGAAGAAGTTACTAAATGACTGCAGGTATAAATAAAGTATATTAGTGCGATAGAGAGACAGATAGTGTTTCGTTGTCGTATCGTAAACGATTGGCATGTTGGCCACACACTTGCTTAGTGCCTAGCCAAAATACCAATCGTTTGCGTATATTAGTGCGATAGAGAGAGAGTAGTGTTTCGTTGTCGTATCGTAAACGATTGGCATGTTGGCTACGCACCCATGATACCTAGCCAAGAAGCCAATCGATTGCGCATATTAGTGCGATAGAGAGACAGATAGTGTTTCCTTGTCGTATCGTAAACGTTTGGCATGTTGGCTACGCACCCATGCTGCCCAGCCAAGATGCCAATCGTTTGTGCATATTAGTACGAGAGAGAGACAGATAGTGTTTCGTTGTCGTATCGATTGGCATGGTGGCTACGCACCCATGCTGCGTAGTCAAGATGCCAATCGTTTGCGCACATTAGTGCTATAGAGTTTCAGTGTTATTTGAAATCACGTTAGGGTTTGTATTATTATTTTTGACCGGAATGAAGTCCATCCAGGTTCTTATGATGGAGTCAGGAGTTGGTCACCAGAACTCCTAATCTACTCATTATAATTCCATCGTGCTTGGGCTCAAAAGATTTGCCCTGACGAACACCATCGATCTAGATGAGGTCCAGGGTCTCATGACGGAGTCAGGAGTTGGTCACCAGAACTCCCCAGAACTCCTAATTTACTCATCATAACTCCATCGAGTTTGGGCTCAATAGATTTACCCTGATGAGCACCATCAATCTAGATGAAGTCCAGGGTCTCATGATGGAGTCAGGAGTAGGTCACTAGAACTCCTAATCTACTCATTATAATTCCATCGTATTCGAGCTCAATAGATTTGCCCTGACGAGTACCATCGATCTAAATGAAGTCCAGGGTCTCATGATGGAGTGAGGAGTTGGTCACCAGAACTCCTAATCTACTCATTATAATTCCATCGTGTTTGGGCTCAAAAGATTTGCCCTGACGAGTACCATCGATCAAGATGAAGTCCAGGGTCTCACGATGGAGTCAGGAGTTGGTCACCATAATTCCTAATCTACTCATCATAACTCCATCGTGTTTGGGCTCAATAGATTTGCCCTCACGAGCACCATCAATCTAGATGATGTTCAGGGTCTCATGATGGAGTCAGGAGTTGGTCACTAGAACTCCTAATCTACTCATTATAATTCCATCGTGTTTGGGCTCAAAAGATTTGCCCTGACGAGTACCATCGATCTAGATGAAGTCCAGGGTCTCATGATGGAGTCAGGAGTTGGTCACCAGAACTTGTAATCTATTTATCATAACTCCATCGTGTTTGGGCTCAATAGATTTACTCCGACAAGCACCATCAAATTACCATTATGATGAATAGATTAGGAGTTCTGGTGACCAACTACTGAGTCCATCATGAGACCCTCGACTTAATCTAGATCGATGGTACTCGCCAGGGCAAATCTTTTGAGCCCAAACACGATGGAGTTATGATGAATAGACTAGGAGTTCTGGTGATCAACTCCTGAGTCCATCATGAGACCCTGGACCTGATCTAGATTGATGGTGCTCGTCAGGGCAACTCTATTGAGCCCATACACGATGGAGTTATGATGAGTAGATTAGGAGTTCTGGTGACCAACTCCTGACTCCATCATGAGACCCTAGACCTCATCTAGATCGATGGTGCTCGTCAATGCAAATCTTTTGAGCCCAAACACGTTGGAATTATAATGAGTAGATTAGGAGTTCTAGTGACCAACTCCTGACTCCATCATGAGACACTGGACTTTATCTAGATTGATGATGCTCGTCAGGGCAAATCTATTGCGCCCAAACACGATGAGGTTATGATGAGTAGTTTAGGAGTTCTGGTGACCAACTCCTGACTCCATCATGAGACCCTGGACCTCATCTAGATCGATGGTGTTCATCAGGGCAAATCTATTGAGCCCAAACACGATGGAGTTATGATGAGTAGATTAGGAGTTCTGGTGACCAACTCCTGACTCCATCATGAGACCCTGGACCTCATCTAGATCGATGGTGCTCATCAGGGCAAATCTTTTGAGCCCAAACACGTTGGAATTATAATGAGTAGATTAGGAGTTCTAGTGACCAACTCCTGACTCCATCATGAGACCCTGGACTTTATCTAGATTGATGATGCTCGTCAGGGCAAATCTATTGAGCCCGAACACGATGAGGTTATGATGAGTAGTTTAGGAATTCTGGTGACCAACTCCTGACTCCATCATGAGACCCTGGGCCTCATCTAGATCGATGGTGTTCATCAGGGCAAATCTATTGAGCCCAAACACGATGGAGTTATGATGAGTAGATTAGGAGTTCTGGTGACCAGCTCCTGACTCCCATCATGAGACCCTGGACCTCATCTAGATTGATGGTGCTCGTCAGGGCAACTCTATTGAACCCAAACACGATGGAGTTATGATGAGTAGATTAGGAGTTCTGGTGACCAGCTCCTGACTCCATCATGAGACCCTGGACCTCATCTAGATTGAAGGTGCTCATCAGGGCAACTCTGTTGAGCCCAAACACGATGGAATTATAATGAGTAGATTAAGGAGTTCTAGTGACCAACTCCTGACTCCATCATGAGACCCTGGACCTCATCTAGATCGATGGTGTTCGTCAGGGCAAATCTTTTGAGCCCAAGCACGATGGGATTATAATTAGTAGATTAGGAGTTCTGGTGACCAACTCCTGACTCCATCATGAGAACTTGGACTTCATCCGGGTCAAAAATAATAATGCAAACCCTAACGTAATTTCAAGTGAAAATACGTTTTTCAGAAAATCGCAGCCAAATAACACTAGACCTTACTCATAGTGTTGTGTTCCTGCCGGTGAGTAAGGTTGCCAGAGCTCAACGAGGGGTGGGAGGGGGTTAGGGTCGGCAACGCGCATGTAACTCCTCTGGAGTTGCAGGCGTACATATGCGGGCCGTATGCTTGTTTGCCACCGACTTAGTATTAAAAAAAAAAGTAACACTGAAAATCCATCAATAAGCGAGTCTGTTAGGCATACTGTAAAAAATGAACTTTTATTAAGATTTTCTAATCGCGGTATATAGCACTTCTCGGAACTCCGTAGCTGATTACGATCGCAACGAATGCCTGACAATCGAGCACAGGTCCGTCCTCTAAGCGCGCTCCGCGCGGACTGAGAGCGGGGCGTCGCTGCTGCGTGATTTATACGTGTTTTAAAAAAATATAAATTTACGGCAATGTAGGTCCCATAGTTACGATTTTTTTTTTATAGGTTAACATAAAGTTACAGTTTGCTATAATATTATTTTTAAAGCAAAATATGCGTACAATTTGCGGAAATAAAATATAATAAAACCCTGTTTTCGCCAAAAAAATGAAGAAAACTCGGAAGGTATTTTATCAGTTTTTTCAAATGAATCTTCGATTGTTAATCATTCCAGCCCCTCGTACGAGATATGTTGAATCAAATTGTAGTCATTCATGTACCAAATGATTCTTGTTTATAGCAAAATTGAGAACCGAAACGGCACATCTCACTGCAAAATTTGGAAAAGACTCCCAAAAAACCTCATTAAAAAAGAGGTTTAAAAGAGAAAATGAAAATTTGAACTGTTGGAGCCCCTAGTTTAGGAAACGATTATTTAAGTACGTTATCAGTTTTTGAATAAATACTATTAGTTACGTCGTAATCTTGAATGAAAAAGGAAGCATTTTACAAAATACGCTCGTCTGTAGGAATAAGGACTCTTAATAAAGATGCAACCATAATAATCGTAACAACATAATATCCAACAAATTTAAAACACGTTTTTGTGTAAGTATACACATTAACGATTGAACTTTTTCCTTCCCAAGTTATTTAACTAAGGCTATTTCATGAAAATCGGTCGATCAGTAGAATAATTATCGATGCAAGGCTGCATTTATCTTCCACATCACGCAACGTCACAGAGGCTTGCATAAAAATAGTTCTCTTAAGCGGCCTTAACCACGCGCGCTTATCATTCCGCGGTTTGTGGCTAAAAATGACGACTTGCACTCAATAACAGCCTATGTAAACCTCGTCTGGAACTGGTAAAACACACCTTATATATCAATAGCTGAAGGTCCCTATAAGATATGTCTAAAATGAAGTAGAGTTATCCTACGCGAATAAGTCTTAAGCAGGTGCGGCGGTTGCTTTGAGTCCGTTGACGACTCCTGATCAACCCATTGATACAAATTGGCTTGTTATGCGCACTTGGCATTAGCGAGAAAAATCGTGCGGTGCCATTGATCAGATAGTGTGATGTGGGCACCAGACGCCTACCGACGATATAGAGCTCTATAAAAACAAAAACCACCTATGAAGTATCTTGCGTCATAATCAAGATCAGAACGTGAACTGCAGTTTGAAAAAAATATAACCTGAAAACTGTAGAAAAATATTATTAAAGCTGCAGATTAGTAAAAACCTCTTTTAAGACAAACTCGCTGTGTAAACCATAAACATACATGCCTTGAAGGCCTAGGTTTGAAGTATTTGAAGTGAATGGTCCAATTTACTTGACAGTTCTTCAGCATACATTAACACAAACTCAATTTGCTAATGGCGAGAAAATGGAGTTTAAAACATCACAATCAATCGTCTCATGCATCGTTGGTCGCTTCGAGCGACACTGCGCTTGCAACCTGAGTAACGACAATGCCTAATGAGAAAGGCCATAAGTCCTATACTTTTCACATAAGAATACGTCGTTTTATGTTAAGAAAGAAGAGTAATCAATCAACGAGCCGCAGGGTAGGTCGCGTTCGACGCCGTCGCAAACGAGATCGTCAAGTCGTGTCGCTCCGAGCGACGACGCTTCAACGCCGAACGATTCATTGTCTCTGCTGACGCAAATCTTTCAACAAGATTTCTAAAAACACATGCTGACTGGCGAACACGCTGTTTAGAGAGACTTGCGTGTTGTTTAGCGACTTCTGAAGCTCAGTTTAATTGAACTCCTTAGGTTGGTGCAATATGACATGAATAATTAAATATGTAGGTAGTACCGTCATTGGCACTCTGTTTTGAAGAAAAACCACCAATGTCACCACTACTGAGAGGGTAGACAATTTGTAAATAAGTTAGTATTACCCTGAAGTGTGATGTGATGAGACTTGAAATCTACTGGTAGGCATAATGGGCAATCTCAGACATTGCACTGGCATTAATGATCAAAAGCCCTGTAGCCCCAAGGATAAGGATTAGGACCGTTACCGATTCCGATATCAATTGGCATTTAAACGTTTATTTCCGCTGATTTAAATATCGCGTGTAGCTCCCATTTCATTTCAATACAAAATTATCATCGTCTCAAATAAAGTTTACGCCAAATTACGGAAATTACAAAAAAATCAACGTCGGCTCATACAATGTGCAATCGGTAGCGCCGCCGCAGGCGCTCGTGCCATTCGCGTTCCAATTTTGAATGCAAATTTTCGTTGAAAACAGAACGAGGGCTACGTTATGACCGTTCATATTCATATCCTACGCTCAAGATTGAAAAGACCTATGTATATGTGGAGTTCGTAATGTTTACAGCTTTATTTCGCCGGAAGTTACGATATCATGCAAGGGGTGTCTTAACAATCGCTGGCCGAGCAAGCGCTAGTCGAAACCTCAAACAAACCATTAAATCACACGCTCTCTGATTAGGCATACGTATTATGGCGATCGAGGTCATGATACGCTGGCTAGTTCTTAGAAACTTAACTCATCTGCGCTTGCAATCGTAGGGTAATACGCGGCCAGGATTTTGACCGCTTGCGTGTCGGGAACGTTGCACTTTGTCGATACCCTCGGGTTATTATTTATCGAACTCCCCTTTAAAGATTAATTTGCCAAAAAGAACGCTTGCTACGAAACAGCGATCTTACGTGAATGTAATATAACAACAATATTATCATTACGATAACGCACACTTTGGAAACTGTAAGCAAAACTAAATCCTAATCATTGATTTTATAAATGATAAAACTATCACTTTTATGACACTTTGAGTGCCATTGTGGAGAAACGAAAGCCGCCAGACTCCGATAACTCGGGCACGTAGCGCGGATGGGTGAAGATCGTGCAGTCTGAAGCGCGTACTTTGGAGTTCCAAATGGCCGAAGACCGTCTGGACGCCCTAGGTACCGCTGGAGAGACGAAGTGCAAAAAGGCCTTAGCGAACTCGGCGACGTCGACTGGACAGAAACGGCTTTGGTTAGACATTCTTTGGTGTCGGAGGCCAAAATCCACTACGGGTCGCTGCGCCACAGCAGTAAGTAATAAGTAGAGTGTCAGTCCTGGCCCTTTATTAATTGCAACTGTTATGTCTCTTGAATCGACTTCGTGTAAAAACATTTCCCTAGGTATCTCTTATGAGTAATACCTGATAAAAAAATTCTGTCATGAAATGCGAGCCCCTTAAAATCTGTCTGTCACAAGTCACAACACAACACTAAGGCCGGTTGTAGATGTCCGGTGTTTTCGCCGGAAACCGGACCGTGTTACGCGACTACGTCCGGTTTTGTACATGGCTACCGACAGCTACACCCAAGAAAACCAGACATCGTCGCCTAACCCGGACAATTGTCCGGCGAAAACACCGGACATCTACAACCGGCCTCATAGGTACTTACAGTCCACAGCCGCGACAAATGTCCAAATTCATCCCTTTCGGTCGCGATCGTGATCGTCAATCAAAATAGGGTAATGTCCCCCATTACCTGGTTATTACCTGGAATAAAGCACATTCGAACGATAAATAACCGAGAGGTCACGCACCACCCCGCCATCCGGTCAATGCCGTGAGTCGCCTAACCCCAATTGCTTTTCATATTTTGTCACAACTTAAACGCTTTTTTACCAAGATGGCAAATTAGGTGTAGGTAGATTCGGTATATTCAACCTAAGTTAGTTTACTCCCCTTCAGAAACAAATATACACAGGAACACTACATAACATATCTACAGCCGGTACATACGGTATACCTATGTGAATGGACCTTGCATACTCAGAATTAAAATGCTAGATTTCCGTAATTTTTTTCGCTTATAGGTACCTTACCCTTACCACGAGTCATTGACAGTGTCAACTGTGACTGACATATACGCTAACGTCTTCGTAACTTACCTACTTCCTTTGCATCTCGCTCGTACTGATACATAAAAGTAAGTTACGTAGACGTTTGTGACTGCGTATATGTCAGTGTTGACAGTGTTGACACTGTCAGTGACTCATGGTAAGGGTACTAATGTCTCAATAGAAGGCGTCTCCATGCTTAATTAAAGAGCAAGAGCTCAATTAAATTATAAGTGACAAATACGGTACTAACTATAGAAGCACACTCAAGAACTTTATATAATCTAAGGGCCAACCACGATTAACGAAAATCTAAATTTCACTATCTTTCGCTCGAAAATGCAAGAGTGATGAAGAGGCGGATTGCGATATTTCGATTCTCGTTTTTTGTGGAAGGCCCTTAGAATATACATATAATCATTCTTACGATAGAAGTTCAGTATCAAGCAACGGAATACACTAGTCACAGCACCCACAGTGTGGAAAAAATATGTTTGTACGGGCCGGTGGGGTAAAGAGACACACCGGGGCAAGTGGATTACTTATATAAAAATTTCCTAGGGCAAAATGAAGTCTGTCCCACCTGATCACTGCTTATTCCTTGCTTAGTAAGTAAGGATCTAAAGTGTATAAATATATAAATATATGTGACTGACTACTTATTCTGCGGACACAGCTGCTCTGACTAAATAAGTATGTACACAGTTCTAACGTCATAGCATAGCGAATAGTGTATAATAAAGTTACGTAATGAAAGCAGTAAGCTTGAAAACTATAAACCACACACATCGCATTTTGCAATCAATTCATGATTTGCTATGGTGTAAATGTGTACAGCCTAATGATAGCAATACAGAACGAGTCGCTTCTTGAGGATTAGCACAGGTTTCTGGATTTTACTGGGGAGACTTTATGAACTACATAATAAGTGTACCTAAATGGAATAATGCTACTTTTAGCACTATCTACATACTTTATAAAATAAATTATTAAGCAGAGCTCATTAAGACAGACACACAGACAACCAATACATATACGCAATGGACACTCAATAAACGCAAGTCTAATTGAGAGGCCCTATCACGAAAAACGATTTTTTTTTATCTTTATCTCTATTGCTCGAACAAGCAAGAGCGAAAGACAGGCATACTTTTAAAGAAATGTCTTTTTTAGTTTTTCGTGGTAAGCGCTCTTGTTCTATAAATATTTACTGACCTTCCAATTTGTTTATATTTTCTAGCTAGTATCCTCACCTAAAACTTTACATGTTAGTGCTTATAACAAATCAAAAAGATTTTTTTCGTTCATAAGCGCATTGTAATATGCCTACTTGAATAATAAACTATGTTTATCTTTTTTTAAATGAAGTCTTAACTACCAGAGCGTAATTAATTTTTCAAAATATTTCGAGCGGCAATGTATTTCGTACATCATGGTCACTTGTGACGGTTGTGACGTCGCGTCATATAATGCGACCAATGCGACGTTTTGAGTTAAAACAAAGTAGCGATACATTGCTTTCTGAATTATTTTATATGGAAAAATAAAAGTCGTCTATTTTTTATTAGACCTATGAAAATGTGTTCATTAAAGCCTACACTAACTACCCTTTGATTTAGCGGTCGTATCAAAAATACACGCTGTGTTGTATATATCGTCAAGTATTATCTTATTCAGCTTAGTTACTATAGGACTACGTAAATTTGTTGAATGTCCCTATAGAGGTCATATTTATTTTTATTTAAGTTTAAATTATATTCCGTGGGTGAATAAGTTCTGAAAAACTCATTAGTCGATTCGAACCCACGATATCCGATATTAACTAGTGTAGTACACGATTATTTCAGCTTCTCATCTCTCACCTTAGTCATTTACTATCCTATAAATTGTATCATACCGACTTCATTAAGTAGCCAATGGTAGAAATAAGCGATGACGATGTGGCGCCTGCGTGAGTAGCACAGTTTTCACTAATGTTTACAAGGCCGGTCACTCACTCTAGCATAACCTGGTGTAATCGTGACTCATCTCAGTCATCTCGAGTGTAATGAATCACACCCCAAACAGATACGGCGATCTATTGCAGCGTGAAGACGTAATTAGCGGGTGACTTGTGCGTTATCCAATTACGTAAATAAGCGAAGTGTTAGGTACACATTGAAGCACGCGTATGAATATATAATAAGTATTTTTACTTTGGTGAAGGTCAGGTAAGAGGCTGTCAATACCTAAAGCGCGCACACTGTCTATTTGTATCGGAGTAAATGAGATAGCACTGTCGCATGTTACTGGGCCTGGGCAAGGGAATAATAAGAAAAATATTTAAATAAAAAAAAGTGGATTATTAGTGTAATATTTTACTCAACCACGGTTTAGATATAAATGTTTTGAAATTGTGATTTTAATTGCAGACCCATAAGTCAAAACAATAAAGACATAAAACCGTTTAATTGTGATTTTAAGACCAATCTTTGCAATTATTTTCTATAGAGCCGATTTCGTTCAATCGTGTATCGAGTACAACCACGGTCTTTGAAATATAATTAATATGAACATATATTTTTCTTACTTGACTAAAACAAATAGTCTTTCTTAAAAAACTGTTTAAGTAACATCAATTTCAGGGACATAGGGTGTTGACAGCCTCTTAAAACCTCGGATAAATAAACTAGGGTCAATTGTCTCACGACACGTGTCGACATGTCGGGCGACATCAATATGTAAGGCGCGCGACATTGCGTGTCGAGCGAAGTCCAGCAACGTCGCGGCACTTCACCTGACGTCGCTGGCGACACGTGTCGTGTCCCTGTATAGATCAGAAACGTCACGTTTGACATTGACAAATCATATCCATTAACAAATCTAGATCAAATGAATAAGCTGTTATTACAATCAGAATGAGCCTCCTGGTTTGTGAAATTTTACGCCTGGCGCTTAATGCGAATCAATACAACGCTTTAACCTTTTGACCGGCACAGACACGCACGGTTACAGCGTACTCGCAAAATTGACCTTCGTGCGTTTCCGATAACGTTTACGATGGCGTGTTGTGTATTTTCTTAATTAATAGACGTGGCGTTAAAGGGTTAAACAATAATGTGTTATCTAGACATAACTAAATAACAATTTTAATTACTTACGCTATTTACTTACTACGTTACTTCTAGGTTACTCATTCTCATAAATCCACGTGAGTTAGATACAAAAAACCTAAAAGTAAAGTTGAACGTTAAACACGAATATTTGGAAACCTTCATGTAATGACGGGCGGACTGACTGAACGAAATTGCTGGCAGTTTACTTTCAACTCCTTGTAATTGCTGACCGCTTGAATCCAGATTACGTGGAGACCTGTATCCAGGGTTACCAGAAGTCAGGAAGGAATCCTAGGATATAAGTCTTTGAGTGAATAGGTATAAAAATTAGTGAAACTAATTTCCCTTTATTATGTGATACTCGTACAATAGTAAAATTTGGTTATTTTGTAATTAACAAGTGCGAATCGGACTTGCCCAAATGCCCACTTATTACTTATTATTTTTAATTTATACTAGAGTACTTGTAAATATACCCGTATTATACCACTTATCAACTTTCATAGTTCTAGGCCAACGGAAATTACTTACCCTATAAATTTTGATGCCTACCTTTAAGAATGTCAAAATATGTAAGTATACGTTTTTTTGCGGCATAAAGACGGCCGTTTATGCCGCATATATTTTTTACGGTAACTGAGTGTATGGTTTTAATTTCAACTGGATAATAGGTATCCACGCGTTCCCGAGATAAAGGGTATTGACAGACAGACGGACGGACAGACAGACGGACGGGCAGACAGACGGACAATACCTAAAGTGCGCATGATCCCATAAGGATTCCGTTTTTTACTTTTGAGGTACAGAACCCCTAGGGTAAATTTATTCGATAGCGTGACGTGACGTACGCGTTTGCGTTAAGTCTCATTTTGTGTGGGATTTAGAAACAGCGCGCCAAGCGGAACGTTTTGGAAACTCAAAATCCCATACAAAATGAGACTTACCGCAAACGCGTACGTCACGTCACGCAATCGAATAAATTTACACTAGCGGTACAGAACCCTAAAAATACTCGTCCTTAACAAGCCATTTTTCGCACCACCATTTCGAAAAATACATTGCTTTTTTGGATTTTCAGGTTTTATTGGGGTTTTCTCATAACATTTGGGATTCTATTATCTAAGTATGTAAAAATTGATTTAATCATCAATTTTCGTATATCTGTATCTGGTATAGTAACCTTGGTAACCCTACGTATATCGATCACCGATGAGCCCAATTTGTCGATGCTACTAAATCATCGGACAAAAGCGCCGCCTGATCTAAATCGATTTGTCCAAATTATGCTCCGCAGTGGCTAAAGCCGTGGCTAGCCGCTTCCATCCTCTTTAAATATTGACCGCCCTCAAAAACATCTGCCGATTCGACGCATAATTTCAACATTGTCTCATATCTATAGGTATAGGCCAGAACTGATAACTTTAGGCTTCGATTCGCATGTTGAAGACCCGCAAGCTACACGTCTAAAACAATGTTTTGGTGAGTGTTCTTTAAATAAAATGGCTAAATTGAAATCGAAAGTATGTTTTAGAACTGAAATAACATAGGCGGGTGGAACTGATTGGATAAGCACCTATTGGGTAGGATAATATGAAACGTTTCTACGAATCTACGACAATTAGCAATGACAAAGATGCCAATGTTCCCTATAGGTATCCATACAGGTATCATCCACTAAGTCAAAATGTACATGATTTAATTAGCCGCTGAACGCGCTTTCAACTATTTATTACTTAATTAAATGATACTCGAACTATGTTACACACGAAGCCGCTCGTCTCTTTTCAAATAACGGAAGAGAAACTCGCACTGTAAAGTTTATTTGGAAAACGTATTGTTACGAGAACGTTGTTGCACACACGGCGTAAAATTTAATAATATCGGCGAGATGTGGTAATGGTGACTTTTCTAGAGCGCGATTTATCAAAGTCAGACGTAATCTTTTAATCTTTGTAAAAGCGTGTGTGCGCTACGCTACGTCTAATTCCAACAGTGCTTTGATTCCAATTAACGCGGACCTATATACATATTATATAGAAAGAAATAATTAAAAGCTCTAGGATAAACATTAAGAACGGGAAATGTTTATATTTAATGTTTTGAACATCTAGACAACACTGATTAAGACTAAGAACACTAAAACAAAATTATGTGCGAACTGTAATACTTTGTCTGTTATATGTATTATGCTATATTAAAAGTAAATGGAGCAGAGTATTTGTGCCTCGCTCGTAGCAAATAATACTAACCATGATTCATTGTAGGTATGTATTTTATTATTATTTTATGACATTTTAAGATTCTTTTTTTTTACATTTCTCTATAACGCCAATAACATTGATTTCTTCCCTTATAGCGTAATAGACATTAAATATTCATCTCTAAAATTATATCTAACCATGTACCTGTATAATTGGCACGAACTCATCGGACTCAATAAATACAAATATGCATATAATCCAGGTTCAAGCCAACAACTTAATCATAGTAATGATACTCGTACCCTCAAATAACAGTAATACGAACAGCCGGGATGACTGGCTGTTTTGAGTAGATTAACAAATTTCTGATAACGCAACAGCAGTGGGCGCCATATGTTGGAGTCGTTAACGTGGTGTTGGCTTGCCATTAAGTTACCTGTGTTGCGAACCCCGTATTTGGGACGTCGAAGTCCTGAGAGCCTACCGCGAAAATCGAAATCTCGTCGAAATTTCGTTATCTGCTTCTATCGCTCAAATATGCAAGAGTGATAGAGAGGCAGATAACAGATAACGTAAAGGTAGAGGCTCTCGGTTACACTGGGCTTTGCCTGCGACTCTGACCGTGTAGAAGTTAAACATTTCCAACCCCATTTCCACTTTTTTATATAAATAAATGTATATAATATATGTATATGAAGATTTTACCTTAATTCTAATAACTGCTTATTATGGGTCCTTAGTAATGACGAGAGCCCTTTAGACCATTGTAGAATTGTAATTGTAGTATTACGAGGACAACCGCGTGTAAGTAGCTGATATTGGCTAAGCTAAGAAGCAAAAACACTGGATTTCCCTTTCCTCAAACCGCAAAAACTTAAAAGTGACTGGCTACTAAATAATTTGCCTTCGCCTGTCCAAATATGGATATTAAAAGTTTCTATGATGAAATAGTGATGGGCCGAGCATGCATTACGCGCGCCGCCGCGCCAAATGACGCCGTAATGATACTAATGATGCACGATTTGTGCTGACGCCGTCCTGCGATAAATATTGGCCAAATTATCGGACCCCCTGGCGGACACCTGCCGAGCTGTGCCGGGCCCGCACATGGCATGGCACAAACTTTAAAAGTTGATTAAACTGTGGCGTTCATTAATAGATAGGGTGATGAGTACATCAGTAATATCAAATATTCGTTACTCCGAAAAATAATATGGTAAGGAATTATACCTATCGCGTTGAATGGTGATCCTTATGAGTCTTATGACAGTTCCATCAAGTCTCTCATAGCTGGACTCAAGACGAAAGTGAACGACGCAAAATCGCTTTTTGTATCAACCACTGCTATGCCCCTATGTTTGATTTTTTTCGAATTTTTAATTATTATAGGAGTTAGAAGCATTTAAAATTTTGTATGAAATCAGTTTTTCATTCCTAATTTATATAATAATAAAAAAATCGAAAAAATTCAAATATTTTTCGCATAGCCATGGTTAATATACGTCAAATTATGTAAAAATATTTTCCAAAATGTCAATATCCTGAGAGATATTTACTTAAAAGTTATATTTTTGTTATATTTTTGACGACCGGTTTGGCATAGTGGATAGTGACCCTGCCTACAAAGCTGATGGTCCCGGGTTCAAATCCTGGTAAGGGCATTTATTCGTGTGGTGAGCATGGATATTTGTTCCTGAGTCATGGGCGTTTTCTATGTATTTAAGTATTTATAAATGTTTATATATTATACATATAAATCGTTGTCTAAGTACCCTCAACACAAGCCTTATTGAGCTTACTATGGAACTTAGTCAATTTGTGTAATAATGTCCCATAATATTTATTTATTTATTTCTAAAATAATTAATAGTTTTAAACTTCAAGAAAATGTCTACAATACAAACATTTTACGTGACAACTACTCCTTATGAAAATGAACTGTTGTACCTAGGGAAATATTCGACGCGATAAGTGTACCTATTATAATTATTGCACATATTATTCTACGGAGTAAGGAAGGCCTGCTGTTTACAGGTATGTATAACGCTAGAAATTTTAGGTAAGTAAGGTAACTCTGCGGAGTCTTTACAATGACACAGTTGTAGAAGTGTGACCAGAAACATTACCGAAATCACGAGTGACGTCAAAGTCGGTGCAGAGGCAGGGCCTTATGGACTCTTCAAACGTCAGAACATCACCGATAATAATCGCAAGCTATTTGCAATACATTACGGCAGTTGGTTGATCGATTGAATTTATTGCTGCAATTACTTAAAAACGCATGCAATTTGTTGCAACGTCTGCATAAGTAGAGCTAAATAGACGGACTCTACTTGCGACATGTTTTGGAGTGCATTCGCTTCCATTTTGACGCACTAAGAGGCCGGTTTGCCGGTTAGCAGAAAAATATATATGTAAATTAAAAACCACGTCTTTATTCCCAGAGACAATTTCCACTTGGCATGGTTCTAAAATATGTTATTATTAACTTGACGTATAACTTAACAGTTAACACCTAATACGAAAGCCGAAATACGAACATAGTCATGTGTGGGAGCAGCACGCTAATCCTCGACGTCGGCTGCTGTGATCGTGCCAATAAGGCGTAAAATATCATTAGCGCGCTCCGGTGACGGACTGTGTGTTGCCTTTGAAAAAGGTACCTACTTTTAACGTAACAATACACCGAGACATAGAACGTTTTTAAATGATGCTGCTAACCAGCTGTCAAACTTAGCTCAGCGAACTTCTCATTATGAAATTTAAATTGATAGGTCTTGTGATGAAAATATAAAAGTTTTCTATTTTGTAGCAAACAGTGCGAATATTACATCTGCTGAAAATAGACGTATCCAGGCAGGGGGGAGGGGGTATGGGGGTCATAATAATAATAAGAGTAAGTAGGTGAAAATATTTCATATAAATACGCTTACTTAATTTACCTACCTAAAATAACTTAACCACATATAATAATATATGTCTTATCCCAAGACAAGATTAGAATTCAAAATTGAAATTAGTACCGTTAGTTATACGGGTTTTACAAGTAGGCAAATACAACTGAATAGAAAATCACTAAAAATCATTAATTCAATGCCTATTTTTTTAGAACGCCCAAATTAAGTAAAACCCTACAAGGAGAATAGCCGTGCAATAACCATAGAAAATATTACCATGAAAGTAAGCCCACCTGGCAAGGATACAGGATGGTAATTACTTAAAATCAGCGACCCAAACACATGTCGAACATTTGTGCAGCAAATAGACGATTTAGAACAAATGTTTCCTTTTTAAATATTGGTAAACAATAACACAAAAACTTTCTACATTTATTCCTAGATCGGTATAAGGTATTCAAGGTATTACAGGTTGCACATCTGGCACTACCTGAGTCCGAAGGTAATCGTGCCAGGCGGCCCACATGCTTGCTTGTGGCAATTCGAAATTTTAAACTTATCTTTAAAATCTAGATTAGATATTGGAACTCACAATTGCAACAATACATAAGTACGAGCGAGATGAATGAATGAATAAATGATCGTTTATTTGTGTTAAACAAGCGTATATATACATTACATAAGGTGTTCAATATTTCATTACAGCACGATTCTTGTTTTGCCACGACTGGCGTACAAATATTGCTACTTACTAACTAGCTAAACTAACTATGTACAAAATATAAAAGCTAAACTTATATAGAGATAAATACACTGTTACTGTTACTGATGTCAAATCGAGAACAGATGTGTAAGTTCGTATGCCGCTCTGGGCTCGCCTCGTCTACCTAGGCGCCTAGTTGGTCATGCCATATCTCAGTTCCTTCGATAAAATAGGTACATACTTATAAATTACCTATTTAGTGACAGTTTAATATAGGAGGACTAGGAGGTACCAGTTATACCAGCGGTTCCTAACCTGGGGGTAACCCCCGTAGGGGTAAAACTGGTATTTTACGGGGATCATAAGCTCAATTAAATATAACAAAAATTAGACCTGTAAGAAAGAATATTGATAATTATTGGGAGGGGTAAAATCGGGTTCCCTAGTTAGTCATAGGGGTGGCAGAAAAGAAAAGGTTAAGAACCACTGAGTTATACTTACAATGCTGTATCAAAATTACCTATAAATTATTTAAAAAAAACCGGCCATGTGCGTGTAGAGCCACACGTAATGGAGGGTTCCATACCTTTATACAATATGAATAGGTCATCCAAGTAATAAAAAGCGGCCAAGTGCGAGTCGGACTCGCGCATGAAGGGTTCCGTACAATTTAAGACGTATTAAAAAAAAATCTTCTTACTAGATCTTGTTCAACATTTTACCACTTTGGACACACATTTTACCACTTTGGAAGTGTCTCTCGCGCAAACTATTCAGTTTAGAAAAAAATGATATTAGGAACCTAACTATCATTTTTGAAGACCTATCCATAGATACCTTACACGTATATGTTTGATGAAAAAATTTTTTTTAAAATTTCATGACGTATTAAAAAAAACTACTCACTAGATCTTGTTCAAAACAATTTTCGGTGGAAGTTTGCATGGTAATGTATATCATATATTTTTTTTAGATTTTTCATTCTGTTATTTTAGAAGTTACAGGGGGGGGGGGCACACTTTTTTTCACTTTGGAAGGTTCTCTCGCGCAAACTATTCAGTTTAGAAAAAAATGATATTAGAAACATTAATATCATTTTTGAAGACCTATCCATAGATACCCCACACGTATGGGTATGATGAAAATTTTTTTTTTATTTTTATTTCATGACGTATTAAAAAAAAACTACTTACTAGATCTCGTTCAAACCAATTTTCGGTGGAAGTTTACATGGCAATGTATATCATATATTTTTTTTAGATTTTTCATTCTGTTATTTTAGAAGTTACAGGGGGGGGGGACACACTTTTTTTCACTTTGGAAGGTTCTCTCGCGCAAACTATTCAGTTTAGAAAAAAATGATATTAGAAACATTAATATCATTTTTGAAGACCTATCCATAGATACCCCACACGTATGGGTATGATGAAATTTTTATTTTTATTTTTATTTCATGACGTATTAAAAAAAAACTACTAACTAGATCTCGTTCAAACCAATTTTCGGTGGAAGTTTACATGGCAATGTATATCATATATTTTTTTTAGATTTTTCATTCTGTTATTTTAGAAGTTACGGGGGGGGGGACACACATTTTACCACTTTGGAAGTGTCTCTCGCGCAAACTATTCATTTTAGAGAAAAATGATATAAGAAACCTCAATATCATTTTTGAAGACCTATCCATAGATACCCCACACGTATGGGTTTGATGAAAAAAGATTTTTTGAGTTTCAGTTCTAAGTATGGGGAACCCCCAAAATTTATTGTTTTTTTTCTATTTTTGTGTAAACATCCTAATGCGGTTCATAGAATACATCTACTTACCAAGTTTGAACAGTACAGCTCTTATAGTTTCGGAAAAAAGTGGCTGTGACAGAATCGGACAGACAGACGGACATGACGAATCTATAAGGGTTCCGTTTTTTGCCATTTGGCTACGGAACCCTAAAAATGCGTACTTTCGCAGCACTTAGTTATTTTGATAAAAAGACGTTTTTTTGGAAAAAACTCATTAATGGCTAAACCGATCATGTTAGAGAGGACACATTTTATTAGACTTTCGAAGCGGTTATTGTCACAAGTACTTAGTACTTATACATATTTACTAGATATTTTTTTTAGTAACCTTACAGTTGTTTTCAGAGTTAGACCAAGACTCTGGAGCGATTTTGATTTTTGATAGCATAGAGCTATAGACTGTGCAAGTGTTATTTATACGTCATAAGTCAAATAATTAATTTCGTTGAAGCTTGACGTTTAAAATAACACTTGCAGTCTTATTTTAAACGTCAGTTAACTTAGTCTAACTCTAAAGACCTATCGACTGATTTTTTGATGCCACACGTTATTGTTTACTGTTTTTTATTAGTTTTTTTTTACCGAAGCTATAAACGAAAACATTTTTTTTATATAATTTTAACGTCTAAACTATGTTCTATACATAATAAATACATATTTCATTAAAATATAGCTTATAGTTTTCGATTAAAATGGCTGCGACATATTGACACGACAAAATTATGAGGTTCTGTTTTACAATTTTGGCTATGAAACCCTAAAAATAAGGCATACTACAAACTAGGTACCTAATACCCGCTCTGTACACTTTTTAGGAGTCCCTCGTCCACTTGACAAGCTACACCGAATAATTTGCGCTATGCTAGAGTTAGATATATTAGTATTATCAAGAGATAGATTTTGATAGACCAGAATGTGCAAGTGCTATTTAAACGCCAAAATTTTCTAGAAATTTAACATTTAAAATAACACTTGCAGAGTCTGTGCTATTAAAATCGCTGCTAATTTAGCTTGGCCTAACTTCTAGAAATCTAGATCGTAAGATCGCTAACGTAGGACTCATCCTGAACCGAAGGGCCTACCGCGAAAATCTAAATTTCGCAGCAGTTTTGAACCCGGGTACGTCCTTAAACTACGTCTAAAAGAGGGGTATGGGCATTGTGAATGTCATCTCGCTTTGTGTGGTAGAGCACAGCACAGCGGATGTCATTCCAGATCTAGAGCAGAGCCCAACTGGGGAAGTACCTCCACCTTACAGAAAACCGCAGCCAAATACCTAGACGCTAGACTCTACTCATAGTGTTTTGTTCCTGCCGGTGGGTAAAAGTTGCCAGGACTCAACGAGGGTGCGCAGTGTTAGGGTCATACATATGCTACGGAGACTGCTTACCATCAGGCGGACCGTATGCTTGTTTGCCACCGACGTAGTATAAAAAAACCTACTTTACCTTAGACCCTATACCTATACCTAGAAAACCTATACGCACAAGGCTATTGGGATTTTGGGATAAGTCCGGTTTCCCAAGGAAGGAATGAAAGCCGTAATACAGCGAAAACTGTTAGATAAATACAGCTAAGTGCAAAAGTGCTTGCCCATTTACGCACCTTATGAAATAATAAATAAAAAATACTTTCATGCATATGTTAATTTACAATAACATAAATAAATTAATATTAAATAATTATATATAGAGATAGAAGCCCGAGAACGTTGTTTTTATCAATCGTCAACATCATCATGCCACACGCAGACGAAGTCGCGGGCAAAAGCTTGTCTAATATAAAGTTTTATTAGTATTACCTACCTAATTATTAAACCATCCTGTACACCTACCTACTTTGTAGTCTAGCTAACCTAACCGTACATTTATAAAATTACAGGAACTTTGTTTAATTCTATGAATGAATCGCATCCGACGTTAATGATGGTCAGATAGGTACCTCATTAAGATCCTTATGGTACAGTCAAAAGATTTAATTTGTGACCCATTTCGTACCTTTACCTTGTCACAGGACAATAGTAAGTATGAGGTCTCTAGTGTCTTTCATGTAGTTTGTCACTGTGACAAGGTTACAAAATGGGTCACAAATTAAATTTTTGACTGTTACTGTACCTACTAATAAAATCATAAAATTCACCATACAAATAATAAATGGATAGACCTACCAAATTCAATTTTACATAAGTACATAGATATACCCTAATATATTTACTTACCTACTAATAAAAGCATATCTAACACAATAAATAAAAGTTGCCTCCTACTTATTATTGTTTATTTCTTAAGAAGTTTAAATGGATTACCCCCACAATTAGGCACGAAGATCTGTCACCATTCACAACCAAACTTTTTTTTTTCAAAACTACCCCTCCTAGGCAGCTATACATATAAATCCCTTGCGTTTAGGGTGCCAATGCGATTCCGGCAGCCGCCAGGCAAAAAGAAAAGAACGATGCAAATGGAATGAAACGTCTACATGCGTTCGTTCCATTCCGTCCGTCAGTCTGTGCTTAGCGCTCGAGTGGAGAGCGCGTGCCACCATTTTCTATATCTCAGCTGTTTCACGCTCGCGTCTTCTCTAAGATCTGTAACAAACCACGCGAATCACATTAATTAAAAGTTTCACAAAAAACAGTTATACTATTGTTAATAGAGACTAGAAAGTGCAGTGTTCATTATTTTGTACAAGAACGAGAACATTGTTTGTGACAGTTTCAATAATTCTCAAAAATGATGGGTAAGTTAGTGATTTTGTTTTTATGTTAACCTAAAATTTTATGTAATGTCAAATTGTTTGGTGTTTTCTTTTTTTTATATGCATTTGGTTGGAATTAAAAGAGAATGAATTTTATTATATATTGTAAATGAAGGATTAGGTTAGCCGGTGTTGGTGTTTTGGACTGTCAACAAAATCTTCAAGATTAAATTTGTCTTTTGATTCGGCAATCGATTCGATGATATTTATATACTTAACATACAAATTAAATTATTTTATATAAATTGTGGACACGTTGTTATCACGCATCTAACAGATAAATTTCAAGAAACTAACCTTAAATCTTAGCAAAAGATTTGTTGTTGTTGCTTGAAAATTTTGTCATATTTTTGGTTACCTAATGTTTACTTAAATTCGGTGTCCTAAGAAATGATCATTTGTTTTACATTATAGAGGGCAAATAACCTGCCTAAAATTGTTTAGAATTTAATTCAGTTACTACAACATGCACTTGCTATTTTAAACACTGACGTATAGATTTTGATACTTGAAAATTTTATACTTATGACTTAAATTATTTTGTCATTAATTAACTTATATACATTGTATTTATTCCTATTTTATATGATTTTATTATTGATTCCATACCTAGTAAACAATTTAATAGGTAACATATAGGTAAGTACTTACTACAATTTATAATAATAAACACTTAATCAATTTATGCATTGATAATCAAATGTAACACTGACAGAAGTCGTCGTCCTGAAAAATTAGGATGCATTTGTAGCTAACTAATAATGTTTAATATTTACCTGCGTTTTTAAAGATTTTATAGTTTTGCAGAAACAAAAAAAAAAGATATCTGATAAGTTATAACATTTTCTATTTTGTTAATATTTCCAACTGCCAATTAAAAAGGACTAGATTTTTAAGAAACGCTTGCAATTTTAAAATATAGGAGTTCAGTGGAAAAGCCAATCGTTCACCTTGAATCGTTTTTTTTTTTTACGTACATAAATGAAAATGTCAGTTTTCTGTTTTTATATCGAAAAAAACCGATTCTTTTCACCTGCAAAAGGCTCACGAGCGTGAGTAATCGCCTGGGAACTTGATCCGTGATTTATGCTGCATTTTTTATGTAGATCAACCGCTACTGACTTCACGGTACGACATCGTATTGACATGAATTTTACTAGCCATCGAAATAAAATTAACCGAAACGAGACAATCCGATACGCTGATCGTGGCACATCTATTAAACGATTTGAGATAAAAATTGGTCATGAACGATTTGTTTGGCCCACGGATTGAGATCACTGGGGTCTTTTCCAGTCAATTATAAAACCGTAACCCCTATACGGTTTACAATTAAAACGGAAAAGTAATGTAAAACTAAATGATCGCCAATCGCCAGTTAGCCAGGTCAAATCATATTTGCATCGCATGACCTTAAAAATTAACAGCTCCGAAATCAATAGAGCACACAGGCAACGAAGTTGTGCAACTTGGAATACGCATAGTAGTTAGTTTAATTCTCACACGCGATTTTACTTCGCATATAGACCTAATAATTATATTAACGAACTTAGGCAACCTTGCACAATTATGCTGTTCAATGTTACGCTACTAACGCTGAAATAGAATAGCCTAGTTTTTATTTTGGTTTTAAACCAATAACCCACTTCAAAACTGTACTTACAACTGCCACTGTTGCCGTTAGTAAAACTTGGATTTACAAGAACCGCCCCCATAAAGCCGCTCTCAACAATCGAAGTTTTACTCGAAAACTTCAACTCGCTCCTCGCTCGCTTTTTTTTATAATATAATTTCTTACAACGAAAACTAATACTAGACAAAGATATTTGTTACTTATTTCATACATGTCGTTTTAAAATGAGACCATACCTATTTAACTTATATTGTATTGTACCGGCTAGGTTATTTATTGTGACTCTTTATATTGTAAATTTGTACCCAAAGACCGTCTGTGCTAACATTATATTTAATAAATTCCTATATTTCACGTAGATATATGGTGGCGTTACCACGCTCTTTCCCTTGCCGATTCGTTGCGTTAAGAGTTAAATAAAACCGGCCAAGAGCATGTCAGGCCACGCTCAGTGTAGGGTTCCGTAGTTACTCTTCCGTCACAATAAGCTAAACTGGAGCTTAAAATATAGTAAATTGTTAACCGTACCTTTCACCCGAGTTAAACAAATAGGCAAATTTTCATAATTAGTACCTAATTAAAGTAAGTCTTTTTACTATGAAGGGAAAACTTTTTGCGATAACTCAAAAAAAGCTAAACTGATCATGTTCGCTATAGTTTTCATTTAATGTCTTTCTTAAGCTCTACTTTCACGATTTTTTTCATATTTTTTGGACCTATGGTTCAAAAGTTAGAGGGGGGGGACACATTTTTTTTTCTTTCGGAGCGATTATCTCCAAATATATTTACTTTATCAAAAAATGTTTCTTGAAAACCCCTATTAGTTTTGAAAGACCTTTTCAACGATACCCCATACTCTAGGGTTGAAGCGAAAAAAAAATTTCACCCCCACTTTACGTGTAGGGGAGGTACCCTAAAAAAAATTAAATTTTTAGATTTTATTGTACGACTTTGTCGGCTTTATTGATTTATATATCCATGCCAAATTTTAGCTTTCTAGCACTAACGACCACGGAGCAAAGCCTCGGACAGACAGACAGACAGACGGACATGGCGAAACTATAAGGGTTCCTAGTTGACTACGGAACCCTAAAAAAGGCTTTACCCACCAATTGACCAAAGCCTACCTATCTATACATACCTACTTAAGTTTGGTGGCCTTATTTCAATAATAACATAATTGATAATAGCTGCGTCAAAGATGATATTGACACAATACAAATTTAATATCTTACTCATATTTTCCCAGACGACTAAATTTAAGAATTTCCGTATTCTCATTTATTGGTTTTAATACTGATTTTTGTAATGTAATAATTGTGCAATAATAATATTGTACATCTTTTTTGTCAAAATCATGACAGTCGCCGGCCAAGTAACCAGCGCGAACAGGTCGCGACTTGCCGAACACATCAAGTAGCAAAGTATGTCATAATTCATTCATAAACCCAATGAATGGTGAATGAGAAACCAGTCAAGTAACCAAACTGTCTGCTAGTGGGCAGCTCATTGTATTCAATGAAACAGGCCATCAAATCAATCGCCTCATACCTAATTAGTAATTACATTAATAAATGTTATCGCAATTTAAATGAACATGGAAACTGAAGTGAATCTCTTCATTTGCATTATAAAGGATCACATATTTAGCTGAATTGCAGCATGCAACACACCTTAAAACTAAAATGTTATACAAAATACATTACTATGTATATAACCTCCTGTAATTCATTTCTATGGTAACATGACGCGAAGAGTTTTAATTTTCACCTAATCCCGTTCAATAATATTAAGAAACATTTCATTTTTTTGAGACAACACCACAGCAATAATCGAAAAAACTGAATATGTTATGCACGTAACACTGCTAGAATTTATATAACGGCTTGGTTCCCTCTAAAACTCCTGCACGTAGCAATGAATAACAACAAGCAGTCGTCGGAACCGGAAGCGTTGGTAGGAAAGCAAAGCACACCTTGCCCCGAGTTCCACGCGCTGAACACCGACCCAGTCAATTCCTCGAGCCACCCTAATTTGGTTACAATTACATCGACTTAACGGGTAGTGTTAAGGAGGCTCAATTAATTTCCTATTTTTATATTATTTTAAATCAATATGCTCGACTGTTACTTCACTACTAGTAATATATATATTAAGTCGTGATTAACGCAGAGGCTTAAATTTTACAGTGTTTATTTAATTAATACTTTTAATAAACTTTGTCTATCTATTCTTCCCACTTGCAAAACGTATAGTGTACTTTCTCGGCATTGTAATAATGGAAAGAGACTAGCAGAGATTTGAACATAATAATGTGGAGGTGGGCGCGTGGGAAACTCCCAGCGTTCACGTGCCTGGCACACCACTTTGCCACACTAAATCTAACATTAATATGCTAGATTTAGATAAAACCCCGCAACGCGGAGATTCACTCATTGTGTCTTCCAAACAGCGACATTTCTCCCGGGAAAGCTCATTGTTATGTTGGTTTAATGAATTCTACACGGTACTTGTTAGGCATCTTTAATTAAAAGTTTGTTATTCAAATATCGATATTATAAATATTCATTAAATGATATATGAATAATACAGTGAACTGCGCAAGAAAATCAATTATAGTTCCATTCATAAAAGTCGCATTGAGTCTATTCGCGAGCGTAGGTGTCCATAAGTCACCGACCAATAAATCAGCACCCATATTTGAAAATGAAATAATGAAACCAGACGAGCGATCTTTAGTTTTAGCCAAAGCAATTTTGAAAGAGTACTTGTTTGAATAATTTATTGTTTTTGTTTTTGTCTCATTTCTTTCAAGGAATTCAACTATAATTTAATATTTTTAGGGTTTAATTTTATCGAAACGTATATTTGATTCAATCTACCTGTTAAGAGGCTATTAGAATGTGTATTGTGTCGCACAGGCTCGCGTGCCCGTTTGACTGGCGATGGCAATAGTGGCTAGTTAGTGGTTCCGGATACGTATCGGACGTGTCGGATGTCGGCGTGAGTCACGCGGCGCCCACGCGGGCCCGCGCCGCGCCCACGGCGCCCGCGCACTACCAACTATTACACCAACTCCACACGTCCCGTCACCATAAGCTTAAACATCAATAGACTGCCTCCACCGCTCTACTATTTCAAATCCAGACTTGACATATAAACATTGGACATTGGCCTGCAGATAGCGGCACGATCCAGACAATACAATTAAGCCGAATATGGATGAGTCCCCGTCTTTTATGGAACTGTTTACCATTGGATTTTATAATAGCACAATCAAACCCATCGATGAATTATTTAGATTCTCAAATAATTTTGGCTTGTGTCATTATTAATTTGAAATTCGCAAGTACCAAAACGTGACGATTGCAGTTATTGATTATTGTATTTGTAACGTAACCTATTTTTGCTACACGCTTTATAACAGTATTTTATTTGTAATGGTGTAAAAATCAATAATCACTATCGGAACATCACTTAGTACAGAGTTAACCCAGAAAGTATCAGATCAATAGCAAGATGGAGTAACAATGATCAATACCGATTCCGCGATAACGACACTCGCTAGTTCCAAGCCGAGACGGATTTAGCAGCGTCTGCGGCGCGTCTAGGTTATTTGTATTTGGGCTTTGGCAATGGGCATTTCGCCGTCTCGTGGGAAACGGAGTTGAACGACTGGGGAGACAATGCTGGTCGGCATCGCGGCATCGCGGCCAGTCGTTCACCGCGCCGAACGCCCACCCGCCGCCGTTGCCTCATACCATCTAGCATTGCATATGCCAATTGTTTACTACATATACATCCATTTTAAACTCAAATGTAATACCTGTATTATTGACGACGCATTGAAAGCACTAAATTCATGCTTTCATTTAGGTCCTTATCGTATCTATAATTATATTTTACTTGGTATATTACATATTTACTGCACCAGGTTTAAAAACTGGATACCTTAATTTCGGTTGTCAAGTTGACTGACTGCAGTTTAATAAAAATGGAATTCTCGTGTCATTTAAGCTCGAATACCGCACCTGATTCATCATCAGATTAGTATTAAATGCCTAATTTGGATCTTAAAGCGTCCTACACATTTTTAAATCTTGATTAAATGACTTATACCTAACTGCATGAACTGACTACTACGTCTTACCATGTCCTTATGCAGAATATTTAAAGTAGGTCTTTCTAAACTAGATATAGTTTTATATCAGATTTCTTCCATTGAATTGTTCGCTCGCTGTACAAGTAGACAACCTGAAATGAAATGTGGTGTGAATAGTAACTCGTCTGTATTTAAACTAGCGGTATTAAATAACTTATCAATGTGCATATAGGTAACTCGAGCCTAATCTCGGGTTTTACCGTTCACAATCCATATTAAACCTTGAAGAAATAAATTTCCAAATGCCTTTGGGCATTATAGTCGCAAATAACATTATTTTATCGAGGGTGCGATATGCCAGCTCGGGCTGAGTCCCAAGGGCGGCGGCCAGCTCCAGAAGCAAAGTATAATAAGCAGTATGTTAAGTTAAAAGCAATCATAAAGTGGTAAAGGTCTCTAATTACTTAAAGTTCGACAAGTTATATAAATATCTATTCCTGGCGTATTGTCATGCGACTGTCGACGAGGAGGTTTTTCATCGGCTCTATTTATTTAATATAGTGCGCAAAGTACTGACATGGATATTTGTTCTGCGGCGGGGTCGATAGGCGCTGGACGCGAGCCAGCGACGACCAAGACTCGTAAATCCACCCTCGCGACGCTAAACTGGCAGTTCTCACACTAAACCTCGATGCCACTCGATAGATGTTTATGCGCATAAATACTTGACTAATGTACGAAAAGCCAGTTTTATTGACGATTTCGAGTTAGCAAATTTTTATGAGTCTTGTAAGATTGCCGCTGACAAATTACATTAAAAAAGCGTTCTTGTATATTGATTACGTACTCTAAATAGTATAACTTCTTTGCAAAATCCCTCATAAAGAACTAAATAAAGTTCACTTTTTATAATGTCGAAAGGGTTAATTATGGCAAGACCTTGCGTTATTATATAATTCGAGAATTTAATAAACGTGCGACCGATTTATTTTCTGTACTTAATCAATATGTTTGATGTCGCCTTATGGTATATTTGTAGTAATTAATTAAATGTTGCATATACGTGCACTAACGAAACACTATGTTGAGGATTAACCGTGTGTGACGGAACACGGGAAAACACATAGTGAACGTGACGGGGAGGGTGCATAAAGAGTAATTATTTTATTGTATGGGAAAAATTTATTCAGGTATGCCACCTGTTTCGAGTGTCAATTTAAAGTAACTAAACTGTTGGGTATAAAATGGGTATTGTAAAAATATAGTTACTGAAGGCAAGTATCAAGACGTTAAATCTCATTACTTATATGAAGTTATACAGCAATTTTAAAATTCTTTTTATCAAAAGCAAGTACCGAGATTCATCTTTCATCTCGTTATAAGAATTTCTGCAGCATTTTCTTTTACTAATTAGACCAGAGCTCGAATCTAATCTGAATTTGAATATTGGGCGTTGAACTTACCAGGCTGTCTCTTGTTTCAGATGAGCGGCAAACGCACGCGCAGCTATAGATGCGCAGTGCACCAGCGCGACCGCGAGGTCAGCTCCGAGAACGACTTCCGACTGCTACTTGAAGACCCTACGTTCTTTGCCAGGTTGGTGCGGTTAATTTAAAGCTCTGCCCATCAATATCATGCAATACGCATCCGCGACCGAATGGATTAGAGACAACGCTCAGAATTTTAGGAACATTCCGCTACTCTCGGTCGCGGGCGGCTGCCTTGATGACAACAACTTCATTTTACCGACTTTTATACGGCTAGCACTATCCACCCTCACATTTCGTTATCTTACTGTACTTACATGATTGTATTTTGGTTTTATCGTGTCCAGACTTGCAAGACGGTTTCGTATTAGTTCATTAGAATTACATCGTTTCCAATTTCTAGACGAAATTTGAAAAAAGAGGTATACAAACAACTACTTTTAAAACCATAGATAAACCGACATCGGATATGCCGTGCATTTGACAAGCCTTCCGCTTTATAAACTCCAGTATAAATGTCCGACCGCTAAATTCGAAGTAAAATGTAACTGCAAAAAACATGATTTGTAAAATTTTTGTGTTTCAAAATTGTTACGTGTGAACCGCCATTTCAACCATTATGGTGTACGTGTATTGATTATCGTCGCTAAAAATATTTTCAAGCTGTCGTTCGTGTCACATTGACATGTTGGAAACGGTTCCGAATCATAAATCGTTAATAGATTGCTTTGTGGAGGCCAATCGGAACAATACGTAACTCGTGAAAGTAAGCTCTTGCACACGAATTTTATGTATAAATTAACGTTATGTTTGAAAACTGTGGCTGCTTTTCTTCTATAGATGTTGTATGTAGCTTAACGCTGATGAGGGTAAAAGATAAGCTTACGCTAGCCTTTTCATCCGGCAGCCTATATTTTAGTCCACTGCTGGGCATCCTCTCTCACTTTATCTACATCTTTAAGCACAAGTAGTATTTAATGCAGCTGTTGTCACTCCGCTATAATCTGAGAGCACCCCTATAGGTTATATTATGCCAATCTGTGGTCTAACATCAGTTCTACTTTCAAAGTAGCCAGCCAATAGAAGTTGAATTATCTATCTTTATCAGCAGCTTGTAAATTACCCACTGCTTCACTACTAAGCAATCGTCCTCGATCTTATGCTGATCCCATGAAAATGAATGTATAATAATACTAATGAAGATTATTTTCCGCAGGATGGTCCACTTAGTCGCTATGGAAGTGCTGCCGGAGGAGAGGGAGCGGAAATACTACCAGGAGCGGTATACATGCTGCCCTCCACCGCTGTTCATCATCTGCGTGACACTCCTCGAGGTAAGTTTACTCTAGGTATTTCTTGATTTACCCCCATAAATGGGTATGTCCGTAATTCTGAACAGAGCGTCAAAGGCTGACAAGACGGCTTTTCAAATTCAAAGAACGTCTTTCCCCTAATCTAAAGCTCGTACTTTAATCAAGCGACAAGAACGTAGATGGATGCCTTTAGATGTTCGATGTAGCCCTCCAGTGTCGCTGGGCTCCAAAGGGTAGCTATACGGTGCTTCATAAGTACATGACGATACTAGGTTCCGAATTTCACCTTAATGTCCCTTGAGAGCTTCAGAATCAAAACTTTGTTTTGCTTTATAAAGGGTGTACATGCAAAATGATTTATATATGTCTACTTGCAAACTCATAGGTACTCATTTGAGAAAGCCGATATTTACTAAAATATGTATAATGCAACCGATGGCTACTACGATTTGTGCGTGCGTAAATCATTTGAGAAAAAGACGAGCATTAGACAAACCAATACTCATCGCAATCAATACATGCATAAGTAATGTAAAATCGTGCAGGTCACTTTCTACTAACAGCACAATCCGCGCTCCAGTTGCTGGTTAATTAAAAAGTGTAATTGCGGATTTCACGTCCGCGCCAGCGGTTTACGTGAATCACAACAATCGCTGCGCCCGCGCCGTCACACATTGATTCATGCACAGACACTTATTTGAATAGACTACTCAACTCGGACAGACCTCGTATATGCTAATGATAACGACTGTGCTAACCATCACGTTCTGCAGTTGATATTTATTATGTATTAGATACTTGTAGATAAATCCAATTTTGCCGATCATAAATGAAGACAGGTATTTATTTAAAACAAATGAATTGCCATATTGCGCAATTGATTGATTCTCAGTAAAAGGTGTTAGGTCAATAGAAAAAAAATGACAAATTATCGGGAATTAATAAAATGCCTTATAGTATACGTACTAATACGTAGTACGTCGTAGCTTAGTTAAAATTTTGGCACGGTATGTTTTCATACTAATTGTGGTAGGTACTTACATGCGACTTAACTTAGATATGTCTGTGGATGCTCCGCTATAGATAAATCGCATGCTTTCTGCTAACGGTCTTCCTGCTACGCGTGCCTACGTTAAACAATTGAGCTTGTATTGAAAGTTACCTCACACCTTACCACGACCTGAGCCTTCTGTAGAGGTGCTGATCATTATTATACAGAAAACCTGAGTAAATCCATGATGCAGCTGAAAGTATTAATTTACTTATGCAATAATAATAACCTATCATTGGTAGTATCAACTCTGACAAGTAAGTTTGTGCCATGCCAAAATACTCGTACAATTTTAGCATCAATCTCAGTTAGTAGGTAGGAATTTGTTCAACTTTGGTTGAAACAAGCGTAGGACATCTACGCTTGTTTCGACCAAAGTTGAACAAATTCCTAGTATAATTAGTACCTAAGTTATGGTATTATGCCAGTGAACAAGCTGCTCACAAATATCGCAACACTATTACAGATTCTATTTAGTAATATGGATATTTTTACTGGCGACAACACTGCACTGTATACTTGTATAGCCTAAATTACGTGTGGCGCCGAAAAGGCGACAAAGCAACACTATTTGAACAAGACGTTGACATACGGGCTTTGTCTTTAGACCCTAAAGTTGCCACATGAAAATGCTTTTACACTAAAAGGCTTATTGTGCGCTATTTCAAGATATAGTAATGGCAGTGAATATGTCTTTTTCTTTACGTTTTCACGTCGCAATGACGCTATTTCTGGTAGAGCGCCGTCAAAAGAACATTCACATACGCTAGAATTTTATTTTGATAAAATTACGGAGAATTCTTATCTTACGTATAGTTCGGAAGTGTCCCCAATAAGCCGGAACTCGACATCTGACCCAATGTTAGAGAACGTCTGAATTTTCTCGTCATAATATCGTATTCGGTGACCAATATGTACCTACCCATGGCCGAATAAGATTTCTAGGTAATAAAAGTGCAATTCTACGTAATCAAGCAGCGTTGTTAAAAGACATTCTAATCTAAACCAATTAGTCGATTTCAAATCCAAAGTTCTAAACGCGCTGCTCCATGACATCCATTATGGTCTATCTTTAACGGTAAATTAACGTTTATTTCGTAATAGGTGTGATTGGAATTTAATTAAAATTCTAATACGAGTGATGAGGAGCTTTCCCAAACAGCCTAAGCAGGTAGTGATGCGAAACAGAAAGTATACTTATACTCATGTTTTTTGTTTGTAGCTGGGCGTCTTCGCATGGTACGCGTGGGGCTCGGGCGGCGTGGCGGCGGCGGCGGGTCCCGTGCCCGTGGACTCGCCGCTGGTGTACCGGCCCGACCGCCGCCACGAGCTGTGGCGGTTCCTCACCTACAGCGTGGTCCACGCCGGCTGGCTGCACCTGGCCTTCAACCTGCTTGTACAACTAGCGGTGAGTACTACTGGCGTTATTCATAAACGCTGCTCAAGTCTAACAAGCCCTTTATTGTCCGTATCCGTCATTTTGATATTTGTGTTTGTTAGAAAGGGACAAAATTGAACAGAGGGCCTTCCCTCTGACGAGGGGCTACGAGTTTGTTTTTTTTTTTTCGAAAAAGGAAGCGGTTGGTATGCGATGCGCGGTACATAGGTGTGGCGTCTATCAGGCAGGCGCCTAATCTAGCCTTTGGAAATTCGAATTATATCGGGATTTTGTTGGTTATTATAGAGATGCCAGCTTGAGAAAAAACTCAAAGCAAAGACTCCTACTCCTTGTAGGTATAGATATAGATAGAACCTTCCTTTTTAAACGCCCCGTTCACGATGCAATTTGGTCGCATTCTTAATGTGTATTCTTGTCTTGCACCTGCACCTAATTAAACTTGCCATCATGTTCATTGCTAGTCAAGTAGAAGTAAATAAATAGGTAATTATGACATTTCATTGTAAGAATCGTAAAAGAGGGCAAAATATGTGAGTCAACGTTTTGTATCGACCTGTCGGCATCATATTTACCTAATAATTTGAATACATATTTAACGCTTTCAATATGCGAAATTAAAGCTTAAAGCGTCCTTGATATTTAAGTAATAACTAAACACGCCATTAATTACATTTGCATATACTGCCACACCTTTGCAATATCTTTATAAGTAGTTTAGCCAAATAGAAATAGGTCATACAACGTGATACTTAATTACTTTGCTCGGCACGTATATATCCATGCGAACGATTCTAGTCATGTATTCGGAAAAATCATTGACTCATTTTCTTTAAAACACTTGGCCTAGTGACTAACCGCTCTTCTTTGAGGATGACTGATTGACTCAGTAACAGATAGGTTTACCTGATACCTGAGTCAGGATTGGGATCAATATCCGGTCTATAATCAATTGGTTTATTATTCCCTGATCCCTATAAGACAGGTTTCCCTAGTTTAGGGCTCGGGACACTAATATCTAGGTTATCTAACAATAGAATACTCCAAAAAATGTAATACTCTTCTATTATGTAATAAGCTGCAATTCTGATACCTAAATAAATAAATTTTCATTTCCATTTGCAACATTAGGAACTTTTTAAGATTATTCGCAAAAGTCATTAAATAAACCTGACTACCTAATCGTAGGTACTATGTAATTTTGTACGATAGGGGCAAAAGCCGTGCGTGCTCTATCCATGTAGGTATTTACCGATATGATATCAACAGGCTAGCGGGATTTTCCGAGAACCGAATACTATGATAGAACATATTTTGGTTGGGAATTTTTGGATTTCGACACATAGTACTTATTATGTACTTGTTGAAAACCACTCAAGACCGTTTAATGCACTCTTTGTGTCCAATTAAGTCATAACCATAACCAGTTTTCAATTGAATAACCTACCCCCTCTTAACCATTACTAAACATAGGTATTCTTCTTTGCAGGTTGGTTTACCTCTCGAAATGGTCCACGGAGCGCTCCGCTGCGGCGCCGTGTACCTAGCAGGCGTCCTCGGCGGCTCCTTAGCCGCCTCCGTGCTAGATCCGGACGTCTGTCTAGCGGGCGCGTCAGGCGGTGTCTACGCGCTCTTAGCGGCACACCTCGCCAACGCGCTGCTCAACTTCCATGCGATGCGGTACGGCGCGGTGCGGCTGGTAGCCGCGCTGGCCGTCGCGTCGTGTGATGTGGGCTTTGCGGTTCACGCTAGGTATACTAAGGTGAGATCTTTTGTTTTCTTGATCTGCCTATGTTATACGGACGTGTGTCCGGGCGCGTCGCTACTGTATTTCCATACCACTCTAGATATAGGTACTAAGGTGAATTCATGAAGATTACTAGTTTTAGATTTAATTTCACTATCTAGTTTATTCAAACTATACCTACTGTTAAACCGAATTAATATGAGCGCCTAGCGAAAAATCCCTCACCGCAATTCATACTTACAGATCACAGTAAAAATATTCAGCGACACATATTATGCTTACCTAGCTTAGAGATCGCTTAATATCACTTCTGATTTAAGCACCGACTGGCTTTAGGTAGGCATAAATTGCCATTATCATAATATTGTTGTTGTGTTTTAATATGCTTTGCGTGTAATTTTCGGTCTGTTAAACTGTCGAAGTAAATTATCAATGTTAATATAGCACTAGTAGACTCGAGACTACAAAAAATTCAAAAATTAATCAATAATTATAACACGGATATAATTCTTTGTTACAGGAAGCGCCACCAGTATCATATGCGGCGCACGTAGCGGGTGCGCTCGCCGGCCTCACAATAGGATTACTAGTGCTCAAACACGCTCAGCAGCGACTATGGGAGCGGCTACTCTGGTGGGCGGCGCTCGGGGCCTACGCGGCGTGCACGTTGTTCGCAGTCCTTTACAATGTGTTCAGTGCTCCTATAGACGAACTGCACTACATGCCCCCCGACCCGCCGCCTGATGCCGGCTTCTGACCTGACTTCCGTCTGACTTAGGCGACCTTGAAACGCGCTATTTGATCTATATAGCGAGAGTTATTGAGCTTTGGCGGACTGTTTATAAGTCGATAGTTTGATGTTGAATAGTCTTCTCGGAAGCCTTGACGTTTGATAAAAGATTATAATGTTGGTAATATACAGTGTAATAATTTATCAAACGCCGGCTTAGACTGTAGGCGTTTCGAGATTATTTTCCGCCTAAGTTATAATTCATGTAAGTCGAAGCCTGAGTAACGCAACCAGTGCGACCCACTCACAACGCCTAGTCAATTTACCTTAGTGTGATTCGCGATAAGTAGCATTATTTGAGGAGGTTAGTTTCTTTTAGTCTTACACACCGTGTATGTTGTCTATTCCAGTAAGATTTATGAATCTTTGTTTTTGTATTTGCCTCGTGAGGTGATTTGTCCGTTTATTGGTTGTTAGGGAGTTAAGTCAGCGCCTCCTCGCATACTTAATTGTTAAGTAGTGTTAATTGTATTGGATAGGTGAACTATTTTTGTACTATCTGCGTCCGTGTTAGAAAGAGAAGGCGTTACCGCGACAACACTGTTTCCATGTGTACTGGCGCTACAACTAAATGCATTGATTTATAAGTGTAAAATCGTTTTTTTTTAAATAATATCACTTAAATTATAATGATAAAATAATAATAATCCAGCACATTGAGTTGTATTCGAGGATTTATTATAATTTATTTTCTCTTTCGGTTTTTTCTTATAGCTTCTCGAAATCAGTCATTTGATAATAATCAAATGACTGATTTCGATTAAAAATAATTTTAAAGAGTAGGTATCACACTCATTGCCGTCCAATGAGATTAAAGTAACGTTGCATTTAGTTGAAAGGGCCAGCATAGTTATACCCAGCGCACCAAAGATTAGGATAAAATGGCGTCCAAGCAAATATGGTGAATTATTATCTTTCCGTAGTATTTGATTTAATCTAATCTGAATTATGTAAAACTGTGTCAGTCTCACTGAAAAGGGACCTCTTACCACAATGAGAACCCTTTTTAATGAGAACGACACATATATGTTGATTTGTCGGATATATGCCGCTATTGATTTAACAGTATTACTAAACAATTGTTAAGTGGTCAGCAACTATTTCTTGCTCAATTTATATGATTGCAATTATAATCTCAAATGATTATGCTCAAAAGCGAGTTTTTATTTTGTGGGATCAATTATTTACGAATAATAGTTTGTATTCCGGGAGCCGCGGCGCGGCGAACACTGTAGATATTTTAATTGTGCCTGATTCCTATTATTGTAATTTTAATTGTATACTTGTAATCTAATCAAATGTCACAAAACGACTGAATTTTGTATAAATTATTGCAGAGTGTTTTTCATTTAATTTATTTTAAAATTATTTTAAGTGTGAATCGAGATAATTATTATTATGTGATTATACGAATGAAAATAAGAATGAATAATGATTAAAAATGATTGAAAGCTTTACATGTGTATTTTTTAACATTTTCCTCCTTTGGTGGTGTGTACGAGGGGCGCTAGTGGGTATAGGGTGACTACTATAGTTATTGGCCCGTCCATAGTAATTGGCCACTCATAACTTCTATTACCTTTGTTTCTTTATGCCTTAGAAACTATGAAGTGTCCAATATCTACTGAAAAGCGCTTTTGGCGATAATTCCCTACTTATGAAAACTGAGAGCCAGTCAGCTAGATAATTCAGTCACTTAACTTCAAACTCGAATAAATCCAACTGTCAGATTTTGCGATTTTGGTATTAAGAAAAGTAGATATTTCCTAAGAGAGTCGAATGGATCTATCAGAGTTTGATGGTAAACGACGCAAATTTTGGATAGCGCTTTCGACGAAATGCAGCAAACGAGGTTTTTAGATGCACGACAGCCGCAGGCTCGACTTGAGTTCGCAATATTCTTACCTGCGGAGTTACACACTGTTTTTCATTACATTTGAGAAGAAAAAACTAAATAACATAGCCAGATCAGCACAAAGATCTCTATTTAAAGACCTTGTCCCCCTCGCCTATGTGAGTTACTGCTATGTGAATACGTATTTGCATTAGTGACTCTATTTAACTCCCTCGGGAGTTATTAAGATCATTTCCGAGCAAGTGTGATGAAAACAATAAAATTGACTGTTTATTGCATTGAATTACAATAAGTCGGCTTTAAAATATATTAAGAAAAATTCGGCTGATCTACACCCTTTCAAAGCCAAAAACCCATAGTGGTTGTGTTGTGGAATAGTTTGTATTCCGGGAGCCGCGGCGCGGCGAACACTGTAGATATTTTAATTGTGCCTGATTCCTATTATTGTAATTTTAATTGTATACTTGTAATCTAATCAAATGTCACAAAACGACTGAATTTTGTATAAATTATTGCAGAGTGTTTTTCATTTAATTTATTTTAAAATTATTTTAAGTGTGAATCGAGATAATTATTATTATGTGATTATACGAATGAAAATAAGAATGAATAATGATTAAAAATGATTGAAAGCTTTACATGTGTATTTTTTAACATTTTCCTCCTTTGGTGGTGTGTACGAGGGGCGCTAGTGGGTATAGGGTGACTACTATAGTTATTGGCCCGTCCATAGTAATTGGCCACTCATAACTTCTATTACCTTTGTTTCTTTATGCCTTAGAAACTATGAAGTGTCCAATATCTACTGAAAAGCGCTTTTGGCGATAATTCCCTACTTATGAAAACTGAGAGCCAGTCAGCTAGATAATTCAGTCACTTAACTTCAAACTCGAATAAATCCAACTGTCAGATTTTGCGATTTTGGTATTAAGAAAAGTAGATATTTCCTAAGAGAGTCGAATGGATCTATCAGAGTTTGATGGTAAACGACGCAAATTTTGGATAGCGCTTTCGACGAAATGCAGCAAACGAGGTTTTTAGATGCACGACAGCCGCAGGCTCGACTTGAGTTCGCAATATTCTTACCTGCGGAGTTACACACTGTTTTTCATTACATTTGAGAAGAAAAAACTAAATAACATAGCCAGATCAGCACAAAGATCTCTATTTAAAGACCTTGTCCCCCTCGCCTATGTGAGTTACTGCTATGTGAATACGTATTTGCATTAGTGACTCTATTTAACTCCCTCGGGAGTTATTAAGATCATTTCCGAGCAAGTGTGATGAAAACAATAAAATTGACTGTTTATTGCATTGAATTACAATAAGTCGGCTTTAAAATATATTAAGAAAAATTCGGCTGATCTACACCCTTTCAAAGCCAAAAACCCATAGTGGTTGTGTTGTGGAGCATAGCATAGTATAGTCAGGAACAGAAATACCTAAACAGGCAGGGTACTCAATATGATCTAAGAACAAATCTCAACCTGGGCCCATGGCTGCCCGTACCCAATGCGGGGACCATGGGCCCATCAAAGCTCAAGCACATAAACAACGCCGGGTCTCAAAAACTGAGCATCACCATTGTCTGTCTGATGGTGATGCCGGACCCGGCATCGCATAAATCACGAAAACCCTTCGTAAACGTCACCGCGGACACAGGGTCGCCCGTATCATTAGCGAGGGCCCTGTGTCTTCAATCGACACTTATAAACCTTTCAAAAAAAAAGAAAAAAAATATGATCTAAGCACACCTTTATTGTTGGGAGAATAAGAGCTCCAGCAGATCATTTTGTATTCTTCGCCCGCTTAGCTAGTTCTACTGCCGACTTCCTACGACTTTTTTATAGACTAGGTACGCTGATAATAAAGTAATAACCGTTAAGTAAGCACAAACAAATCAAAGGGACATTGAAACAACAATTATATCATAACGAAGTCATTCATTTTCTCAACAAATACCACCATATTAAAGCTAAAATACTTTTCAAAACAATCTTAAAACGTAACAAAAACGACTCATTCTGAAAAATGTACAACAATTAAAAATATGAACTAATATATTATATGACTCATACTGACAATCGAGTAGATTTGTGTAAAGAAACACGAGATTTGCTCGTAATTCAATTATAGAATGATCTACCGTTAAATCGTGCCAAAGAGAATTTGAAATAGAGGTGGACTGTCAAAGAAAACTTTGTAGCCACAGTAAATTTACTGCCATCTTTTGACACATTATTAAAACTTTTAGAAAGTCATTTCACTTTGATTCTTATTATTTCACTGATATGTGCTAAATATCAAAAAGTGGCGCCATCTAATAGAAAGGCCCAAGGGAAGGCGGCATCGTTTCGAGCGGTGGCGCCACAACCTTTAGCCAATGCCCGGTAAGATGACGCCACTTTTGGATAAGTGAAAGAATAAGGATCAAAGTCAAATGGCGTTCTAAAAGTTTTAATCATGTGTCAAAAGACGGCAGTAAAATAACCGTGTCTAAAAAGTTTTCTTTGACAATCCGCCTCTATTTCAAATTAACTGTGATCGAGCTAACCTACATACCTATTTATAATTCTATCGTTTGGTTTCATATTTACTAATGCACGAATAATGCCGCCCGTTTCCCATTTTAGTTTAATCGATTCCTAATAGCTATTACACTGGGCACACCATCTCAGTATAACTACATAATTTATCTCAAACTCTTGACGACCGTTATTTGTCTATTCCAGCCGTATCCTCCTAAGGGTCACGGACTTAGCTATAGTACTTATTCAGTACGATGAAATGTAAATCAACTCTATTACCTACACCATAGGTTCAAATTTCAGTAGCTAATTTTGGATATTTCATTCGTGACCCACCATGCAACCCTGCGAAAGATACATAGATACTTAGGTCCTATGTGTGTGTGTAGTTTGAAGTCTAAAACCCAAACAAGTGCGGTCCAAAACAAGAAGAAAAAATCCCGTGTCAAAAGAGTTGAATGAGTAATATAAGTATGCCTGGTCCATTTCATGGATCTTAAAACAAAATTACTAAGCTTAGATGTTCGGCCAATAACATCATTCCATAGATGCAAAATATGAACATACCTCAATTGGCCAAATAAGTGAGTCACGATTTTTGTTTAGTTCTTTTAACATTCACTGCCAGCTGGCCGCTAGACGGGTTCTCTGTTCGTACCTAGTTACTTTTCGCTACATCGTTTTCCCATGCCCATGACGACAAAGACTACAGCGACATCTACCGTGAGTTGTAGGACGCGTGAGATATAGACGGAGCTCTTGCTCTGAATTAGGGTAAGTTGCGCCAAATTGTCTATAAATGTTAACACATTCACTGCCAACAACACTTTAGGTGTGTTAATTTTGTACTGGAAATGAGGCGCCTGGCACTGAGTGTTAAAGCGTTCACTAATAAATATTATTGTATGTAAAATTTCATAATTTTGCCCTTAAAATCTTGTCCAATGAGCGTGCGTTTCGTGGCAGAGTAAGTGTTCAGTTCAGAAGAATCTAGTGTGAGCTGTATAAAGTTTTGTAGTTGTTCTCTGTGAAAGAATGCCTGGCAACCTTAGTTCAGAAATAGGTCCGAAAGAGGCCGACAGTGGCGCGCACCCACAGCGGCGCCGAGCGCTCCTGTAGCTCGCGGCTGCATTCCGTCGCGTGTGCATGTAAGAGAGCGACTTCATTGTGCAGTTTTTCCTGTAGAAAGAGTAGAGAGGGTTATAAATTTGCGGAAGAAATAGCAAAACTATAGTTCGTTTTTTAGCATTAGAAAAAAGGTAAACAATTCTGACATGTCTTTTTATTAAAAACTATTTTTTTTAATCAGTAACTATTAGTTATAAAAGCAAAAGAATGTAAAATATCGTATATGATTTATGATTGATACATATTTGCAGTGACTTATTTTTCAAGTGTTTTTCAATAAAAAGACACGTCAATATTGCTTACCTTCCTTCTAATGGTAAAAAAATGGACTACAAATAACCCTATATGAGGCCGGAACGTCTGGTTGTGTATTAAGCAAGTATAGCTTTTATAGTGAAACTACAACCCCTGGAGTCTCGCGGACAAGATATCGTGTCGGCAGAAAAGGGTACCTTCAAGTCCTGTGCCCAATTGCCACGTCAAAACGGTAGACGTAGGTATCCTAGTAGTAGTAGGTAGGTAGGTTCCTTTCTAAGCTAGATACTGGGCAGCAATAAACCCGACCTAATTAATTAAGTAGGTTGTAAGTAAACACAGTAAACACTTTATTGTACGAGAAAAATTAATATTGATTACATCAGATAGAAAATAATTGGGTAGTACAAAGTTTTTGGTATGTTGTCAGGAATGATAAAACGTGTTTATAATTTCGTCGCATTACCTACGGGCGCACGCATGTGACAACTCGAGTCCTACGGATTTTTCATACAAATTGTATGAAATGCAAAAAAACCGCTGAGAGCGAGGGACTGAACTGTAGGGGAATATGAGTGCGTAGAGGGCAGCACCTACATTTTTTTTGACTCTGTTAGCCGTCAGACATTGAAACACTAACTAGGTAATCAATAATCACCTGTAGTTCCGACGAGACGGTGAAAATAGCAGCCTGCGCCTCGAGGTCGCGTTTAACCGAGCGCTCGCCGAGGTTCGCCGAGCCCACCAGCGTGCCCCACGGCACCCCGCTGCCGGGCGGGTAGTACCTGCGATTGTGTTCCCAGTTATTCGTGTAGTTAGTACTTATAGAAGCGTTCCGGTAGTCTGACGGAAAGCCATGCAATTTCCAAATCTTTCAGCCCTTTTATAGACACGCTAGTATGATGTAGATAATGAAAATTTACCATAAACCCTTTGCGTGGAATGTCCAGTCTGGTCGTTCATACTCCAACATTTGGACCCTGTTCGTTTGATTGGACGCCTCCACTCGGTTCCAGAATCTGAAATATACAGGTAATATTAATAATGTCAACGCAGGGCAGCTTCTGGCTGGCGAGTACCCAAATGATCCTGGGGAGCTCTGTCACTGTGTGGATGAGTGGGGCAGGTGACTCTGCCTTTGGCTTGCCTTAGTCGGCTGGCCAGAGTGGAGTCGCAAGAGCTGCGTTCTCGAGAGTAGATATTTTTAAAGTCCAGTGACACCTCTCTAGCTCTCTAGTCTCTCTACCCCCAGCCCTCACACAGGTGTTGCCCTTCTGCCATCCTGGATGTCGCTTTTTGTCGGCCCATCTTGTAGAGGCGAGTCACCGTCTGCAGGAAGTAAAATTGTGTGTACATCTTACTCGTACGTTTTATTTTAAAACTGTATGAAACTTACTTTCTCGCTATTAGGGAATATGCGTGAGGAATTCCCCCTGCGGGTCCCGCGGCTCCCATGAATCCATTTGCCTGAAAAGTACAAAGTAGATTTACGTTTAAAGATAAAGATAGTTTATTATGCAGTTTAGTAGCAAATGTATGAGCTCGCACTTAACACGAATCAATGTCTAATTCGGGCCCAATACGTACTATATACATATATTTGCAATTTACCTATTTATTTATTTATCATATGGCAAATTTACGCCTGTGTGTTTTTACATGCAAATCAACTAACTTAAATTGCTCATACTTATGCTTGTTATAAATAATTTGACCATTATTTTAGCTTTTATGTGAGAAATTCTGCTCTCACAACTGTGGCATGTGATACCTTTCACAACTTCTCTGTGAATTATAATATTATTAAAAAGCTCAGTAAGTACATCGTTTTAATTTAGAAATAAATATGATCTATAAGGGTAGAGTCGTGGTGAAAACGAATTTGTATGATACTCACATTAGGATGAGCCATCAACAAACTAATGTTTGCTTTACAATCCTTCAGCAGAGTGTCAGCATACTCTCCAGTCAAGTTGAAATAACCAGTGGCTAGTCTGATGAGCGAGTCAGACGGAGTGGAGCCCAGCAAGCCTTGTGTCACTCTTTCATCTTGCCGGATATCAAACTCACCCATTTGGATTAGCGGAAACACCCATGTATCCTTGTTGGGATCTGAAACTGAATATATTAGTGATTAAAACTAATTATAAATTAGACACTTACAGAATAATCTTGCTGTTAAACTAGGAATTCCCTAGTACCAGCTCTACTCAATCAGCACCTATCAGAAGCCTCAAGTTAGTGTGTTATAAAAATTGGTACCCACCTAAGACCTAACTCACTAACTCATCCTAATAAACAAAAATTATTTCCTTTTGTCTGGGTAATGTTTCAAAATGTCTACGAATTCTCTACTTAATACAGCTTTTTTCAGAACTATACATATAATAAACTACAAGTGACCATAACTTTATCTATTTATTAATATTTGTTAGTGGCACTATTACTTACACATTGTTACTTTACAAACTATCAAATCTGTAAAGCTATTTTGCATGATTGAGTAAAAAACACACTGACTTTTATAATATTAGTAAAACTAAACACTTGTCATTGCACCCACCCCACCTTGACATCCTTCCGTTTGTCTTTGTGGTGGTGGTAGAGAATGCCATGTGGCATTTAGTCTGCCCTTTTTGGCAAAAGGTATCTTTTTGATGTACAATAAAGTTTAAAATAAATAAATTAAGGTTTATTTCTTACCACTAGATAAAGTGCTTGAATCTTGTTTATCCTTCCATCTCTGGATGAAATGAATGATCTTCTCATTTACTTCCTGAGTCACTGCTTCTCTTGAAGCATGCTTATTTTCAACATAACCACCATCCTTTACACATCTTTTGCTGTAGTTACTCACTTCATCTGCAATAATTATTTATTTATTTATAGTAAATGGGAGAAAGGAATTGTTTCAATTTATTTTCTTGATTTATCATAACTAACAACTAAAAAAACATGTACCTACTTGAAGCATGACTATTTCCAATTTAAAAAAAACAATCCGACCCTTACTTCAACAGCATCCAAAATTCTGGACACACTTTTGACCCTCTTCTTGCACTTTTTTCGAAGTATTGAGTGCCGAGGAGGTTTGAATTCACACCTTCCGTCTTTTGTGTAGACTTAACGTTTAAATAATTCATAAAAACCATCCATACGCCAGCAAATTATAAGTTGGTAACTAAACAAAAGAAAAAAATAAACAACTTACATAATCATACCTATAAGTTCACAATAAAAATCAGCCAAGTCTGCATCCTGGATTTCAATATACCGGTCCTGTCTTCTCTCAAAGTAATCGTTAGAAAAGTTGGCCCCGCTTAACAGTACTGAGTCATCAGCAATATACAGTTTCATATGTTGTAGACCCACAATCTCATTATACCTGGCTGGCAGAGCTTTGGACCAAGAGCCATGAAGCCGAGGTGTTTGGTATAAAGAAATATTACACTGCTCTGGAATAGCTGTCAAGAATTCTTGTAATAAGCTCCGTGAGTTTACCTCACCTCGTGTTCCTCGCTGATAGTCCAGTAAAACACTAAGTTTCAGCGACTTATTCCCCATCATATTTTGCTTTGTCACTTTCAACAAATTCTTTTCCAGAGCCCCCGTTCCGATATATAAACTAGCCACCGATATCCGACGGTTAGCTGTTTTAAACCTTTCATATAATGATTCGTAGAACTTCCGCGGATCAGTAATTATATTAATTTTGGACGCGTTTACGGCAAAACATGGCGTCACACTATATAACCAGTTGAAGTAATGCAATTCAGCTGCTTTAAATCTTAAAGTTAAGTTACCGTTAACTAACATATTTGTTTAATTTCTTTTTAATATCATAAAGTGAAATAATATATAAAATAAGCAGAGAAAGAATCCTGCCATGAAAATTGAATCTGCTTGTCAAAAACATATGACTGTCACCTCTCTTGACAGCTACTCAATAGGGAGAAAACCGGCATTTAACGTAAAGTAGTATCGATACCTTGATAAATGTTCGGTGAGGTGAGTCATAATGAATGAGCGTATTACATCTTGTAAAATGCAAAATCTGATTTAAAACGTCTCAGTTATAAATGGTAAGATAATTTAACTTACTTCTCGAAGAGCATTTCAAGAAGTCAAGACAAACTATTACAATAAACAACCAAGTTTAAATTGTTATAAACCAAATGAATCAAAATATAAGTTCTCAAAATCAGGTACACTAATTTGAATATTCTGTTATGTAAATATATCAAAATGTATTGCACTTTTGTTTGTACCTACTTATAGAATCTAGAATCAGCAAAGTAAGTCAACATATCGGCCCCGAAGCGATGCTTCTGTGACACCACCGACGTCTCGGGCCTTCACGACACACAGTTTGAGAAGACATCTTAATATTAGGTCATTAGTCATTACCTATGAAATTGGCGTTTTGTATGGAGAACTTTAACGAAATTCGATTTTTCATACAATGAATTTTGCGGATTATTTTGTGATGGCATTTTCAAACCAAACAAATTTTTCCAGTTTTTTTTTATCTGTCCAGTCAGAAAAATATAAGTCATTCAAGTGATTATATGTTCTTTGGTCATTCAAATACTCGAGCCGGCAGCACATGAAAAGAACTGTTTTCAGGGCGGTATTCTGAATACATAAAACAATAAAAGTAGCAAATAATTGTATGTAAAATCGTTGTTATGTAGCGCACAAAGAAATTAAAAAAATACTTCGAAGTTACTATTAAAATAAATAAACTATGACATGACTAATACTTAAGAACAGAAACGCCAATTTCATAGGTAACGACCCAATATATAGTCATTCCACTAGGGCCATCAAATAATTTAAGACTGAGTGGTCCGTCCAGTGGCGCCCTCAGTGGGGGGTTTGTGTTTTCTGATAATTCTAATATACCAATCCATTTCTGTATAATCCAGTATATGAATGTTGTAGTATCTAGTATATTGTAGTATCTATTCCCCAACTTCTGGTCTTTGTCACATAGTTTTATTTAGCTAAATTATTGCTTTCTGGCCTAAGCGGCAAATGGTGGCCTCATTTTTCCGTTTAGGTGATTAAGTCAAAAGTAAGTAATATAAAACTATATTACATAGATCCAAGGAATAAGTAGGACAACAACAACACATTCCGTTATGCCTATTTAGATTACTTTGTGTCGGTACTCAGTAAGGTTGTAATAGAAAGTACAGATTTTTTCAATAATATATTTGAGAATTGTATGTAATATGTAGATATAGAAATTTATTTGCAATCTGGACAATATTTGTCTACAAGCACTTGTCCTGGTTCAATGCCATAATATATTGAATCATCTTTAATATATGCCCATGACATTCGATTTGACGAAAAGTGGACTCCAACATCTCCATTCTTGGACAAAGTTATTGCGCCAGCAGTATTCTTTAAACGAGCGGTCATTTCTGAAATAGGAATATACGCGGTTCATTTTTTTTCAGATACCACTGCCAAAAACAACAATTAATTAGTGTTCAATGAAGCGTTACCATTGACAGCATTCCGCGTTGCCACATCAGCTTGAGTTCCGTCTCTCATTTTGTTTATAATGCTATGAGCGAGGCAAAATTTAAGGATTGTCTCTCCATGTCCTAAAACAGAAAAAAAGTTAGATAGAATACTTTAATATAAACAGGTGTATTCAATATCTGAGTTAATACCTGTGGTGGATACGCCGCCTACGTTGTCGTCGGCGTAAGTTCCACTGCCGATTTGTGGCGTGTCACCAATTCGGCCAACGGCTTTTCCACTCATGCCTCCGGTGCTGGTAGCTACAGCTACGTGACCTTCAGCGTCAATCGCTACGGCTCCGACTGTTCCTACGCCGCCCTGTGAGTGACAAACACTAATTAAAGGAAGGCGCAAAAAAATAATTTTAAGTATAATTTCGGCCAGTTTCATGAAGCATTATAATCATATACAATTTACGGAATGTACCTCATCTGCGACTCCTATTTCTGTCCTGGTATAGTCTCCGTCTTTTAATATTTTCTGTAGAGCAGCTTTAGCATTTTCCGATATAAGAGACTCGGGTGGCACTGTTTCAAAACCCTAGAAAGATAATTCATTATTTAAATTCATAAACATCACGCACTGCGAATTGCTGTGTATATAATAAGATAAAAAATGTTTATTAACCTTCTCTAGAGCGAACAATTTAGCACCTTCAGCACCGAGTAAACTGTGAGGGGAATCCGTCAAAACCCTATGCGCAATGCTTATTGGGTGCAAAAAATCTTTAATCAGAGTAACTGCACCTACATCCAAGTTTTTACCGCACATTATGCTAGCTTCCATCTCCACCTCACCGCGAAGATTTAAAACAGAGCCGTAACCTGAAAAGTTTTTAGAATTATTTTTGTAATAAGATCTTTTTACAATAAAATAAATAGCTGTGTAAAAAAAAGGGTTTCCCGGAAAAGATCCCTTCGTAGTGTCGATCGCATGTTTTGTACGTACTTTGTTTATAACTGTAATCTTTGTTTTGGCGTAATTAAAGCTACTTATTATTAATAAAATAATTCATTATATCGGTTATACTATACCTGCATTAAAGTTCTCATCTAATTCCATAGAAACAACGGCAGCCTCTACGGCCTCAAGAGCGCTGCCACCCCTTTCCAAAACTTTGTGGCCGATTGTGACAGCTACTCTCATCCCGTCTAATTTACCTTGCACCCGATTTTGAGGAATATCCCCAGCTCCACCGTGAACAATGATGATTGGTTTCATTTTAAATATTGTTTTTAGCTAAGATTTAGTTGAGTATTTATTATTATCTTTTATTCTTTAGTATTACAAGTAGGTAGATAGAGGAACAATTTAACAAGATAAATTACACAGTGATATTATATACTCGGCCTATATTGTTATCAATATTGATAACATTAAAGCGCAGTATACAGATGATATTTGTATAAGATAGTAATTGTTGTTAAACAAATAACTATTGTTTACCCGGTTGCATCGATACTTAAGTAAATAAAGATACAGGAAATAGAATTCACTTAAATTGTAACTACTAAATACAAACTTATGGAAAACGTTTATTTATCCGGCGAAAACAACAACTTTCTATTATTTTTATGAATGTACGTACTACGTACTATTCGTGTCACTAATGCACACTAATGTTTGACAACTAAGGCAACTAAGCTTTCTAAACGAGAAACTACACTTTAGCACAACTATCGATATCTATATCTATCGATATTACCAAAATGGTATATATATTTACCGGTATTTTAGGCGTGTAAAAGCAGCTTATGATATAATGAATGAAAAGGTTGTAAACGAATGAATGGTAGTTTGACATAAACTGAATGAAATCTCAGAACAGGAAGAAAAATGGTGGCTTATGGTTTGTGAAACACTTATGCTGAAGTGGTAGAAATACAAAATTAAAATGTTTTAAGTGTTATTATTAGTTAAAATTATGGTAAAATGTCGACTCCTGCATCGGAACGAAAGTATGGAGCTCAAAAGATTCGCCTCACAAGTAAGAACATATTTAAATATTCGAATGACTTCCGCACGTCGGGACGGTGTGAATATTTTACTTTTCGTTACAATTCATCCATTGAATCGTTTTGTTTTCAGTTGTTTGTGCAAGGAATTTGGCGAGGAGAGATCTCTTTCGTAAGTGAAGATTCATATTCCGTCTATTGTTATCAGTATGTAAATGGAGGTCTTCCTCAAGGTCTGAGAAATAGGTGTCTGTGTGCTGTTTGGAGCATATTAACGCGAATTGACGTGCGAACATAATTTGTTCCCAAGAGACTGTCGGTGTTTGGATAAAATATTTCAATATGCTTCCTGCTGGATGCCGTCACTTTTTTATATTGATACTAAGTGTGTTGTTTTTGTTGTGAATACTCATTATGTTGTTGTGCGTATTGCAGGAATGCCAGATCCGTTTGCTAAAATATCAGTCAATGGAAGTGCTCAGGTATACACAACAAATGCTGTGAAAGCAACCCTGGATCCAAAATGGAATACACACTATGATTTGTATCTCACTAAAGCAGATGGAATTACAATCAGGTAACTTAATAAATTGTTCTCTTGTATGTTTATGCTTAATTTTTTATTGTAATCTCTTTGGTGATAGAAATAGAGATTTGGTTATCTTTGTGATAGAGATCTTTGGTGATGCTTAAATTAATTTTTATTTTATGAATTAATCTTTACAAAACCTTCTGTTATTGAATACTGCACTGTTATGGAAAAACAGTGTATTTAGAAAATACATGTTTTATTTTATTTACTTAAATGTAATAATAAAATACTGGTTACTATAATGGGAATGACATCTGATTGGTACCTGAAGTGGTAAAAATATATATAATAACAATGGAATATCTTTTGAATCAATATTGTTTTTGAATAAAGAGTTATTATCTCATAGTGGACTGGAGGATGCTGAAAGAGGGCAACTGCCTTTATAACTGCTTTTACTTTCATAAAACACTGTCATAGTCTCATATTTCTTTTAATAATAATTGATTTCAAAAACAATGATGTCATAGTCTCATATTTACTGTTTTAATAATAATTGATTTCAAAAACAAGTTCAAAAGGACTTCTATGTATCTCTCATATTTTTATCTTATTAAAAATGTTCTTCCTAACAATTTGGATGCTTATATGTACAGTCAAGTGCCAAAATATGTATTGCAAGAATCCTCTCATAAATATGGTACTACGCTCTTATTACACTGGAATAAGATGCTATGGGACATATTTTTGATCAAGATGTGTACACCCATATTTATACACTTGACTGTACTATATTTCAACACAATGTAACTTACTAGCAATTTGTTAAACCTTTACCGCTTACCAAATATGATATTCAACTCTATTGACACCTATTAAAGTTCAAATTTCGACAAATATTTTTTATTACATGCAGTAAGCAGGGGTGCTTTGCAGGACACTTAAAAAATTACTGTATTACTAAATGCTGGTACTTTTCAGTGTATGGAACCAGAGGAAAGTGCAGAAACGACAAGGATCTGGGTTCCTCGGCTGTGTCCGCATCCAGCCGTCAACAGTGCACAAGTTAAAGGACACTGGTTGTGAGTCACTACTTTATAATACTTGTGGTTGATAATTAATATTGTTTTGGTCTTGCTGACGAGTATACTTACATGGAATGCTAAGTTTCAGCTTATTGTTATACCTATTAGTCATGGTAAGTCACAGCTGAAACCAAATGCTTCTTTATTTCACTTATTTAATGTATATTACAATAAGTGCAATAATATTATGCTGTTCTAGTAGTGTTACTACTTAAGCTTTAAATCTTCCATTTTATATATTGTTGGTGGAAAACTAGTACATATGTAGTACAGTTGCTGCTAAGCGGTTATGGTAGCCTATGGAAGCTTACAACACCAGGAATGTGAAACTGAAGCCCTGAGCTCTGTCACCAACTACTGAAATTTACACAACTGAATAAATGTAATTTTCATCAGCATTTTTTGAAATTTGAGATTGAAATAATTATACTTTCGTTTTTATTTAAGATCAATGTCTCGAACTGTGCGAAGATGGATCTGGCGAGACATGTGGTGTCCGAGGTCAAGTGATAGTGTCCCTAATGTCCCGAGACGGGACAAGGGGCGAGCCCGCCTCAGCTGCGGGCGAGGGCTCTCCACTAGCGGTAGTCGGCCCAGCGGGAGATGTCAGAGCTCCAAGGGAACCTGCAGCACACAACACACAGAAGCCGTTGCCACAACATTGGGAGGAGAGGTTCACGGCTAGCGGCAGGTAATTACAAAATGAATGTGGATTCATTTAGTTGTTGAGGCTCATGTGCATGGGGCTTATAACTTGTTCCTGGTCTGCCAAGACGGGATGCAAGGGGAACCCACCTACGCCATGGGCGAGGGCTCTCTCCTGGCGGTCGTAGGCCCAGCAGGAGACATGAGAGTGTCTGAAAACAGGAAAATTCGGATTTGAATTGTAAATTAGATAAAAACTAGGCATTAAATCTGCCATATTTAAGTAGATTTTTGTATTTGGCGCAAAAAAGTTTAAATAAAAAAAATTGTAGGAAAATAGTTAAAGTAGAGGCAGGCAAGATCAAGACATCTATGAACCAAACTAAAGAGAAAGTTAATGTAGTATCATAAGACTGTGGAAGCAGTAATTTTAATTGCTTAATAGTGATTACTTCACAACTAGATCTAGATTCTTTGTTTTATTACAACCATTTTGTTTGATAATTTCATTGGCATACGCTTAATGGGCCTGAGATGGTCGCGCTTTTATTTTATCACGTGTCTTAGACATCGCTTACACGCCAATTCTGGCGTCAGTTCAGTCAAGTCTTATTAGAGTTTTGATTGATGCCAAAATGGTGGAAAATGGACATGGTTACACTATCAGTCAATTAACAACAGACTGATAAAAGTACGACACCGTCGCCGTTTGGGCACAGAACGCAACAGTCATTTAGTCATCTAGTCTAGCATGAATGTTATAACATTATAAAAAAGGGCCTGTGCTATGACAACTATCCTTTTACTGTTGCTACTATCTATCCTTTTTCCAGCCTGTCTTTTCTTTTATATTTATTGCAGTAATGACTATGCGTCTTGTCTCACAAAAGCGACAGTGCCTTCTAAAGTTGTAATGAACTCCTTTTCTGTTTCAATTGGTGGCAGCGGGGGCGGGGGAGGACATAGATAGGGAGGGCGGCAAATTTGCGACGCGTCTTGCTCCATTTTGGTGTGGACGGTGACTGACGCGAGAATGACATAAACAGGTTACACGATCAATCTTCCGTCAGTTTTCTGTCATTCAGAACGCACTGACGAATATAATATTTTAAAATATTTGATTTTCATCAGTCTGTCAGTCCAAGGGATACACGATAATTCTCTCATTCTGACCAGAATGATGGACTGAACCGATACCAGAATTAGTGTGTAACCAATATCATAATGAACACTATTTCGTAAGAAGAATGTGCAAGTATGTGATCCTAGGTCTAGGCTATAAATGTGCAACCATCATTCAACTATGTCTGGAAAGTAAGAGATGTGAGAAGCCTTTAGGGGTTTAACATTTAAAATGTCACACTGTCATTACTATGACATTGAGAAGATTGACGGCTACCAAAGCTAATTACAATTAGTATTCTCATTTTGTCTGACATACCCATTAGCATATCATGTTTGTAAAATGGCTATAAACAGATGCATGATGAAGATTATGCACAATGTAACAACGGTTGGTCACGCTTTTACTGTTATTATGCATAAAGTTACATTGTTATTTTAACTTGCAATCGAAAAATAAAGGTATTGTATTGAAGAAGGACCATGGTCATTGGTCATGCTTCAAGTAAGGTTATTGTTTTCTTCTTAGTCTATAGTCATTATAATAAATCAAGGTGAACGATGATACATAACATTTTAGTTTTGATATCCAAACATAAAATACGTTGTTCTGTAAATTATACACAGATCAATTTCTTCCTAGTCTAGATGGCGCATTTAACGACACGCTTTCATTACACATTGGTACTCCCATAATTTAGTATAATCGAGCAAAGCAATTCCACGTTTACTCATATAAATTACACATCAGCAAAAATTTCGTTCCAACAAATACCATAGACTTTTCTAGTGTAAAATGCTACTGAGTGGTGCGGCTTACGGCGTAGTATTTTACAGGTAAGAAAGCGCCCTTGTGCCGTAACCATGTGACTATAGATCACTATAAAAAGCTGAGCATGATGATAGTAAAAGTTACTTTTTTGTGAAAATTTACAAATCTAATAGCAACGCTAAGGGAACACCCATACTACGTGACTATTTTTTTTGCAATTTTTTATCCCTCTCCCACCCCTTGTTAATAGCCCTTAGTATATGCCGAGACACCAAAGATATCTGAGATGGTGAAATCTTCCACAGTGACGGCGTGTCGAATGTATCAATTATGAAAGCCAGAACTTGTTTGCAAGCTTTATACTAAAGATATGTATGTATGTATGTATATACTTTATTGTACATAGAAATAAAAACACGAAAAACATAGATTAAAGATTTCTTGGATAAAGCGCTCAGTCGTCTCGAAATGTGCCAGCCAGTAGGAAATGAGTTTTACGGACGCCCCGCAACTGATCTTTTACTTCTGTTCTGTTTGTAGGGCGTACTACGTGAACCACGCCCTCCGCCTGACGCAATGGGAGCGGCCCGCGCCCGACCCGCGCGCGCCGCAGTCCCCCGCCTCCCCCGCCCCCGCCCCCGGCCCCGGCTCGCCCCTCACCCCCGCGACGCCCCTCACGTCCCCGCTGGCGTCGCCCCTGACACCCGCCGCCTCCCCGGCCACCTCGCCTACGTCGGACACCGATGTCAACAATGCGACCTCTGTATCCATGAGGTGAGTAAATCTTTATTTCGGGTAAACCACGCACTCCGCCTGGCGCAGTTGAAGCAGTCCCCCCGCACCTGTTCACCCATCACTTCCGCGACTCCCATCACGCCGCTATTGGCGTCGCCTGTGATCGCGACCTCTATATAATGTCCTATGTAATTTTTGTTCCTCTAGAGCGATAGAATAGATAGATTTTTACGAAGGTACTGAATATCATTTTGACGAGTCCTAGATCGGTTCTAAGGTGGGAACCTTAGATGAACTGAGGGCACTTTTCTACAAAAAACTTTCATCTTCCGTTCGTACTATTTGAAGTGACTATACACGAAGTAGAATACATTTTGTAACTGCTTTGATATCCAAATTTTTCTATGCTAAGATTAATTATAATGAACTGTTCAACAGGCCCGAACCGCAGCCGCAGACTGCGACACGCAGGCCGCCGCCCGCGCCCGCGAGCTCCGCTCCGACGTCTCCGTCTACACCTGCAATACCCGTGGCCGCCGATTTACCTCCGGGATACGGTAATAACACTCACAAACTTATTAACAGTACTATTTATACAGCATTTTCACTGTACAAAAAGACATATTGGACAATGGAAGGTCACTTAACACACAACAGACAATTACGTTGTCCCTCCCCTTATACGAGTAGCATGTCATGTTCTCTAACTTAGTCCTCAATTAGATACTGCTCTTGCCAAAAATTATACGAACAATGGGTTAACTATTTTTAAGCATCTATTTAAACGAAAGGCGACGACGTCACATGACAAGCAAACATTCCTTTTTAAGAAGCAAACATTTGGAACATAGAAACATGAAAGTGGACCCGTAGTTAACCTTAAGACTTCGCTTTGTTTAGTCAACTCTAAGTGTAAGGCCTGAGTGGACGCTAAAGTTGTGCGTGCAGCGTGCATGTTAAGCAACGTATAGGAGCGGCCTTAGTGCACGCTCCTCAAATCACTTGCGCGCCCGACGCCACGCTGCACGCCCCGCCCAACGCTGCGCTTCGAGCGTCCACTCAGGCCTCAGTGTAAGGCTTGAGTGGACGCTCGAATTGGGCGTGCAGCGGGGCGGGGCATGCGGCGTGCATGTTAAACAAATGAAATTCATACTGGTGTCCTGAGTCGACGCTGCACAAAGCGAATGCCGGGCGGGCAATGCAGCGTCGAGCGGGGCGTCGCGGAGAGGTTCAAACCTGTGTGTGATTTGCAGCGGCGATAAAAGCGTGCAGTTATATCGTCGTAAACAAATAATTATTGAAATAAATAAATAAACCAGCATTTTGGCTATCATCTCACACTTTATACAAAAATAGACTGTATAAATAAATAGAAGGTAAATTAAAGCATTTAATTTCACTTTTAATCCATTGCATCTTAAGGTTTCGTATAAAGTGGGAAATTGTCCAAACCGTCTTATTTGCTTCACTACGACACTAGGACCTTGTTTTATAGAAAAAGTCACTTCTAAAAAGAAATCAAGAATGTCGTCCAACGTCGATGCCATGGTGAATGCGACTGATTCACACGAGCGGTGAGCATGCACTGAGGCCACTCGTTGGACGCTCTATCTCACACTGCACGCCCCGCTGAACGCTCTGCTCCGAGCGTCAACTCAGGCCTTACACTAAACGGTTAACACTACGTGAGCTGTATGCGCTCGCATATTCATTGCGTGGCCTCTGATGACTAAAATGCACGCAACTCCTATTTGGAGCAATACCTTTCACTCGAGCTGGGTGAACGCACTTTTACGTGTCATTCAGCTTTATCGCTAACGGCGATAACCACCCAATTTCTACAGTTGTCCTGTAGTCTAACCGCCCACCGAACAAAACTTGCCAAACAAATGCAATTTTTTTTAATACAATGGAATGGAAGGCCTTGTCATAAGCCTCTGGGTGTTGGAGTGGAGGAATCCATGACAGATCCTGGTTTCTAGACTTGGCAATAAAACACATGCGCGATGAGGGTAGATTCGGTGCGGACTCTCATTTTACTTGCCATAAATGTGGACGATTATGTCGTTCAAGAATCGGTTTATATGGCCACGAGTGGAAGATTGTCACCAAATATATACTTATTTATATTTAATTATTAGTTTCGTGTTTTCCCAGAAATGCGCACAACAGCCCAAGGGCAAGTGTACTTCTACAACAGCGGCACGGGCGCGTCGACGTGGCACGACCCGCGCGTGCCCTCGCACCTGCGCCACTGCGCCGTGGCGGCGGGCCCGCTGCCGCCCGGCTGGGAGATGCGGCACGCGCCCTCCGGCCGCGCGTACTTCGTGGACCACAACAACAAGACCACGCAGTTCACCGACCCGAGGCTCGCGCTGTCCGCCAGGCCGGTCGGTACCAATACATGTATTACTGATGTTGTTATACAGCCTTTATGTGTGTTATGTCAACTATGGAATTATATACATTTTCAAAAGCAGAGTTGAGACGAAACTTCTCGTTTTTTCATGACTGAAGGTCGAAACCACATAACGTCGTTCAATTGTTTGTGAAAGAGATAATTCGTCTAATACCTCTTTGTTATGTTTAGCATAGCCCTAAATGTAGTTTTCCAATTCCGATCGTAAGCTGATCGTTTTGCCACTATAACTTGAGCCGAAAAGGTGCAAATTAAACGGTTTATCCTTATCAAGCAGATCTTTTAAAGTTCATACACTGTCTCCTCCAGCCGGCACCGGCGCCCGAGCCCCTGGCGGCGCCGGCCGCGGGCGCGCCTCCGGGCGAGGCGGGCGACGAGCTGCCGCGCTACAAGCGCGACCTGGCCGCCAAGGCGCGCGTGCTGCGCGCCGAGCTGCAGGCGCTGCAGCCGCAGACCGGGCACTGCCGGATAGAGGTATTCATCTGTTGCTGTCTGTGTGGCTCACACACTGTCTCCTCCGGCCGGCACCGGCGCCCGAGCCCCTGGCGGCGCCGGCCGCGGGCGCGCCTCCGGGCGAGGCGGGCGACGAGCTGCCGCGCTACAAGCGCGACCTGGCCGCCAAGGCGCGCGTGCTGCGCGCCGAGCTGCAGGCGCTGCAGCCGCAGACCGGGCACTGCCGGATAGAGGTATTCATCTGTTGCTGTCTGTGTGGCTCACACACTGTCTCCTCCGGCCGGCACCGGCGCCCGAGCCCCTGGCGGCGCCGGCCGCGGGCGCGCCTCCGGGCGAGGCGGGCGACGAGCTGCCGCGCTACAAGCGCGACCTGGCCGCCAAGGCGCGCGTGCTGCGCGCCGAGCTGCAGGCGCTGCAGCCGCAGACCGGGCACTGCCGGATAGAGGTATTCATCTGTTGCTGTCTGTGTGGCTCACACACTGTCTCCTCCGGCCGGCACCGGCGCCCGAGCCCCTGGCGGCGCCGGCCGCGGGCGCGCCTCCGGGCGAGGCGGGCGACGAGCTGCCGCGCTACAAGCGCGACCTGGCCGCCAAGGCGCGCGTGCTGCGCGCCGAGCTGCAGGCGCTGCAGCCGCAGACCGGGCACTGCCGGATAGAGGTATTCATCTGTTGCTGTCTGTGTGGCTCACACACTGTCTCCTCCGGCCGGCACCGGCGCCCGAGCCCCTGGCGGCGCCGGCCGCGGGCGCGCCTCCGGGCGAGGCGGGCGACGAGCTGCCGCGCTACAAGCGCGACCTGGCCGCCAAGGCGCGCGTGTTGCGCGCCGAGCTGCAGGCGCTGCAGCCGCAGACCGGGCACTGCCGGATAGAGGTATTCATCTGTTGCTGTCTGTGTGGCTCACACACTGTCTCCTCCGGCCGGCACCGGCGCCCGAGCCCCTGGCGGCGCCGGCCGCGGGCGCGCCTCCGGGCGAGGCGGGCGACGAGCTGCCGCGCTACAAGCGCGACCTGGCCGCCAAGGCGCGCGTGTTGCGCGCCGAGCTGCAGGCGCTGCAGCCGCAGACCGGGCACTGCCGGATAGAGGTATTCATCTGTTGCTGTCTGTGTGGCTCACACACTGTCTCCTCCGGCCGGCACCGGCGCCCGAGCCCCTGGCGGCGCCGGCCGCGGGCGCGCCTCCGGGCGAGGCGGGCGACGAGCTGCCGCGCTACAAGCGCGACCTGGCCGCCAAGGCGCGCGTGTTGCGCGCCGAGCTGCAGGCGCTGCAGCCGCAGACCGGGCACTGCCGGATAGAGGTATTCATCTGTTGCTGTCTGTGTGGCTCACACACTGTCTCCTCCGGCCGGCACCGGCGCCCGAGCCCCTGGCGGCGCCGGCCGCGGGCGCGCCTCCGGGCGAGGCGGGCGACGAGCTGCCGCGCTACAAGCGCGACCTGGCCGCCAAGGCGCGCGTGTTGCGCGCCGAGCTGCAGGCGCTGCAGCCGCAGACCGGGCACTGCCGGATAGAGGTATTCATCTGTTGCTGTCTGTATGGCTCATACACTGATAGCGGTATTCATGTAGATCATTCACAAGGATATCCAAGCATGATAGTTATGGATAATGTTTTGCTAAAGTCCTCGGCAAGCGCCCAAGGAGACTTCGACAAGGTAGTTTGCCGATGATAGCCCAGTGCAGGGGACTCCAAACGTTTTTACCTGAGGGCCATATTGCACCTCAGAAACTTACACGCGGGCCACCATCATTACCACCACCATTTTTGAGGCAGGGGGGGGGGGGGGGGGAGGGGTCTAGTTGTTGTTTAATGGGAACGGAACGGACCGTGTCGGACGGCTGTCGCGTGGGTGTCCGCGGGCCGGATGACCCCTGGCCTAGTGTATAACCATAATTGCTAAAGATGGTATTCCACCTGTACAATTTCTTGGTCCAATGTGTATTTGCATTTCACATTTTGCTTAATGAGAGAGTGAGGTGCAATACACATTGGACAGGTGAAATATCATCCTAATCCGCGAAATCGTGCCAAACGATCAGTGCTAACCAGTTATGCTTCTTTGCGTATTTTTTACATGCCATTACCCTCCAACTGCGTTTCGCATCTACGAGGCATCATCAGGTGATTCTGGAGATCCGGGGTGGGATCCGTTACCAGACGCACATATTATGTATTTATTACAATAACTCTTAACTTACTATCTGTAAAATCTTCCAATAATTGTAATGTCCAGGTTTCACGCACTCAAGTCCTCGAAGAATCTTACCGATTGGTAATGAAGCTCAGAGGCAAGGAGCTCCGCAAACGGCTGCTAGTGAAGTTCCGAGACGAAGAGGGCCTGGACTACGGTGGTGTAGCCAGAGAGTGGCTCCACTTGTTGGGAGGAGAGCTGTTTAACCCCCACTACGGACTGTTCCAGTATGCTAACGCGGGCGATGACCGATACGCATTGCAAATAAATGCTGATTCTGGGGTGAGTAGCAATAGTCATATTAGAGCATAAAAAAATGAATACTAAGACACGTAGTACAAAACGTGGAGTTCTCCGCAAGGTGATGAAGCTCAGAGACAAGCAGCTTCGCAAACGGCTGCTAGTGAAGTTCCGAGACGAAGATGGCCTCGACTACGGCGGTGTAGCCAGAGAGTAGCTTCATTTATTGGGAGGCGAGCGGTTTAACCCTCAATACGGGTTGTTCCAGTACGCGAACACAAGTGATTCTGGGACGAGTTGGAGAGAAACATCTTCAATCGTCATCAGTCTCGTGGATGTAAACAACCTTGGTTATCTTGTGATACTTTTCGTTTCTAATTTGATCTCACATAGTAACTCCAAGCTAAATAAGCATCCCTTTATTTTCCAGGTGAATCCCGAGCATCTCTCCTATTTCCACTTCGCTGGCCGCATCCTCGGCGTAGCTCTGTTCCATGGCCACCAGCTCGACGCGGCCTTCACGGCGCCCTTCTACAAGCAGCTCCTCGGCCGGCCCATCACCCTCCGCGACATCCGGGACGTGGACCCGGAGCTACATCGCTCGCTGTCTTGGATGCTGTGAGTTACAGACACTATTGGCTCGAGCCTTTAGAGCGCTCTTCTACAAACAACTCCTCGACAGGCCCATTCCTCTCCATGACATTCGGGACGTGGACCCGGAGCTACATCGCTTGCTGTATTGAATGCTGTAACAGATTATTGCCTCGAGTCTTCACGGTGCGTACACACAAGCGGTTTCTTGGCCGTTATATCACGCTTCATAACCTAAAATGATGCGGTTTACAAGACTTGAACGAGCTGGATCCTCAGCTGGGATGCACGAGTTTAGTCTTTGAATGCAATTTTTCTATGCATAAAAATATACATAGTTTCTGATTTTAACGAAATACTCATTTGGGCATATTGCACAGACCTCGTAAAGTATAATAATCAATTCATAGTCATTAAATTCAATAGGTACTACTTGTCGATAGGTGACATTGAATATATACGTAATTGCTATCAGTTGACACCAGTTCTTTTAATAACATGATACTCAAAAAAAACTCACGCCTTATTATTAAAACATGAATAAATTGGAGCAATAACTATATACTTAGGTATGAATTGCGTTGAAAGTGCGTAATACTGGTAATACTAATTTTAAACGTAGCAACCTTTGTTTACATTTCAATGGATATTTTTTCGAATATAAAACATGTATTCATCTGTTGCTGTCTGTCACTTTGATTATAGATAATAATTAATTCATCGTCGACTTATCCACATTCGGACGCTGATTTTCACGATCTGTATAATAATATAGTATTAATAATTTCCAGGGAGAACAGCATCGCAGGCGTTATAGACACAACGTTCTCCGTGGAGTGCTCGTCGTTCGGCGCCGTGCGCAGCGTGGAGCTGCGGGCGGGCGGCGCCGCGGAGGCCGTGACGGACGCCAACAAGCGCGAGTACGTGCGCCTGTACGTGGCGCACCGCTTCACGCGCGGCGCCGAGCGCCAGTGGCTGGCGCTGCAGCGCGGGCTGGCCGACGTGGTGCCGCCGCAGCTGCTGCGGCCGCTGTCGCCGCGCGACCTGCAGCCGCTGCTGGCCGGCCGCGCCGACCTCGACCCGGCCGACTGGCGCCGCCACACGCGCCTCAAGCACGTGGCCGCCGACGCGCCCATCGTGGCCTGGTTCTGGGAGGTGGTGGAGCAGTTCGACGCCGAGATGCGCGCGCGCCTGCTCCAGTTCGTGACCGGCTCGCGGCGCGTCCCGCTGGCCGGCTTCCGCGCGCTGCAGGGCTCCACGGGCGCCGCGGCGCCGCGCCTCTTCACGCTGCACCTGGTGGCCGACGCCTCGCCCGACTCGCTGCCCAAGGCCCACACGTGCTTCAACCGCCTCGATCTCCCGCCCTACCCTACGAAGGAGAAGCTTCACGATAAGTTGAAGCAGGCCGTTTTGGAGACGGCCGGTTTTGCTGTCGAGTGACGGCGCAAGCGATATTATTAGTGGCTTGTATATATCGCCGACTCTATAATGAGTCGGGCCCGGGAAAGGCAACGTTAGTGCGGCAGGCGCTCACGTCGTGAAACACTTTAGTGTTGAAGTGCGGATATTGTGAGCGCCCGCCGCACTGACATCCCTTATATTCTTAAAAACGACACATTATTGTAGCCTCTCGAGTCCTAAGCTGTTGCGACTAGTCTGAGTTGTGTTGAATAGAGGATGAGACTGACTGAATTTCTAAATTAGTAAACATGACAAAGATGATATTCCCATAAATTAGATTATTATTATACAAATTTGGGATCGAAAAAAATATGGATAGTTTACAATTGTTACAGATTACCCTAAGCTTCTCATGTGTAAATTTCGAATAATTTTTGCTACAAACTAACCGCGACGTATATTTATTTGCTTTTTGGCCTTGTGATAAAGTCTGTACTTTGACATTTGTACATTTTTACCATCTTTTCAAAATGGCGGACATGTAAGGATTGGCTTTTTACCTTTTGTTATAAAAAGTCTTGGTGGTCACTTATGATTATGACAAGAAGGAAAAAGACATATTCAAGACAACTGAGTTAGTGCTTTAATTTTATAGATTTACTACTATAGGTACTCAATATTATTTTGCTTATTTCTGTTATGATTTTTTTTAGATTAATTTAGTCTAAATTTTATACCCAGTAGGTGTCGGTTGCACAAATTATAACATGTGAGTATATTAGAGTCAGACCAAGGTAAGTTGGCAGCGATTTTGACAGCCCAGACAGTGCATGTGTTATTTTAAACGTCAAACTTCTATGAAATTATGACGTTTACTTAACACTTGCACAGGCTGGGCTATCAAAATCGTTGCCAACTTAGCTTGGTCTGTCTCTAACTGACGAGAAACTTTCATTTCAATAATTGATTATGCTCAAAATCAGTGTATTATCATAAGTTGTATTGCCATATGTGAATGAGAAACATTGTGTTTTTCTAGCGAGTGGGCTTCCACGTGCTTTTATTGACTTTCCGTTATTGTAAATGTAGAATAAATAACCGCACAACGTAATATAGTTTTATGTACGATTTATTTATTTATGTATTCTATGTTATGTTTACAATTCTATTGACTAAGTAGCCCCTGCTGATATGTACAAAGATGTGTGAATTACTAAGTACCTATGTATTTTTGTAAACTATATTATGTATCATATTTACAAGCCAGTACAAATGTAACGACGCGTCTATAGTAATTTAATTGTGTTCATTCATTGCCAGGTATTTATGCTGAAGCTCTGCTGATGCCTTGATTTAGAACACAAATCTTAAACGAACTTAAGGGCGCGCTTACACTAGGTCTTCTATTATCAACAAGCATGTTTTTGCCCATTGAAAGCGACAGTCGACCTAATGTAAATACGATCTTATTTTCAAATGACGGCAACAAAATTTTGTCAATTATTTTAACACAATGATTATTCGAGTATATTTATACAATTCGCATATTTGTAAATATTTAGAGGTAACGTTGTCAAGGATCAGTGCCTTTAACTTAAGAAGCTTAAGAAAATATAGTGTTTACTTTTAAATTGATATGAAATGATTTATTATTAGTATTTAAAAGCATATTATTAAAGTATTTTTGCACAATAATGAGTTTATTTCCTAATTTACAAAAACCTCTTGAGTTGTAAGTTACAACTTGTAACGTTAAGTACTTGCTTTTATTTCTACTTGATTTTATTTTTATTTATTTATTTAAAGTTTATTGCACAATATAACAAATAAAGTACAAATGGCGAACTTAATGCCTAAAGGCATTCTCTACTAGTCAACCATCAGGCTAAACAGAAACAGTAGTACGTGCAGGCATTAAACAAAAAAAAAACAATACTTTGAACACACGGCTGGCTAAGGGCAAGTCCCGGCATTTCGATATTTTAAAAGTGAACAATCAAAAGATAGTTTGTTACGCAACATAGAGAGCTAAGGAAAGAAATTTAGATTTTTGCCGTAAACTCTAACTACCTAGAGTATAAAAAAATAAACAAAACTGCTGAACTACAACTGTACTTCAGTTCAAATTTCGAAAATAAATCCACTCGGTTTGATTCAAGCACTCATTATGCTGCGTACACATGAACGTGGTATAACTTGACCAGACATGAGCGGCGGTTGGGGGGATGACCGAACGACCAATAGTCTTATGTATCTTTCAGTAGAGAAAGCGTTATTATTGTTTGTCCTTGTCACATGTTTTTTACAAGCTTTCACTTTTTTCACTTGCCTTACTATGTTCACTCTGATAAACGACTTAGTCAGTAGAAAAAGGCACGAAATACAAATTTTCTATGGGACAATAACCCTTCGAACTGACATTTTTTAAATTTGCCGCTTTTTTCGACTGACGGAAATGGCTTCATAGACTATAAATGTATGTTAGTCTGGATCAAATCTTGGAAGCTAAATTTGATCCGATTTAGCTGTGAAATTTTGCATACATATGTAAATTGAATAACAATGCTATGATAACATAGAGCTCATCTGATGATGGTATGGAGACAGGAGGTGGCCATGGAAACTCCGTGATAAAACAACGATAATTAGTCGCGATGAGTGATGAGACAACGATAATTAGTTGCCTGTGGAAAGTAAAGTACAGTTAGCGATAAAAGCTTGTACCAAATAAATATCGGCCAAGTGCGAGTCGGACTCGCGCACGAAGGGTTCCGTACCATTATATAAAAATCACTTTTTTGTATGGGAGCCCCCTTAAACATTTATTTATCCTGTTTTTAGTATTTGTTGTTATAGCGGCAACAAAGATACATAATCTGAATAAATTAATCTTTCATCAAAGTCGCGGTCCGGTGCGGCTGTCTGTACTCACCATTAGAAGAAAAGTATCAAACAATAACGGGCGGACTTCTGGCCGAAAGGTGTGATATTTCGGCGGTTTCGTGGGAATCTGCCGAATCCCGCAAACAGGTGGCGCAACCGATAACTGCGTCGTCAAAATGATATTTATATTTTACGATTTTTATTATTGAATGTATGTTAGTCTGTAAGGTATATATGGGCCATAGTTGCCGGAAAATAAATGATATTTAATTTAATAACAAAGGCCGCAGCTATGTTAGAGTGAGACCATAGGAATAGGATGCGTTTGAGATGTCTGTGAGTGATACTTGGTGTGTGCGCACCATAATCATACAATTCCACTCGGTCAGTAGTCACTACATCACTGTGACATCACTACTAGTTCCAATCATTCGATAGTTCCCATTCACTCAATTCACTTCATTGCTGTCAAATTTGCGAACGCGTTATGCGCGTCGGTCCGCACTCGATTAATTAATTATCTTATAAGCATAAAAGAAAATACAAACCAGCGTCTTGTTTTCATTTTTATTTGAATTTTATTTTCATGTGTAAGTTTGAAGCTGCGTGAATTCCGAATTTGGTGTTAAAACATTGTGTGAGGTAGTGATTCTGCAGTGTGATCGGGGATTGTTTTCATTGTGAAGAGTTGAAGTCTTATTGGATATCATGCCGACGAGTGCGGTGTACCAACCAACGACGGTGACGTACGAGCAGCAGCCTAACGACCAGCGATGGAACTGCCCGATCAGCTACTTCTCACGACGGGTGACAAGTAGCCTGAATAGGGCAGTTTGTGTGCGCCTTGGACTGTGTTTGCTGGGGAGCACGCTTTTCATTATTGGTGAGTCATAAGTGCTCTTGATTACTGTTTTAAACAATAGTGCAATAGTGTATTTTGCAACCAGACCTGCTTCCATTATGTTATGTGTCAAGTAAAGTAAAAGCATAGGATTAAATAACATCGCAATAACAACAACCGTCTGAGAGGTCATCAGTATAATCTGGTGTCTCGCAGGTCCTGCAATAATCCTCATAGACACTTCTTTAGCAACAGAGTGGTCAAACCTGGGAACAAACTCCCAGAGGATATAGTATCAGCCCAAAGTGTTAATGACTTTAAGAATAATTAGATAAGCACAATTTAAATCCTACTCAACACTGAAAACATTATCGATAACTCTGGATACAGGCATTATCAGTTACTTCAACTGCCTGCCTGCTTTACAAATAATAAATGGGGAGGCATCAATTACTCTAATCAGAAGAGGGTTTGCCATAAGGCCACAGTAGGCCTAGGGTGGCAAGAGATTAGGGATGGCAGCAAGGCGGCAGTCTATATAATGGGTTCTGAGAAAGGGGCGGTTAGTAGTTACTACAGGGCCTGGGGCCTAGCTTGGCCAACACTGCAAATACTTTCATAAAAATCTTGTTTTCCAAAAACTAAAGTTACTTTTGGACCATGTTGGCATGATTCAGCAGTTGTTTTTTCATCTTTTTTAAAACAAATAGGTATTAGATATATCAGATATATGTAGGTATCTGTTTTAGTAAGGTTACCTTAAATCTTGTCAACTATACTTATTTAATCTTTATTGCACAAAAGAAAAATGTCATACAAAAGGCAGACTTAATGTCATAAGACATTCTCTACCAGTCAACAGTATATTTTTTGTTAATTAAATGGTATTACTGCAATAGGGCAATATTACTGCAATAATACAGGAGTGTTGGGTAAACATTGTGTTGTGTATTATAATTGGTATTTAATTTTCATAAGAAATCAAAGATTTTTTAGGAATGTACCTTTTTTTTTTCATTTGACAGACCTGTACATACAATAATATTATAAATATAAAATTAATGGATGTATAATACATGCTGAGAAGAACATATGGATCCCTAACACATTAAAGTGGAGCTGTAGATTGCAGCAAAATTTTCATACAGAAGTTTCTGTACATTTTGGGAGTATCTTGGAAATTTGTTGCTTCACCCACTTTGTTGCTTGCCGTAAGGACGCCTTGGCAGGTTATTTGTATAAAGATACAAGCAAATCTCATCCTTATGGCAACCAACAAAGTGGGACGTTTTGCCGGCCACTGTCACATTTTTTTTCATATTTGGTCAAGCATTGTATATTCTTTATTTGCTCAAATACAATAACAAACCGTAATGTTCTCCTAATGATTTAAATTTCATTGTAGTTAATAGGACTAGTATTTACATGGTGGGACCCTAGATATACTTGCTGGAGGGCACAAAAACATGCATTTTTTCACATTAAATTTACTAATTCAACTGTTTGATATGATATGTACAATTCAGACCCATTAACCATATAACATGTTTTTGTTAAGTGCACATTATACAATCAGATGAAAGGTCACTTAATGGTTGAATCTCATGTTGTGTAACTGAGGTAGAGTGTACAGCACTGTGAAAGGAATTCATTCAACTTTTTATATCAGTTTTTTTACCAGAACTTTCTGGTAAAAACTTAATTGGTATTACATAACAATGGAGTGCTGTAAAACCCTCATAAAACTAGTTTATTACCTGAATAAGTACCTAAAGCAGAATACGGCTTCCATGTTGAAGGGTGATAAATGTGTTTTTTTTACCATTCCTAATTTAGAATGATGAGTATGAAGTGTATGAACCCATCTCCTCAATCTGTCACATGGTCACCTTTTTGTAGGTATCTTATACCTTCCTATGACAGTTCCTTCAATTATATTTTGGTTAGGCGTAATCTAAAAAAATAATTGTTAGATTTCTAAATAAATGAATGTGTTATATTCATAAAAAAATCTACAAACATTTGACATTGCAAGCTACTCCATACAAAAATGGACTGTCACAGGGATCATCATTTGATGCCCTAGGTATAGGGTTCCACAGTTTATTAACCTTTTCAACGCTTTTCCACACGTGTCAAGAAATGCCATGGACGCCAAAAAGTTAACTGGTGAAGAGCAAATATGAATCTTAACTGACAGTAGGAAAGTCGTTTTGACAATGTCCGCCATAGCCTTTTTAATGGTCATTGGTGTCGCGGGCACGACAGACGATGACCGTTTTAGTGGTCTTTGGCGTTGAAAAGGTTAAAACAAATGCAGATTCTTCACCCTCTAAAAAGTTCATCTTCAGACTCTCTAGTAACCTTACCACTTGCTTTACTAACTTTGAGTAGGTATTAGGGGTATGGAGTATATTTATATCTTGAACTGTATCAAACTAACCTATATAATGAATAAGTAATTACATGATAGTAAAATATGCGCTAGACCTCGAATTACGGAAACCTACCCGGTACTACAATACAATACATAATAAGTAAAATATTGTCAAAATTACTTTACAGGGTATACAGGGTGGAAAAAATTTATGGGCCCTAGAGGGAAAGTGCTTTAAAAACTTTAGTTACCTAGCTCATTTTACTTAAAGGAAACATTGTTTTTCCACCCTGCATATTGGTCACGTAATAAACTCGTACAAATAGGTATAATTTTCTCCACAGCCGGGCTAGCACACGGCACGCCACTGCGACTGTATCTCGGCTGCGAGATAAGACAACCCGTCCCTCTTTCATTTCTACAGTTAGAAGAAGGAGCGAGCGAGATACTGTCGCGCCCCTCCTGTGCTAAAAACCTACAGATAATAATTCGATACCCCATATCGCCAGCGGCTATAATTTAATCTCGACAGTCGTGTGACAACGCGACGGCGTGAAATTATGTGGAGTCACGACGTAGTACAAAAGCATTGTACATAGTAGTATATCCTCCCGAGTGCCCGTGTGGTTGTGAATGACAGACTATTTCCGGACTTAAAGCATAAATGGCGTAGGTTGCGTTGCTTGAGAACGGTCAAAGTAATCAGTAGAGTGACTTCGCAACTTCTTATCATTGTGATGACCTACCTAGCAGTCCTGCTGGTGCTGAATTGCTAGTTCATTGCTAGAATGCTGCAAGAGTTATACAGGGTTCGGTTAGGTTAGCTGGTTTGCTGTTTGTCTTCTTTGACTATCCAATTTTGGTTTTATTGCTAAGTGTTATGCGAGCGAGCGAGTTATTTAAAGTAACACATGGATAGATACTATCAGGTTTGGTCTGAAAGATTGACCCAAACAGTGTCATATGTCCATCACAATAAGTCAAATTTGCGTGAGACTGGTAATAAGCTAGGTAGGTACTTAATTGATGAAGGGACGCTTCAGGTTGTGTTTTTGTACGTTTGGCCGGATGTAATAGTACTAGAGGTATAAAGTATTGCATCCTGTTAATAGAAAACAGAATATTCGATTCAGCATCGTATAAGTTATTTTTGCACCTCACCAACGATTGTTTACTTCGGCCTCACACGCAGTCAAATTACTGATGATACGTATTTTGCGGCTTGCTTATTTTATGTCTCCTTGAAGCGATGTGTTATGCCTTGATAATTTCCCGTAGCTCGGGTACTGGTGACAACAAGTTTCTAAAGTCATTATGCTAATTAGACTATTCATTTACTCATTCTCAAACAGATTTGTGGTGAAATAACTTCCGCTATTAATTACGTACTAACTTGGAATGCCAGCTCGTACATCACGTTGAAACTTACAAATGTTTCTACTTCGAAATGACGAATCCATTTTCACGTTGCATAATTTGTTCCGCTCTGTTTCGTTTATCTCTGAACCACCTAATCACAAAACATTTTACCTCGGCTATGAACTCATCCTTGGTACAGCCTGATCTTAAGATCCGTAACAACTATGCCTGATCGGAGATCACACTTGTTTTGGATATCTGAGACGACGTTTCATATTGCAACATCAACCAAGAACGTAGGAGGAGCATCTGCCCCAAATGTAGGGAAGGCATGACTATCTTCAATCGTATAAGTATGTACAATTACCATTTAGGTTCTATGTATTGCGCAGTCTATCTTCCGGCTATTATAGTCTCTATTGATGCCTTATAAAGAATTAATGACCCATTCGAGCATGCATGCCCTTAGGTTAGTGGCAGGTCCAGATATGGTTGTAGCTACGATGCACATTATACTTAGTTGAAGCTACCTAGTCTACCTGTTTTATTTCTTGTGAACTAGCTAAATGTTCAAGTAAAGCCACTGCCAGATCAGTATTTTGTGTTCGTAAAATGTAAAAGTCCTCCCTTAACTCTGGCAACGTTTCTAAAATAGCTAAGTCTAATGGACATTTCTGTTAGCGAACAGTAATTTACTAGCATTAATCAGCATTCACAGCACTTATTATCTATCAGATTCAGATTAAGTGCAAATCTCACCAACCATAAATTGTGATCATAAGGATCAGCATTACCAGCAACTATTCCTATCTATATTCAAAAACCGCTATATTATACTCTATTAAGGTAGGTTGTACAAATTGGGACGAATCGAAAGCTAGGTACCTTATATGTTAAAGTTAAACCGTCAAACAGTTTAGGTTTAAAATCGTGCCGAAGACGTAAAGATCCGATCAGGATAAGCTTGGCCGTGCATTGGACAACACAAATGGCTACTGGGAGTTCGGTAGCAGAGATAAGCTTCGATTGTGCGTATCGCATACAATGCTTGTTGTGGTCGTAAATGGAGTCGATGTCGGCGCTTGCGCTAGCTCGGCTCGGTGACGGTGAGTCATCGGCGGCTGCGTGATCACAGACCACAGACTGATGAAACCTTAGAGGGAAAACTGTACAGATGTTTTATGTTTAGCTTAGGTACTTAGTTCAAAGTCATGATTAGATTAATTGTAGTTTTTGACGTTTTATCTTCTTATTTGATATTTGTTGTTCTTTATACATAAATAAATACATACTTTTAGTAGATTTTTACGCTTTGAAAGGAAAACAACACATTTTGAAAGGTTCTGTCATTCTCCGTGTCATAATTTTATTCTCATGTCGGTTTAGGCTTAAACGTCTGGATTTAGATAACCTAAGTGCAGTCTGCGACAGCTGGCAAAAGTCCAAGCGAAACGTCTAGCGGAGTCAGTCTGTTTTGTTTGTGTTCGTTTCAATGCTTTCGTGTCCTATACTTGTATTTATGAGTCATGAGATAATGTTGTTGATTAAAAGCTTTTTTGTTTGATGAATCAATAGGTCACACACAAGTGGCGCAACGGTCGTCCAAATACATACTTACTTACATACATGTATTAATGATTCCGACGAAGAAATAAAAAGAGTTTTAGAGTCCGAGCTAGGCCTACTCTCTCTCGTTAAATCTTAACGTTTGTCCTTGTTTGTATCATTAAATACCGTCTGGTCCGGAGTCTAATGTCCTCTTTTGGAATAAAATGTGTCCAATATATTAAACAAAATTTCACTCAATTCAATTGTTTTTACTTGAGTGAGTAACGATCATCCATATCTAAACCAAACAAAACTTTACATAAATATTTCAGGAAAATCTTACGCAAATCGACCTATTAGTCCCTCCGTATATATATATACTTAAGTTATACTTTAAACTATACTTTATTATGTATATTTTAAACTTTAAACTATATATTATATGAATACTTATATACATAGAAAACATCCATAACTTAGGAAAAAATATTTATGATAAACACAAATTCGAACCCCGGTATTCGAACCCGGGACTCCAGCTTTGTAGTAATTTTTAAATTTACATGATTTTAACATCAGTTTTAACGATTTGAAAGTAACCCCATTGTGTAGTAACTACCCACCAAGCTAGGAGGCTGTTCTTATTGAAAATATAAGTACAATAAACAACGTTCAGAAATACTAATACCCCCTTTGTGCCAAGTGCCAGTTCTAAAAGATTCAAGTGTCAAATAATGGAGCAGGCGAGCGAAGGTCGTCAAACTCCGCCACCCCACCACCGCCAACGCTTCCGTACCACCGATCACTTCTTATTTCCTCTGACTCGGACACGACTTGCAATCCAATTCGCTTTGAGTAGTCACTGGTCGGCGAAGGATTGGAACTTGACGGAAGCACGTCCGGAAAACAACGTTACTAGGCACCTTTAAGAAAAAATATATAATCAATAATCATATTACGTGGAACGTGTAAAAGACCCTTGGATTAAAACATCGGCTGTCGATAGCGTTCTCCAAGAGCCATAACGAAGAAAACATGCCAATACGAAACCACCCTGACAGGGAAAACTTTATAATGTCTCGTGCATTTCATTTGTTCAGTATTTGTTTATCGAGGCATGAAGATTACTAGGTATCAATTTTATTTATTCAGCCATTTCTCTTGCAGTTGTGCACGCTGATGCCACCTAAACGCAACGCCCACACAAGTAACGATGACTTGTCATAGTCGTCAAAACCAGACATCGTTTTTGTACAAGGGCTTCTAATCCTTCATTGCAAGTCGAGGGTTGAAACCAAAAGAAAATGTAAACCCGCAATGAGCACGTGACCTCGTAAGCCGAGATTCTCATGTTACATTGGTTAACTTCGGTTACAAGATAACGCTATATGCCGTTGATTACCTACACTTATTGATACCCTCGTGGATATCGTCATGTAACAGCGTAATTTGAAATAGGGACCGACATTTATGCCACACCGGTTTCGACGGTCGTTGTGTTGTGTGGGCCGACTCGTTCTTTCTGCAATATTGACCGGCTGTTTCGTATGCTTCGATATCCGATAGATACGACGATAATATTAATTTAATGAGCAGTTTGATATATTCCAGATGCAAATCGTATGCGGCTGTTTCAACAAAATTAGTTGAATGGTGAGTAGTTTTTAGTAACCTTGAATAATAACCAAGGTTAGGTTAGGTTATCTCAAATCAAGTTTTACCAAACTCCATAATTCATCATATGTTCATAATTTTTAGCGAATTTAAAATTAATTTAATCTAACCACATAAGAACATAACCACATGAATGCCATATGGCACTAAGTGATTATGGTTTTTAGCAGTTATTTGTCTTTTCCTTAAGTTCTAATTGAATTATACCACAAAATACGCTTCCACAATAAATAAAATAATCATCAATCAAGGCTTTCCGAAAACTGTCTGGTTAGCAGTTGTTCCACGGTTTATGACTCTTTCTTTAGGTATAGTAGCGGATGAAACAACTAGGGAATGCAAACCGGTTTTAGCCGAAACCGAAAAAACCGGTTGAAACCGGCTTTTTGACGGAAACCCAAAACCGGGTTTTTAGAATTTGAAAAAACCGGTTTCGGTTTTATTCGGTTTTTTTTATATACCTAAGTTGCATGTTTTATTCATTATAAGGGTATAAATCGGTCCTAAACCGGTTGAATCGACATCAAATCAAATAATGTGGTGTTGTGTTAGTTTGATCATTTGTAACGCTAAATGAATTTTTACGATACAAAATACAAAAATACGAAAGATTTAAATAATATAAAGTACTGGCAGTGGCAGGACATCCGTGCTGGTGTACGAATTGGTATAAAAGGTCTTACTTATAATTTTATTATGCGATGCGCTGTAGAAAAATTCTACGTAATCAATTATATCAATGGCAGCTTTAGAGTCTTTTGTTGGTTCGGTGGTTGGTTTTTGTCTCTTTCGCACTAATAGGAAAGGGTAGTTCAAACCCTAAAAAATGGAATTACTTGACTACCTATGTTTGCCCAGTTTAAGCTAACACCGTCAGTTTCTAATCGACTTTTCGAGAAGAAACACGTGACGTGAATTGTTGTATTAGCTTATTTCATTTATTTCCTACTTTACAAATCCATAATAACTTAGCAAATATTTTATAAAGGAAGGTAGTAACAGTAAACGAATTAACTACTTGAATATTTACTAGAAGACAGCGAAAAACTTAGAGCAAGATTTTGGATTGGGCCATTTGATTTAAGACAAATAACATTAAATTATAAATTGATATTGTCATATATTTAAGAAAAAAATAATTTAATAAAATTGTTTTGTTCCTATTCCTAGTTACAAATAACATTAAGTTATTTGACAATTCCCATACAATACAATAAAATAGTCAGCTATTCTGTCTTTAATTTCGTGATAAAATCGTGTATATACTATACTAGCATTCGTTTTTACACGTGAAGCAATCTTTTCTTTATTCCATGGCGATGAATTTAAGAATTTTTGATTCTAAAAACCGAAACCGGTGTTAACCGGTTTCGGTTTTTTTTGGTAAAACCGAAGAAAAGACCGGTTACCAGATAAATTTTCTTAATACAGATAGATTTCTAAAATTCACGTTCAAAAGTATATCTTTTACAGTCTTAGTTGTTCTATTTATATTAAAAACATCACTTTTTGTTAAGCTGTTACAGAAAGGTTTTTTATGTTACTTATGAAACGTTATTTGATCCGCTACTTTTGATGCTGACTGTACACCCTCAGTGAACTATAGGCTAAAAACGTTGAACATTGTTGTACAGCTGAAATAAATACCTGGCGCGGTGTATTTGAGGACCCAGCTGTTACCACACAACCAGGTGTTCAAATCAACAGTCAAAAGTGCTCCTCAATAACTTTAACGTTACGTCTAGTTCTAGTAGATTATCTATGAGTATGCTATGTGCCTGCTTTTATGTGGGTGGATTGGGTGGTTATTGTCCCACACTTGTTGTCCCAGTAGCAGTGAAACCGTCTAATGAATAAATAACTAATGCAGTCTGCCTACTGGCTTTAACCTGGCGTTTCCGTTGCGCTGCCCTATTTTCGCAATAGGCAAAGGTTGTCGACGCTTCAGTTTTCAAAGAACTTGCCTTAATGATGGTGCACGTTTTGCTTTGACTAGCGAGGCCTTAGTTTTAAGCTGCAATGCAAAAAGTTCTGTTTTATCCCGGGCCTAGGGGCCCAGACAACCTTGCAATGGTTTTGAGATGGAGAAGGGGGCCTCCCTAAATTCTAAGTGCCATACCACGTGCCTAGGGGTTCTAGGTCTCTGAATCCGGGCCTGGTTTTAGCGTCACTGATACGTCATGACGATCGACCAATAGTTGTCATTTACTGTACAGAAAAATATAGCCATGCATCCTTCCGCAGCGACACTACAAAGCAATAGCTCGTCCTCAATCGTCTATGTGTCTTTTGTGTGGGTGGTTATTGTTCCAGCCGCAGTGAAAGCGGCCTAATGAATCACTAATGCGTTCTGCCCACTGCCTTAACCCGGCGTTTCCGCTGCAATGCCCTATTTTCGCAATACTCCAGGGCCGACTGCCGACGGCACTTCAACTCTCAAAGGATTTGTCTTTATTAATACAAACTGCAAACTAGCGAAGACCGCAACAATGTCCACGTATAACTCGTTGACAGCCACTCTTTCATTCTAACTTTTACCCCTTTTGATCACCTTTAGGGGATTCACACCTATGTCTGTATAGTCTGTATGCTTAATTCTTGTCGTCTGTTTTTGCATCCAAATTGATTTATTAACTTTCACATGTGTAGGGGCTTGGAATGGGCATGGGCGTATGATGTAGTTCCACATATTTAGATAGATAGTTTTGGCTCTGCGTATATTGCTTAGTCAGTCAGGTCAGGACGTACACATATGACTGTTGTTTGTTTGTATGTATGGTATGTACGCGAGTAAGCCGAGGGTCGTTTTCATGCCAGAACTAGAAACTACACAATTTGCTGAAAGGTACCTGAACTAACAAAAGAAAAACTTATTAAATTTAATAACTCAGTATTTCAGTCAGACATTCGAGAATGCCGAGTACATTGAACTGTGAACTTTAAATGTATACATTACTGCACTTTGCTTTGAAGGCAACTCACAATGCTCCCAGCAGAGCAGTCTAAAATAAGGCGCACTTCGTCTCTCCGCGCCGGGCTTGAGTGTCATTACAATAGCTTGCCGCGGAAGAGTGTCCAAATGCATATAAATGTATTGACACTGCAATATGACAAGACGGAGAGGAGATAAACGATTGCCCTCCAGAATTTGACTTCCACAGACATTCAAATTTGAAGTTCCTTTATTTTTCTCTGTTATTCTAACAACGCATTAGTGATAGAGACAGATAAGAGATCTTTATCTAGTTTGAATTGGTGAACTCCCATATATTTGCGGATCTCGTGGTCACGGTACTCACGTTAAGGAGGGATTCCACCAGTGTGCGGCACAAGCATTTTTGTACTGAATATGCTTGTGCCGTACCGTACAGTGCCGCACACTGGTGGAATCCCGCCTTAACATTAGGTCAGGTCAGCAGAGGCCGAGATCCCGACTCGCCTCGCTCGTGAAGTATTGGCAATGCTCGGGCTGCAATGACTATGAGTAATGCTTGTTTATTCATGGATCAGCCGAGTGCTTTGTTGATCAACACGTCGTTGCCCCGCAACGCACTATCTTTTATCACTACCAGATGTTCCGCACTCGCCTTGTGTGAAAACAATATTGAGAGTAATTGGCTAATTGGGGTTTATTTTTTGTAGTAAATAGTTTGAAAATATCATCTCATTTTAGGATTTTAAACTTTTGAGTATCTATTAGGGAATGCAAACCGGTTTTAACCGAAACCGAAAAAACCGGTTAAAACCGGTTTTTTTACTGAAACCCAAAACCGGGTTTTTAGAATTTGAAAAAACCGGTTTCGGTTTTATTCGGTTTTTTTATTTATTTAACTAAGTTGCATGTTTTATTCATTATAAGGGTGTAAATCGGTCCTAAACCGGTTGAATCGACATCAAATCAAATAATGTGGTGTTGTGTTAGTTTGATCAACAAACCAAAAAAATAATTTAATATAATTGGTTTGTTCCTATTCCTAGTTACAAATAACATTAAGTCATTTGACAATTCCCATACAATACAATAAAATAGTCAGATATTCTGTCTTTAATTTCGTGATAAAATCGTGTATATACGAGGGCTGCTATTTATATATCCGGGAACCGGGATTACAATCTTCATAAATAGTATATTTGACCTCCATGGTAAAATTTGAACTTGTTTAAGTACTGGCCGGTATATTTTTTCTTTCTTATTAACGCTGGTGTTTTGTTTTTGACGGGTTTTAAATGTCATCTCGCTGCAAGAATGGAACTCACTCCTGAAAATATTCGTGCTATGATTTATTATGATTTTCGGCGTGGTTTAACGCAACAACAGTGCATAGATCAACTAACTTCAACTTTTGGTGATGAAGCTCCATCTAAAACTACTGTGTATCACTGGTTTAGTGAGTTCAATCGCGGACGTAGTATGCTTACGGACGAAGTTAAGGCAGGTCGCCCGAAATCGGTCGTTGTACCACAAAATATTGAGGCTGTGCGAAAACTTATAATGGACGACCGACATGTTACGTACCGCGAGATAGAGTCGACTCTGGGTATTTCTATGGCTAGCAGTAATAAGCGTACATGATCATTTAGCTGTAAAAAAAAATTGTTCGCGTTGGATACCACACAACTTAACTAAGGAGCAAAAAGATACTCGCGTTGAATGGTGCAATAAAATGTTAAAAAAATATAACCGTGGTGACTCAAAGGCCGTTTATAACATCTATACAGGTGACGAATCCTGGATCTGCATGCGATCCCGAAACGAAGCAACAATCAACGGTATGGGTGTTTCAAAATGAGCCGAACCCTACGAAAGTTACTCGTGCAAAAAGTACATTGAAACAAATGGTGGCCTGCTTCTTCGGTATTAATAGCCATGTAGCTACAGTGCCACTAGAAAACCGTAAAACGGTTAATTCAGATTGGTACACGACCATTTGCTTACCGGAAGTATTTGAACAAATTCGTAAAACTAACCAGCGACGAAGAATCATTCTTCATCATGACAATGCCAGCTGTCATACGTCACGCGAAACAACTCTATTTTTGGAAGGTCAAAATGTGGAATTAACGGGTCATCCGCCGTACAGCCCTGACTTGGCACCCAATGATTTTTATTTATTTCCCAATATAAAAAATAAATTACGCGGTCAACGATTTTCGACCGCTGAAGATGCTGTCGACGCATTCAAACAACACGTTATGGAGGTACCTCTGGCGGAGTGGTAGAAGTGCTTCAAAAATTGGTTCACACGAATGCAAAAGTGCATAGATCATCAAGGGGAATACTTTGAAAAACAATATAACCATTTTCAGCCGTGTACGTTTGTTTTTTTGTTTCCGGATATATAAGTAGCAACCCTCGTACTATACTAGCATTCGTTTTTACACGTGAAGCAATCTTTTCTTTATTCCATGGCGATGAATTTAAGAATTGTTGATTCTAAAAACCGGTTTTAACCGGTTTCGGTTTTTTTGTGGTAAAACCGAAGAAAAAACCGGTTTTGAAAAACCTCCGGATTTTGCATTCCCTAGTATCTATGATGTGTCCATCAGATCTGTCGGTAATTGTGACTGGCGGGCATATTGGCGGTGTAGACCTGTGCCAAAACCCTCCCGCCATATATTGACAGATCACACGTCACACACACGTCAATATGTCTTCCTGCCAGACAGGTCTGACGGACACATGTGTACGTAAGTACGTATATCCTTATCTAAACACATTTTGAGATTTTGACCCTTTTCAAGGGTCTTGTGAAATTGGGCTTCAGTTTATATTTTATACCATACTTTCAGACTCCCCCTTCCGCTTACATAATACACTTATTATTTGTAACATGGCATTTAGTTATAGATAGTTAACATTATGGCATTATGGCATTAAGTTAGTTAAAAAGTTTAGTTATAGATAGTTAACATTATGGCATTAAGTTAGTTAAAAAGTTTAGTTATAGCTTCACATCATAATATTGCACAAAGTCATGCTCTCCCGTCCATAACACCCTACATATAAAATGACGTCCTACCCATGCAAAGAGCTCACAATAAAACGGGAAATGGGAAAATTACAGCCAATTATCTTAATTACACTACAACCGGTCTCATTCATAAATATTATCATGATGTTATCCCACGGGTTCTATAGGAGTACGTACGTCCCGCGAATGACCTAGTTAGTACTAAATGATTTTTCCTATGCTATGCGCATGTACTTTATATGTTGTGATGGTTCGTGAATGTAATGTTTGAATTCGGGTCGTCAACCTTAAGGTCTATTTCCATCTATTTTACATCTTTCACAATTAATTAAATGCAATCTAGTAGGGTTCAGGCACGGTCAAGAATTTATGTCGAACGTCAATGCACTGGGTTATTATTATATATCAATCTCGATTATAACGTATAATTTAGCGTTTTAGTAGAACCCTGGTTACATTAAGATCTCTTTAATGACTCTATTAATGGAGTTTATCATTTAATGATAATATTGATACGAGTAACTCTAAAATAGCATTTGAGGAATCACGAGATTAAAAGCGCATGGCAAGTAACAGCCATGCGCTTTTAATAAATGTCTACTTTTCATTAATTTGTAGGTGGCATAAAACTATTGCAGTATGTAAAGTGTAAGTACATCAAGTTGTGTAATGATTCATATTTATAATTCATATCTACTACGCGATGTACACATAAGTAGGTACATACACTTGCTTTCTTGATATTCCAGTTTGTCCGAGTACATAGGTTGAACGACTCGTTGATGAGTCAGACGCCCAGTTTTTGTGCACGTTACTAACCGAGATAGATCTGCAGACAGGAATGTACCTACGGCCATTTTAATTGTTCGAAACGCGTACAATCGCGTCCATATGTACTGAAGATTAATCTTACTTAATCGTATTTGAAAGAGTGTCTATTATTTTTGATTTATTTTGCACTGTAAAACACCAATGATGAAACGATGTAGATCATGTAGGCGCAATCGCGGAAAGATTATATTGTTTGACCTTCATGGTATTGTGTCGAAAATTAACCATCTTTTACTCTCGGATTTGTAACACATTGACTTGATTTCGATTTCGTTCCAAACAATGTTCCTTCATTAACATGCTTTTGCTTAATTATGGTTGGTTGTTTGTTACGCAGATAGAGCAGCAAAATCTAATCATGATACTTGTGATAATAAATAATGAGAGTCCCGCTTCGGCTTGGCTAAACTACTCTGAGGCAATTGCGCCTAGGTTTTTTTTTTTTGTTTTTATGGTAGAGGAGGCAAACGAGCAGACGGATCACCTGATGGTAAGCGATTACCGCCGCCCATGGACACCTGCAACACCAGAGGGGTTGTAAGTGCGTTGCCGGCATTTAAGATGGGAGGACGCTCTTTTCTTGAAGGTTTGAAGGTCGTATCGGTCCGGAAATACCGCAGGCGATAGTTCATTCCACAGTTTAGCTTTGCGAGGCAGAAAGTTCCTGGAAAAACGCACAGTTGAGGACTGCCAACCATCTAAGTGGTGAGGATGGAAATGTTGTCGCGTAGGGCGATGGCGAAAAGAAGCGGCAGGGATTAATCCGAACAATTCCTCGGAGCACTCCCCGTTGTACATGCGATAGAAAATGCAGAGCGAGGCTACATCTCTACGCAGCGCCAAGGAGTCAAGCCGATCCGAAATGTACTGGCAGTCGACAATTCGAGTCGCTCTTCGTTGGATGCGGTCCAGAGGGAGAAGCTGGTACTGGGGTGCCCCTGCCCATAGATGAGAACAGTATTCCATGTGCGGGCGCACCTGCGCCTTATAAAGCTGTAGGCGTTGGGCCGGTGTGAAATACTGTCTCGATCTGTTGAGCACACCGAGCTTTTTTGAGGCTAATTTAGCCTTACCCTCGAGATGGCCGCGGAACTGGACTTCACTCGAGATGTCGACGCCAAGGATTCCGATACCGGGTGTGGCAGTCAGGGGAGTGCTCTCAAAACGAGGTGATACGACAAACTCTAACTTTTTTGCGGTAAACGCGCAAACTTGTGTCTTGGTAGGGTTGAAACGGACTAAGTTAAGTCGACCCCATTCAGAGACTTCTTTTAGGGAAGTCTCAATTTCAGACACAAGTTTGTTCCGGCTCTCTATGACGTTTTCCCGAGAGATATTGGTGCGGCCGGTGTAAGACGCATCACCCGTACTATCATCAGCATAACAATGAATTACGCTGATTTGCAGCATGTCATTGATATGAAGAAGGAATAGGGTGGGTGATAGCACACAGCCTTGGGGGACACCAGCATTCACAGACATGGAGTCTGAGCATTTACCGTCAACTACGGCCTTTATGCTTCTGTCTGCTAGAAAGCTCCTGACCCATACACATAATCTCTCGGGAAGCCCATAAGATGGTAGCTTCGAAAGAAGTGCTTTATGCCAAACGCGATCGAAGGCCTTCGCTATATCCAAACTAACAGCCAATGCTTCACCCTTTGTCTCGATCGCCTGTGCCCAACGATGTGTCAGGTAAACTAGAAGATCACCAGCTGAGCGGCCTCTACGGAATCCGTATTGTCGGTCACTAAGCAACTGGTGGTCCTTTATAATAGGTATTTTATCATTACTGTCATTAGTAATCTCTAAATTTAACTTCATGCAGCTTAGTTCAAAAGGTCGCGTCGTGCATTTTTACCCTCATCAAAAGTTACTTTTTTAGCCCTCGCCTGCCACGAACGGTCTTAAATCGATTTACATTAACAATACATCCACCGTTGTTGTAAGTGGGTCAATGTTGAACTTAAATCCATTTTTGTCACAACTTTTGAAGTTACCGTTTGTTCGTTTATCGTTTCTTTCCGTCCTAGGGCGTAAAAAATTGCTTGCTATTCGTGTGATTCGTGTCCAATGCGATGATGTCATTTGAGGCTGCATACCATAGGCCGATGCATATTTTACGCGTCGCAGGAAAAATTGATATCCTACGTTGTTCGTCAAGGTGAATTGGTTCGTTACCGTTGACACTTGAGCTAAAATTAATCTAGGCTACAAGAAAACTAGCCTGGCTTCCCAAACAATTATTCACAACCTGATCGCCAAAGACCAGTAAAAGTGTGATCACCGACAACCCATAGATTTTACGAATCTAGAGCTCAAGTTATATACAGCCGAGACAACATGTTTTGTAAATTTGAGCCGCAAGAGTCGTATTTCTGGTTTTCGCAACTGACCACAAGATGCCATATTTAACGCACATTATACTTTGTTCCCACCGACGCGACGGATAAAAGGTTGTTCCAACTTGGGCGGAAACCTTATTTGGAAACAGCCCATTAGGGCCCATGTACCTGCTTCACACTGGAGTACAGTCAAGCCTTAGTATCTAATTATCTATTTGTCGACTTTAGTTTCACTTCCATTATACATAGTTCTGATTTGATATATTTAACTACAACATCATCTTTCCAGCCACCTTGTGTAGCGCAATCTGTCATTAATGATCTATGCAATTGAGCATCATGACGTTATTCTAAAATGTAAATTTTGAACAGGTATAATATTAATTTCCAAGGAGATATCTCTGATTCGGATATTTGAAAGTAGACTCAATGGCTAACATTTTTAAATTTGCGCTCCTATTCCGTAGTTCGATTATTATGACTTTTTTATAACATTCAATTTAGCAATTATAGCATACATGGAAACGAACAAGACGGCAACAGATATCTAAACATGACATGCTAGAATAGGCGTATGAAATAAAGAAGGTTCATAATATAATTTAAGTGCGTTAGTTAAGAATCACTTCATGGGTACATCGCCCTTAGAGTTGCATCTCGCTCGTACTGATATATCAGTGCTGTCCGTGACTCGTGGCACGGGTACTTGTTACAACGAGAAAAGATCTATCAATAGTTAAGTGTGCGGGGTAAGTTGATGGCTGTGAGTGAACACTTGTGGCCACGACTGTTCCTGTTAAAGTTGTTAAACGTTCAAACAAAAAACTATATACACTTGGACTTGAGTTATTTAAAGCTATGAAAATAAATGTTAATTGTTTCTCAATATAGACCACTGTCATCAGCACTGCAACGTTCAGACTAGAACGAAACAACTACGAAGTTACTGGCCCAGTTTCTTTACTAGTACGGTCAAATTAACTCAAATTTCACTAAAGTCAGGAACTAATTCTAAGGACTAATAAAATCACTACGGATTGTTTTGTATGGGCTAAAAATCGAACTTTATACAATCGTTACTAAATTCACCCCCCCGGAAAGTGGTGAAATCGGCTGAAAATAATGTAATGGTTATAACTAAGAAGAGAAAAAAGGTGTACTCGGTGTAATTTGGCGTACGTTTTACAACACTTATATCTAAATTCGCACGTGTTATTTATGTTAATTAAAACTACGGAACAGGTAAAAAAAAAATACAACATTAAAAAAATCTATTTTGGCCATTGCGGGTCTGGGGAAAGTAATGTACTCGGTGCAAATTGAGTAAATAATTAGAAAAAATATCTAAATCCAATGTCAAATTCGCACCATGGTGCGACACCCGGAAAGTAGTTTTTCATGTTTTACTGTCGTTGTACTTCGGGGGAAATTTTAATACTATTGGAAATTGATGCAATCATATTCATTTGATTTTGTTTACATTCGCACTCCATAAAAAATTGGCATTTTTATACGGAACATGCAGTTTTGTAATCAAGTACCAAAAACGTAGAGCAATAAATACACAGAAGCGACAAGCGCGTGATTAGTGGCAAGAGAAGGAACGCGCGTAGATGCACCGACGAAGCACGGCTCTTGAGGCACGAGTAGTGGCATGTACTGCAAAAATAGTAGGGTTTCTGAGTATGCAGACAGACAGTCAACAAATTAAATACAGGTACGCTCAATGTTTGTTAAATTCGAAAAATCGCGTTTTTCCATATACTTACGAAAACGTTAGACTACTTAGTTCACTCAATGATTGTTTAAAACAATAGTTCCGTTTTAATGCCAGAAGAAAGATTTGTGCTCGTTGCCCGTCAAAAGTGTCAAACAAATTGTCTCGGAACAATCGCTGCGCGTAGGATTTGAGATCCGGATATCCGAAATATCCGGATATCGGGTCATAAGATCCGGATATTACGGATCCGTTAAATATGGTTATTGACCTATAACCGGAACAATTTTCTAATGAAATTTATGAATAATTTCATACCATTTTGTCATTTAAATATAGTATTTTCATATATTTAATCAATTCAAATACTAACAGCACATCAATTTTGATAGGTACATACAGGTGTCACGCAGTAACTTTATACAATGAATGCGAATGTTGCTTAATGCAAACATTAGATCATTGGATATCCTGATGACTTGGGGCTATAGGCTCAAAACAAAAGCAACCTGAAGGCCAAGGCTAGGATAGTAGAGTAGGAAGGAGAGAAAATTGGTCTGATAATCAACCACTAGAATATCTCCAAATGAATAGGGCTAAGATGGTCGGCTCTTTATCATTTGTCATGAAGGGCATAGTGACAAGTGATAAAAATAGAACCATGCTGCCACCGCAGATTGAAAAGAAAAGACCTACCTAAAGTAATCGGGAAGAGGAGATAGATGTTCGAATCCAAAATGCCCTAAGATGCTCAGCAGCGCTTCGCCGAGTTCTAGTGTCCAAGCTGATCAGTAGACTGTCCATGATTCAAGTCTATAAGACAATAATTAGATTTTGATGAATGACATCGGTAAGTATTACACTTGGACTCTGAATCAGAAAAAAAAGAACAAGTTCTTAGTGAAGAAGACGAAATTCTGGCGGAATATTCTGGGACCTATCAGAGATGAAGATAGAGAAGATGAAAGCGTAGGAAAAATAGGGAGCTAGAGTAGCTAGTTGCGGCACCCAATATAATTAGCGAGATTATAGCCGCACGACTTCGCAGGCTTGGTCACTTGGAGTGGACGGGAGAGAATCGGGCTGTGAAAAGATATACCGCAGGAGCGATGTAGCCCTAAAACGCCCTCGGAGTATCCAATTAGCGTGGAGTGGTGCAGAATAGAGCAGAGTGACGTTGTTCTTGTATCAAAGGCCAAGATTCTTTTTGGGTCACTGATCCAGTGAAGTAAGTAAGTATTGCTTTCATAGTTAGTATTACATGACGAATGAACACGAGGTGAGGCATTGGATGTATTTCCAACTATGCACCAGCTAATCCAGATATAAACCCTCCTTATTAAGTACGGTTTTAGAGATAACATTATGTTAGCTATTATAGTAATCAAGTAATCATTTAAAATTAGTTGGGGTGATATCATTGTATTAAAACATAGTTAAAAACGTTATTTCTGTGTTATCTAAATCAGTTTATTCGGATATTTATTTTGGTGGATATTCGAATAATTAGAATATCACAATATTCTAATTGCAAACCCTACATATAACTTCCCAGTAGGGACACAAATAGGTAATGTAAATACTGCGAGGAGGATCTTGTTTAGGAAAAACCAGAGCGATCGAGTATATTCCTTCAACAGGATGCTCTCCTACAGCATATAAAAAGGGCTTAACAGACCCACATTGGGACCAATTTACCTGAATAGCGACCCACAAATGCTAGATTCTTGCAACTAGGCTTGGCGAAAGAAAAATGATGGACCAGCGTACACCTCTGCAAGGAGCTATTGTCTTGCAAGTGCAAAGAACGCTGTACAGGGTGTGGGGGAGTAAAACACGGATTTAAATACACTATGCTTTGCGCATGCGAAGGTGGCATGCTCTGGGACAAAATAATACGTAAAAAAATAAATATTTTTGTTTAATTAGTGTGTTACTTTAATTAGCTAGATCCGGAGTAAATTACAATAAAACGATCTCAGTATTCTTAATTTTGATAATAATACTTTTATCGAAAATATTACTTTACTATAAATATCGTTCAGCAAGTTACCTTTACTTAAACATCATTTGCCTTGCAAATTGTATTGAAACAGCCATCCGACTCTTGGTGGTGTCATCCGGTATGGAACAAAAATTATGTAATTTGCTTGTTTATAAACCGATTTTAAAAATTTTAATGGAATTTTATAGCTTATTAATATAGCATTCATATCTTGATACAATGTCTTCCTGTAAAGTTACTAGTAAAGTTGATGAAAACAAAAAACGGATTTTTTTTCGGAAATATTTAAATAAAACTTAAAATTTCTCGCAAACTATGGTATTTACAAGGTATGTATTAACCATATGTATAAACCATTATTGTAGCGCATTTAATTTTGCTTTGTATGACACCTTACACAAGCTTACATGTGATAAGCTTGCTGTGGTATACGCAATATTCTGAACACGGCACCGGCCATTTTGATGACGTCATAACTGGTGACTTAACCACGTTAGAAACTGTCTCCCGATGGTTTTTTAGTCAGAATAACATGCTTAACAACATACTAAAACATGATGCTGGTTTCATAGGCACCTTTTGGGCCCTATATGACCATAAGGGAAGCGACTTCATACCTACTCGTATAACATTTTTTTATACAATCAAACACATTTGAATAAGTAGTCGATAAAGCAGTCAAACACCGATAGATTATTAATATGTTGTAACATGACATCACTATTTTTGATCTCACATAGACAATTTACGCACAAACTTGCATTTCATTTTTGGTCGCACTTTTGAAGTTTGACAGTCGTTCTTGATATCCTATTTCTATGTATCCGGATCCGAAAAATTGTCGGATATTGCAAACCCTAGCTGCGCGCTGCGCTATCTCCCCGCCCCGCGCGCCCCGCGCCACGTGCTGCCAACCACCTTCGCTTGCAGTTCGTTGCAATTAATTCTATTTACTTTTTGACAAACTTCCGGTGAAAAAATTCTATTTTTTATTTAGTGCAAATGTAGTGTATTTAGATAAGTACCGTTTTTAAAATTTTCACGTCTCTCTTAATTTCCCCCGAAGCACAATGTACAAAATAATTAAAAATACATGTTCCATAATTTGCCCAGGCGTGCAAAGTTAACTGAATGTTTATAATGCTTTAAAAAGCTTAACTTGAGATTGCACCAACCGACTGACTTATCCTCGAGCCGCAATCGAAAAAAAATTTTTTTTTAGGGTATCATACATTGCACATCTTTTTAATTAAGATATACTATGCACCAAGGTGTTCTCTATACACTACTTAGCTTGAACCTAATAGCTTTTATTTTACTCCAAAATTACGGCACTTTATAGTTTATACCTAAAATTTAACGGTCTTCCGTACATAATAGAAACGGTGCAACTCGGGGGAATCAATCTAGTTGCGCCATCTAACAAATCCAAAAAAAGCACGACTACACGACTTACTTCCATACTTTTTCTTAACTTGACTATACTATACACAATTTTGAAGCAATTAACATAGAATAGCGTTTAGTCATTGTTTAACGGCAACTGTAACTACGTCACGCGTATATTGGCGCCTGTATCTAGTGAGTAATAACACATACTTAAACGATTTCCCTAAACATTATGGTTACATAATTGTATAACAGCAGTTTTCCTTATTATCGGCAGATCGGCACCCCGCATTCATTTAAACAATTAAGGATAAAGTGAGAAAAGTTGACATAATCAAAAATCAAAGCATCTTTTGTGACAATAGAATAAGAACTCTATTTCAAAGAAAAAACCTTATTAACATTTAATAAATATCTTGCGGCCCCACATCAGGCCCTCACAATTATATAAGATTTAATTTAGTCTGACCCGTGTTTTTAACACATCTCGCTAAAGTCGCTCGGTTTAGAATTGACGTATTTTGGTATTTTCCGAATGATTATTATATTTATTATTTTTTTGATTCACTATATTACGATCGATGCATTCGTCGAGGAGCTAGCTCATTCATTTCATGTATGTTGTTGGATTCTTGTTCATCGTAAAAGGAGGAAAAAAATCCGGTTTTGAATTGGGATCAATTTGTCAAGTGCTAAATTTGAGAAAACCTGCTCGAATGTACTTACTGGCCACGAGTGAGTCTCTTTCACGCTCGGTGTTGTTACTCTTAATACGTTCTTGAGTCATAAAAATACTCATACAGAAACAACTTATCGTAACTTGTAACAATATAGGTATCGTGTGGTAGGTATATTATAAGTAAGTACCTAAATCTACAACTACAAAGATGAATGTGAAAATTTTCTAATACCTTTATCCACTGACAAAACATATACTTATTTCAGAGGTATATGTTTTTATGTTTTACAAGGGGCAAAGTTGTTGTTTAACCACTCGTGCTAATAGGTATTGATACCTTTGCAAACGAAATATTCCAAAATTGAACCGCGAGCGTAGCGAGTACTAATACTTTTATTTCTTAAATGTATTGCAATACCCTCACAGGGCTGTGAGACATGTAATGATTTATACATAAGACCTTTTGTACACACATAAAGCAATGAATAAATGAAATGAAATCTTGAGTGTTGCGAGGGTTTCAAGACACGAGGGTTAAACAAATTTTTCACCACTCCAACACGAAGAAAATACTAACCGTAAAACATCAAACAAAATCAAATCCAATTAAACAAAATATTTATCATTAAAAATGATAATTTAAGTCAATTCTATCAGCCAACATAAGGAACCAACTAAAAATTTGCATCAAGTTAATTCGCCACTCTTGTGGATAAATGCAACTTTCTGGTCAGTTTCTGAACAATTAAGAGATCCTTTACCAGAGGGTGTGTTGTAAAGTAACTTGTTTGGTTACGTTCATTTTATGTAAATAATATAAGCTTTTGTTTCAGCACAAAAATAATTACCGATCAGAATTAGCCAAGGCAAACATCGTTAGGTTAAAATGTGCAAATTAATGAGTTTTCATTTCGATGCCAAGAACGCATAATATTGATAGGTAGGTGCTATATGTACATATCTACTAAACGTATATCACGTATACAGTACATTTTCATATGTTGGTACTGTTGGTAGTCTCCTATCTGTAGGTAGACCATTAGCAGAATAGAAAACACACCGAAAACAGTGTCAGCCCTACAGACGCCAAATGATGAAGAAATTGGCATGAAAATAGAACGAAGATATTGATGATCATTGCCACGTTCCCACCTAGTGCGCAATATGGCCAGTAAGTAATACGCTATAGGAACAGAAAAGAAAAAGCTGCTCTTTTTACCGTGTGGTTCTTCCTGTAAGATCTGCCCAGCAATATGAGCCAATTTATTGTTTCCATAAGTTCATGGGAGATATTTACCACGAAATAAACTGTATCTATATTGGTACAGACGCACGCCATCGCCAGTATCGCAAGCCGATAACAATGTGATATTTTGGGACCGAATTAACGGCTGAGGACCACCCAACGAGAGCAATCGGCGTGACGAGTCTCGTAAACAAGGCAGTAAAGTGTTGCCGTTCTATTCGAAAAACGTATCGTACCTACTTTTGAGTACGATACGTTTACTCATCCTAAGTACCCTTCGAGAAAAAACTGGGTTATGTTATGTGGTATATTTTCTCACCATGAACTCCACTCATTCTGTGCTTTTGTTCGTATAACTGAAGGACCTCATTGAGTTCTCTTCGCACTTTGCCACGACAATGGCTTATTCTAGGTCGTCTTTAACGTCTTCTCTGCACAACAATGCATTATCTGAAAACCGGCTTACACAAGTCCATATGTATTAGCGAAGTAATAAGCTTTATGAATCGTGGGCCTTGTGTTGAACGTGAGACTGTCAATTTACTTAAGATTTATATTCCGTGTGTAGAATACATCTGGAATACATGTGTTACGTTGACAGACAAATCTCGTAAAAGCTGTCTGAAGCCTCGTCTAGCTTACGAGTATTTATGACTCATGAACAATTCTCAATGATACAAGCAATAATAGACGATTTAGAAAAGTCATTCCCTAGATTAACTAACCCGATAGGAAATCATAAAAATGTATTTAGCTTGTCGAGTACCATCGGAGAAACATTTAACTGCATGGCCATTCTTAAACAGTACAATAAATGGTATGGTAATTGTACTTCCGTGGTTACGGTACGTAATACCCTATGGCCTATATGAATTCTTAGCTGTATTTCCGAGTGCTGTCCGCGATCGAACAAAATAATTACGTTAGATCATACGTATCTCATCCTTTTAATTTGGTATTCTCGTTTATACAATGCGTCTCATCATTTGCATACCCTAAGGCATAGTCTAGAATGCCTAAATAGATAATTGTAAGTATGCTAAATTTATTTTTTGTTCGCAGGACTGGCGCTGGTGATAGCGGGCGGTGTGCAGTACTCCAACACGCCAGCGTCGGCGACGCCGGACGTCGACAGCGGTGTTGGCACGCTCATCGCGGGCGGCGTTATCTTGTGCCTCGGCCTACTCTTCGCCGGTAAGTTTACATTCTTTGAGTCTTTAACATCACACTGAGGCCGGCCGCGGGCTGGAGTATTAGCCAGGAGTGGATATCCAGCTTAAGCCTTGGTCTCCTCTTGAAGTCCAACGCTGCTTAGATATTTTTTTTTATATAAATGTTGCTGTATTCATGTGTGATCAATCCCATATCATGCTCGCTACATGGCTCGTGGCGTGCAGACTGATCCGATTCAATTAAGACCTTGAGGCCCAGGCGGGCGACCGATTTACACTTTTTTCCTATTTTTTATACACGTTACATAATTAAGTATAGCAAAGCATAGATAGGTACATCGTCGCTGACTCTGTCGATTGTCGATTGATAAACCCATGACTATAGAAGATATTCATATTCCTAAGTGTAATAAAAAAGTTTATATGTCAAAAAACATCAAAAACTACTACATTGACACAGTTTAATATCGCCCGTATAATATAATATTAAGCACAGTATAATATTAAGGTACGTTTATTTAGTAAACAAAGCAGCGCCAAAGGTTAAACGGTAGCGTTAATGCATTCATGACCTTAACCCGAAAGATTGCGCGCCGATACGCCGTCCATTATCGTTTCCTCGTCGACCACCTTTCTTTCATTTACTATGTTACTCACCCGTAGATAGAATCCCCATTCGTTGTTGAACGTTACAAATTGTAGGGAATCACAATAGTGACCTGTTACTGTCATGCCACTGCTGCCGCCACTGGGGCTGTAACAATGCGCATTCATACCTCTACCTTAATATTTGTGTAGTAAGTTTTTAAGGCCTGGTTCAGTATTTATTTTCCGTGACTTCTGAAAGTATGTTACTGTTACTGACTTTACTATTTTATTAACTTACTAGAATTACTTTTCGGGACATGAAGGAAAAAGTTGGATTGAGTTCTTGAACATCTTCTCTGATATACTTACTGGCAAAGGTTTCGTAGCCGCATTCGGCGCTGGAAATGTCGTGTTTTCTAGAAAACGTGCATTCTAGAAAATTCGAAGCAAGGGTTTCAATAATAATATATGTAATATGCCCTTATACACTCAGTTCACTCTTGGTTGCTTAATATTATATTTCATCATATACTCGTATCATTCATATGAATGTGTTAATACCAAAGTTTACAGATAAATATACGGAAAATCTTTAGGTGTAGGTATTATGCTCCTAAGACCCTGAGTACGCAATTCTTGTACATATTCCAAAATCTATTTTGAACTTTTATTATGTAACTAAGGGTTCCAAATTCAAAACAATTGCTTCTGGGTCTCAGGAGACTATACATACTTACTTAGCTTTCATTCAGAAACATCCTTGGCATTGGCACGCAAGCGGCGATGGAACGAATTGTGTAATGTGAAAATGTACCTTGTTTGCTTCTCTAGGCAATTCCGTTATTTTACAGGTTGTTATATGCTGTAGGATGACTGTAACTTTCTTCGAATTTATTAGTTTTTGTCGGTAGTCGCCGTGTTACACAATGAATTAATTTTTATTATAATCACAAACTTTTTAGGCATACATATACTTAGTGATTTTTGTATTTTCATCAACAAATCAAACATTTATACATTTAAAAAAGTGACATTTGATGAAGTGGAACTGCTGATACTGATCAGAATGGAACTCTTCAACGAAGCATAGGTCACGTTTGGCGATTTGTCCTCTTCGCTGTGTTTGTTAAGCAAATTAAATTTCAAGACAATTTTTGTTAATTTCATTGTATGAAATCCTAAATCAACAACAATCTGTCTTTCACCAGTCTCCCTCATTGAAGTCGGTTTTTTTTTCTTAAAAAATATTATAACTACAGGTGTCGGCGGCTGGGCCTGGTCAGCAAGATGGGGCGGCGGCAAGGAGATGCCATCAAGCGGTGCAGCCGGACTGACCGCTCTGAACCCGTCCACCGACCCGCTGGTCGCCGAGCAGTACGCGCCCGTGCGCGACGCGCCGCCCGCGCCCGACGACGAGATGCGCAACCTCATGGACAACAAGGACTGGTGAGTTACTAGTTAGAGGCGATGTTGTCTCAGCCGTCCCGCTATACAATTAGATACCTACTACTACGCGTCACTGTTAGGAAGTGACAGGTGACTTCAACATAATTAATTATATAGTACGATACAAGTACTGTGATTGCGTGTTGCGTACTCAAATATTACAAAAACAAAAGTAACTAGGTATTGAATTGTTTACATAAGAGCACGTCGTTGGAATAGTAATATTACAATATTGGACACGTGAATGGATAATAATTGATGGCCTCACGCACTTCAGAGTTGTTTACTGAAGCCCGCAACAAAGGTACATTACGTCTATTGTCAGACACGGCAGGTGCGAAGTGTTAAAGTTCAAGCGGTTTGCACTTCATCCATTGTCGTATGAAATAAACCAAAACACGCGATGTGCAAACAAAGTTCCATATAGTCACTTACTTATACTCGCACAGTACCTGAGGTATTATTTTAGTTGAGACCGGAAATTGCGAGATCATAAATGTGATTTTTCTGTGATGAAAAATCTTTTTTCATCTCCCCTATTCGGAAAGTTCACCTTTCATAGGATGATAGCGGGGTGGAAAATTGCATTTCCCACGATACAAGTGCGAAAAATAGGAAATTCGAAACGAGTGGCGATAAATTAAAACACGACCGAAGGGGAAAGTGTTCTAATTCGACACGAGTTGCGAATTACTTATTCGCACATGTATCGTACAACGTTTTACAGTACATATGGCTCTTTAAATGTTCGACACAGTAACGTATTATGCTAATTTTCGCACTAGTGCGGTAAAGTAGCACCATATGTACTGTAAAGTATTTATATTTGTACTTCGCACTTCTAGCAATGGATAACGCATTTTCAGACCGAGTATTATCGAAATTAAATGTCAATTGTACTGCACTATTAAAAAATATATACTATATACTTGTATTTATTATTTAAATGTATGAAATCAACAAATATTTTTGAATAAATCCTTAGATGTAAATGACGATGACATTCAGTTTAACTTTTTTTAAGGCGCGTATACATTAAGGCCGTTTCAGACACATCCCAATTTAAGATCGGATTGTCTATGGGTTTAGTTTTTATATGTAATGGCGCCATTTACATTTTGATCGAAAAAAAATCTAAATTCTAGGCATAACCTACATTTCCTGTGTTTGAATTTCGTCATAGTCGAAATGATAAGTAGAGTGTTTAACTCAAATAAAAACCATCTCAACCTTGGTTAACAAACTAATATTCTTATTCATTATTACATTAATTACGTCTGAATCACTGCAATACACATCCGTCGAACTGTTACTTACGATTAATGACGCACGCTGCGTGTTTTCTCTCTTCTATTATGATTGTATAACATTAAATTGTTTTGAAAACCGGTCCTGAATAGCTGCTTAGCTAAGCTCGCAAACGCTGATATTTATGGTACAGTCAGCGTCAAATACTTCGTAGCAATCAAAGTAGCCAAATAGTTCGGTACACCATATATTTAGTATGGTGTACCGAACTATTTGGCCACTTTGACTGCTACGAAGTATTTGACGCTGACTGTACAGTAACCCCCTTATTCATAAACGTTTACTAAAGTTACGAAGCCGCTAATAATCGTTTGTCCCTTTCCGACGTATTGGTAAGATGGAAAGGGACAAACTATTATTAGCGGCTTCGTAACTTTAGTAGACGTTTATGAATAAGGGGGTAATGTTTATCTTATTTTCAGCCTAAGCAGCGCGGAGGAGAGCGACAAAATGTTGGACGGGCGCCCTTCTATCGCGTAAAGCCACGCCTCCGCACCCGCCGAAGCGACCCTGCGACTCTTAGGGCGCTCTGAGATACAATTTAGCCCCCTTACATAAAATCGAGTGGTATTATTGATACATTATATTTAGACTTACTTGATGTAAGCTACATTAGATTCATAAGAAAATTATTTTACAAAGGTGACGAATGAGTAACAATATCGTAGAATAGTGTTTCTAGTAATGCCACTCGAGAAATTGTGACCATGGCATGATGTGCATTTCGAGGTACAAAGTGTTGATTGATTACCCAACAGAGATAAAATGTCAAATGTGTGCTTGTTTGTGTGATAGTATTTTTTTAAGCACTTGCGTTTGTACTATTCACTACCAAGATATGGTAAGTACAGTCGACGTCAAAGATATGTTTAGATTTTTTGCCTAATTACAAAGGATGAATTTAGATGCAAAAGTGTAAACATCTATTTGACGTCGACTGTCCTAGAAATCAGTTAACAACGATGTACAATGGTACAAACGTTGATAGTTTCGAATCCCATGATGGGCTAGATTTTTAGAATCAATAAATTTAGCCAGTCCAAGTGTTGTGCCGAAGGCAAATTTATAATTATAATCGTATCTCAAAAATTCGCCTTCAGATTACTTCTATGCATTTAATTAATCAAGTTGTAAGTAATTACTGTAAGCGAAATTACTTAGTCGAAACACGTTTGGTGAGGATTGTCTTAATTAATACGAGTAATTAGTGAAAGACAAGTGGCCAAATTTACGTCCAGAGTAATGTATAGATATAGACATCTATATTTACTACCTATTTATTGTATCTTAGAAAGACATTGTCTTGAAATTATCTGCTTATTTTTAATTGCAACTTATCAAAATAAAATATGTATCTCAAAGTATTAAACGACTTTAAAAATTAATTTTATATCTCATACGAAATGAATAACTAAGAGCGTGTTCATCAAGCTGTTCAATATTTATAGATCTATAATTATTTATATTTTTTTTTTCGTTTAATTTGTCGTCTCGAATATTGAAATGATTTGTGTTAAGTTAGGGCCGTCCTGTGTAGATGTAAGCGCTAATTGCTGGTTAAACATGGTCGTGTTTAGAGGTTGTTTTGTGTTGTATAGGAGTTAGTTTAATTTATATGAAACTGATATTATGTTAAGCTCTCTTGAAAATCATTCAATAGTTTTTGAATATTTAGACATAAAGAAACTAATGTACAAGTATAACTTCAGAAACAGTTGCAATTTTTATAAATCGTGTAAATATATGTGGAGAAATAATTATAGAAAGATTACTTATGTAAAATGTAAGTTCACACTTAACTCTATGTACTTGTTTAACTGTACTATAATTCACTTACTGCAGTGAATTATGTTGAATATATTTGGACATTTTTATTTACAATAAATATGTACCTATCTAAAGTACCTACATATTTTTTTTTTTTTTGCATGTACTTAATTTTGATGATTTTATAGATGTTCACTGATGATACTTGAATATATCTCATATTCTTAATTACTTATGCTGTTTTATTTCATAAAAAGAAAATGTGAGGTGAGATTTATGGTTTTATTATTTGATTTCAATGTCATTCCAACATTATTAGCATTAATGTTACACAAAATATAATTTCATATACACTAAGGTAAATAAACTTAAACCTATTCAGTCTCTTGTAGTTCTGCGCCACCAGGGAATTCCAGTCACATCTTCTTCTTGGCAAAGAATGGCAGTTGGTCTGAAATTGTATTATATAATTATGTTTCATTTTTGTACAAACCCGAAACACGCACAGAGAAAGCAACTTCACCCTTTGCTTCCTTTTCACCTTTCAACAGTCGAATAAGAAATTAAATGAATGCCAGACAAATATGCTACTGCCATTCTAAAACTCGGTTGATTATACACACGTGTTCAGTTATGTCCACAATACTGGCCCCTCTTAACCCTTTTCCAGGGGCCCATTTCTCGAACGGTATTAGGCTAATATTTTTAGTGTGTTGTCATAGTAACTCTATGCTTATGCTTTCTGGGCATCCACTGTTTAGGGGAACCTCGACACGAGAGAAGAATAGTAACTCTTACGAATTGACAGTTCGTGGAATAATAATATTACTCTACTGCCCGACCAGAAATATATGATCATTGTCATGGGGGCGCTGTTATTCTCATGTATAAGGTGACGAGTTTAGTATGAAAAATTTAGTTCCAAAGAAATTCCGCGATATGGCGCGTGATCATGTATTACTGGTCAGGCTTTAACCCTTTTCCAGGCATAGTACGATTTATCGACCACAAACGCGCCATTAGAATTTTAACTTTAGCATTCCGATTTAAGGTTTAAATTAGATTACACTTTCAGGAAATGTTACTTGTCTTCAAATGAATCATCAAAGCTGTATTAATTGGAATATATTTGGATTTTTTGGGAAAACCTTGTAGATTGGTGCGGCCTGGAAAAGGGTTAATACTGTTCGAGAAATGGGCCCCTGGCCGCACCAATCTACAAGGTTTTCCCAAACAATCCAAATATATTCCACTTAATCCAGCTTTGATGATGCATTTGAAAACAAATCATTTCCCGAAACTAATCTAATTTGAACCTTATTAAATCAGTTTCAGGGTTGAAATTCTATTGACGCGTATGTGGTATATTAATCATACTATTCCTGGAATAGGGTTAACACGTTCACTGTCCCTATTCAAAATTATGTACATATATGACAATTTGTTATTGACAAAGTCACACGTCCAAGTTGAAGTTGAGAACCAATAGTGGAAGCAAGGACTCCTGAAAAAAAGCTTCATGACCCCACATTGTGGGCACCCGGACAGGGAATGTGTTAATAGGGTTGTCTCCATCTACAAATCTTAGGGCAGAATTGTATCCCAATAAATTTATTTAGATTATAAGAACATGTTAACAAGGCAACGTCATAAAACCAACGTTTGGTTAATATAGAACGTAATACAAGCGTAATTCAAAAAATTGGAAACAACCCTATTCTCATAGTTCAAAAACACCAACACAATCTTCATTAAACTACTTAAACACGAAATAAACTTACCTATATACTTGGCTATGAGGTAGTGTGGACGAAAATAATGGACAAGCCGGTGCTGGCGCTTCCTGTAACATTTTTTGCAAGTTATAGCTTGAAGAAATTAAGAGTTAGGTACTCTAAATTTATTTAATATATAAAAAATATTTTAAACTTATGCACATGCAAAAATGGCTGTACCCATTACGCCTTGATTTCAACTTCAACATTTATTCAGCAAATAGGCCACAAGGGCACATTTACACGTCAACATGGAATTTACATACAAGCAAAAACAAGCACAACAACAATTATTATAAAATACAATTCATTGAAAATATTAATGCAAACTACAGTATTATTGTTTAAAGAAAAAGTAAGTAAAATATTATTATTACTACTTAGATATGTATAAAGTCTCTAAATGTCGAATTACAAATAAAAACTAAAATATTAATAATAAAAAACACAAACAGATACAAAAAAAATCTAAAATTAGTTAATGGTGTAAATATCTCTATATGTCAGAACTAAATGATTTTAACCAAATTATCCTTAGAGATGTATAGAATCTCAAAGAGTCAAAATTCCGTATAATTAAAACATTCATTAGGATAAAAGAAACATACGAGAACCGAATGAGGTGTCTCACTGTTATTATACTCAAAAATAAAGTTAGCTTAAACAGATCAGCCTCCACAAACAGCACCCGTTCACGAGTATGACCGTAAACCTTAAGCAAAGACTTTTAAGCGAGCATGACATGAATGATTTCATTTTAATAAAGAATGGTAACTCGCAGGTAAAATGGTAACCACATGTTACACCTATCGAATATAACATCATGTCAACTAATATTAAAATTGGAGTCAAACCAAATAATTTAGTTTTCAGAGATGCTCGAAAATTGTATGTAATAAAAAACTCTTAGGCTATTTATTATTAAGCAACAACATTTAAATAGGTTTTTTTAACTCTTCTTCTTTAAGTGCCTTCTCCATCCCGAAGGATGGCGACCTTATGTCTATATGTCATTCTATCTGAAGTCATGCGAATTTTTAACTCTATCTGTTAAAATAAAGTATTTGTATAGTAACCTGTATGGGCTGCAAGGGTATGTGCATGTTGGCGCGCAGCTTACGTTGTCGGATCTCGCGCCGAACGCAGCACTGCACGCCGAGCAGCACACAGCACACACAGGAAGACAGGCATCCTGCAAAAAAAAAAAACAAATTTAAATCTTATACCTAAAGGTAAAACTGACCCATACTGCAAGTATTAAAACCTAATCTGCTATCATTCATCTTCTTGAAGCTATGAATGATTTGTAGCTACTGGAGAACTCCGTACACCAGATGGTGGATACCATCAACTTCTCCAGCATACTACCAAATTTACACCAAATATATCTATGTATATGTAAGAGCACCCTAAACCGATGAGCGTGTATGAGGAATGTCATGAAAGTGAAGGAAGCGAAAGAGGTATGTCAGGATCGTAGCAAGTGGAAATCCGTGGCCTCTGCCTACCCCTCCAGGAAATAGGCGTGATTATATGTATGTATGTATATCTATGTAGTACATATTCCTAAAGTTGCAGTTTGTCAGCGCTTGATGGAAAGAAGTCTATTACATTTAAGGAAAATACACAAAGTAAGAAACAAAGATATAAAAAAGAGAACCATTGAGACTCAAATGGAAATGGGCAGGCCACATTGCTAGACTTAATGATAAAAGATGGACACTTAAAACAAAAACATGGTCAGGGCCTATAGCACAAGGAAACAGGAAATCAGGCAAGCCACAAAGGCATTGGGCAGAAGACATTTATAAGCTGGATGGAGTCAGCCAAAGACCGAGAAAAATGGCATGGGTTGGAGGAGGCTTTTACCCAAACGGGGTCCATTTAAACTTTCATTCATGTCAAATAATATATATAAAACTGTTAAAAAATTATGGAATAAATATAGCTTTAATAATAATACTAACATATTTCTAAATTCTTACCTATATAAACTAGGACTCCTAAGTCCCCATTTCTGTTGGTACGCCTTAACACAATTCCAGCAATACATAATGAGATCCCAGTTAATATCCCTACAACAAATATCACCTGAAAAAAAAAATATGATTAATACTTATACTTTAAAGATCTTAATATTCAGTGCCAGCGGCAGGTTGCCGGCAGTGAATGCATTAATGAATCAAAGTGAAAGTCCAAGCGGAGAAACTGAAATTTCAATATTTCATTTCCTAATTATTTTGTTTATCCAAAATCTTTATTAATTTGATAATGGCATGGTAAATTATCGAAAATTACCTGTAAAATGTAATAGCACACATATTCAAAGCCAGGACAGTGGCCGCCACAGGCACCAATCAAGGGTTCAGGGCTCGCTGAAGGTATAGGAGGCACTGGTGACCTCCCTGGAGGTTTCATACGGTTTTCCATATCACATATTGGCAGTGAAAATGCAGAAGCACACTCGGGAAACGTGTATGCTTGTGAGGCTGCATTGTGCATGGGGAGCTTCTCCCCTTTCTTGTAGCTCCTCCATGTACCAGCCCCATATGGTGACTGGTAGACAGGCGATGGGGGACCATACTCTCTTACATCTTCATTATAGTAGTGGGGAACCTGAAATAGAAATAAAACCTTTGGTCAGTTACTACTTAATGGGTCATGCATATATTATTCTTCCTTTTCGGAAATTTACCGTGAGCACCAAATTCAAACAATAAAATCGTTTTCATTATAATATTTGAAGGCAAAACCTGCATTTCTAAACGTGTGTATGTAATTTTATAAAGGAAAATGCCATAATTTTATTCAAAAACGTTTATAAATTGTGCAGGGTTTACAACACAGAAACATAGGTCAGACAGGTGTTATAATTAACATGTAAAAAAACACCACATTGAAAAGTGCAAGTTAAATATAACTCGAAACATAAGTAAAATAAAAACTTACATGATAAGCGGTTTCTGAGGTGGAGCTGTCCGTCCCCGGGACTTGGTATACGGGCGGGTTGATATCTTCCGCCCAAGGAAACTTGGCCCTTTGTTGAGCTGCAGAAACGAACTGCTGTTCGCTTCGCGGCACCATCGTCGTCTGGTACGGATGGACGCTCCGCGGCGACACTTGTTGTTTAAACATTTCACTATAATCTTATCTGAAAGAAACGCACTTTAATGACACTGAAAAACAACATGTGGAGCTTTTATTGATCATAAAATTTGACTTACTCCATTGTATTGGTTCTGAATTACGATGCTATAAATCGGCATCGTACGTATATTTGAAGTATGTTATATTTATTTTAATTAAATACAGATGCTATAGCCTGAATATCATTTATCAAATTATCACTATCACACATTCGACATATCGGCTACTACTTCGTATAGTATTAGTACCACCACGCCGCCATATTTATTTTTGAATGATTGGATTGGATTTGTTTGGTTTAATTGGCGAATCGGCGTACTGAGATAGTGTTGTACTATGGTTGTGAGTTGCACTCAAGAGCAAAAGAGTGGCATGTTCATTTAAAAGTTCATTCCTTAATTTTTCGTATTTTGAGTCGAGTCGAGTCGGATCGGATCTGTGGTTGTAATGCCAAACGAAAACCAAAATCGTCAAATGCAGTGCAGCATAGAACGTAGTGATTATATGCTCTTTGTATCGTATCATTGGTCATAATCATAATGTCATAGTAAAAATGTAATAATATTACAGTTTTTTCGTGATTTATGTAGAATGTTTTTTGGAAAATATGTGGTGTGATTTTCATTACGACACATGTGGTGGAAGCAGGAGAAATAAATACGAACTAGTCCTGTACGTTCCAAGGCATCAAATAGCTGTGCTGAAGGCAGACGATAAAACAATTTAAACAGTGATCTTTTAATTTTGGTAAGAGGCGTAATGGTGCTTAATGATGGAACAATGATTTCCGACGACGAAAAAGTAGCTCTGGCGAATATCTGCCGCGATTATGTCCGAGGTTGCTGCGTGCGTGAAAATTGTCGATATACTCACGAAAAGCCACCTATGAATCGTTTAAAAGAATTGTTCCGGTTTTGTCACGACTATCAGAATAAAGGTTGTTTCAGAAATAATTGCAAGTTTCTGCATTTCACTCTGGAAGAGGAAGCGCATTTTTATTCCACGGGCAACTTTCCTCAGACAGATCCTAGGGAACGTGGAATGATCCCAGTATGCCAGGCGTATTTACATGGCTCCTGCTCCAACCCTGAATGCAAGTTGATTCACCCTCTTCATCTAGCCACTAATGAACACCACCCTGAGATAAACATGCCACCACCACATTTCAATCGTCCACCACCTATGCTAAGAGATGAAGACTCACCCCCTGAATGCAAAGTAAGGCGCTACACTTATGAAGACGTGGCTATAGAGAATCAAATACCTGCACCAAATATATGCCAAAACTGTGACTCCTTAGACCATAAAGTAAAACTATTACATGATAACATAAGTGTTTTGCTGAAGAAAGTAGCAGACTTGACAGAGAAAAATGTTCAATTGACTTCTATGAATGAGTTTTTACTGGAGCAGGCAGCTGCTAATAGGGGTGAACAGTCATGTATTATTACATCCCGCCATGGATCTTCAGCTCCTGTGTCCTTAGCTACAGTTAGCATGACACCTGTAGTGAGCCTCTCTGGTGCATTGCCTGCTTTAGTTCCTGCTGCTGCAACTCCAAATCTAGCTCTGGCACCAGCGGCATCCAGAGCTCAGTTGCTAACTCCAGCCCCACAATTGTTGACAGTAAGTACAACACAACAGTTGATGGGTAATTCGGGAGCACTCATAGTGACTAGTGCGGGTGCTCAGCAGTTAATGCAAGTGAGTGATTCAGGGACTTTGATGGGAGGTGGACAGACAGTAGTGGCAGTGACACCAGCACAGTTGACACTGGCACCCCCACCGCAACAGCTCATGGGGAATGCATCTCAAACAACAGTTCAGCAGCTTGTACAGCAGACGGCACTGCCGCCACAGCTAGCGGCGCAGCAACAGCAATTTACGGCACAGCAGTCCGTGCAGCACCTTGCTGCTGCCCAGCAGAACGCCCAACACCTAGCTGCGCAACAGTCAGCACAGCATTTGGCAGCGGCGCAGCAGTCCGCACAACAACACTTGGCGGCTCAACAATCGGCACAGCACCTAGCTGCACAGCAGTCACAGCAATTAGCCCAGCAATCTGCTCAGCAGCTAGCTGCTCAACAGGTCCCATCAGCCCAGCAGCTTGTTCACCAAACTTCCACTCAACAGATTACCATCTCCAGCACTAGCCAGCCAATGGCTCTTTCGAATTCTCAAAACCAACCCTTAACATTTCCAATTATATCACAGAGCATATTGCCCCACTGATTTTATAACATTCTGAATTAAATTACCTATGTAGGCCATGGGTCTCCAAACTACGGCCTACTACACCAAAGGAAGAGGGACAGACAAATTTAGCTATATGGAACTTGGTTAAAAAGTTTGGATTATGGCACTTGCTGGTGATTAAACTGTTACAATAATGTTTGAATTTACTTTTAGTGAATCATGTGAACACCAGTGGATTATGAATGACCATTTTATTGTTTTAATTTTGCAGTATTTTGTTGTAAATCCTGTAATTATATTTAATTTTATATCCTACTATATCACACATAGGGGAAAATCTCAGTTTTGTAGCTTGAATATCTTGAATCTTGAATAAGGCACTTTACAGTACCTAAGAATATGAAGCTGTACATGAATATATATAGGAATATGTTAATCATGCAATGTATTTTCTATAAATAAATATGATATTAATGATTACATAGGTTTGCGATCGAAACCTCTTTTTGCATTGTAGTAATAACACTGTTATGACATTCTTTTTATGTCATCACATGCCAGTCTTTCCTATAAGTAAAATAAAAATATTATTACTAGAAACCTTAACACTTAAAGAGTCTGTTTTCACTGGCAATTCTAAAAATCTTATGAAAATCTAGTGGTATCTCCCACAAATAGACAATGAATCCTCAGTTTGAAATGCTGGCGTGCACACTACACAGCTCTTTCTAACACTTGTTAAATGTTGCTATATTGTATACGATTGTGTATAGGATCAATACATATTAGTTATTTATTTATGAGTCCCTGGTTTTGTAGTTAAATATGGCAAAGGCTCACAAGTAAAATCCATCTTTAATAGTTCTGCCAGGCTGTTCTCACTGGTATATGTATTGCTGCATTTTATTAAGTGTAATCAGCCCCTTATATTTAAGTTAGCATTTTACTGTATTATTAAACCAAAACTTGTCCATTCATTGGATGCTAAATAGCCCCAAATTAGTGTCTTGAATAAATTTTAATAAAATACGTTTTCTTTACTGTGAACTGTAAAATAGGGTAAAACCACAAATGAATGATAAGGCAGTGCCCAGTGGTGCCCATAAAATTAAATAAGGTTGAACATGCCAATAACTGAAGGGGAGACTACAACAGAATACAGATATTGTTCTGGATTTACCCTGTTTTACCATTTTCTAATCTAAACGAAATGTCATGTACTTTTACGTGGCTTGGTGATATTGAGCTATGTTAAGCAATTGGTGTAATTATAGGTAATAATTTAAACTATTAAAATAAAACGAATTGTTCCATACAAATTGTTATAATTGTAGCATCTATACATGTAGGTTAAACTAATCTTTAATACACAAATTGTTATAAAAATGGCGCCTAAAAGAGAGCATTGCAGTACCCCTAGTGTAAATAAATTCGATTTCGAAACGTGACGTACGCGTTTGCGTTTAGTCTCATTTTGTATTGGATTTAGAAAGAGCGCGCCAAGCGGGACGTTTTGGAAACTCAAAATCCTATACAAAATAAGACTTAACGCAAACGCGTTCATCACGTTATGATGTCGATCAAATTTACACTAGGGGTACTGATCAATCAATTAAAGTATTTTTCACATATCTTGCCTACAGTGACAGCTGTCATCTCAATACATTTTTGTTTATAAACCCAGTATACTGTGTAATTACACAGTTAGTTGCCAAAAATGAGAAGATTGTTCTTTCAGAAAGATGGATATTTTATGGAACATAAATATTGCAGTGATATAAAAACGTACTACAAACTATTGTCCTATTAGCAAACTTTCCTATTTCGTTTATTACTGAAGTAAAATGTGAAGTCTGTTTGTCTTATATAAACAGAGCGGTTTTCATAGCTAATTTCATACAGAGTCGTTAGTTTTCCTAATGTAACACTCATTCTTTTTATACTTCAACAATTTACCGCGAGTACCGAGCACAAAATCACCCGTCCTATCAAAAGCTATTGACGTAACTTGATCTGGAACGTTTGAGATTAATTTCATCTGGCCAGTCTCGTTCTCATGGAAATAAACCAAATGGTCACTGGCGACGAATACGTTATCCTTGTGAAACGAGATTTGCCCCGCACCGGTGTATGTCACGTTGCCAATGTGCAAGGGCATCGATTGCGTTGATTTCAAGACAAACAGCTGTTCATGTTTGATGAAATAAAAGTTATTATTATCATCGATTGCCAACTCGTTTAACGCCTCTAAAGTATTAAAACGAATTTTCTTTTCGCCATCAAGTAAATATAGCTCTTCTACGCCATTATTGCTGTTAGTTATGTATTTATTACCGTTTTTGTCGACGAAAATCATGTTTATTTTCAGTAAGGAGTCCGATACTTGAGTAGCATTATGAGTTTCATAGTCGTAGCGGAACATTCCCTTTTCGGTGCCGAAGTATACCTTGGCATCCTTCTTGTCTATCGCTACTGAGTAGCTTAGCCTTTCCGGCAAACCTTTTAAAAATACAAATAAATTATTTAATGGCGCAAAAGTTAAACATATCACCGTATAATAAAAAATCCACATTTAAAAGGGTATTGGCATAGAGAAATAAGAAGTAATAGAGTGCTCACGATTTTCCGCTAATATTATAACTAGAGTAACCGAAACTCTATTTTCAACTCCTACACTTACTCCGGTTATAATATTAGCTGAAAATCGTTGAGCATTAGACTTTATGTTTGCCGCGATATCTATTGTCGAGTAGCAGTACTGAGAGTTCCGCTACTTGATGCTAGATGTCGACTGCGAATATAATAATCATTTTGGTACCAAAACTGATGTATGGAGTGAGCACTATTACTTCTTATTTCTCTATGGTATTGGCTATACCTACCAGCCAACTGGACAGATACAGGCACTAGGCATTTTACCCTAGGTACGGTTTTATTTATTTCATAGGTCACTGGTTCATATCCGGCTCAAAGGATCATAAGCAGTATTAAAGCGCCACGGCCTCGATCGAACCTGCTCACAAAATTCAACTAGAATCGGTTGAGAGATGCAACCTGCAGAGGAGTACCGGACATACGAAAGCATTTTTGCCCAAGCTGAAACGGAGACTTTCGCTACAAAGTAGACAAGCTACGGATATTGTTTATGATAGTTGTTAAACACAACTTATTATTTCGCAACAACGGTGAATGAAGGCGAGCATAAAACTAGTTTAAGGTATTAAGGGGGTAGTTAAGGAATACTCAACTTGTACAGGCATTTAGAAAAAGGAGAGAATCATCTAAAAACTAGATCTTACCCTTGATTTTCTGAGCAGTTGTAGTCTTAAACTTGACAACATAGATGTCATAGTAATAACCATCATCGTTGCTTCCGGATTTGACATAGAATAAGTTTCCGTAGACATCATAATGGGCGTCCGTAGGCACCGCATCTCCTATGTGATACGTGTCAGATACTGTATATTGATCCTTGTCGATATTTAGGTCTGGTTTGCACCGAGGTAAATCGAATGCAACACAACTTCTCAAAGCAAGTAATAAGACAAGAAATTTCATGTTTAATTCAAACAAAAGGGACGCGTTTAACTCTGTAAGACTTTATTTCTAGTGCGATGATAGCAGCTCATTATTTTTATCGACCAATATAAGCGTATCGTAATTAATAAATTACCTATAATGGCGCATAAAATAATCGCAATTTCTCAGCGCATATTATAAATAAAATGGAATATGTACCTATATTGCACTCGGATTCCGTAGGTATTTACATAAATATACTGAATGTAAAAATAACTTGTTTTAATGTAAAATTTTAATTTAGGAAGCACCAAACAAACAGTATAAATATTATCATGTTATTCGTGTTGTACAAAGGAGTATTATAAATACAATTATTAAATACAGCAGGTTAACTTAATAGAATAGTTTCATTTTTTTTTATCATATCAACTCGTTCATTTAACAAAACATGGATCACTTAACATAAATCATGATGCTGACTAGGTATCCGAATAAAGCAGACTATTTTAAACAAAATTGTAATTTACAACATGAAACTACGATTAGGTAAACAAACCTATATTTTTTTACGTGATAATATTGAGGATCCGTATGGAGGGTTAGCCAAATTGGACTACCTGGCCCATAGAAATCGTGTAATTTTTTTTTCTTGTAGTTTTTTTAAACCAGAACATGATACCGAATATTTCGACTATTTTTGTAATGAAATCAAATACCCTGTATACTTACACGTTTTTACTGTTTAATGGCCAGTATCAAGGTTACCATCAAGTACACACACTACACAAAAATAAGTTGTTTTTAACATTTGTCTTCTATTGCACTATTTACGCTTTATAACAATGAAATAAAACGGGAACGGCTGTCCACTCCTAATGGAATCTTAAAATGTATGAGTTTATAACTATATATTTTAAATACTATAATGTCGGTTTGAAATAAGAGTATGTTTTTGCTTCCGTCTCAGTTTCAATGTATTGTTTGGCCGATGACACGAAACAAAACCTCTTTAAACGGCGCTCTTTAGGCGGCGGCCTAAAGTTAGACCAAGATAACTCTGCGACGATTATGATAGCATAGGCTGTGCAAGAATAAGAATTCGTTTATTGTTTACTGTGTCAAACAAGATGTTAAAATGATACAAAGGCACAACTGTCGCGGCGTTCTCATTATGTATACCTCGTGTGTTCATAAGTTTTGAGACAAAATGAATACTCGAATTATATAAATGAAAAGAATTTATTTTTATGATACAGTCATAGGGTTAATAAAACAACATTGTCTTAGTAAAATAAAAATAGAATTCACTCGAAATGTCCACCTTTTTTTTTAATACAGGCTCTTAAGCGTGGTTTCCACTCTTCAATTGCTTCACGTACTTTTTCAATAGGGATACGCTTCGCTTCTCTCACTAATGCCCGTTTCAGGGCCTGAAGGTTTGGATGGGACTTTCGACATACCCTTAGCTCCAATTCCGTCCACAAAGAGTAATCCAAAGGATTTAAGTCTGGGCTTGAAGAAGGCCATTCCTCAGTACTAATAAATCTGGGCAAATTTTCTTTTAGCCACTTTTGTGTAGATTTCGCTTTATGTGATGGTGCAGAATCTTGCTGGAAAATCCAATCCTTGCCAGCGAATAGAGTGGTAGATAGGGGTTTTACAACGTTCTCTAGAATGTCACTCTGATAATTTTGAGCTTTGACTTTGACACCTTGGTGACAAAAGTGGAGTGGCGTAACGCCTTCATATGAAACCCCCCCACCATACCATAACGCTAGCCGGATGATGTGTGCGTTGGATATTTCGCACGTTAGACGGAATGTCCTTTGAGCTTTTGGCATAGATTTTATCATTCTGCCTGTTAAATTTTTCCTCGACGGTAAATATCTTCTCATCCGTGAACAAAAATTTTCTAGGATCGTGCTTCTTAAGCAGCATCCGACATCGTTGGAGCCGCAATTTCCGTAGACGATCATTTAGATAATGCACTTTTCTCTTACTATACGCCTTTAATTTAAGATCATATTTAAGTATTCTATTTACCGATATACGCGAAATGCCAGTCTGAAGAGCCATCTTCTTCTGCGTGCGGCACGGATTTCGACGAATTCGTTCTTTGACCATCTTTATGTTAGCAGGAGTCCTTACAGATCGCGGACGGCCAGTTCTTGGACGGTCGTCAATCTTTTGTGTCTCCTTGTACCTCTTTATAGTATAATATACAAAATTGCGACTAGCTCCAATACTCTTTAATTCGTTAAAAAATTCCATTGGTTTTTTCCCCGCCTTATACAATGAAATTACAGTACAGCGCAATTGTTTCTTCGCCGCCATTTTGACAAACAATGACAACAAAAAGAAAATAAAATTTTTTCTTAATTAAAACGTTCCAATTTCAAATTCTGAAACAGCCACGGCAAGCTACCAGTACGTTTTTGTTTAAAATTTAAGGTTTGAAATGCGTCTCAAAACTTATGAACACACGAGGTACTATATAGACAAATAAATGTACTAGACTACGACAATAGTCTACAGACTATAGAACGCCGCGACAATAGAAATAATGGTAGCGTGTGTATGTGGGTGTAGGAGTGGTTAGTCCTACCTTATTGTCCCGTCGTAGTCTCGTCTATCTGCTTCGCTCTTTTGCCTCTCATGCACCATCTGTGGTTAAAGGTATTATATGATTACAACGATCACCAAGTGTTTACAGCTAAGTATGGTATTTTTTCATATATCTATTTCCAAAGGTGATGGCCTCATCCATCAATACACAAGAGTTACATATATATCTATCAGTTAACTCTAGTACACATGAGCACCATCTTACCCGGCCGGATGAAGAGTACAAGTTGCCAACTACCTATGTAGCTGTATAGTCAAGGGGGCGTACCGCAGCCGAAGCTGCCCCTTGCGTGCTGATAAAGGAGTAACTAGCGGCCGAAGCCACCTTACTCCTACACGGGGATAAAGGAGAACCTAGCAGCCGAAGCCACAGAACTCCTAACGCCTTTCTCTGGATTCAAGGGGGCGTACCGCAGCCGAAGCTGCCCCTTGCGTGCTGATAAAGGAGTAACTAGCGGCCGAAGCCACCTTACTCCTACACGGGGATAAAGGAGAACCTAGCAGCCGAAGCCACAGAACTCCTAACGCCTTTCTCTTACACATTGATATAGGAGGATCTGCAGCCGAAGCCGCAGACTCCTACACATGCATAAAACACCCTAGTCCGCCTTAACTAAGATGGCCTCTAAACAGCCTCCACGACGTAAATCGTGGCAAGCTCAACTCATACAAACTTACTGCTTCCACGGCAAAGTCACGTGGCAAGCCAAAAGATTAATTAGTTAAATGTATAAGATATAAGTATATAACAAAGCGGTAAACACTTAGCTTTCTGGTAAACCAGCTCATGTGGTCACCGACTCCACGCGTCGCCTTTGTTCCCTTTACTAACACTTGTTATCACAGTTCTAACCACTTGAAGCTCTAACGACAAAATGGCTGTCCGTTAGCGACCGCAGCGTATTTAAATCTTCATCTACCTACATGAGTATCTATAAATGTAGTAGAAGTTGTCAGAGCTGTCAGACTAGATTTGAACCTTCGCGATACGATCCGATTCGACTTAACTCGATCGGATCGATCGTCGCGACACTCCCTACACACGGAAAGTGACTATTTGTCGACATACAATTTTGACTATGTCATTTCTCTCTATCTACAGTCTTTAACCTTCTCATCATCAAAGTTTCCATCCACTCCAAACCCTTTCTGGGTGTAATCTGGTGTAGTAACGTCGAGATAATTTTCAGCCGTTAAACTCGTTATACTCATTTAAATAAGTTAAAAATATTTAAGAATGAAGGTATTTTAGTTTAATTAGTATCGATATCTATCATTGTACCACAAAATAAATCTGATTAAGCTCAGTCTTTAATTTACTGTGCCATATGACTAATAAATTGTGTCGTCAGTTACTTTAAATCTCTTAGATATTTGCTCCAGATCAGTCGAATCAATACCTCTTCTGATATGTACCTATAATCATCATGAACATCTTGAAGATATCACATTGCTAACAACTTAAGCGAACCCAATTTCAAATTTCTTTGTCTTGAAATTGAAACTTGTATTATGTGCTTTAAAATCGTATTTCCATCTATCCAAATACTATCTCTGTATTGTGGGGACTTCTAACCCTGTTTAACTTTATGAACTCAAATCATATTCTAAATCTACTATTCGCTTTATATGATTACAAATCGTACTCGGATATCTTTATGGGCAATACAAACATCGATGCTACAGCAGGCCTTACACGATGCATAGAAATTGCATTTATCGCTTCATGCGTGATCGTGAATGTAAACATCAATGCCACAGCGGGCCTTACACGATATATAGAAAGTTGAATTCACAGCCTCATGCGTGAATATAAACACCAATGCCACAGCGGGCCTTACTCTATACCACAACAAAGTAGGGATTGTTAAAACTAGCAGCGATTGCCTGTACCTGCAGGTGCCTGAACCTGCCTTCTGTCTTTCCTGTTGTCTGACTTAGTCTGTCAACCTTCATTATTACTGTATGGACTTGTCCTGGTTGACAGCCCTCCCCAATAAAGGGTAAAAAAGGGGGGCGACTTATGGTACATTCAAGTCGTAATTGTTTAACATTGATAACGGAAATATTTAACAGTCTGTATACCAACAAGACTACACGCACCGTGTTATTCAAACACCTATCATATTTTATTCGTATAGGTTATCAAAACTTATTTATTTACTGAGTTACATCCCCTAGAGATGCCTTTCTATTCAATATAGAAACTACTGTCTTTAGGCGTAATCTGGATGAGGTGGCTTTAATTTTAATTGAATATTAACTTAGACTTCGATTTAATTAATCGAATAATTATAAAATATTTCAGCCTCTATACGTCCCACTACAGGGTACAGGTCTCTTCTAATAGACTAGAGGGCTTGGGCTATAGTCCCCGCTCTTAAACAAGGCTTAAATAAATTAAATTTATACCCGTGCAACCTAGGCTACCAGTGTAGCCAAAGCAAAATTCGAAAGGTTTAGAACCATATATCTCAATAGTTGAATTATGTAATCACTGTTCAATTCAGTATCTAATACAGCGATTTCATTTTATAACAATGCAACCATGTCATATATCAAACATTGGATATAATTAAATACATTTTATTCAGGACGCTAGAACAACAAAAAATAATAATCATAGTCATAAAACGGGTTAAAACGTCACTCGTCACTGATAAGGTTTCCACTCAGCTTGATGTCAAGGTACCCTTTGCATACCTTGACGCTAGTCTTACGTGGAAGTCGTTCCAAAAAACGCGATATAAGTTACTTGCTCTCTTTCGTACACGAGACTAAAATCTCAGATAAGTTATTCAGTGACAACCTTATTTGCCTGTAAGCAGTATGTAGGTCTCGAAAGTCTAATTTGATTTAATCACAAAGACTGTCTCTGTCATACATCAAATTTTCATTAATTTATAACGTTGTGTAGTACTACTTCATATTTACACTCGTTTGACTACTCTCTAAGTCGTGTACCAATTTCGTCATTAATTTTCCAATATGATACGTTACAAATCTACATAAACTCTTTGTTTATTGAATAACGTTTCCGGAACACAAAGTCAACTATATATCTTCTATCTGTGACTGCTAACCAACGTATGTGTAGTAGTAGTAGGAGATATAGCAAGATCTATTCTGCCCAAGTTTTGATACTTTTCACTGTTTCGTAGCAAATAAATTATTAAAGAACGGCATTCATAACCTAAACGGTCAACATTTTAGCTCAAGATTGGTTTTCATTGCTGTGAAACGTTGATTGCTTTATCATCCGCGTGTCCAACTAGCTATTATTACATTTCTCTTATTCACAAACTATATAACAAGAAACCTCACGTGCGTCGGAGATGTAGACACATAAGAATCATGAGATGTAAACGGAAAGTAAAGAAAGTTTATAAGCAATGCATATGACTGTATCAATAAGATATATACTTGTTGCACCTTAAAGTAAGGTAAATCGCTATTTTTAATTTATTTCGCGGAACGCACAGTGTCTGTCACATACATCTGATAGTAACACTTCTATCTAGTAACACATAACTAACTAGAACCACATTTTCCGATTCTTCAAAATAAGAATTCTGATGCTATGTGATGAGCATGATCATGAATTGCTAGTAATTTTTATGGTAACGTATTTCCAATGTTCTCTTTGAAACTTTAAAAACCACAATATACTTTATAGCTTAGCTCATCGACTATGTAGTTGTACGTTCGTTCTGACTAACATCACTAAAGTCGATGCTATCTATTGCGATTGATTACTAAACATCACTGACTAGTAAAGTAAGGTTTCAACCAGATAATGACCTTTCATCTCTAAGTCAAATTCTCTCATTAATTCTCCAATGACTCATACATTTTGTTATTTAAACTTCTAAACCTATTCAATAGTTACATAAATTTGTTTATTTGAATTATCCAACTAATATAACGGATGAGCAGGATTCATAGGTATTGTATACCTACTAGAAGATCCTTACTAACCTAAATTAACATGAATGTTTTAACAGAAAAACATTATTCATTTTTTGATTTATTTCTTCATTATCGAAATCTGTCTCTGCTTTGTATGCTCAACAAAGCATCTAGGCCACTGGCCATCTTTCTATCAAACAAATTTGATTTCAAGATAAAATTTTAGTCAGATGTGTGATGATGATGATGATTACAAAGTACCGTAAAACGCTGCAACTTTGCCTGGATTTTGACGTTTTTTTTTTTTTTCTTATATCTGTGAACCTATTTTTCATTATGAGTTTCATGAGTATTAGTCGGAAAACATACCCTATGCCTTACCAGATAAGACTCAAATCTTAATACCTAATCATACTGTATTTCCGATTTACAAGCAATCAAAGTGGCAGGCAAAGTTGTAGGCCTAAGACGTAACTTTGCCTAGACGGATATCTCCATAAATAATGTGTTGCTATTTGCAATAATATTTACTCTTGTGCATGAGACATTATGCTTGTCCCTGGCAGTCAAATTATGGCCATAAGCTTAATACTTTTTTTTTTTTTTTTTTTTTTTCACATGCAATAGGTAAAGTTGTAGCAGGTTCCACAAACTATCTATACAAAAATATCGTTAACTGTAGGGTTGTGCCAAAAAAATATTGTTATTAAAAAAATCTATTTATATTGTTAGTTACAAAATAATCAACAAACAAATGTAATATAATGTTGTTTGATTTCTTTTTCTTTTAGTATTTAATAATTTGAACTTATTTTAATTTTTTTTATTACAAGTACATTGCAGATACACTATTTTGCTAATTTTCAGTGCATTATTATAGTGTAAAGTTCTATTTCATTGTAAAGTTCTAATCACCCATCACCTTTGAACTCCAATTGTAATCGACCTGACACCTCACAACCCAGATTTCGATAAGAAAGATAACTGCAAGACAAATCAAATTTACTTGATGTATTACTCATTCAAAGGTTTTTTCGCAAACATTTGCTTTTAGTGGCCCATAAAAGTTACTATTTTAATGCGTACCTAAGTATATGCTTGTACGCACTTGCTCATAATGAGCACTACACGAAGACCTAACAGTCGGTTTAATTATTTCTAGCACGTGCCTAACGACTCAAGGAACTAAAATTTTCAATTATTCACTTAATTGTAGTAATTAGGTAAACATCTATCTTTATTGTATTTCGAATTAAAGGAACTTTGTAATATGTTTATGTCTCATAGGAGTCATAGGCAATACTTTCAATATTTGTTTTACTAACAACTCATGAACAACATGAGCCCGCTAATTGCCAACCGCGACAGTAACAAGTTAGGCTTTAGAATTTCAACTATACCCCAGATTTATTATTTCTTGAAAGTAATATCTTCCTTTATACAGCAACAATTTTTGACTGGACATGAAATTAATACTTTAATTTTCCAAGTAAAGCCGATTCAACGGGTATCGCTTATCCTTTTAAACTTTACCGCGCTAATTAAATTAGATACTTTCTTTATACTGTAAAGATGGAACAATTATTTTCCTTTATTATTCTCTACTTAACCAGAGTTGCATTAAATTATCAACAACTGCATTTTTATGCAAGCGTAGAAACCCGTTACTCAAACGAACCTCTTGTTTTAGTGTTCGCGCGCGAAATCAGTTTGGCAGATTGTCAGTGACAAAAGGTCATTGACCTTCTTGGTGGCTTGATCAATTATAAAGTTTGGACTTCTCTCATTTAATTAATATGTACTGTGCGCGATATAGGTAATAAACTAAAGATGTACGCTGCGTACCTACGTCTATGAAGAAGCAGTGATTTGTGTGCTAAACCCCTTTTACGGAGCGTAAAACCACGGAGCACGGAATGATAATACGTGCGACTACCTGTTTTACTTCGTCAAGACAAAAGTAACTCAAAACCTTTAATTTACTCAACAAGAGCAATGCGATTGAACTTTATGCTTTAAGTGCACAAATATAACTGACTTTCTATTTAAACAACACTTGAAATAAGTCTAACCTTCACGAGTAAGTTTCTACGTGTAATCGTCTGTGCGAACATAGTACGCACTTGTATGGGCATAAGGGAGCTGCACTGTACTTATTATGCCTTAGACAAACATCAAAATTGTAAATGTTCACTTCAAGATAACAATCAATTTGCTTTTCATTACTTGATAGCACATTATTTTATGGGTAAGCAAAATGTTAACAATTAACATCTTTCACTTGAAATTTACTCATTTCTCATAAAAGCCTTACTGTAATAGATTGATATTAAACTACATTGTCATTGCTATGTTTTGTTTTCTTTTTATCCACAAGTATATCACTTTCCTCATGATGTCAAAACAAAGAAATAACCACTTTATTAGTCTTATACTTGTAACCTAATATAAGCTATGCATGGAATAGCTTTGAACAGAAGCAAATGGATTGAGTTGGAGGAGGCCTTCACCTAAAGAGGAGTTCACCACTAAGCAAAATAAATAAATTAAATGTAAACTAAGAAATGTGAATCAAACTTAGTGTGAATAAATGGCTTATTTATTTTATTATACTTATAACCTCTTAATTAACATCTTGGTTGATATTTATACTTTGCCATTCTGAATTCTTTGAGGGTATCAATACGCTATTAGTCTTGAATAAGAATACACTATGCCTTATTAACATGTAAGTATATGTTAAACGCACGCAACTAAGCAACCAATCTAGAAATTTGAAGTGGTATGTATGAAGTGGGTAATTTCTCTGATATATGCCTTTAAACTCAAGTACATACACCAAAGTGTAATAATTTAGGTCATCATTCCATTTCAACAGTGTTCAAACTGAATTTAAGCTTTACTCAACTTTGTAAGTGAAAGTAATCATAAAACTGTATTGACAAATATTCTAACAACTGTTCAGTGAATGTATTGTGTTGTCGAATTCGAATATGAACAACTTTCTAGTGATATTGTAAATAATCTGAATGCAGTTACTACCTTTTTTTTTATCATCCTTTTATTTGCAACAATCATAGTAAAATGTAAATTGGCTGTCCAAACAAAAGCACATAGAATCAAATTTCAACTAAAAGAGTCTCTTTGGTTTACCTTTCTAAGTAGGTACATTTCTGTTTAATACCTTTATATTGAACTGTATTTATCATACTCCGACTAATATATACCAACTATGGGCCTACCCAACAACAAACATTATGGGTTGAATACAACTGCTACTAGCAAGTAAAGAAATATAATAATGTACGTATCCTATATGCGTGTATGTGCTTCTCCTTTTAAGGAAAATAAACTGGAATAAGCTAGATAGTACATTATTTTAGCAACCAAGTAATGTTCCCTTTTTGGTAGATAGTATAAATATATTTTGAACTGTACTGGTAGGTATTTCATTCTCTGTGTACATTTAACTTTATGTGTACAACAAAGAATACTTATTTATTTACTTAATACAGCAGGTAAGTATTGTGTACGGTCAGCAAAACTATAGATTCTCACACTAAGTGTTCCTTCAAACTCCTGATGACTCCTGAACTCTAGTAAATAAATTAACTGAATTTATAGTATGGCAGGTACTAAGGTAAGGTAAATTAGATACTTTATAGCCTACCTGCCCACAACTTAAGCTATGCAACCAAAGGACTACTTTGAACTCAAAAGTCAGGAAAAAAAATGTGATCAGACTTGATGATCATTACTTTTGGCATATGATCTCAACAAGTACAATTTTATTTATTTTGTGTAATCAAATAATAAAGGTATTTGCAATGGATTTGTATTTGTTTACCATTGACTTAACATTTATTCATAATTCTTATGGATGGTCACATATGTACATTTCAGTACTACAGATACTAAAGGTGCAAAAGGTCTCAAATCTAAGCTCCCATTTTCTAGTAATATTTTCATTTGCGAACAAGTTTTTGTACAAGTAACTATAATTACTTGCCATCTGATATATTATTGAACTCATATCTAACTAGTAAGCCTCTACAATCCTATCTGTAATGGTCAACACAACACAGCTTTCTTGGGTAAGAGTATACTGGGTATGGCTCCAAAAATTATATCCCAATAATATCCCAAATTATATAAAGCGCCTGCAACCTGACCAGTTTAAAATACGACTAAAGTCATACTTAATAAACAAATGCTATTACTCATATCTGAAATAGTTATAACTTGTCCATTTTATATAGATACTAGTTTAACATGTAAGCACTTCATCATTACGAGTATATTCTAGATTTGCGAAATGTTGCTATTTTATTATATTATAAATGTTTTTATTGCTGTAATATTACTGATTCAATTTAGGCACTATAAGACCTTAAATGTAACATCTGTGTTCCACAAATAAAATTTAATTTACTCCACTATTGTGGTTGGTATTGTAGATAGATCTGGAAATGAAGCGCTAGACATTGTAACTGTAAGTGTTAAACTCTATCTTGCTCCACAGTGATAAACCCAAGCTTTATTTATTAATTTTTCTTGGAGAAACTAATGTTGATGAGATATTTGACTTCGCATAAGCATTGATCTATCAGACCACAACAATCAGCATGTGTATAGCCAGTGAATGTCTACTTTCTAATCTATCAAGGAACTAATTTAATTCAATGTTTATTTGCACATTATTTTATCATAACATAATTTAATTGGGTACAATGGTAAGTAGGTAAAGTTCCAAGTCATACCGCACTAGTAGAGACTAGAGAACAAGTAATTCACTCATAGTCATCATAACTCATATTAATATGTCATAGTCTATGTGGTATCCCTGTTTTTCCAATAATTTGTAGATCTTATGTCGCTCTAGACAAAATGCTATTTATTCAGTGTCAGTGTCTGTCAGACTCTATAAAACAGCTTTTTTATCAGTCTCTCAGTAATATCAAGAGAACTTTAGGGCAATTTAAAAACTAAGCACTTATTAGTTTCGTTATTTAGTTACTAATTTAAATCAAACATTTGATTTAACAACAAAGATTCATTTAACCATTTACTATATATTACTTTGTTATCGGATTCTGTAAATTATATCCCTAATACATGAAACATTGATCACGAACACCGCCAAGTCCCGGCCGCAGACCAGACGATGCCGCCATGAATGCTTCATACCTAAACTAATACTTCAAAATAAATACCAATAAAACAAGCGTTCAAATAGAACTTTACTCGAATTTATCATTAACTTTTAGCCCTTCCAGCTATAGTGAGATTAAATTGTAGGTATAGCCAGCGAGTATCAAGGGTGAATTTACTCAATGCTACAAGTATCTGCACCTGTTCAGTTTTGACAGACTTGAAACTAAAGCAAACCTGCGACGCTCAATACGTTTAAAGTAATAAAACCTGTCTCTCATCTCAACAATCACAAATGGTTCGGATCCAACCAATCCTCAGCACATCTTCACCATTTTGTCGCGGCGTTCTCATTATGTATACTATATAGACAAATAAATGTACTAGACTACGACAATAGTCTACAGACTATAGAACGCCGCGACAATAGAAATAATGGTAGCGTGTGTATGTGGGTGTAGGAGTGGTTAGTCCTACCTTATTGTCCCGTCGTAGTCTCGTCTATCTGCTTCGCTCTTTTGCCTCTCATGCACCATCTGTGGTTAAAGGTATTATATGATTACAACGATCACCAAGTGTTTACAGCTAAGTATGGTATTTTTTCATATATCTATTTCCAAAGGTGATGGCCTCATCCATCAATACACAAGAGTTACATATATATCTATCAGTTAACTCTAGTACACATGAGCACCATCTTACCCGGCCGGATGAAGAGTACAAGTTGCCAACTACCTATGTAGCTGTATAGTCAAGGGGGCGTACCGCAGCCGAAGCTGCCCCTTGCGTGCTGATAAAGGAGTAACTAGCGGCCGAAGCCACCTTACTCCTACACGGGGATAAAGGAGAACCTAGCAGCCGAAGCCACAGAACTCCTAACGCCTTTCTCTGGATTCAAGGGGGCGTACCGCAGCCGAAGCTGCCCCTTGCGTGCTGATAAAGGAGTAACTAGCGGCCGAAGCCACCTTACTCCTACACGGGGATAAAGGAGAACCTAGCAGCCGAAGCCACAGAACTCCTAACGCCTTTCTCTTACACATTGATATAGGAGGATCTGCAGCCGAAGCCGCAGACTCCTACACATGCATAAAACACCCTAGTCCGCCTTAACTAAGATGGCCTCTAAACAGCCTCCACGACGTAAATCGTGGCAAGCTCAACTCATACAAACTTACTGCTTCCACGGCAAAGTCACGTGGCAAGCCAAAAGATTAATTAGTTAAATGTATAAGATATAAGTATATAACAAAGCGGTAAACACTTAGCTTTCTGGTAAACCAGCTCATGTGGTCACCGACTCCACGCGTCGCCTTTGTTCCCTTTACTAACACTTGTTATCACAGTTCTAACCACTTGAAGCTCTAACGACAAAATGGCTGTCCGTTAGCGACCGCAGCGTATTTAAATCTTCATCTACCTACATGAGTATCTATAAATGTAGTAGAAGTTGTCAGAGCTGTCAGACTAGATTTGAACCTTCGCGATACGATCCGATTCGACTTAACTCGATCGGATCGATCGTCGCGACAACAACGGCTACCCTTTTCGGGCTACCTTTTACCCAAGTGTTATTTATACGTCACAATTTCATAGAAATTTGACGTTTAAAATAACACTTGCGCGGCCTGGGCTATAAAAATCGCTGCAGACTTATCTTGGACTAACTCTAAACGTAGAAGCTTTTGGAACGCCTTCATTTACCCTCAATTTTATTTCAAGCCAATAGTGGGAAAATCTCATATAAACTGAGTACCTACAGCTGTCATGTTGGGTGCCGATTAATGGTGTTTTACCCTTAGAGCATTTGACCAACCGGAGTCGCCTTTGAGAGCTTACTCCTCTGTCGAAAACTTCGGCCAATGGTCTTACTCACGTCACACTTATTGTATGGATTGACGTTTATTTGACATGGCTATTTGTACGTTACGTAGAAACGGTTTCATTAAGTAAATTAATAATCCCGCAAATATTAAGAGAGAAACATACGATTACATGCATTGTTCAAATTTGATTATTTTCATGACGACAACGATGACGTTTTAATCGTTAAAAATAATCGGACAGACAGACGGACATGACGAATCTATAAGGGTTCCGTTTTTTTTGCCATTTGGCTACGGAACCCTAAAAAGGACGTTAGATAATATGCCAAAACCAAAAAAACATAAATCACAGACTACAGACTTTTGTTAGCTTCCTGATAGTTGGAACCACTTATAATCTGTGGGTTTTAACTTTGTTTTGACAGCTCTTTATAGCATCATAGTACAGATATCGCGGCCATATTTAACGTCCGTCCGCCAAATAATAGGGGGTATTACGCAAAACTCTGCGTAGGGGCGTCTCTAGCACATGTTGATATATATAATGATATGTCTCTTGCATATTCGAGCGATAAAGAGGCAGATAACGAAATTACGATTTTCGTGTTTCGCGGTAGGCTTCTGTAAACAAACCGCCCTGATGCATAAATGTCATAGTGAAAACTTTGTTTAAGGCATAGTATGTATAAGTTACTCTATAGGTTACGATATGTGATAGTGCTGCTCTCTGGCGGCAGACCATATATTGCACTAATACTACCTATTATCAAAGAGAGTTTGAAATAGAGGTGTATTGTCATTGAAAACTTTGTAGCCACGTAAATTTACTGCTATCTTTCAACACATGATTAAAACTTTTACAATGCCATTTGACTTTGATCCTTATTATTTCACTGATATGTGTTAAATATCAAAAAGTGGCGCCATCTTATCGGGCACAACCTAAAGGCTACGACGCCATCGCTCGAAACGATGTTGCCATAGCTTTGGCCTTTGATCTATTAGATGGCGCCATTTTTTGATATGTAACATGGCAGTAAATTGACTGTGGCTACAAAGTTTTATTCGACCATCCGCCTCTATTTAAAATTTTCTTTGCTATTGTAGGTACCTACTACTAGTACATACTGTCCTTATTAGGTATTGAATATCCCGGCTAGTAGATGTTTTATGAATATCAGTAGGGCTGCTCAATATGTCCTATGGCGATTTGCTCGTGGTGGTCTTGTTCCTCCATTCGATATTGCAAGTACGACGGTAGGCGTCCTTGCCGTTCCCCTTTGATTTTGTGAATTTTCCATCGGTGACCTTGTAGTATTTTCCTGCAATGATAAAAAATGATTAAGCAATTAAATTAATATCGACCCCACGGCGTAAATTATATTATGTGGCTTTCCCTTCTCAGGGCCCATATGCTTCATTTGCCACGTAGCCACGTATTGTTAGCATTTTTTATTCTGTACTTTATATAGTATAATACTATTAGCTTAACAACGTAACGGCTTAATAAAACAATATGGCTAATATAGTGTAATTTGAAGATTGTGAAAATGTGCGATAACTTTATTCGTCAGATAAGTTGCAAGTAGCTTATTCAGGACTTTACTTGGACATATGAAACAGGCCCTAAGAATCAAGTCGTTTTTTTATAAAATTCTATTTATATTTTAAAAGGTTCGTTTCTTGCATTTATTTGCTTGCTTCTACTAGAAGGTCTCAACCCCTTGTATTATTGTATTATTTTAGATTGAATGAAATAAATTTATTATTATTATTATTTGCCTACTGTTTGTAACGCCCCTTCATTTATTTTATCAGCTCATATAATTAACAATAAATTTTAACCTTATAATTTATTCAGAGGTAACTTTTTATTGCGATACTTAATAACAACAGACGACTTGATAACTAATTAACTACTATATTGCACTCTCTCAAGCGGACTTAATATTAGATATGATACGGTACGGTCGACGTCAAAGATATCATTGCATTTTTCCCATTTTAAAGTGTAAACATATCTATGATGTCTACTGTACAAGGAAAGGTGTTCTAGGTAGGTACGCAACTTTAAAATAGAGAATAAGTATTCAAATTCAACGTCGCCTCTTCTTTAGATAAAGCTCGTTTCATGTTGTTCAAAGAAAACACCTAGTATGTAAAATAGTGGAGGTATATTCCTGTAAAGTACTGTCGGGATATCGCAATTTTTTTAATACAGTTGCTTATACTTTACGCAGCTATTTAGCATTTACAAAGTTGTTTTTTACGAACTAGTGCTTTTTACTTTTCCAATTATTATTTTCTGCCCGTAATCTATATGTCCACACCAAAGAGTTTGGGTGTCCAAAATCACACGTTTATTGCATCCAGAAACTATTATTACAAGATATAAATCAAATATTTATTTGTTGTTTTTATTTTTTATTCGCCTATTTGTGTGTCCCACTGCTGGGCAAAGGCCACCCCTCTCGCTTTCCAATCCTCCCTGAGCTGAGCAAGATCCCGCCAATTATTTCTTATTATATAAATAAAATGTTATATAATAGGATTCTTCACTAAAACATTTTTATTATTATTGGCTGAATGAAACTACGAGTAGGTATGATTGCCACGTTGGTTGTCGTTAACAGAAAAAATGAAAATTTAAAAAGTAAAACCGGCGTCCGCTACTGTACCAAGCAGAAACGTCATTGCCACAATGCTTAGAAATAAAGGAAAAGTTGAAAAACTCTCTGCCTCGGGTGAGAAACGAATTCGCTACTCCGGGATACCCGCCCGCCGCTATACCGACTGAGCTACCGAGACTTACTCATTGACAGTGAAACGTAACGTTACGATAGATGTAAAGGAGACCCCTAAGACGCAAATGAATTCTCAAAAAAAAAAAAAAATAACAATGACTTTATTAGAATTTATGTACGAAATATCATTTGACATTCTTCTTTGGTTACTTTTCGGTGAAAGAAAATATATCGCTATAAAAACAGGTTTTATTGGAAACATTGCTTAGTTACTAATGTTTCTATTAGAACCTAGATTTTCCTTTATAGGCTGGAAGGTGACATGGCAGGCGCTTTCGTGGCAACTATTATCTGCGCCAATTTTTGGGATTAGGTCCCTAAAATGTAGGGTGGGAAAGTAGAACTTACTTAGTGTTGAATTTCTTGTAGCAGACGTCGCACTCGACAGTGCCCTGCCTCAGGTGGATGTCCTTGATGTGTCGCTTCATGTCGTGTTGGTACGAGAATGCCTTGTCGCAGTATGTACACTGAAACGGAACTTGGTATGATTTTTTTAAACCTGTAGCAAGGCTATAGTGGCAATAATTTCGTAAAAAATGCTGGTTGGATGCTTTTTCATTTAGCCTGAACCCTGTGTCTGAACTTATTTCAGAAATCCTGACTTAATTTGTGGATAAAAAATGTTTAGGCACGCAGTAAGATATGTTAGTTAAAATAATATATTGTGTTGCCGTTGCCACACCAAGACAGAAGACACACTTATTTTAGCGAAAAGAAAGAGTCAGTGAAAACTCTTTGTACATGGCGTATCGAGGGTTTTGGACCTTTTTATGCAGTGAACTCGATAAGTCCATAAGCATAACCTCTAGGTTATCCATTCTCAACCTTTTTTGAGTTGATTGGAGTCAAATAACTATTTTCGTCAACAACAAATGAAATTATTTTATGACATATTTTTTCCTAGTCATCTATCAAAGATGGCAGCACAATCTCTCGCTATACTGTAAACCAGTAAAGGATTCGTATTGGAGGTGCAAGCTCACATTGCTTGCCCTTAGAGTTGGTCAAAGGCACCTAGCCTTTCGAAGATAGTATATACCAGTGAATTTGGGACGGCCGCTGTGGCCAGGTGGTGTAGTGGTCAGGACGTTCGCCGAAGCAGAAGACGCGAGTTCGATTCCCGCCTTGGCCACCAGTGGATTTGGTCACTTTTTCTTTAGTGTATGATATCTATTTTTGCGGCATTGTTAACGCAATTTGCAATCATTTGCTAAAATTCCTTGCCATTTGCAAATTTACAGTTGCCAACATATTAACTTGACAAAAGTGAACATTCCGCCCACCAAAATAAAGTTAACTACGCTTAGTATAACTATTTTACATTGGATGTCTGTAATGTATGTATGGGTGTGTGTATGTAGATACCTTGAAAGGTCTCTGCGTGCTATGCACATGGCGCATGTGCTTTGCGAGATTACTGGACGTGGTGGTGGCCTTGGGGCACTGCGTACATTTGAACGGCTTGTCGGCCATGTGAGATCTCTTGTGCACCTTCAGCAGGTCCATGGTGCGGCCTTGGTATGGACACACGTCGCATTTGAAAGGAAATATGTTTTCATGGATACCCCTGAAACAGACATGTACCTATCTTAATTGTTTGTAACAGACCTAATTGTAACACATAGTAGGTATAAATAGTTATTTTTTATTCAATAAAACCTTTAACCTGCATTTATTTACTTATATTTATCGAATACAATTCAATTTTTTCTTAATAACAATGTTATCATTATTAACATACCATACACACAACACAACATAATTATTAACATTGTTGTATACAATTCAATTTGTTCTTGTTAAAAATGTTATCATTATTAACAAGAACAAATCATTGGATATAAAGAAAGATTGTATAAAAAATAAATGAAATTCAAAATATTATACTAACAATATTAATCTGTCTAAAAATAGGACAGTAATAAACAGTGCAATTTGTTTTAGTAACAATCAGGTCAGGTATTGGTTGCCAGCATGCTGTTAGTGAAACTAAACATGATGCAATTGCTGGCAGTACACATTTGGCACTGTGACTCTATACATTATAGGTCATAGGTACTCCAACTGTGTGCCATGGCGCCCTCAGGCGCCAGAGGGCGCCATAGACAGTAAAGAGTATTCACTTCGAATAGCATAGCTAGGTTTGCCACAAACAAGTTATAAAGTGACACCCTGTATGGGCACCTGTAGGTACTTCTTCTTGGTTTATCTTACTTTCTATCAGGTTTGATCCTATTAAAATATGTTCTATTTAAATTTACATAAGGATTACTTACATATGCACTAGCAGACTAGCATTGGATGAGCATGTTTTACCACATATATCACAAAGAAATTTTCTCTTTGTTAGTTCTTCTGGTGGTTTAGGCGCACTGTCTCCAGGACAACGCGATAGATGGTCACTATAGGAATCCTAGAAAGGAATTACACCATTATGTTTTGTGAGAAATACTATTGTATCGGTATGCCACAGTATCTTATATTTTTAACCCCACTAAACTAACTGAACAAAGAAATTTAAACATACTATCTTAGTAAATAGACTCCTGAAGAATGTTACGTTATGTTTGTACTTATTTAGTAGTGATGATGCATACATATCCCATAGAAGTGTTATATTTGACATAGCACTTGGCATCATAAAAAGTCTGAATTTGAGGCTTTCTCCAAAAATCAATGGAAGAAAAAAAATGCAACTCTTGTTTCATTTTGCTAAAGTTAAAATTTTGCAAAAATACACTATAATTAGGTTTCACTGCATTACACATACTCTCCATTGGTACTCACCATATCAAAGAAGTCTTTTCCACATGTATTACAACCCCAAATAGCTGCATCATCAGAAAAAGTAGGCGAGGGCATGTTGTAAGAATCATTACTGTCTTCATTGTGTTCGTCTGGCAGGTCATTAGGCTCTTGATCATCATCATTTTGATCGTTACTTTCACATTTTATATATTCTGTAAAATAAGTATATTAATATATGGTTATGTATGTATCAAACTATACAAATACAGCTGAAGAAGCTGAAGCTGTTCTAACTGGGCCACCAGTTAGAACAGCTTCTACGGTAAAAACTAGATGATATCAAATGACAAAGGGAAATAACAATTATATTTTCCATCTCTAACACTATAGCTACTTCTTATTCCACACTGCAAAGAATAAATATGATGTAATTTAACCCTATCCTTCATAATGTATCCTAGACTTTTATGGAACTTTAAAGGATTAAAGTAGTGAAGGGTAAGTTTTTTTTTAATGTTATAGTATAGTCAGCAAACGAATAGAGCAGTATATTGTTTCAAACTATTAATTCACCTTCTTTCACAGATAACTCTTCTAACTCTTGAAATCTTTTGTTATTCTTTTGGCACATATCCCTGAACATGATACACCCATTGAGTAGATCAAGGCAGTTTTGACACATCTGTGTCATGGTATCAGTCTTGCTGATCTGGAAACAATTATTAATAATTAAATAAAACAAATTTATATATTATATTACAGGAATATCAGAGCATGTAAATTTTTTTTAATACAAATTCTAAAATCTTACCGTAACACCGGAAAAATGTTTTATTTCTTCCGCAATATTGGGTTGTACAAAGTTGTTGAAAATGGGAACATCCCCATTTTCTGAAGCACATATTCTGCACATGCCTGGAGCTATTTTAAAGCTTGCTATACTATTATACCTGAAATATTTTTCCGTGCAGAAGAATTATTATTTGAAACACTCAAAACTAAGGTAGGCAGAGTAGGCAGTAGTCTAGTTTGAATACTTACGATTTAGATTTCTTACGCTTTTTTTGTTTCTTTTTCTTGGATTTGTGTAAAGCGTTGGCATACAACATAGACCTAAGTAAAAGCAGCGATGCCATTAGTTATACGTAGCTTAAATTTTCTGCAAAAACTTTTAGTATTCGTTAGAAGTCTATTTTTTAAGAAGAATAAAGCCGAATTTTGTAAATAAATAATGTAATCGAGCATTTGACAACCACTGAACCACAGACAAGACAACTCAAAGTACTGAAGAGAAGTGGAAAACTGAAATGAATGAATGAAAAATACCGGTTTTTCTCATTCGTTTATATACGACATGTTGCTATGTTGGCGAAAGTGGTGCAGGCTGCATTTGGACATCACTACATCTCTCAAAAAAATAAAAAATACAACATCCGGCCATAATTGTTAAAAAAAAAGACTACAACAACATTCTCTATCTTTACTATGCCTTATGTTTTTTTATTCAGTTTAGATTTATTTTTATTGTGATGAGTGCATTTAGTTGTAATAAAATTGTGAATATATATTTTTAAACGTATCTTTATATAATGGCGGTATACATAACTAAATCAATGCTCTCTAAGTTCAACAAAGCCAAATATCCCTCGACTTTCAGTAATGAAGACGATGGCAGTAACAACAGTGAGCACTGGCAAAAACTTGTAGCTGACTGGTAATGAACATTTATTTCATTTAATGGTGGATAATATATAGACATAAACTCTGTTTTACCTTCATATATCTTGTAACTTAGCTTATAAAATTTTGCTGCCCTTCGAATTTCTGGCTAACTACAGTACCTGGCTTAGTACCTGAATAGTCGCATTGCTAGAGAACGCTGATGATTTTATACGTACCTATTTCAGTAAGAAAACTGTGCGCCTGGAAAAAGATATGATATGTCGAATCTGTGCCAAAGGTGGCTGTACACCACTGACTGAAAAGGTCTTCGATTACGACATCATGAGTGCCATAAGAAGTATAACTAATGTCTCAGTAAGTCTTATTTTATGCTTACGTCCTGTCTGCTACCAGTGCTACCTAATTTTTAACTGACTGCCAACTATAGCTTCCTTGATTCAGAAGCTAGTTTAAAAATAAATAATTATTATTATTTACAGGTTTCAGCTGATGATGCCTTGCCTAAATACATATGCTCTGTATGTCTGTACAACTTAAAGACAGCATTAACATTCAAAAAGAATTGTGAGGCTTCTGACCGAAAGTTCCGTAAGATTTTACACCCCATGGGTGACCCGACATTCCACTCATATCCATATTCTAAACATGACTTCCAACTGATCCTCCATGATATGAAAAAGAAAAGAATGAAGATTGAAGAAGCAAAAAACAGGGAGCTAAAGAAACGGGAGAAGATTTCTATGAAGAAAGCTCCAAGGATCAAACAATTTAAATGTTCACCATGTGACATGTCTTTTCCTGATAAGGTAAGTATCTATTTAATTATATAAATAATTAAAAGAAACAGCATCAAAGTTATATATAAATGGGGAAAAGCGTATTCACAAATTATTTTCTTGCTGAAAGTTAAAGTTAAAATTTCCATAATTAGAGCTGTCTCCATAAGAGTCAGAGGCACAAGACGAAACATTAAAGCTTTTGAGTGTGAAGATGCCGGAATCATATACTGAAAGTCCTCCAAGACCCTTCTCTTCTACTACCTCTTCATATCACTACTGAAGGCAGCAGCTTTTTTTTTTGTATACTCTTTACCGTCTCCATGTTTATGTATATTGTATCTTATAAATAATAATGCAATGGGAAAAAAACTATATCACCTCTTAGAATGCACTAGGGACTTATAAAACTCCCATGAGACTCCAACATTTGAAATTATTTTAAATGAGACACACATAATATTAAAGAAGCCGTGAAGAAGATCATCAAAAATTTGATTGAAACATGTTGAGTGTTTAGTCAACTGAATAATATGTGAGTAACATGTCTAACATAGTTTTAAAACTAGGGACATGTGATATATCAATACCTCTGGATTCAATTGTCATAAAGAACATTAACTGTTAATGTCCTTTATGAAAATTGAACCCAAAGATTTCACACAGTTTTTACAACCTGACTGTCCTTGTCTAGTAAGTCCTACCTTTGAAGCACGCATTGTAAAATATAATAATAATAAATATTATAGGACATTATTACACAAATTGACTAAGTCCCACAGTAAGCTCAATAAGGCTTGTGTTGAGGGTACTTAGACAACGATATATATAATATATAAATATTTATAAATACTTAAATACATAGAAAACACCCATGACTCAGGAACAAATATCCATGCTCATCACACGAATAAATGCCCTTACCAGGATTTGAACCCGGGACCATCGGCTTCATAGGCAGGGTCACTACCCACTAGGCCAGACCGGTCGTCGAAATATGGAATATGAATTCTCATAAGACCTGTCACACAGCACACACTTGCGTAACGTACGCGTACCGCGTGCACAGGCCTTGCTGGTACCGAATGGCCAAGCCTTTATTTACAAAAAACCAAAAAATATTACAAAAATGTCTTTGACATTATAAAAAACTTATTTATGTATATTTTTTCGATACTTTCTATAGCCCTATAGTATCCAGGATTTACACTACATAAAACATTAAATTTCAGGACAAGTTAATGGAGCATCGACGCGAACGCCAATGCATGCGGCGCGCGTGTGAGCTTTGCGGCCAACTAGTCCTGTCCATAACTCAGCATATGCGGCACATTCACAAGCAGACCGTGCCGCATAAATGCAATACTTGCGGCAAGGAGTTCCCGATCATTGCACGCCTCAAGAATCACATGTGAGTTGCCATTTCGGCCACCAAAATTTATGATTACTGGACTGTATCTGGCCCGCCAGCTGCCCCTTGAAAATACTTTAATTCCATACAATCTGGCCAGTGGGTCTAAAAGGTTGGAGACCTTGGTTCTAGATAATCATGTTCAGGACAACAGGTACAATATGCCCTGTAGTCAATGATTATTTATAATTTCTGTTAATAACAGTAATTTCATTATTTTAATCATAAATAACACAGACAAAAGTTAAGGCAAGTTTTTAAAACGCCTGTAACCTATGCCACAAAAAGCTTATTCATTCCATTTGTTAGATAGACACTTCCGCTTGTATTGTAGCAGGCATTCATATTACGGCAGTGTATGTGTATATCACAACTATCACAATTTAGGAAAATTTCAGGCAGCTTATATATAGCATAAGTGTTACTAATATAGTTCTTCTGTAGACAGTTAAAACGTTTCATGGTGTTCTCCGATGGAAAATATAATTATCCAGATATAGTTGTTAGTTTTCTCCGGAGAAAATCATCCATTCAACGAATTCAGAAACAATTATTTTTCTAGGATGGTCCACACAGACACATTCAACTTCTTCTGCGACTTGTGCCCATACAAATGCAAGCACAAGTACTACCTGGTCATGCACATGCGTACACACACAGGCGAGAAGCCGTATAAGTGCACGCAGTGCCCCGCCACCTTCGTCAACCCGTCGAACCTCAACAAGCACAAGCTCACGCACCAGGAGAAGCAGTTCAAGGTCTTTAACATTAAATTAATCCAGTAGAAGGGTCTGTTTTTTTTGTTTTAATTAAGTTAATTGGCGTGCCACTGCTAAGCGTAAGGGGAGATAGGTCAACTTTTTTACTGCAAAATTTGGCAATGCATAGTAAGGTATATTTATAATAATACGAGTAGACTTACACAATACACACAATATAGATTCATATATATTGACATTAATGTAATTTGTAATGCAATCATATGTTTTTTTTTCTATTTATTATTTAGGGATTTTAATCAGTTACATGATTATGCTAGCCCCATCGTACCTTATTCTAGTATTCGTACATGTCTACTTATGGGACTTGTACCATTCAAAATAATCTATAACATATAAAAATATCTTTACAGTACATATGGGGCTACTTTATAGCACTAGTGCGAGAAGTAGCATATTATGTTACTGTGTCGAACATTTAAAGGGCCATATGTACTGTAAAACGTTGTACGATACATGTGCGAATAGGTAATTCGCAACTCGTGTCGATTTAAAACACTCCCTTCGGTCGTGTTTTAATTTATCGCCACTCGTTTCGAATTTCCTATTTTTCGCACTTGTATCGTAATGTACTATTTTAGCCTCTTCTGATGTTGGTACAGTTAAGATGCTCTAAAAATCAACTATATCCAATCTATTTACCTTGAGGACACTTAGTAACGCTTGTCTATCGCTTTCATTCTGTGCACATTCCTTCAAAATATGTTGCACATCTTCCATAGAACCGCAAACTTCGCAATTTGGGGATGGTTCGTTTTTCACCAAGTAAGCAAACTTTTTTGACGGAATATGCCCGGAACGCAATCTCAAACCTATCTTAATTAACTGTCTACTTAAATTACTGTTAGTAAACCAAGGTTTATGAGGAGGTTCCGATTGCATTGTCTTGTAAGTACCACACCTCCTTTTCTTTGCAACGTTCATCAAAGTGTTTTTTTCAGACATAATATGTTGTGTAATAAATAAATCTGAATCTGAATCTTACACTATTAAAAATAATTAAGTAATTAATTTAAAGCATTGTCAAATCAAAACGCCACTGGGTCAATTCAGTTGATAGACAGGTGGTATTTAAAGCACAAAAAAGATGTATTAGATCATTATGTAGAATACAGCAACTTGATTCATGTAAACCATACTTTAAATATGCTATACTGATATTATGAAGTATTCAGACTTACCCTTACCGCGTTTATTATCATACAGTAAATTGGGTCGTCATTATTAGCTACTACGAGTAGAACTAGGTAATAGAAGACTTGAGGTCACCACACATTGGCGCTGCCATAGCAACTTTGTTTATCAGCGACACCGCTAATTATAAGTGCGTCCATAAAGTTAAAAAGTATTTACAGTACATATGGGGCTACTTTCCCGCACACGTGCGGGAATGAGCACTTTCCGTGCATATGACGAAACTTTAAAGAGCCATATGTACTGTAAAACGTTGTAAACGTGCGAATAGGTAACTCGCAACTCCTAATTCCCTTCGGTCGTGTTTAAATGTATCACGGCTCGTTGCGAATTTACTATACTGTAAATAACTATTACAGTACATATGGTGTTTCTTTACCGCACTAGTGCGAAAATTAGCATATTACGTTACTGTGTCGAACATTTAAAGGGCCATATGTACTGTATAACGTTGTACGATACATGTGCGAATAGGTAATTCGCAACTCGTGTCGATTTAAAACACTCCCTTCGGTCGTGTTTTAATTTATCGCCACTCTTTTCGAATTTCCTATTTTTCGCACTTGTATCGTAATGTACTATTGTGATCACATTTTACAAGGGTCGAGGCGCAATTTAATTCATATTCTTTTTTCCGTAGTGCATGCTGTGTGAGAAGGCGTTCCGTACCAACGCGGCGCTGCGCGAGCACCACGAGGCGGCGCACATGAACATCAAGCACACCTGCAACTACTGCGGCCGGGAGTTCTGCTACAAGTGAGTTATTTAAAGGGTTACAGATATGTTATTTACCTGGAGATAGCATACAGTGTGCTGCGAAAGGATAGATCTAATAACTCCTTTGGTTTGGTACATTCCGTTACATTTGGGGGCGGTTGCACAAAACAACGGTAATCAGGAAATATATTTATAACGGGACACTTAATACCTGCGTAATTTAGGTCGAATTTCATTAGCCGTGTTTTCTTTTCATTCGTTATGAAGATCCTCGATAGGAGCACCAAGAAATTCATCCACCGTAAGTCTTAAGTGAGTGACCCAGTTATAAATGTCTTAGTCTCACGGGATTTATTAAAATTTAGTTGTTTATTTCAATAAAACCAGGTCCCTTGTTAATCAAAATAATATTACCTACATATCGTTACGTTATATCCTGTTGGAATAGGGAACCGACGTTCGACGGATGATGTCGAACAAAAGCCAGCGGTGCTTTGTGTCGGCGCGGCTTATATTACTATAAGTACTTTCAATTCCTCAGTGCTCTCAGCAAACAAAGTGGCCTTTTTAATAAAAGGCTTTATTTTATGTATTTCCTCTATTTTGTAGTATGAGTTAAGTATCATGCTAATGCTACAACTTAATGATCTTTGTATTCTTTTAAACAGAGTTACCAGGAGCGAATACAACAAAAGATATCTGAACACAATCAGCAATCAAATAAGTCGGAATTTGTCAAATTAAACTATAAAGTGGTCGATTGGTTTTTGTGGCGATTTCATACCATATATTTACGCTTCTGATTTTTTTTTAAATTTGAATCAGGCAACAGGGCCTATATTACAAATACCTCAATGACAAAAATATATTCCGTACATTATACATGTATTTTATAAACTTAAATTAAACACTATTTAGGCGACAAAATAGCGTGGTTCCGTTGAATCGTCAGGCCTTGTGTGTAGGTACTTCCGAGACACCCCTCCTTCCATACGTTTATGCCATGCGATTAGGAGAAAGCCAGAGATTTTGGAAGACCAAATTGGTATTCTATACATACAGAATGTAAACTTATTGACAGATAAAAGCGTGCTAATAATATATTTGATTGTCTAGATCAGACCTCCGCAAGCACGAGATACGCAACCACAACCGCACCAAGCGCGACTACATCGGCGGCGAGCCCTCCTACAAGCAAGTCGAGCGCATGCAGAAGATCCAAGAAAGTGCCGACGAGATGGGGCATTGGCGGCCTGAAATCGTGGGCCAGCCCACCACGATCGTGCAGGCTACTTACATAGACCCGGCCACGGAGCTACAGAACAATCACCATCTGTACTTCGCCGACGTCACTGGGATGATACAACAGCAGCCTACTATGGGTAAGTTACAAACAAAGCGCGGTACATGGCGCAGTGGCGGGCTGAAATCGTGGCCCGAACCACCAATTGTGGCCCGGCCTAAACCAATTGTGCAGGCTACTTACATGGAACCGGCCACGAAGCTACAAAACAATCACCATAATTTATATAAAATACAACAAGTGACGTCATAGTCAAATCCGCTACTTTCTTTAGTTCTGTCCGATTTATAAATTGTGTCAAAAATAACTGCTGTGCTGTCTACCTTTTTTCTAGTATTTTTTTGGTGCTTTATATCATACATGGTGTGAAATTATAAACATCTCTATTGAATTGCATGTAGTTGTTTCACTTGCCCGCTCAGCAAGTAATACATAAAAAAAATACTATACTTTGTATCAAATTGTAAGTCTTTACTCAAGCATATAGAAATAAGTCCATTGTGTATTTTAATACTTAATGTTTGTTTCAGTGCAACAACAAACCGTGCAGCTGGCCTTGTAAGTATACAATAGTTATTTACGATACAAGTGCAGAAAATAGGATCTCCCTTCGGTCGTGTTTTAATTTATCGCTACTCGTTTCGAATTTCCTATTTTTCGCACTTGTATCGTAATGTACTATAGGGAGCGTGCATGAACTGTAGGCTCCTGCGCTGCCTAGGAGCCGTCAGATTTTTGGCGCGAGGCGTAAATGTGATGTTTACTGTTCCGATGTAGCCCACAAGATGGCAGAACCTACTATGTGCAAGAAAACACGTGACGTGTAAATGTACATGTTTATGGTTCCGATTCGGGCCACAAGATGGCAGACCCTCCAACGCGCACGGCCCCTATATAACGTAATAGTTATTTTCACCACACCAGCTGGTAAAGGCTAACTTGATTGTTGAAAAACTGTTGAGAAAGTTGCATTTTATGTTGTTTGGTGGAATTGACTTAAATGCATGATGTTTTTGAATGATAAATATTTAACTTGTTTTGATTTTGTTTGATATTTTACCGATAGTATTTACCACGCGTTGGTGCGGTGAAAAACTTTGTCTTTCACTCGGTGGCAACCCTCGCAACGCTCAAGATTCCACATTTCGAATTCAATTTTGGAATCTTTCGCTTGCTCGTGTATGAATATTAGCACGAGCGGTTTTAAACAACGTTGTCCCCTTGTAAAAGAAGGTAACTATTATAAAAGATGCTAAACTGTAACTATGACTTGATTTTTTCTTTTCAGGCCTGATTTGGAAATGAAAAAGGGTGAAGTGAAAATATATGAAGCACAAGGAATGGCATATTACTAGTAACAAACTGTATTTAGTGAAATATATATTGGTATAATAGAATTAGACGTAGTGTAGAAGACATACCCCATATTTAACCTTTTTCTCGCCATTTTATTTACTTTTGTATTGATTTTAATGAATATGATTGATTGTAATGTAATACGAGTATTATGTAATTTATATAGTTAATAAAAATAGAATTTGTATGAGTAGATTGTTTCATTTAATCAAAACATACAATACTGCTATTAGAAGAATAGTTTGCGAACTGTATTAATCATGGTTCAGTTAAATATAACGTAAATTAAATTTATCCGTTCATGGGCACAGGCAGGTAGGAGCAGAGGCTTCTGCCCACCCCTAGGCCTGCGGCGATATCAACTTGCCCCCCTAGGCCTTCCGGGCCTCCGGCGATATCCACTCCCCGCCTTTCCACTGTTCAAGTTCACTGGCTGAATGTCCTAAGGTACGTACACGGAAAAGTACCAAACATGTACAATATCTTAATGTATGGGCTAGAAGGTTCTGTATGGGCTTAGATATTTTGGCACTTTGTCCTTGACAATAACAAACAATGTCTAACGACCGACATCGAACCAAGGAAAGCAAAGTAAGATAGTCCTTGATTTAGCTCCAGATATTAAAATTCTCGTGGTCGTTTCCGGGGACGAGCAAACTTCTTTTGATGTTCTGTTTGTACGTGAGCAATTTCGCTGAGGCCAGTCATGCGATATAATTTATGATCCCTTTAAATTAAAATCTTATTTAATTTTTAATTAAGGTATACTTCGGTTTTTTAAAGCATTAGAAAAAAGGTAAACGATCTTGACATGTCTTTTTATTGAAAAAAGCTTTTTAAAAATCAGTAATTATTACTTTTTTCTAAGTAATAATTACTGATGTAAATGATCATTTACTAATGAATGTAAATGATCGTAAGTATATAATTTATAATTTGTTACATATTTGACGTGAATTATTCTTCAAAGGTGTTTTTCAATAAAAAAGATACGTCAAAATCACTTACCTTTTTCTAATGTTAAAAAACATACTACCTATATACATTTAACAAATAACAATTTTATGGGTAAACTTATCTAAATTACCTAGTATTTTTTAACTATGTCGTTTCGTGACTCGCGACGCTTATAAGTGTAGGTAATACGTTAATATTCTCAAACTGTTGTTAGATTGTACTATGTTAAACAGTTTTATGGATAAGCTTACGTTTAAGTATTAAAAACCTTTTTAAGTATGTCGAGTAAACTAATAATTATGAGACGGAGTTTGGTTTACCTGATTGTAACGCGATTAATAGGTATAAGAAAACAATTCAAAACATTCTCCGGGACCTCTTACAGCTATTTCAATAAAGCGAATAAAATAGTTATTTTCAACACATTTGCTTAAAACGACGTTTTTATTCCACCGATTTTTGGCTCATAATCCTAGATATTAAACACGCGTGCTTTTTCAGTATATTATAACACTCGTGCTTTTTCATTATATTATCCAACTGAGTTAAGAAGGTAACTGATTGCTAATAATATGCATGGAAACGGAGCCTTGGTCGATAATTTTTTTTTTTACCAGCTATTAGGTTTCAAATGTTAGTTCAAAGAGGTTTTATCACACCAAACATACTTTATAGATTAAATTATCTCGTAAATTACATTAATGAATAAACATAACATTATATCGGTTTGATCTCCATCCGTCGAATAGAAATACGAAAATATTAGCTTTTTACATTTTTTTCATTGGCTGTTTGTCGATTTCGTACTCGCCTTTACCTTGCGCGCGCATTGGTATCGTGCGAAAAAAAAATAACACGCCAGCGATTTTCCGTATTTGACATAAAATTGGAATAAGTAGTTTTGCATGTTTTTAGGGTTCCGTAGCCAAATGGCAAAAAACGGAACCCTTATAGATTCGTCATGTCCGTCTGTCTGTCCGATTCTGTCACAGCCACTTTTTTCCGAAACTATAAGAGCTGTACTGTTCAAACTTAGTAAGTGGATGTATTCTATGAACCGCATTAAGATTTTCACACAAAAATAGAAAAAAAACAATAAATTTTGGGGGTTCCCCATACTTAGAACTGAAACTCAAAAAATCTTTTTTCATCAAACCCATACGTGTGGGGTATCTATGGATAGGTCTTCAAAAATGATATTGAGGTTTCTAATATCATTTTTTTCTAAAATGAATAGTTTGCGCGAGAGACACTTCCAAAGTGGTAAAATGTGTGTCCCCCCCCCCGTAACTTCTAAAATAACAGAATGAAAAATCTAAAAAAAATATATGATATACATTGCCATGTAAACTTCCACCGAAAATTGGTTTGAACGAGATCTAGTAAGTAGTTTTTTTTTTAATACGTCATGAAATTAAAAAAAAAAAATTTTTTTCAACATACCCATACATGTGGGGTATCTATGGATAGGTCTTCAAAAATGATATTAAGGTTTCTAATATCATTTTTTTCTAAACTGAATAGTTTGCGCGAGAGAACCTCCCAAAGTGAAAAAAAGTGTGTCCCCCCCCCTGTAACTTCTAAAATAACAGAATGAAAAATCTAAAAAAAATATATGATATACATTACGATGCAAACTTCTAACGAAAATTGGTTTGAACGAGATCTAGTGAGTAGTTTTTTTTAATACGTCATAAAATTAAAAAAAAAAAATTTTTTCGTCAAACCCATACGTGTGGGGTATCTATGGATAGGTCTTCAAAAATGATATTTAGGTTCCTAATATATTTTTTTTCTAAAGTGATAAGTTTGCGCGAGAGACACTACCAAAGTGGTAAAATGTGTGTCCAAAGTGGTAAAATGTTGAACGAGATCTAGTAGTTTAAGTAGTTTTTTTTAATACGTCATAAAGGAACCCTTCTTGGGCGAGTCCGACTCGCACTTGGCCGCTTTTTTTTATTAGGGTTCCGTAGCCAAATGGCAAAAAACGGAACCCTTATAGATTCGTCATGTCCGTCTGTCTGTCCGATTCTGTCACAGCCACTTTTTTCCGAAACTATAAGAGCTGTACTGTTCAAACTTAGTAAGTGGATGTATTCTATGAACCGCATTAAGATTTTCACACAAAAATAGAAAAAAAACAATAAATTTTGGGGGTTCCCCATACTTAGAACTGAAACTCAAAAAATCTTTTTTCATCAAACCCATACGTGTGGGGTATCTATGGATAGGTCTTCAAAAATGATATTGAGGTTTCTAATATCATTTTTTTCTAAAATGAATAGTTTGCGCGAGAGACACTTCCAAAGTGGTAAAATGTGTGTCCCCCCCCCCGTAACTTCTAAAATAACAGAATGAAAAATCTAAAAAAAATATATGATATACATTGCCATGTAAACTTCCACCGAAAATTGGTTTGAACGAGATCTAGTAAGTAGTTTTTTTTTAATACGTCATGAAATTAAAAAAAAAAATTTTTTTTCAACATACCCATACATGTGGGGTATCTATGGATAGGTCTTCAAAAATGATATTAAGGTTTCTAATATCATTTTTTTCTAAACTGAATAGTTTGCGCGAGAGAACCTCCCAAAGTGAAAAAAAGTGTGTCCCCCCCCCTGTAACTTCTAAAATAACAGAATGAAAAATCTAAAAAAAATATATGATATACATTACGATGCAAACTTCTAACGAAAATTGGTTTGAACGAGATCTAGTGAGTAGTTTTTTTTAATACGTCATAAAATTAAAAAAAAAAAAATTTTTTCGTCAAACCCATACGTGTGGGGTATCTATGGATAGGTCTTCAAAAATGATATTTAGGTTCCTAATATATTTTTTTTCTAAAGTGATAAGTTTGCGCGAGAGACACTACCAAAGTGGTAAAATGTGTGTCCAAAGTGGTAAAATGTTGAACGAGATCTAGTAGTTTAAGTAGTTTTTTTTAATACGTCATAAAGGAACCCTTCTTGGGCGAGTCCGACTCGCACTTGGCCGCTTTTTTTTAGTTTATATATTGACGAAAATGTCATTTTCAAGCATTGAAAATGAGGAACACATAAAATTGACGCTGCTAGTAATACTAATAGAGGCAAGAGCCGAGAACGATAGCCTTTTACCATCAAAATCGGGTGAAAAATAGGTAATTGGCGGCATATGAAACTTTTATTCAATGGACAATCAGCAAAAACGCCCAGTCTTTCTTGAAAAAAGTGTTCGTAGCTTACTTTAATGAACTGGCGATAAGTGCCTACAAGCTCAGCACGCTTTGGTGTACTTATTCGATGTTAAAACTGTAAGGCACCATTTTGAAAATTGTACTTTTGACAAAAACAAACTAATTTATAAGTCTTGTTTTTTCTTGCAAGTGTGTTGAAAAACGTCGTATGAAACGCGTGTGCATTGGTCATTACCCACATCGGCTTTCTTATTGCGCGCTCGCTTACAGCTCGCGCGCACAATATCGCCTCGTGTGTAATGACCAACTTAGCACACTTGTATCATAATGTACTATTACGATACAAGTGTGAAAAATAGGATATTCGTAACGAGTGGCGATAAATTATTACACGACCGAAGGGAGTGTTTTAAACCGACACGAGTTGCGAATTACCTATTCGCACGTGTATTATAGCTCTTTAAAGTATGTACGGAAAGTGCTCATTCCCGCACGCGTGCGGGAAAGAAGCACCATATGTACTGTAAAAGGTTTTTATTAGCTTCTTCACATTGGAGAATCTGGCCAGTGAAAAAAATACCGTATAGAAGAAGTTATGTAAGAATTGATTTTTCACCACATCAGCTGGTAAAGGCTTTCTTGATTGTTCAAAAACTGATGAGAAAGTAGCAAATATCCACATGTGCGGCAAACTAGTTTTATCCAAAAGTACCCATGACGCTCGCCGCGTTGCCATGTTGAACGGCTATGGATAACCTTTGCATCAGGAGGATCCAACCCTCTCCCTCGCATGCGTCTCCCTGCTTCCTCGAAAAAGGCATTGGCCTCGGCACACCAGCACCCAGCGGTTTCTACAGCAAGCGGGACAAATAAATAGTTCGCCGCCAACTCGGCCGCTGCTCCTGCCGCCCTCACCGTACGGTCAATATGCGACGCCCGTGCGGCTAATATGCTACGCATTATAACGTTCATTTGGATTTGATTTGACTTTGATATTTCACAGTTAGTATTTTTTCAAGTTGGTGTGGTGAAAATTATGTGTTTCACTCAGTGGCAATATTTGTTTAACCCTCATGCCTTGACACCCTCGCAACGATTCTATTTTCGAATGTCAATTAGAATTGAAAATACACACGGACATGGACGGTTACAGTTTACGGTTCAATTTGTAATGGTTAATTTTCAATATTTTCAATTCTAATTAACGTTCGGCCAACACTGCCACTCGCTCGTGGTTCAATTTTGGAATCTTTTCCTTGCTCGGACATCTATTATTAGCACGAGGCACATGCGGTTAAACAACAACTTTCTCCCCTTGTAGAATAGAAAACTAATTACAGTTATGATTTTTTACGTTAAGTACTCCCCACTTCCCAACTACAGCGCACAAGAGGCGTTTTAAAGGAAGAAAAATAGTCAGAAAAAACAATTTGTCAAGGAGAATAGATACGATTTTCCTCATTACCATTCGTCGACTGTTACTTGTTCTCGTAATGGAGTCTGGTTGCTGGCCCCCGGCACGGCAGGTTAATTAAAAACTCCGACTGGCATTTGTCACTGTAAAGACCCGTTTAAGGCTTTCTTTGTAGTTAACGTTTAAAGACTTATTGGCTATGTCACTGCTATGTGTGAAGTTGGTGAGGGGGGGGGGGGGGGGGGGAGGGGGAGAATACAAGCTACCCCGACGCAAAATGTGGTGAACTTTATTGGGAAAACATCTTCATACAGTTCAGCAATAATGATAAAGCTTCGCTATAGGGAATCCTGTCAACCCTTATTCCCTAAGTAGGGATTGCAATCCGGTCCGGCGGATCCGGTAATCCGGCCGGATCCGGCACTTTTCAGGTAAAAATCACCGGGTCCGGACCGGATCCGGTAAAATAAAAAGACGCCTAAATACAGCACGCGCTGAGGAAAAAGCGACGAATGAGAGATATAAAGTTGGATAGAACAAAAAACTAGTGAATAAGTTTAAATATAGTGAGATAAAAATATATTTATTATGACGATAACTGGGAACAGGAGAGAATTTCTTCTTCTTTCATGTTGGTGGCATGATATGACGATTACATAAATACTGTAATAGAAGGAAAAATTAAAGGATGGAGATGCCATGGAAGGCATTTGTAATTTATGCTAGAGAGAAGGTTAATGTTATGTCATAATGTTGTGATAGAAGATTAAAACTAAACAAATGAACAGGATTAAGTCGCCGGTACTCAACCGACTTGAGTTGAGCTCATCATATATATGTATATCGATAATCTTTAGTACATCTAGATTCTTTTCTATTCAAATTTAAGAAGGAATCTTTTGTCTTCACAATTTCATCCAATTTTATGCAATTTCCTACATCTTCGTACGTACGTGCTACTCTACGTCTAGCCAATTCTTTACTTGATCCATGTAACTTTTCTTAGGGAGTCCCTTTCCGCGATGGTTTTAATCCTACACTCTATTATTTTTGCACGAGATCGCTGCACGTATTTCGTTCCCTATAATTTGCCCTTATATCCCTAAACAACATTTTTTTAAATCATACATTCCACTACTTTCACGTACAAAAAAATTAGAGCAAGATAATATTGTAGCGCATTTAATATCACTTTGGTTAAAAGTAAAATATATATCTTCTTTTGTTACTAGAATGGATGTCAACGTTACAAAGAATTCAATCAAAGAACAGTTACGAAAACTTGTCCTTTCAAGAACTTCCATTTCCCACCCCAAATCCCATCATCAGGCTTTGTAAACTACTCAAATTCATAAATATAATCGAAAATTTGAGTACTTGTGAATAGTTAAATATAATAAAAAACCGATTTCATATTTTGTTTTTAAAGTGATATTGACATTGTAACACTTTTTACTACTAAGTTCTATTTTATTTTTAAGAAGTTATTTATTAACTTTAAATTATAGATTTAAGAATACGTATTACGCAAAAAACTAGAAAAATATGTCACTTAATTAACTTTAATATCCCTATACCAATCCGGATCCGGATCATGGCCAAAATCCGGCCGGATCCGGCCGGATTGAAAATCAATCCGGTTTGCAATCCCTATCCCTAAGCTAAATATACTTACATTGCCCTGCCTTTACATATACGAGGTTTCCCTGTTTGTTAAGAAAAACCCAGAACTCTTTCCCATACCGGGAAACGTTTCCAACAGGTCCATAAGACAATACCGCCACATATTCTAGTAGTCAGAAAAAAGAGTGCATACATTATGTGCATCAGAATCTTTAATAAAATTCCTGTGTCATTTAAAACTTTATCAACTCCGGAATTCAATCTCCAAAAGCCACACGCACTCGGTTACAACATTCTTCAATGGTAAAAATTTTTCATCTGTAAATAGTATATTTCGGTGGCCATTTTGTGCGTACCGCTTCAATAGCACGCGACTTCTCTCTAGCCTCATAGTCTTTAATCGTCCATTAAGCAAATGATATTTTTGTCTGCGTTAAGCGTGTAGTCCAAGGTCTTCATTGATAACTTTTTTTAGGGAGCTTCTCTTCACAGACATCTGTATTGCCAACAACTTTTGCTTCCGGACAGGGTTTCTTGCAATTATCGCCTTCACTGCCTTGCTTAGAGCTGGGCTCCGAACGGTGTGTGGTCTTCCAGACCTCTTGCGGTCATCGAAGTTCTTGAGTACTATTGTATCTATTAATTGTGCGATAAACAAATTGTTTGTTGATTTTTAGGTTTTCAAGCAACTTCAAAATCATGTTTGGCGGGTGCCCACATTTGTGCAACGCAATTACTGCGATCTCTCTTTCAGGCCCCGATTCATTATAGATACGACGAGATAAGCGTTATGTGTGGTATATAATTATAGCTCACAAATCCACCACATTATGTCCTTTTTTATTTTTCGGTAGCATTTGTTTTAACGGAAATAAAGACGGTTGCAAATCGAGTAACAGAACTTATTAACCAACTAGGTATATTATCCTACCCTACCTATAATAAGTAGTTGCAGCTATTTTAGGGCCTAACAAGAAAAACGAGTAATTCACCGAGACGTCCTGTTTGAAGCAACTTGAATAAGGATCTGTACTTATCGGGGCTTATAAAATATCTCATATTACTTTACGCCCTACGGTTCTTTACATTGATCTTGTTGTGTATTATACCTAAAGTTTATTTTTAATGTAGACCGAAGTAAGGTTCTGAATATTTCCAGCTGCCCTGGGTCTACATATATGCATTGTGAGATTGCTCAGGTATATTTCAGTAATGCAGGCCAACCGTACCTTAACCGAAAAGATTTATGTGCGTATTATGCACACATGTATCATATATGACTGTATGTGTTCTAAATAAATTAATAAAAACATATATGTATATATATACGAAATATTAAGTGTATTTACGGGGCACATTCATTTTGATTTCATTCATATTAGTTGTTTGTATGCATCTGGATATTTCTGTGTATTTACCATATCTTTATTATGAAATGTGTCCAAGATAATAGTAGTCCTGTCGAGTCAGCGGCACACAAAGCTCGGACATGTCACATCACAGATCTCGTGGGACGCCGCTAACCTATTTCTCTCACTGTTCCATTATTACCTACCCCGATAACGGAAACTTACTTAGGAAAACACTGAGAGCGTGTTCTTGGCAAAGAACACTGTTTAAATAGAATTGTGTGAACAGTGCGATTTTGTACTCGTATATATGTATATAAACGAAGATACTTAATGGGTGAAAAGTGAACGCCTCCAGGATTGTCAATTTCCCACAAAACTGGATGGATATATAAAATGCTACTAATTAGTGCTAAGACGGAGCTAATCAAAGCTCATTTCCTCGCTAAACCACCAGGGATCTGCTTTCTTTACTTTTACAGCCTTTTATTACTTGTCTTTGGTCATTTAAAACAATAAAAAATGTAAATAATCCAGAACGACTTTACATAGTAAACTTAAATCGTCTATAAAATTAGAAAGATCTCAGTCGTCGCTTGCAGATCCAATAGAGGGTCATTTTTACGACATGTCGCCTTTAATGCTACTGAATATTTTACAACGTACCCCTTTTATCACAAGACTGACAAAGTTTATGAGGCTGTTCGTTGCTCAAGTACCAATTCACGGGCCCATCGACTATTACGTTCTCCAATCCTCCTTTTGCCCGAAAATTACCAATCAACCGAACCCAAGACATGAAAAACGTATGCAATAAAACGGGCGCTTCTGTTATCGCTTGTTATAAATGGAGGTAAATTGGACCTTTCATGGTTTCGTTGTAAAAAGTCGATTTTTTAGGGTTCTGTAGTCAACTAGGAACCCTTATAGTTTCACCATGTCTGCCTGTCTGTCTGTCCAAGGCTTTGCTCCGTGGTTAGTACTAGAAAGTTTAGTTTAAATTTGACCTGGATATATAAATAAATAAAGCTGACTAAGTCGTACAATAAAATAAAATATTTTTTTTAGGGTACTTTTTTGACCCCCTCCCCCTTGGTGATATTTGGTGAAGTACTTGGCTAACCTATATCTATAAGTATAGCAATCTAAATGTTTTTCGCTATGGATATTTATCTTTAGACATGCAAAGTGTCCAATTGCAAGTAAGTTCTAAGGAAAAAATCATGGCTATAGGTCTATTACTTTAATTAGGTACTGATTATGCAAATTTGCCTATTTGATTAATTCGGGTAAAAGGTACCGTTTTATCCCTTGGTTAACAATCTACTACCTACACTAATAGCTACAGATTAGCTTATTGTGACGGAAGAATAACTACGGAACCATGCACTGAGAATGCTCTTGGCCGGTTTTTTAATTGTTTGCACTTCACTATCTAACATACAACATGGTACTAATATGATTGCAATGTTAAGTGCATGGCGCTCGCTCACACATTGTATATATGTAACACATACATTGAGGAATCATTTCAAATGTGTAGGTATACTTTTTCATGATAATACTTATGATACAAAATTTAAGGGGTTTTCGCATGTCACTTACGCAGAACAAAAAAATATTTCAGAAACGTTATGGCGTAAATTTAATTTTATGTATATATGCGACTGCAAAAGATTTTTATTGTAACGTTTTTTTTGTCTCTAACGGCTCGATTCGAAGAATGATTAAGATCTTTAAAAGATCGATAGCTTAACGACATGTCAAAATTGACGTTTATTTCGATTCCACTGTGGTCCCAATAATATCTATCTACGATATTTCTAACGTCAAAGTGCCATTGGTTGCCCGAATCGAGTTGCTTCTGTCAATTATATCTAAACCAGAACTTATCGTTATCCTATCTCATTCTTTGAATCAGGCCGTAAGATTAAGTTCATACCTGTTTGAGAAAATTACTTTTTCATCGCACTTACTCCAAAAATATTTTATTTCATGCATGCGTACTGAAGGACAAAGGCCTATATTGTTCCCCCGGGAGTTATGGATCGTGAAAAAAAGCTATAACCCCTACTAAAATTTTACTTGTCCCCCTCGTTGCATAATGTACTAATCTATGATCGGCAGAAGTCGGTAGATTTGGCTTTTTATACCTGAAGTTGTTGTGAGTTGTTGTTGCTAGTGTTGCTACTATCAATTAAAAAAAAGTAATTTATATCAGTTTAAACATTTCATTTCAGCTGTATATGATGAAATTAACAGTGCAGTTATAGGTGCGAAAGCGACACAACATGATATAAATCAATTTAGCAATGTATTTTACCGTTCTGAATGCGCTATCAGTTGTTAGAGATATTACAGACAGGCACTTGAGGAGAATGGGAAACTATGGTCAGGCTCATGAAAGTTTCTCGAACATGGGGCAAAGGACAGCGCTAGACGTCGCCGTTATCTAACGGGAAATGAAAAAAGTTGGTGGAATATTTATAGCGAGATTAGATAACTACCTAGAGGCCTTCTGTTTCAACAAATTGATATGACTTTCATCTGATTTTGATACGTCATTGTCGTGAGCACCTAACAACGATAGCAGCTCACGCTGTTGGGCCTGTTGGTGCTGACGAAATGCAATCAGAAAACGTCTTATTAGGCATCTCGCTTGGACTTATTGGTGCGCGTGAATCAAGGTCTGAACAAAATAAGACGAAGACCATATCAAAATGTTGAAACAGAATCGGCCTCGTGTCTACTTCCTCTATTGCGATCTGTTATCGAGTGCTTCACTTATGGTTAAGGTATAAATACACCGTGTTTTTTTTGATTTGCTTTAATTTCGAGGGTGCATTCCTGAGCTTAAATTAAGTAACTTTCTCAAAGACACCGATATTCTAATTAACTCCATTTCGGAGATAATCAATCATTAATTTTTATCTTATTATGCCCTTACGAGCATGTATACTTGCCTTAGGGCCTGTTTACTTATTGATTAGTGTTTAGTGCGAGTTCATACATTTGCTACTAAACGTAAGTACTATCTCGGACGATCGATATTCGAAATGACATTGATATGTCACAGTTTTCAATTGTTTGGTTGAGTTAAATGTAATGCCCGTGTTACAACAACGCTATATGCAACATTTAGTTACTTTTTATAAAAATAAAAATAGTAAAAAAAACATTATTTACATTTTTTTTTTGAAAATTAACTATGCCATTTAGTTTCCTTCAACGTACCAACGTACTAACCGATACCCCGAAGTTAACGAAATTCAATAAAAACACGGTGTATAAGAATACTTTTTTAAAGTCCGAACGAGGTTGCTTTTTTTTTGTCTCGGACGAGAACGAGACCGAGATTCAATTGAATTTTCGGCTGAGACGGAGACGGGTAATATAAAATTTTTTAAGCACGAATTTTGCACTAAGTGTTTTAATAATCAAAATTCGACGATTTATCAGAAAAAAGTTATTATAATTTATTCGTAGCGATAATATATATATATATTAAGTATATCGGAGAGATATATTGGAGCTTGACGTGTCAGGGTTTGAGAGGTTAGGGGGTTGAAGGGGCGGTGAGTTGATGGGTCAGGGACTGAAGGGCTGGGAGTTGAGCGGTCAGGCGTTGGAAGTTGAGGGATTATGGGTTAGGATTAGGAGTTAAAGGGTTGAGGGGTCGGGGAATGGCGGTTGGAGGTTTGGTGGTTCAGGGTCGAGGGGTTCAGTGATCAGGGTTTGATGTGCTATGAGGTTGAGTGATCGGAGGGTTGAGGGACTGGGTCAGTGGCGGGGCGTAGGATAGATTTAGAGTAGTGGCAGGAATGATTTCCCAGGCGTACTCGAGGAAAATCCTGATTATTGATTAAAGTTAATGAATTTACTGTTAAACATGATTGGGTTTTTCAGTCATGAGTCACGCGTCACTCATAAGCTCTTAACAATGACTTAAAACTAAAAATGGAAATATAAAAAAATACAAAAAAGAAACCGACTTCAAAAAGAATAAAATAAAATATTATCCTTTATTAAGTATATGCGTTACCAATTGATATGTTTGAAGTCGGCGCCAAGCCAAATTTTGAAGCATACCATGATTTTGGTGCGATTCGATAAGGATGCGGCTATATAAGTATGTACAATACGTTGGATTGCCTTACACGACAGCAATGAACATACTTTCTGTAAGTAGGTTCGTAAGAACACACATACATAAAGCTAATTTGCATGTTCACACGGTTCTACCGCTACATGATTTTACAACATTTTTTTTTTGGAAAATTGAAAACAGGAAATTAATAACTTTAGTCCTAGCTAGCTATAAGAATACTTGCAATACCCTTTTCAGGGTGCCATGTGTTTCTATAATTTAAATGTAATAACTATGTACCATGGCTCGCAATAAACGATTTCTGATTTCTGAAATGAGGGTTATTATTCGTTAATACTTCGAGGGCTGGGAGATCAAACCCTATAAATCTAAAATATAACACTTCAAACTTTGGCGTTTTGAACACATTTTAAACCATATTTAATAACCGGGTCTATCGCCAATAATGTTACCTTTATTCGACGAAGATTCGATGCTGGTTGGATGGTTTCACTGGTCGTGGTCGCGGATAACTGATGTCCCAGCAAAATGTCAAAACAGAGATTTGTGTAAACTAAAAAGCGAAAAGTGTATGAAAACTTTTTGAGTTGGCATCACAATTTTAAAGCACTCACCACACATGTGTTAATTATTGCCAGTAGTCCATCACGCAACTTTCACTATATCCGCACACGCAACCGAAGTTTCGCGATAGACACAGTTTTAAATATGTTTTAAAATCAAAATATTTTTTCATTCAAATTAGAACTCCACGTGTCACATATAGTTCCAATTTCAAGAACCCTTTTGCTCGAGTTATTGGGTTTGACCACCCACCCTTTGACCTTATGTACCTTTACGTAAACGAGGCAATAACAAAAACTGTGCATTCTTTACAAAAATTAAACCATGTGGAAAATCCTCCAAAACGTAATGAGAGTTAACAATTTTCTCGATTCTCTAACAACCGCTGCGCTTTCCTCGTTCAATTACCATAATCCCGTCTGGCTAAAAGTTAAGACAAAAGCGTCATGGCTAACTGAAATAAAAACAAAAGATAAAACCTTTTTGTCAACATGGCAGGCAACAGTAAATTGCATTAGAGGCGCGCACTCGTAGAGGTTTGTAAGACGAGATTGTAATAAAAACAGACGCATGGGATATCTTTTATTAGCATCATTTATTATTTTGTGACCTTTTCTATTCCGTACCTTAAATAGGTATGTACTTACCTACAGATTGATCAGCATTTCATGTAATGTGCGTGTCCACGATAAAAAGGGATGATCGCAGCCAAAGTGACAAACATGTGAACTCTCTTCTCGCACACTGTCAATATAGATACGTAGTTCTGATACAAAAATAATAATTCAAAATGTTCAACCTATATAACACAGCGTGTGTTTATACTGTTTAGTGATATCAATAATTTGAGGTTGATCACAATAACTAGTATCTCTGTGAAATAAGAAAAAAAAATCAATATGTCTATTATACTTACATGGGAATGCTGGGTTACGTCTACACTCGTAAATATAACTATTACTCTAGTGAATCGTAAAATTCTGAATAACCCCTTACAGAAAGAGTATGGCACATCTCTAGCCGTTGAAATAACTCTTGAAATATTATGTATCATTTGTTGGTGTGATCTTGGAGCTGTCGATGTCGATTTACAGTGGATTGTATGGAGTAGATGAAATGCAATAAATTTACAAAATAACATTTTTCGGGGTCTGTAAACGTAGATATACATAAAGTATTTATACGTAATTTACAAAATATTTGACGTACCTATTCTGTAAGCTTACAATTTACTTATGCGATGTGGTTAAATTACTGTAAACAGTATAAAATTGCTAATCACTCTTTCATTGCTAATCATATTCTAGAATATTGTAATACTAAGTACCTACAATTTTAATGTTCTGTAGATAACTTTGTTCACAGAGCACTTATAGGATCATTTCGGTCTTGCAAATCGGTTATATCTGTTTTATGTTAAAAATGATATAACTCGTAATCATAAACTTGTAAAAATACTTAATATTCATACTTGTTGCGACAAATTAAAACTGAAGGTCTATTTTTCTGACGTCCGGAGCACATTAGTAAGGCAAGCAGATTCCATTTCCGCGCACGGAAATCGTTACGTTCCACGCCTTTTGCAAATATTTCTCTCCGGAACATCACAACTTAGAGCTGCCGGAGTGCAAATGTGACATTATCTATGAAAAGGGACCTTATTGTCGGTGGCGCTTACGCCATTATCAACGATGATCCCATATTATAAACAACGCCGCGCTACGCAGTGCGGCGTAAGCGCCATCGACAATAAGGTCCCTTTTCATAGATAATGTCACAAATAAAGTTAAGCAATAAGCCAGTGGCAGTTGGTTTATCTAATTTAATATTAAGGAGGTTGATTCAATTTTCTTGCTCGAATACCGTTGATATTGCAGTACAGAACTCATGTAAATTTCTGATAATTTATAGAGGGTGCCCTGACCGCGTAGCCAACATTACAATCGTTCACGCTCCGTAGCGTATCGTAGCTATCTCTCTCTATCACTCTTCCATATTAGTGCGACTGTGACCGTTGCGTTTCGTTCGCCACGGAGCGTGAACGATATACACGTTGGGTACGCGGCCAGTTATAAGATACAGGATCGTCAGGGCAGATGGTCTTATTTGTGGAATAAGAAGCCAAAGTTGGTTTTTACCGCGTGTGCGGATTTTTAATTACAGGTAGGGAGGTAATTTTTTTTTCTGCCCTCCGGGCGGAAAGCGTCAACTTTTCTCCCGTTGCGCTTAACGAAGTTGCCGCTTGCCGCCTCTGTCGAGCAGAAAAATAGTATGCGCACCACGGGAGGAAACGTAGGACATTCCATCCCGCGTATTTGCCACCCAACAATTTTACACGCGGCACGCAATTTCCTACTTTTCCTCCCTTGGGACACAACTAAATATATGTTAACGACACTATTACGAGATATTTAGCAGTAGCGGCGGTACTCCATACCTACCTACCCATAAGGCTATAGCCTCTAAAATTTCCTGTCTTAGTTATAATTGTGCCTGAAGCCAGGAAGGGATTTTATCGCCACAAATCAACTCAAGTGCTCCCAAACAATGCTTGACCGGGTTTACAGGATGCCTATAAAGGGAACCCTCTTCAGAATATTTCGATTTCGTGTCAAAGGACCCTGGTACGGATTACAGAGAAAAGCTGGCACAATACAAACAAACGAGAAAACATAACACAATGAATAATTATTTAAATCAACACGTTACATTTCCAGTTTTATATTCTTCAATATTTTTCACATTGCTTGGGTACGATGATAGCTGTCATCTACATACAATTTATAACCATAAAACCATACAAATTATCCTATTTGTATAGAACGACTGTCAAACTTCGAAAGTGTGACCAAAAATGAAATGCAAGTGTGTGCGTAAATTGTCTATGTGCGAACAAAAATAGTGATGTCATGTTACAACATATTAATAATCTATCGATGTTTAACTGCTTTATCGACTACTTTTTCAATGTGTTTGAAAAAGTTGAAGTTGTTTGAAAATGTGTTCGCAAAGAGTTGACTTACCAAAGAAAATTTGAATTTCGCGCCTTTTCCTACTGACAAGTTGGGTTGGGTGTATACGCTGTGTACAAGTATACGCTGTCATGTGTTTCCTTGTGTTGGCGGCAAAGCCGTGGAAAAGTGGTTAAAATGTAAGTACTGTGTTGGAAAGTGAAGTTTAAATTTATCGCTAAACATGTGCACCTTCAAAAAAGGTATTATAACAATCGTTATTATTTTAAGTCGGTTATAAAGGTAGGTAATATCTTAATGATGTCTTGTGAACAACTAATTCCATACCTACTAATATACCGACAAGTTATCGATATAGTCATATGAACATTTTGTCAAGATCTACCGTAAAGTAACAGTTTAGGTTTTTACACAAAATATTCTAAATTATTGGCTAATATGATGAAATATTAACACACAATTGAAGAAAAACTTATAATGAACTATATAAATTGGTTTTTTACACTTTTTATGCTGTTAATTTGATAAAATATCGTTACGAAAACTTCGCTAGGAATATCATAATTACCTGTGAAATGAGTATTTTCCTGGGTTTTTTGGCCCTGAAACACTACAACCCGGCACACAACATGACACCATCGTCACTAAATGACTTAATATATATTTTTCTTTTTGATTCTCTTATATTTTTCACGTCAAAAAATACGGCAATATGATCTTGGCCGCCTCGGCCGACATCGAACTCAAAAAAATGGTTACGTTTTCTCATATGTAGTCTGCCTCTTTCGCACTCATGGCTTGTTCATATACGTGATGGCTTCCCTTTCGCACACTTCATCTGTCTGTCAAGCGAAGCGTTTGACATGTCACTGCATAAAACGCAAACTATGTATTGAGATGACAACTGTCACTGTACCGAAGCTACGTGAAAAATACAATATTAAGAAATCTTCGAGTCGATTGCCCGTTGAAAGTTTTACGAATACCTGTATTGAGATTACATTAAAAACGAAGTCAACATTAATGAGTTTTTCACACGAATCGGTTTTGTGTAAGAATACGCATTGGACATTAGATTACTTCATTGGTTTGTTAATGAATGGAGCCAATGGAGGGCGGTTTTATAATTTAAATTTTTCCATGTTTACAGTACTCGATGCGATAATTGTCCTGTGCTCGGTCTATTTTTTTCGCATATGAATATGTTATTTAGGTACGGAAAAGACACTGCACTGCTCCGTGTTCTAGTAAATATAAAAATACCATCTAATAAACCTACTAAATATAAACGTGCTATGCCACCGCTTGCGTACAATTTAGATTCAGTCATTTTTATTTGTTCTATAGTAACCGATTTTTATTCAGTTCTCTATCACAAGACAAAGTGAAAGGATACAAAACAAATTAAATACCATTCATGCTTCAGTGGACCCATCGTAAATCTATTTAAAAGGGTTCCTTCTCAGAAATAAGTATTATAAAACCGATCAAGTGCGAGTTGGACTCGCGTCTTCATTTCTACTTTAATTGTTGAATTAGTGGTTGAAAAAAGAAAAAATGAGAAAATTTATATTATCTAAATATAACGACTCGTGAGATAGAGCCCGGGGGTTGATTGTCGCCCTTCCGGTAGGGAACACTAGATTCCAATTTAGATTTAGTTCGGAAAGATTAGTTTACAATGAACACGATGTGGTTTCCTCGCAGTCCAAATTTTATTTTGGAAAATTAGAAAAGTTTTCGCTGCGCCACTATCGTGCCAGTTCACTACGAACTTTCAATACTAATTTATGTGATCGCTTAAACTTGTTTTCTAGTCAGTAAAAATATTTTTTCTTATTATAATAAACCGGCCCAGTTACAGATGTATAAAGGTTTTTAGGAAATAATTATGTAGCAATAAGATAGTCTTTTATTACGTATATTGTACTCGTAATTAATAAAATTAGAAAAAAATAGTCTGAAATTTTTCGGCAAGTATTTTAGCAGCCTATAAATCTTCGATTAAATGTCGATTACATAAAATATTATGTATCAAAACATAATAATGTTAATGACATTAAAGTCGGTACCATCATAAATTTTTCGGAAATGATAATTTAAAACTCAAATCCTTAAGCGATAAGTTTTCGATCATTTTTTCATATTAACTGTTTCAGATGCAATTAAAAAGGAAATATCTTGTTCTCGATTAACGACGGATGACTTCGATATACGTTTTCATCACTAATTACGAGTATTAACCTAATTACGCACCTATTATATTGTCACTATATATCTATATCTCACCTATTATCTCTCGGTCGTTTTGCAAAGAGATTGAACATTGTAACATATATTAATTATATTATGATTAGTGAACCGGTAAAAATCTGTTACCATGCTGACCGTGTTTATACTTTTGAAGGTTTCATTATCAAACGAATACTTATCAGAAAAAAATCTGACTATATTACGAAGTGCCTCTTGACTTAGCCAATAGAGATTTGAAGAAAGCCAAATTCAGCTCCAAATTAACTCTTGGGCCTATTTCAATAAAACTTTAGGAATTAGGCGAAGGGTAAAAACCGCAATCGGTCGAATTTAGGGCCGAACAGTTAATTGGACGTCTTATTTAAACTATAACGGTTTTACGAAGACGGTGCGCTGATGGCCTAGCGGTAATGGCTCCTCTTCACGATGGCCCAGCGCTGGCCCAGCGAGATGGCCATGCGATGGCTGACACGCCACTACACGATGGCGACATTCAGTTGCGATCTATTCGTCTTCCAAGATGGACGTGGGAGCATTAGCCGCTGCAGCAATTTATTTATACGCCACGTACCAACACCAACCTTTTCTTAATCTGCACAATAATAAAGTAATTAAAAAGAAATGACGTAGAAGATTATGGTGGATGTTATCTATCCATCGCAATAAATAAATAAACTACTTATTATGGGACAGTATTACACAAATTGACTAAGTCCCACGGAAAGCGCAATAAGGCTTGTGTTGTGGGTACTTGGACAACGATATGCATATTATATACATTTTTTTTTTATACTACGTCGGTGGCAAACAAGCATACGGCCTGCCTGATGGTAAGCAGTCTCCGTAGCCTATGTACACCTGCAACTCCAGAGGAGTTACATGCGCGTTGCCGACCCTAACCCCACCCCCCCTCGTTGAGCTCTAAACACATAGAACTAACAAAAATACTTAAATACACAGAAATACTTAAATACATAGAAGACATCCATGACTCCGGAACGAATATCCATGCTCATCACACGAATAAATGTCCTTACCAGGATTTGAACCCGGGACCATCGGCTTCATAGGCAGGGTCACTACCCACTAGGCCAGACAGGTTGTCACCTAAGTCAATTTAAATTTGTGCAATAAACTCTTCAAAGCTTTGAAACCTTACTAAAAATCATTACTTGTCTCTTCCTTAATGTGCCGCTGTGTTGGTATATATTGTGTATATATATAATTTATGTATGTATATTTATATATGTAGGTATCTAATATTAATTTCTTTTATTATTGGTATATTTATTTATTTAAATTGTGAATGTACTGTATATACAGATGTCTGCGTAATGTATAAGTAATTTTCCTAATCCTCTAATTAATTCGTGCACTATTTGTTATAAAAACTTGTTTTTTTAATATCCTGCTACCTTTTTTCTATAGTTTTGGTCTTTATGTTTGGGGTTCCATGTTACGCTTTCTCCCCGATATAACTCTAAAAACTTTATTCTTTCGTGATGCGGCCACATACTCGTCATTTTTAATCAAAATAATACACAGCACGAACGTCCTCACTCGACCGCGTTCGAGCACGCACTGAGGGATGGGCCACGTGTAGATGCGGACAGCCATCGCTGGTCCACTGCCTTTGATGTGCGGACGAGAAACCGACACCGCGGCCATCCCACCGCCATCCCGCGCGCCATAAGCCATCCGACACCACTACCCTCTCTACACGCTGGCCCAGCTTAGTGGGCCACTATGATGGTCCATCGTGTAGAGGAGCCATAAGAGCGTGCGACTTTCAATCCGGAGGTCGTGGGTTCAAACCCCGGCTTGTACCAATGAGTTTGTCGGGACTTATGTACGAAATAAATAATAATAATATAATAATCATTCAGCCTATATACGTCCCACTGCTGGGCACAGGCTTCCTCTCGTGCGCGAGAGGGCTCGGGCGATAGTCCCCACGCTAGCCCAATGCGGATTGGGGACTTCACATACACCTTTGAATTTCTTCGCAGATGTATGCAGGTTTCCTCACGATGTTTTCCTTCACCGAAAAGCTAGTGGTAAATATCGTACATAAGTTCTAAAAAACTCATCGGTACGAGCCAGGATTTGAACCCGCGATCTCCGGATTGAAAGTCGGACGTCATATCCACTCGGCCACCACCGCTTCATTCTATGTATTTTCTATGTACGAAATATCATTTCATATTTACCAGTCGCTTTTTGGTGAAGGAAAGAGGCCTAATAGTTTGTTCTTTGGGTTGAAAGGTCAGATGGCAGTCTTATTCGTAAAAACTAGTGCCTACGCAAATTCTAGGGTTTAGTTGCCAAGCGGACCCCAGACTCCCATGAGCCGTGGCAAAATTGCCGGGACAACGTGAGGAAGAAGAAGAAGGTTTAACGAAGACGATACAAGTATAATGGCCAGTTGAGATGTGATCGCGCAGTTAAATATGAATGCCTGTTGTATCTATCTCTATCCTATTTATTTTGTAACAAAATATGAGTATTTCCATCCTTTTTATTAACTTGTACCTGTAAAGTTTGATAGACAAAATAATGATAAATCCATTTACACATAAAGTACACAAAAACCTTTTCAAGACTTCTCCCTTGGTGAATAAAAATATTTACGATAGAACGAAATCTTTGAACTAAAACGATCTAACTTTTTTTGCCATTAGGAGTCTCGCAAGTTTAGAGGCACCTTTGTTGCTCGATGAGGTAGGTTTTTATACTCTCGCACAGCGTTGTTTTTCAATTCAGACCTTAGATTACAACGTTATTTTTTTAGTAGGTAAATAATTCAAAGATGCTTTATTCGTGTTCCTAGTCCGAGCAAAACGACAATTTTTAACAACTGCTTAGGTACCTACTTCTTCTCGAGTTTTTACTAAGTGTATTACTTAATAAATCATTTTCCAGCCAGGACAGATTTCCATAACCAATTCAGTTCAAATATACTTTATTCATGTAGGCCTAGCAACAAGCACTTATGAATAGTAAGACAGTATTACATATTATTATCTTAAGCTAATTATCAGAGCAATTTATTGATCAAATTTAATACTAAGAATTTCACAACATATCGTCAAAAAAAACAATTGTATAAAAAATACTAGTCTAGAATGTTTCTAGAATAAATTCTAAACGTCAAACAAATAAAAAATAAAAACAACAAAAGAAGTAGGTACATATATTGGAATATCCATTTCATCATCATTATTCATATATAATAAATAATTAATCATTTCGAATCACAATTAATCCCACGTTGTTTTATCATTCATGTAGTCTTGCGTGGTATAATAAGCTTTAGTAATAAGTTTACGCTTTACATGATTCTTAAATTCATTACTTGATAATTCAGTAATATGGTTTGTTAGTTTATTATAAAATCTTACACAATTACCCATGAATGATTTTTTAATTTTATGGAGCCGAGTGAAGGGCACTGCGAGCTTATGTTTATTTCTAGTATTAATATTATGAATGTCACAATTTTTCTTAAAATCGGCAATATTTTTATGTACATACAGAATATTCTCATAAATGTATTAACAGTGCACTGTCATTATGTCCATTTCCTTAAAACCAATCGCCACCCGGGCAATAACTTGTATAGTAGTTAACGGCTATGTATGATGAGCCCACGTGGATGCCAGCTGCCGTTCCGTTGGTGAGTTGTAGAATGGCAGCCACCGAAACACGCAAATTTAGTCATCGCCTCCCCTTTGATACTTTGTCAGACGATAGTTTAGATGCTATTGTTAATTTAAAAAATCGTCAGCCGGTTGTATCGCGGTGGGAAAAACGTCAGCTGGTCGCATGAACATGTAAAAAATAAGCGCTTTACCTTTTTATTATACTAATAACGGATCACGCATTAGTCGCATTACGCATACTTTTCGAACATAAGTGGTAATGCGCGTATTTTTTACATGGCATGGGTCCTTCCACCGCGGTCCAACCGGCTGACTATTTTTTAAATTTATGATAGCCTCTAAACTATCGTCTGAAAAAGTTTTAGTCTGGAAGCGATGACTGACGATACATGCTCCTGGCCCGCAGTCCATTACCTAAATTTGTGCAAATAAAGTTTAGTAACCAATCTACCCATAGCGTGACTAAAAAAGGTGAATTCAGTAGATTAGTCTTTAAATAATAAAAAATCGTAAAAATCTGCTAGAAAACTTTGTCCACGGTGAATACAATTACCATAATTTAAAAAACTCTTTTAGTAGGTAGCGCTGGCCTCAAAAACTTGTAAAGGCTTGATTTTACTTTGCTGATTTTTTATGAGTCCACAAAAATCTGCTTTGTACTTTGTGCGTCATTACAAAATGTACAGGCATTGTTTCCATTCTAGCCTGCAAATCCCTTCATTCTCGTAAATGATATTCTGTTTCTTTCCATTCAAAGAAACAAGTTAGAATTTGAAGTGAATTGTTGAAAAATATGTCCATTGGAAAATAAATTTTAAAATAAATTCATTCGTCTACCTAATAATGGGAGTGCTTTCAAGATTCATTTTCATTATTCACAACATTTTTTATTCAAATAGACCGAAGCACTTTTGAATCGTCAGAGTTGAAGACTTGGGCAGATCCATCTATGTAGGTACAATAAAGTACATTTTACTACCCCCTTAGCCAACTCATAAGAAATCGACTTTGCAAGATGAAAAATACTACAAAAGTGCACGTTCGCTTACGAGTAAGTCTCCTTTATCTAAATGATTACTACCACCACCATTATAAGGCACTTATAAAAATATCTTCGCTACTATATCTTATCTTCTTCTTATTGGATATATTATATCATATTCATCTTTTGCGACTAACGATAACAGGAAACATCAAGGTCCGTAGAAATTCTGCCCTACATATAAGAACTCGCTTGAAAATATTCGTAGGTCTGTTATAGGCTTACTTACGTTTGAGCAAATATTTTTCATGATCCTCACTACTGAAAGATCGATTGAGAAGGCAATATTGTGAATGTGCAATGAATAGTAAACGCTTCTAAGATAGGAAAGGTATCGTTCCGTATAAAAAATGCCGGTCAAGTGAGAGTTCGCTTAACTGACACACCGAGGGTCATGTAACCTTTTTTTTTACGCCTTTGTACGCCTACAACTCCAGAGGAGTTACATGCCGACCCTAACCCCCCCCCCGTTGAGCTCTAGCAACCTTACTCACCGGCAGGAACACAACACTATGAGTAGGGTCTAGTGTTATTTAGCTGTGGAGGTACTTCCCCAGTTGGGCTTTGCTCTACATCTGGAATGACATCCGCTGCGCTGTGCCCTACCACACAAAGCGAGATGACATTCACAATGTCCATACTCTTTTGGACGTAGTTTAAGGACGTACCCGGGTCCATAAACTATAAACATGAAAGACTTGTGCCGAAGGCCGAAGTATACTAAGCATAATTGTACACAGCGCCCAAAAATCTACGAGAAAATGAAGATGGTATTTTAGTCGGAACTTCGTAACTTTTTCTAATTTTCAGAGTTACAAAAAACCGCATCCAAAATATATTAAAATATATCTTTAAAATTGGTATCGTGACTAATATCAGAAACTTAAGTTACTTATTCGCTGTGTGCACTACAGTGGCGTCCATCTTGCTATTATAGGATACATTAATTAACTATAAGTACTTAAGGGGCTTCCCGCGGTTTTCATCGGTTTTTGACAAGTTTTGAGTCGTTACTCCTACATTTGCACTACAGATAGAATTATAAGACAAACGGCTATCGGTTCTTCAATCTTTTATCTCCATTCTGGTCTGCCGGATTTTGAAAGTAAAGAATTCTTATTTATTTTATGATGTTTTAAACATTGTGTTAAAAACACTTTTTTCATTACTAGATTGCTGTGAAGGATCTTACATATACGTAATCTACATATTTGGGTTCGTCTTTGGCGTCTTTAAAAACTGGTCAGAGATTTTAATTTTAAACTAATTGATATAAAACTTATGCCCCAGAAAACGAGTTTTTTTGCCTAAGATTTTTCAACTTTGATGCTAAATATTTCGAAGACAATGAACTTTGAAGTAAATTTGGGATACTATATTGCTTAAAGCCGTTGCTGTTAATATGATAAGTTACAAAAAACATTAGAAAACTAAGGGATTCAGATCGAAGTAGGGAATGCTAACCGGTTAACCGGTTAACCGGTTACCCGGTAATTTGACCAATATTACAGTCGGTAAAATACCGGTAATTTCCAGCCGTAACCGGGAATTTACCGAACGTTGTATAGGCAAATAAAAATGTAACAACCTGTTGAATTAGACCATCTATGTCTTCGTACTTACAAAAAAAACAATTACTACGGTTTACGATTACGAAGAGACACTTAAAATACTTACTTTTCTGCATCTTATGATCTCGTCGGAGTAGGAACTAGGAAGCAATGTTTTGTGACAAATGAGTGGTCGCTAATCCCTCGCCCTTTCCCTTCTCGCCACACCTACCCGATCCGCCTTACTATGTTCAGTGTCCTTTGTTTTAGTCTGTAGTGACAGACAAGTGTGGAATGCGAAAGAACATTTTCTACCGCTGGTTACTTATGTTCAAGATATCGTTAACGAATGTCTAAGCAACGTTCTATATTTTATATATAATTAACAGAATGATCTGATGATGACATGTTCCTGATTCCAATCCAACTCCTATCTTAAAAGCCCGGTAACGATTTTAGAGCAAAAAATTTAAATTGAAAGATTTAGTCGTTGTAATTGGACACCTTTTGTTACGTAATATCTAAATAACAAGTATTGGTTTCTATTAGCACGTTTTTTCATCTTGCCTTTTAATAATGAGGTCGCAAGCGTGCGTCCCCGGTAATAGGTGACGAGAAGGGATAGTTTTTAAAAATTCATATAAATTATGGTAGTAAATTATACAAAATGATGTATAAGAACAGTTTCGGCAAATGTTGTAGATTGTTTAAGTATCAAAATTACGTTGAAATTAAGTCAATTTTCAGAGAAATGCTCACTTGTTTTGAAGTAATTTCTGGAGAAAATTGATTTCGTCTAACTTTCATTTACACTACTTCAAATTTATAGTAACAAAAATGTAGTTTATTAAAGTTGAAGTACAGGATATGTGTAATACAAAATTACCATTTTTAGCAGTCCAAACTTAACGAAATTTACAAATAAGATCGACAAAATCACTGCTTTTCGCGCGTTTACCTAAACGTCCATCAGAAAAAAAATCATTACTAATTAAGTGAGTCTGTTTAAAAAAAAATATATATATATATAATGAAAGATAACAAGACGTGCTAATAGATAGAAACCAGTACTTGTTATTTTTAATAGTTAACAAAAGGTGTACAATTTCATGCGCTTAATCTATCAATTTGACATTTTTGCGACTAAAATCGATAACGGCCTCTTAAAGTGCAATTTTAAAATAACTAGTGTTAAAATGATATGAAACTAATCTTGCTGTTAAATATTTTTTTTCTTATATTTACTAGATTTTAATGAATGTTGATTACGGTTTTAGTTACTTTAATAACAATATTATATTGATAGATGTGTAAATGCAAACGTGTATGACATTTAATTGACGACTGTCACTTTTTTGTTACCCTTTGATTACTGCGATTTTTAAAGAATTAATAAAGTTAATGTTGCTTATTTAATGTACAAGATCATTTTGCTTTGAAATAATACATGTTTGATTTTTTATTTAATATGATTAGTAAATATATCTTGTTTAATGTTTATAGTTTATTTTCATTATTTTGTTTTGTCGATGTTTCTATAACGTGCTGTTGATTACTTTTAAAGGTTACTGACGAAAATAAGGACACAATCAATAATAATGCAAAATCAATGTTTTTTATTTCATAAACGTATAACCGGTAATTTACCGGTTAACCGGTTAGTGGAACCTCGCGTCGGTAAATTACCGGTAATGAAAAACGCCCGGTTATTGCATTCCCTAGATCGAAGGTCATTGGTGCCAGGGATCCCCTTAACAGTTGCGAGATCGCCACGCCATGTCGAGGGTGATCAGCGGTTTTGGTACCCCCACCACGAATTTTGCAAACAGTCAGTACGTACGTATACTCGTACGTATAACGTATAACGCCCTAAAGCTGTCAAAACTAAGTTGCAGCCAAGCAACTAAGCTAAGTTGCAAGTATGTAGCAAAGTAGCTCTTTGACACTCAATTCAACTACAACTTGTTACTTGGGTGTACAAAGTGCATACAATACTTCTCGTTTCGTAGTTGTTTACTTACTTGAAAAAATTGCCACTATAAAACTGGTTTCCTAATTGACTAAATAATTCTCATTTGGTAGCTGGTTACGACTTTACGACAGTCAGTTGCGAGGGTCTAAATGCAAAGTATAAAGTTCTTTTTAAATATATATTATTTATTTAATATTTTTTCTCTTATAAGTGCCGCGCAAGTCCTGGGTACAGATATTATTTATCACGCTGGCAGGTGGTTTGGACTTTCTTCTATAGTTTATTTATTAAACACGTTTCCAGATCGTTCATTTTGGATATAAAGGTTATTATTTCTAATATTTTTTTAGTTTGTGGCCTTATATATTACTTATATGACGTGTGACGATTCATGAGTAGGTTTCACTAATGTAAATGTTTGTGTAGGACCTGAAGCCAAGCAGGTTTTATGTCAATTTACTATGTGAGCGAACCGATATAATGCAAAGCTGTTTTCCCATGCATACGAATCAAAAATATTCTGTAGAAATACATTTTGTGTGAAGGAAATGGAAAATATTTTCCTGACCTGCTTGGTAGGTTTGTGTGCTTAGAGGTTCGTCAAAATTTGGGCCAGTAGACATATATTATGCAGATGAATTTGTATGAATCTGATAACTGATAAGGTTTATACGTCGCCTAATGTATATATGTCAAAAATAAATATTAGTATCAGCGAAACTGTTTAGTACATTTCCGGAGTATCATCTTACAACCTTCTCAATCTTAATTTGTACGTGATTTATTGAATGAATGTGATTTAGTCAATAAACTTGTCTACAATGTATATTTACGTTAAGTAAATATGTATATCGAAACACTCATAATACAAGCTATTGATAGCTACGAGTATACCTACACAATTGAACTTTAATACAACACATAATAATATTATATTTATATATATTGATTGATGCCACAATATTAGCTTTATACAAACAGGCAATTCGCAAAACTCACAGGACAATTTTATTATCTAAGGACGCTTCGCAACTACTAATGAATTAAACAGTTGGGGTCTCACCACGTTAACGTTCGTCGTTGTTAGTACACTATATTACAACAATGGTTTATCATTGAGTATATTGAAGATATTACCAAAAACCACCCAAACCAGAAAACCGCAGCCAAATAACACTAGACCCTACTCATAGTGTTGTGTTCCTGCCGGTGAGTAAGGTTGCCAGAGCTCAACTAGGGGCGGGAGGGGGTTAGGGTCGGCAACGTGCATGTAACTCCTCTGAAGTTGTTTGCCATCAACGTAGTATAAAAAAAAATATGCGTCTCTAACACGTTTAAGCGCTGTGTAATCTCATAGACGTAGACTATACTTACTTAGTGTTATCATTCAGAATATAAATTTCCTCACGTAAACCAATAAAAGTGTAATCTCCAGTTACACATGATTACCATGGATCTCGAGGTCTCGAGGTTATACGTACTAAAAATAAGCCCACATAGGTTCGCGTAAAAATTGTTTAGGAGTTAAGTGAAAGCACTTAGTTGACATTATTTACCGCGCCAAGAATTAACTGTCCAACTTATGGCTACGAGAAATGAGACGTTCCATGCGTACGGAAAATTAATGGTTTCAACATTTTTTGTGAGTGCTTTATGAATTTTTATATTCCAATTAGAAAGTTTTACTTCTAATTAGGTAGGTACTATTTTATTGTACCTAAAGATTTTAATATTATATTATTTACCATATATAATAATTTATTCATTTAACATTTTATAAGAATCCCGTATATTTTTATTAGTACCTACCTTATGTACTCACCTATTTACTTAACGTAAATAAATAATTTGAGTATCTGAATCTAACATTGAAATTTTTGAAGGGCTAAATAATGCAATGGGCTGGATATGTCTGCCGCATGCACCCGGAAAAGTGGGCCAAAATGGTTACTGAGTGGGACTCACGGACCACCATAGACGATGCAGGACGGGGAACAGGCAGACCGAAAAGTAGATGGCGGGAAAGGGGATGGGCGAGGGTTGGACGCATTCTATCCAAAATGATGGGAAAATGTCAATGACAGGGTCGAGTGGAGAAACCAAGGGAAGGCCTTTGCCTAGCAATGGGACACTAAAGTAGACTAATATGTATAGTTCCTAGTTTTATCCAATAACTTTACTAAATCTATTAGCAAACCAAATGTGGTTAGCCAGAATATAAAGTCATTCCTAGACACAAAACCAAGGGATGTAGAGGCGGATTTAAAGTCAGTGCAGCGAAAATATGGAACAACCTTCCCCCACCTCTTCGTCTTAACATGTCCCAAACATTGTTTAAAGACAAACTGAAAACTGTGTTGCTTAAAAGGCAAATTGACTTTAATACTCCATATTCAGTGTACCTACCGAAATAATTTTACTAACTATTTATTATTTTCTCATTTTTTTGTAACTAAATTTTCGCTTTTTATTCTATTTAAATTAAGTGTAAGTTAATTCTGTAAATAAATAAAGTAAAATTTATAAGTAAGTATGTACTTAGCAGTCGTCTTGTGTCACCGCCTCAATTCGGGCAGGCTGAAAACCAGCGCTGAAACCGCGCCGTAAAGGCGGGGCTTCTAGCACATAGCTGAGACTGTCCAATTGTCACATAGGCAAATGTAATTGGATCTTAATTTTATGCATATAATTTCTAGGTTAACTATAAGTAGCTTAAGTGTGTAAAAATAATTGTAATTTAACCATGTTGTGGCAATAAATTATTTATCTATCTATCTATCAAAAGTTCTGAAAAGGATTAGGTAGTTTAAAATGGTTTTGTTAACAGCATAGTTGGCCTCTGTCTAACTTTGTGATAGTTCGTAGTAGGGAATGCAATAACCGGGCGTTTTTCATTACCGGTAATTTACCGACGCGAGGTTCCACTAACCGGTTAACCGGTAAATTACCGGTTATACGTTTATGAAATAAAAAACATTGATTTTGCATTATTATTGATTGTGTCCTTATTTTCGTCAGTAACCTTTAAAAGTAATCAACAGCACGTTATAGAAACATCGACAAAACAAAATAATGAAAATAAACTATAAACATTAAACAAGATATATTTACTAATCATATTAAATAAAAAATCAAACATGTATTATTTCAAAGCAAAATGATCTTGTACATTAAATAAGCAACATTAACTTTATTAATTCTTTAAAAATCGCAGTAATCAAAGGGTAACAAAAAAGTGACAGTCGTCAATTAAATGTCATACACGTTTGCATTTACACATCTATCAATATAATATTGTTATTAAAGTAACTAAAACCGTAATCAACATTCATTAAAATCTAGTAAATATAAGAAAAAAAATATTTAACAGCAAGATTAGTTTCATATCATTTTAACACTAGTTATTTTAAAATTGCACTTTAAGAGGCCGTTATCGATTTTAGTCGCAAAAATGTCAAATTGATAGATTAAGCGCATGAAATTGTACACCTTTTGTTAACTATTAAAAATAACAAGTACTGGTTTCTATCTATTAGCACGTCTTGTTATCTTTCATTATATATATATATATTTTTTTTTAAACAGACTCACTTAATTAGTAATGATTTTTTTTCTGATGGACGTTTAGGTAAACGCGCGAAAAGCAGTGATTTTGTCGATTATATTTGTAAATTTCGTTAAGTTTGGACTGCTAAAAATGGTAATTTTGTATTACACATATCCTGTACTTCAACTTTAATAAACTACATTTTTGTTACTATAAATTTGAAGTAGTGTAAATGAAAGTTAGACGAAATCAATTTTCTCCAGAAATTACTTCAAAACAAGTGAGCATTTCTCTGAAAATTGACTTAATTTCAACGTAATTTTGATACTTAAACAATCTACAACATTTGCCGAAACTGTTCTTATACATCATTTTGTATAATTTACTACCATAATTTATATGAATTTTTAAAAACTATCCCTTCTCGTCACCTATTACCGGGGACGCACGCTTGCGACCTCATTATTAAAAGGCAAGATGAAAAAACGTGCTAATAGAAACCAATACTTGTTATTTAGATATTACGTAACAAAAGGTGTCCAATTACAACGACTAAATCTTTCAATTTAAATTTTTTGCTCTAAAATCGTTACCGGGCTTTTAAGATAGGAGTTGGATTGGAATCAGGAACATGTCATCATCAGATCATTCTGTTAATTATATATAAAATAACGAATAGAACGTTGCTTAGACATTCGTTAACGATATCTTGAACATAAGTAACCAGCGGTAGAAAATGTTCTTTCGCATTCCACACTTGTCTGTCACTACAGACTAAAACAAAGGACACTGAACATAGTAAGGCGGATCGGGTAGGTGTGGCGAGAAGGGAAAGGGCGAGGGATTAGCGACCACTCATTTGTCACAAAACATTGCTTCCTAGTTCCTACTCCGACGAGATCATAAGATGCAGAAAAGTAAGTATTTTAAGTGTCTCTTCGTAATCGTAAACCGTAGTAATTGTTTTTTTTGTAAGTACGAAGACATAGATGGTCTAATTCAACAGGTTGTTACATTTTTATTTGCCTATACAACGTTCGGTAAATTCCCGGTTACGGCTGGAAATTACCGGTATTTTACCGACTGTAATATTGGTCAAATTACCGGGTAACCGGTTAACCGGTTAACCGGTTAGCATTCCCTAGTTCGTAGCCGCAGTTTAGTTTAACGTTTAAAAAGTTTTGCTTGATTTTAGTTCTATCACTGACGACCTGTCTTGCCTAGTGGGTAGTACCCTGCCTATGAAGCCGATGATCCCGGGTTCGAATCCCGGTAAGGGCATTTATTCGTGTGATGTTAGATGATATTACTTGCCAAATTTACCAACGGAAAGTACCCTATAAATTTTGATCGTGTTGAGTGTCGAAATATACGTTTTTTGCAGCATAAACGACCGTGTCTTTTTTTACGTTAACTTAGAACTTAGATTTTTTTTAAACATCATGGGACTGTAGACATGAGTATATTTAATTTAAATTTGATACGTCTACGCGTTCCCGAGATAAAGGGTCTTAACAGACAGACAGACCGACGAACGGACAGACAACAAAGTGATCCTATAAGGGTTTCGTTTTTTTCTTTTGAGGTACGGAACTCAAAAAAATCACGAAAACGTCTAATTTTACTTTATTTTCAGTTCTATATCGTTCCCCTGCATACTATAGCACAATTTTAGAATAAAATAGCTAACCCTATTGTCGAGGTATCTGACAAGAAAAATACACAAGTATATTTTCAGCTAGGCGTAACTCAGATAAAAGGTAAAAACCCACGCGATGGCCATTTCTGCCGTTGCAAGTTTCGTACGGCGCGCCATATCTTTTGTCTCCTTTTAATTTCCTGGCTTTACGTCCTCTCTTAATGGTTTATCGTTGTCGTCACTCGTCACAACAAAGCAGGGGAACAAAATGTGTGTGATTGTACGCAGTCGTTTTTATACAGATGTCGCGGACGCTATATCGTGCACGATATCTTCCATGATAATATAAAAGCGACGACGTCAACTATAAAGCATGAAAGCGGCCATAATAAATAAAATAAATAATTATTATAGGACAATCTTACACAGATTAACTAAGTAAGCTCAAGAAGGCTTTTGTTGTGGGTACTCAGACAACGATATATATAATAGGTATATATACTTCAATACATAGAAAACACCCACGTCTGAAGAACAAATATTTATTTATGCTCGTCACACAAATAAATTTCGGGCCCAGGACCATCCGCTTCATAGGAAGAGTCACTACCCACTAGGCTAGACTGGTCGTCAAACTCCCGAAGCTATTTCGCAATACATAAGCCAGTCTTCTTGCGACCATTAAGTCTGAAGCAATATTCTTGTCCCGCGGAAGGATATAACGTAATTATAGCTCATAAATTGTTATTTTACCATTCAAGGCAATACATATTAAATTCAGTGTGCCACCGATACGAATACATAGTAAATAAAAAAGGCGATCAACCTAAATTCGGTGATAGAAGAGTAATTTACGATTTATAGGCGAAAGAAATTCATTTCCCGTCAAAGTCACCTTAAAGCTTACAGAAATTCATGAAATAGGATTATTTGTGAAGTAGCCTAGTTGGATTTATTACTTGAATATGGTAATCACTAAGGGTGTTTTGGGTCGGGTACTTATTTACAGGCAGTTTTTCTTCAAAATAAGATCATTTACGGATTGTTTGGGGGTGAAGTTTCGTTTGGATTTGTGTCAGCGCTATTTTATTTACGAGTAGATTTTGTGCCAAAGTGAACATTGAATTACAAACCTTAACAAGAGAAACAGAAATAATTTTTCACGTCAGCAGCTCGAACAAGGGTAATTTGCTGCTTAAAAACAGTGAGCAAAATCGCATTTTGCTCACTGAGTGAGACAAAATAACATTCAAGTGACCTTTATATTCGAATGTCATTTCATTTCAACGTGCGGGGCCTAATACAAGTTCGAAGTATTTGGATTCTATTGTCTTTGTGGCTTTCACGTTATTAGCAAAATGAAAGAGACAAAACAGTTCATACGTAATTCAACGGTATATTGACGGTTTATAATAGACCCCCGAAATAAGTCAGACCGCATTGTTCCAAAACACCCTACGAGTCTTCATTCGTAATAATTAATTCATGAAATTAAAGTTTTAAATTTGATAAAAACACCATATTTTACGTATTTTATTATACAATCAAAACAATGAACTTATACAAATTTATAAATAATTTCGCTCAGTAAATAATTCACTACTTTTAATGATCTCTACTATAGTTGACAAGCAGTAGTATCCGCAATTCGGACCGTATCTTACAAAGTTTTTTTTACAAAAAACAAGTTTTCGATTGAACTGTCAATTGATGATCGTTAATTCATTATTTTCGTATTATTTTATTGAAATTTCTTTGGTTTTGTTTTATTGCGGTAATTAAACTTAGTTGTTAGAATACCTTGAGAAAACATGAATAAAATATTGATGAAGACGGATTACATTTTTTCAGGTTGTATTTTTTGACGGCTGACTGACGTGAACATTTTTGTCTACACGAGATCAAAGTTATTTACATCTCGTACGCTTTTGAGTCCCTTACTCGCTCAAGATTCTAAATTAGATTCACTCGCTACGCTTTTGAATCTATTATAGAATCTTTCGCTTGCACGGGACTCAAAACAAGCACTCGAAGAAATATCAAACTTTGCTCTCTTGTTGTACAAATATCTATTACCTACTTATGCATTCGGTCTTAGAAAATTGCATTTTCAGTAAGAATAGAGTAGACGAGACAGGCTTTATTTTAAAATATTTATCGTGTTATTTACAGGCAGTTGGTCAGCAGACATAAGGTTAACATTACGAGTAAAAATACTTTTTAAAACGTTTTCTCGTGACTCTTAAGACGCTTGCTTGTTGCGAATTGTTTAGAATTCAGTCTTATATAGCTGGTATATTTTCATTACAGAGACGTCTGAGCGTGAATGTGAAGAAACGTTGAGACTCCCTACGTGCTGCAATCTTCATTTTTCTGTGTCGCTTGCAAGAAATAAAAGGGATTAAAATTAAGGAAACGAGGAGAAACTGTGTAAGACAAGTTTTTACAGTAGGTAAGTACACAAAGAAGGAAGTGTGACTTAATGATAAAAAGCAGAGTAATTAACTCAGCATAATTATTTAGTTACAATAACATCACAGATATTTTCCCTACAAAACGATAAATACCCACCATTTTGTAGTAACACCATGTACTAACCGTGTAGGTACTTATTAGCAGAATGGTCTGTCATATTAGTAGGTATACTATCGTACACCATACCTACTAGTATAAAAATGTGACAGAACTAGACTAGGACTATACTAGTTCTGTTACATTATCTTTACCCGGATGTAAGTATTAATATTAAATCTGAGCTGTAATTAAGGCTTTACTAAATAGTTCGCGGCAACATTTTTAATCTATCGTTTAGATACGTATTTGTTAATGTTATCTATCTATCGGCCGTATTAAGAATAAATGTCACAGCGATATGATACCGATCTGTCAGTGACGAAAGTGAAATTTTTTCAACCAAAAAAGTCACTTTCGACAAAAGTGTCATTTTTAACCAAATACCTCACTTTTGTCACTTTGGTCGGTATCGTCCCGCTGTGACATCCTATAAGCATTCTAATAGGGCCGTATGGCTATTACAGTAGGTATGAACAACTATTTCTTATATTCTTTGACATCCGCTACACGTACCCAGTGACCTGAAATCAGCGCACACCATCTCGTGATTTCAGGCCTTTGCGTGTCGGTCTTATGTTTCGGCGTTTCGAGGCAAACTACCGGTCTCGATATCAAGGCAAATGACTCAATTAAGTGCGCTGCTGCATTTTGTCGTCTAAACTCATGCCACGTATTTTAGGAAAGGACAATGAACGATTATATTTGAGTAGATATTAATTTGTATGCAAATCGAACCATATCACGAGACTTTTAAGAGTACCTAACAATAAACGTTAACAGCCTCATACGGCTACCACCAGTTTGAAATTGACAGCATATACACTAGCTTGTGCGTAACTTACTTCCTATGCATCTCGCTCGTACTCGCATATTAGTGCGAGCGACATGTATAGAAAGTAAGTTACAGATGTCACATACGTTAGCGATTATGTCGTGTCGTGGTTAGGCTACTGTAGCCAAGTCGCTAGTCACCCTGCCTACGAACCCATTTACTCGTGTATTTATCACGAATATCATTTCTACATCAGTCTATTATGTACCGGCATCTAGTAGATAAACACAATTTATTATATTGAGCTTACTTTGGGACCAATGGGTCGATTTGTGTAAGATTGTCCAAACATTAATCTATCTATGTAATTATTGGAACGAAGTTCCTTATCGGACGGTTGGCGGATGGGGGCTAGGTGAAAGAAAGTGTAAGATTTTTCCGCCACGGCCCTCTTTTGTTTAAATTCTTTCGCGAGAATAAGTAGCCTAATTTCACTGACCTACGTAAATCCTATAGTGGCGCAATTGGCAGACACCCGCTTAGAAACAGCAACGATCCGGGTTCGATCGTGTATGCAGAAATTACGTTTTGTATTTTTTTGCACTTGAATTTCATATTTTTGATTGACTAAACGAGTGTGAAGCACGAGCTAAGTGTATAAGTTTCAGCTTGTACAAAAATGTTTTCTTATGTTTGGTTGTTCTCTTTGCTTGTAAGTCGCATTTATGAACTAATGTGTGAAATTTGGTAATTATTATTTAGTCAATTAAGTTTTTTTTTTTTCTGTATTTGTTAATCAATAATATAATACGTTTATCAATAATAATATACATACTTCGTCCCAACTGAGTGTTTCACGACACTCACCCATTTTTTATGTATTGAACTTTTATGGTTTAAAATGATAAGTCCGATCAATTTCACAAATATCTTTACAAGCCAACGTTGCAACAATTAACACGACCATTGTCAGTGTCTTAGAGGGGTGTATTCATATTCATTTATTAGTATTAAGTATTGTCATAAATATTACCGCTACACAATAATCATTACACTAGATTAATACAAAGTAGGCACAAATTTGGAAAATATTTACAGTATAACATAAATAGTAATTTAATAATGACACATTAGGTAAGGAGAAAAGAAGGGTTAAGGGAAGGGGAAGGGTTAGGGGAGGAGGTATATTTTTGGAACGTTGTGGAAAGCATATAACATTTCTAAAATTATTACCTACCTATATGTACACACTATAACTACACAGGCATCAATCTTCATTGAAACCTTGTATATCTTTTACATTTTAGTTAATAGGTAGTTTGTTTTAATTATTTTCCGTAAGTCTGGCAAAGTATGGCAGGAGACTAAATACTTTATTGCGATAAATTACATCCGTTACTTCCGTTGAGTATATAATGTATAATGTATATCTAATTTACTCTTGTTCTCTAACAGCTTTGTACCTAGACGTAAGAAAGAAATATTTATGACGTATTTCTTTTTTACATTAACTGGACCTTATCTTCACAAGCGTCCATGGGAGACGGTGCCCGCTTGTTTGCCGCCGGTTTGTTAATTTCTTGATTTTATATGCCACACTCTGTACGTAGTCATTTTTGACAATCTATGTTTGTTGCTACCCAAAACGTAGCGGTTATTGCAAGTAATAAATAGACCCATAGGTCTACATATTATATTACGAATGCTGTCTGTGACAGATATCATGTTTTGAATACCACATTACATTTCAAACAAAGGGATATTGATTATTCTCACAGATGTAAATGATAAGGGATACATTGTTACGATTTGTATCTCGACACAATCCCTGTCTATTGGGGGTGGGTGGTGGTCTGCTGGGTCCTCAGATCATAGAAAGGGTCGTTTTGTGTTTTCCGTGAAATGAAACGTTCACGTAAAACAAGGTCCTGTTTTATAAAAACACGGTGAGTTCAAAAGATTTTGTGTAATTTTTGTGTAATTCGTTTAATTCGGCGTACATAAGAAATTGGGGAAAAGTCAGTTACGCTTTAACGTGAATTCCGCCCCACCACGTATAATAGCCATTGAAAAAACAGTTTGTAAATTGGGACTTCTTGCACTAAAATACGATAAAAGTACCCTCGTTTGACGGGTGCAATTTGGTTTGACTTTAAAAAAGTGCAAGGACAAGTGAAACTTACCATAAGTCGATGTCAATAAAACTACGACATGAGACTATACCGTATTGTATTTTTTTAAATAATTTAATAGTTATTACAATAAAATTAACTGAATTATTATTAGATGTAATTTTAATTATTGTTAGAATGACTAGAGTCTATGTCAAAAGATAGTAACATTACAAGTGGTTTGCTCCATGGATTATGATTTAGTAACTTGCTATTGATATCGATAAAAGTTGAGTCGATATTTAATTAATCACTAGCACTGGTGCCACTGGTACGTTTTAGCCCTAAAACACGTGCTATGACGATAAACAATTCAATGAGAAACACGGTCACAATGGCTGTTACGGCGTTATTGTTACTGTTGAGAGTTACTACTGAAACGAATAGACTAGAGAGAGATGTCGAAAACAGTTTCGTTGCCTGCATGTTGTGTGAATAGCATTGTGAACGTAAGAAATGAGTTACCAATAATTTCCATTGATATATTTATGTTATCGTTAATATAGAAATATTTTTTCAAAACGTTAACAATAAAGCTTTTAGCTTATTATCTATCTTTTGCTGCCGGCGTAGCTTTGATGGTGGAGATGTACAGCAACGGGCCCGATTGAATAACTATGGCCTTTATTTATGATAAAATAGTTTTTGTTTTGCAAACAAGAATGTATTTCCTCTCCAGAATACTGTACAGGACTACCTACATACATACATGTGTATACAATCTCACCTGCTGGTAAGTGATGATGCGGTTTGCGGTGATATAGCATTAAATAATGTAGATACCGACCGGTCTGGCCTAGTGGGTAGTGACCCTGCCTATGAAGCTGATGGTCCCGGGTTCAAATCCTGGTAAGGGCATTTATTTGTGTGATGAGCATGAATATTTGTTCCTGAGTCATGGGTGTTTTCTATGTATTTAAGTATTTATATATTATATATATCGTTGTCAAAGTACCCACAACACAAGCCTTATTGAGCTTACTGTGGGACTTAGTCAATTTGTGTAATAATGTCCTATAATATTTATTTATTTATTTATTTATTAGATACTACAGCAAGCATAGATAAAGTCTCTCAGGTTATTATGTCCACAATGTAGCGTAGTATCAATAAATTCCAAACACACAAATAGATTTCGCTTACTTACACTCTATTAGCATATCCCTCGTCAGTGTTCGAAATTTATGCTGATGGGCAGGCCTAGATGAACTCGATCCTGTTATCGGAGTTAATATACATTACAATCATAAAGTGGTTCGCCTAAGGCAATCGCTCAGTATCTACGCGATATGATGTCCTGATTATAATAATTGACTTGTTCGGTATCTATTCCACAGGAGAGCATATTTAGAATACTGCAACCTTCAGTCATGGCAGTATGGCATCATTTCTTTTAAATAGAGAGAAATTAATGAAACGTTAAACTTAAGCAAACGTATAATTGAGACCACGTCCATTATAAGGGTGTTTACTATTCTTGAAACGGTCAATGATGATCCGTATGACAGTTTCTCGATTTCACTATTGGATAGACATAAGTTTAGGAAATAATTGAAGTAATGGGTTTTTACCGTATTTATATTATTTTTTACATTTGTGTTAAGAACCAAAAAAAAAAACCAAAAATGAAGTGTCGTAGGGATCATCATTGGCCGCGTCAAGTATATACTTAGCAGAATATTTAGGAAAATTAATAAACATTTTCTCGTGCGCTGGTAATAGGCACAACTCATGTCAAACGCCGTTAGAGATATGACTCGCCTTAAAAAGAGCGATAAATGTTTCTAGCTTATATTACATTTTTCTGCTCGAACCAGCTTTCAAGCTTAGGAAAAATACACGGTACGATTTTTAGTAGGATGTACCTACTAATTAATCAACGTCGGGACGTTGCTCTCATAAAATGTAAATAATTCGCCCTCATCTCTTAAGAGGGAAGAATAGCTTTTTGAATCTAACGAAATAACGGTAATTTTTCTATAAAATTCCATGTCGGGAGAAAATGGTTTCCACTAACTAAATCTTAACAAATCTCTTTGATTTTGATGTTGATCGCTTCAGCAGAATATATTCTAGGTCGAAGTGGAAAAACATTTTCTCTTTTTGTATGGACGATCAGGTGGTATACTTCCCTCTTAAGTGGGTACATAATGTACGGTCACGCGAGTTCGACTCGCACTTGGCCGGCTTTTGTACGACCCGAAAGTTAACGCGGAAATCAATATAAGCTGTGAAAATTGGTTTCTGCTTCAAATTGATACCTCATCATTACTTTTACACGCTTTTCGATTGATAATTTAATATTGCACGGAGTCCAGGGAAATTAAATTCGTTCTTAGTTAAATGGTGTTTCGAAGATGAAATTGAAAGGTCTACCCCATATTCCCATTCAGTTATCGACTCCGTGTTTACATTTACCAGTTGGTTACTTTACCCAAAAACACGGGTAGTGAATGATAGATAGCCTTCGTTATTAGGGCCACTCTACACTAACGTATTTTGAGTGTCTAGTCGGCGCCTAGTAAGCGCTATGGAAAATGGCGTCAACGCGCAGTTCTACGAACGTTGCGTCGAGCAGCAGCCATAGAGTTGACGGCTGACGCCGAAGCTCGGCAGACGCTAGTGTGGGGTGGCACTTAAGAAAACGCCCCGTAATTTTGATAGACATTTTCCCTACCAACTCGAGAAAAGTGCGCCGTGAGTCAGGGTACGTCTCTCTCTATCATTGCTTTCTCTACCTATATTTTTAGGGTAAATGCACTTAGCCCCCAGGACTAGCCAAGCTGACAATCGTTGATAGAAAACGCCAGTTGAAACTTAAATAATGTATGGCAATTGTCAAGTTTTTTATCGTTTGGCGTTTGGCGATGTGTGATTGTTATCTTAATTAGGCCCCCTGGTGTTGTATGAGGGTAAACCTATCACTATTTAGCAGAGATCTACAGGACAGTTAAACCAAGAAAGTGTATACATACTAGACATTTATTCAGTGTTTACATGAGAACTGTTATTGGCGTATGTAGTAAATAAACAATAGTAGACAAACAATTCATAGAAACGTTGCTATACAAATATACATTTGACAAAGTTCCGTCTACTGCCAGTACTTTGGCCCCTTAAAATAAGCAACCAGATTCTACAAATATAATATTAACATAATATGTCAATTTCAATACGACCCCTTAATGTGCATATTCGAAATATTTAAACGGATGAAAATACAAACAAATCAAAGTGATATCAAAGAACAACTGTTAAAAAATAAGCAATTAACAATCAATGCCCTAACCGCGCATGCACGTATAGTGCTTTTCTCTAGGCAAAGCTTTCTTTAATATGTTGGCGAGCATTCAGTCGGTCAAATCAATACTCATATTGTCCTTTAATACACTCCTTACAAAGTGGTACCTTATGTCATTGTGTTTACTCCGACGATGAAACATTCGATCGTTCAAAAGACACAACACTAGAACGGTTAAAACTGCTACAAAGGCCCCAAAGCTACAAATTAGATGTGGCAGGGGTATTCGACAACGATATTTTCCGTCACAAATTATTTCCTCCAAAATAAATATCTATTTTGACCATGGATGTCGGTTGTCCGTGCCCCTAGACCTAAATAGGGCAGGTGAAAGGTCCATTGAGAAATGTCAAACATGACAAGGGTCGCAATTCCGCCACCGATAATAGTTTGGAGATATGGGCGCAAAACTACGAGTATAGTACCTACATTACCTGTAAAATTATAGGTAAAATCGCGTATAAATAAGGAAAAATAAAATTAACTTTAGTACTAGAATAAATATTTGTAGTAAGCTGCAGAGATAACTGCTGACCTCCGTGTAAATAAGTTTCTATACGGGAGGGTCAGTATCTTTACAGCTTACTGTACCTAAACACTACTTACGCGTTTTGTATGTATATAGACAGAAAAGACAAGACATCCAATGATACCTATGAGTACAAATACAACATACAAAATTACATTCCATACAAGATATAATCTACGAAAACGAGAGTTTTAATGAAAATTCCGTGCTATATACATACGTTGCTCTTAAAAGAGGTCCTATGAATCTCCGTTGAAGTAACAACCTGCAGTAAGTTACGTGCTATGATTAGCTAAGTAATCAGAATCAGAATCAGAATCAGAATCATTTATTTTGCTAGAACATTACACAGATATTACAATTTGTCATGTCAGTAGATAGGTTACATGAATGCATGTTCTGCCACACTTGGCATGCAAAACTTACACTAGGTAATACATTTAGCCTAAGTTTACGATGACATTAAATTTCTATAGCTAATAGTTCGGTAATTCTGAAGCTAAGAAAATTATTACGAGTAATGTGTTTAAATACCTTAGTTTTAGACTACAAAGTTTTGCTTCAACTATACCAGCATATAAATTTTTAAAGTTAGAATGACTCTCAGTCTCTCTATTGTCATAACTTTCTAGAATGGCTGCCAATACTGATAGCAAAGATAATTTGAAATAGAGGTAAATTGTCAAAGAAAATTTTGTAGGCACAGTAAATTTACAGCCATCTTTCGACACATGATTAAAACTTTTAGAACGCCATTTGACTTTGATCCTTATTCTTACTGATATGTGTTCAATTTGTTAATTATCAAAAAAGCGGCCAAGTGCGAGTCGGACTCGCGCATGAAGGGTTCCGTACCATTTGAGGCGTATTAAAAAAAATCTACTTGCTAGATCTTGTTCAACATTTTACCACTTTGGACACACATTTTTTCACTTTAGAAGTGTCTCTCGCGCAAACTATTCAGTTTAGAAAAAAAATGATATTAGGAACCTAAATATCATTTTTGAAGACCTATCCATAGATACCCCACACGTATGGGTTTGATGAAAAAAATTTTTTTTTTTAATTTTATGACGTATTAAAAAAAAACTACTCACTAGATCTCGTTCAAACCAATTTTCGCTGGAAGTTTGCATGGTAATGTATATCATATATTTTTTTTAGATTTTTCATTCTGTTATTTTAGAAGTTACGGGGGGGGGGGGGGGGGCACACATTTTTTCACTTTGGAAGTGTCTCTCGCGCAAACTATTCAGTTTAGAAAAAAAATATATTAGAAACCTAAATATCATTTTTGAAGACCTATCCATAGATACCCCACACGTATGGGTTTAATGAAATTTTTTTTTTTTTTAAATTTTATGACGTATTAAAAAAAAAACTACTTACTAGATCTCGTTCAAACCAATTTTCGGTGGAAGTTTGCATGACAATGTATATCATATATTTTTTTTAGTTTTTTCATTCCGTTATTTTAGAAGTTACGGGGGGGGGGGGGGGGGACACACATTTTACCACTTTGGAAGTGTCTCTCGCGCAAACTATTCATTTTAGAAAAAAATGATATTAGAAACCTCAATATCATTTTTGAAGACCTATCCATAGATACCCCACACGTATGGTTTTGATGAAAAAATATTTTTTGAGTTTCAGTTCTAAGTATGGGGAACCCCCAAAACTTATTGTTTTTTTTCTATTTTTGTGTGAACATCTTAATGCGGTTCATAGAATACATCCACTTACTAAGTTTGAACAGTATAGCTCTTATAGTTTCGGAAAAAAGTGGCTGTGACAGAATCGGACAGACAGACGGACATGACGAATCTATAAGGGTTCCGTTTTTTGCCATTTGGCTACGGAACCCTAAAAAGTGGCGTTATCTTACCGGGCACCGGCTAAAGGTTGTAGCGCCATCGCTCGAAACGATGCCGCAATACCTTTGGCCTTTGATACCTATATCCGATGGCACGGTAATTTCGACTTTTGACTTTTCAGAAGTGAATATATATGTTTCCTCAGTCTCCCGTTGACCACGAACGCTGTAAAGAGCGATCGAAATATTGGGTTTTATTTTAAATTCATTATACGCGATATAATCCGTTTACAAAGTTTTATTTCATGAGTTAAGGCTTGTTCTGCTTCTACAGTTGTTGGCACCACAGAAAATAAGCATTATGCTGACTGCAGGTGCTGTCCTTTTCTATAAATTTTGCGAGATCGCGTACGATTTTGCGTGCAAGATCAATCTTGCAAAAAATGGGCGAGATCTCGGAATACCGAGATTGCGCACCCTAACTCGAAACTACTTAGGTAAATGTCATGCGATATACATATATGTCACGGAATGTTTATAGCTATGGATATTAGGTACATCCATAATAAGTTACCCAGTTTATTAAAGAATAGGTTTCATAATTCATTCCTGTCTACGCTACTCCAATCTAAAGCACTAGCACTAGTGCACAATGAAATATTCAAAACGTTTGATTAATGAATGAAAGTACCTCCCAATCTTGGCCGAAATGGCAGACGAACTCCGTTTGAAATATTAAATCTTCTAACTCCGACTTCCAGCAGTGAATAATAAATCATCTTTGAAACAAAGTTACCACTGATCTATGCTCTGACATAAGCTAGTAACCGTACTCCGCAGCTGAACAAATTGTATTCTGAATTAAAGAGCATTCAGACCAAAAATAAAAAGTAACTTAATCATCCATTTAAAAACATAGTAACTTAACATGGCATATACTTGACGACCTGTCTGGCCTAGTGGGTAGTGACCCTATCTATGAGGCCGATGGTCCTTGGTTTAAATCCTGGTAAGGGCATTTATTCGTGTGATACACGGGTATTTGTTCCGAAGTCATGAATACTATATTATTCGTTGTTTTCTAGGATTAATTTTAATCTTAGGCATTGACAATTGAAACCACCGGTTACTTGTTATATATCCAAAACAATACTTTTTGTCAACATTCATTACATTCACAGTGTGACAGGCTTCCCTAATAAAACATGTATGATATAAGTACAGTCACGGAATTGCAAGGTTTGTCACTTTTCGATTCTATGTAATGGCATTAAGGTTCAAAAGTGACAACTGACAAACCTACAAATTCCGGGACTTGTATATTGTTTGGGATTTGTATTGTACAAACTTATACATGGTTATGTTTCGTATGAGGAAAATGTAATAAGATACCTAGTAGATACAGCTATAAAGTGGGGTCGAGGGTTCCGTTCGCGTCGCTCGTATTTGCGAAACTTGATCTAGCTTGCCATTACGATAGTGCCAAGCCGAGGACATGACCAAAAATAAGAAAAATGTTATGTTCTTCTCATTGAATAGGAGAGATTCAATTGGAGATAAATCAAAACCTAAAACTAGGCATATTTTTATCAATTTACAATTGACTTATTTTTTTAAAATTAATAAATGGTATTCGTATAAACATGAACTTTTTTTTATCTTGATAGATAAAAAAAAAATGAAGATATTAAGAAAATATCAAAGCTGAGTGCATTGAGCAACTCAGACGTATTAAATGGAGCTCTGCAATTTCTGAAAGTCAGTCGAAGGTGCAACGAGTATTATGGCTCTTTCAAACAAAAACTCCATTAAATCCAGACGCCCTAATACTTGCTAAAATATTACTGTAGCACTAACCCTGCGAACTTCAACATAAAATAATATTAGGCGATTTTCAATTATTTACTGCTACCAAGAAGTAACTACTTTAACTTCTTAAGTTTATCTATGGTATTCGTATGTTTTGGCTGCTTTACAATAAACTAAGTTTTCGCCTGTTTTAAACATTGTGTGTAAAGCATACAGATAGACAATCATATTTTTTATTAGAGAAACAATATTCAGAGTTGGTTCGATTTTCTATCAAACGAAATAGTCAATGGATACACGATACATAGGATTAAAGTTCACATGATAGAAAATCCGACTCAGCCTTGTTGACCTTTAAAACATATGTAAAACCTGATTCTTATATCTCACTACAACATTTTTTTAAACAAAAACAAGAAAAATCTTAGTTAAAACACAGTTACATACTAAATCCAGTGTTTTTATTCTTAATTTAAAATATTATTCATCCTGCGGGTCGATGTCAGGGTAACTAACTGCTTATTTGGTGCTTATAAATATTTATAGGCACTTTACTTTTAGTAGCTGGGCTGGTTCAAAGAAGCCAACAAAATCTTAAATTAATTCGTGACTTGACTCGGCCAAGTGACTAAGTAATGAATATATGTATAATAAATAATATATATATAAATGAATTATTAATTGTCACATGTTTTTCCTATGTATATAAAGTAAGACAAACCGACAATCACAATATAAATTCCTAAGAATTTACCACGCGTAGTTTTAAGTGAAATTGTATATTGTGAGATAAATAAATCATATCATATCATATCATATCATATACAGTGGGCCCGGAAGAAAGAGAGTAAGGGAATATGTACTCGTAAGCCAAAATGCAGATTGTGTGCCTCTGGGCGTTTCTGGAGGGCCCGGTTGTTTGCTTTGGCCCAAATGGATTTTATAACCTCGCGTAAGTAATTTCGAATTCGTCAGTATGTTTTCTGAGAATAGAGGCGTTTATAAAATAGTTATAAATAAAAATATTACTCAAAATTTTATAATGAAATCCTACTTATGTAATTATTACGTTATTAAACTATTCTTTTAAACACTATTTGTCACAATACTTTCAAAGTAATATCTCATTAAATTACGTCCAAAGTACATGACCCAACTTATCTCTGCGATTGTAGCGTAGTCTGAAAGCATTGCTTCTGCCCGCTCTGCAATTTACACGATTGATCGTCCAGTTAATTGCGATTGAAAACAAACACAAAGGATATTAGCGTTGGGCAAGCAATCCCACAACAAATGAGTGTGCCGAACCCAATCGGGAATAGGTATGGAACGACTGGCTCAAGTAATACCTACTATCAGAGCTCAGTTACTTAGGTACCCATATGTGTGCGGACCCCTGACACGTGCCTGACACACTCCCTGATATTAAAATCGAACTGGAGCCATATTGGTACGAGTTTTCGTTTCTGAACAAGCTTCTTGAAACTACAACAGTAATTGGAATACTAAAAGCTTTTGTGCGACGACTTTTAAAAGTTTTTGATTGTTGCTTTGAAAGTAGGTACCTACCTATTAATTCTTTGGCTTTAAAGTTCAATGCTGTACATGTCCAATGGCGTGATGACAACATTCATAAGACCATTATTTAGCTGTCAAGAAGTATTTTTAAATTGCGCTCCTAGTTGGTATGAACCAGGAACAAAAATGGCTTTGAAATTATATTCTCATTTTACATTCTATTTCCAGCCGTTTACGGTTAAAACAAAAGCACATTCACCCACGCTGCGATATGCCTTAGAATTTCATATTCATATCACAGATGCAGCCAAAGGCGATTTTGTACGTAAGATGCCTATCTTAAGCGCTTCGCTATGCGCCCTGCTAGAACGTGAACAGCATGTACTTATGAATGTTCCTTTAGAGACAAGGCCAGCTATAAATGAGGACACTGTGTAAGTGTGCGTGTAACCCTACTAGGTTAAGCAAAAGGTTTCATGAAATTTACCTACCTAGGTACGACATAATTTATGTACCTACATAAATTATGTCGTGTACGATGTACGATTGTATTCACTTCCCCGTTGCTATGCTTAACTCTCCAGTGCCCATGGCTCATACCTATTGTTTGAGCGCGTAACATTAAAGGTGGCGACTGACTTGTAACATTTCGGTGTAATGTAACGCGATACAACCCGAGCATTACAACAGTCAGTGCAGCGAGCCGAGCCGCTCGACGCGAGCACCGCGTGCTCCACTCGGCTGTCGGTTTTTACGCGAATCCCTTTGAGTATTACAAAGGTGGCGACTGACTTGTAACGATCGCCGTGAACGATACATTACAAGCAAATGTTACAAGTCAGTCGCCACCTTTAGGTTAATCATTTTCGTTTCAGACGTGGCTACGTTTGTTTCTAAAGGGGCCCAGTGATTACCAGTTCGCCGGACGATATCGGCCTGTCAGTTTTTCGCAAAAGCTGACAATCGCGAATAACTGACAGGCCGATGTCGTCCGGCGAACTGGTAATCAGTGGATCCCTTTAACCATAAACACACGACTTTATGCTCCGACTATTTCATAAAAACGATTTAAATGTAATAGACATATACACGTCGCAATAAAATAACGATATAATATCAATCAGTTAACCGCTTTGGAAAATATCAACAATTTCGCACATTTTATATGTCAGCCCTTGCAAGATAGCACAATCATCACATTGAAACTATAAACGAAAGAATTGAAGAAGGGCGGGTACTTGAGCCAAAGTTGCAGCCGCCTTTTCTCTCCCGCTCGCCTTTCCACTCGACTGGCTGACTAGTGATGTAGTGGGACGCTTAACCTATTACCTCGAGGCTTCATGTCTCCTTTCAGTCGGGCCGGAATTCACTTGGCCTCATTTTTATGGGAATATGGGCTAAACTGTATATTACTGGCCACCTTATACAAAAAAACCGGCCAAGAGCATGCCGGACCATGCTCAGTGTAGGGTTCCGTAGTTACACATCCTTCACATTAATTCCTTGAACGGGATTTGATTAGTAAGCATCATGTACAGTCAGCAAAAGGGAGTACCTTTGCGGCGCTTTGTACGTATTGTTTGTACTAAGAAGGTAAGACTTATTGCAATAACTCAGAAAAAAACAGCTTAACTGATCATATTGGCAGTTTTCATTGAAAATTTTTACTAAGCTTTACTTTCACGATTTTTTCATATTTTTTGGACCCATGGTTCTAAAGTTAGAGAGGGAGACGCCTTTTTTTTCCTTTGGAATCGATTATTTCAGAAGATATATAATTTACTTTATGAAAAAATGATTGTTGTAGACCCTTATTAAGAACTATCCAACGATATCCTACACGATAGGGTTGAAGCGAAAAAAAAACACTTTACGAGAAGGGGAGGCACCCTAAAAAAAATTGTTTTCCAGTTTTTATTCTACCACTTTGTCGTCGTGATTAATTTATATATATTCATATTAAATTGCGATTTTCTAGCATTAACGACCACCGAGCAAAGCCGCGGACGGACAGACGGACAGACAGACAGACCTTGCGAAACTATAAGTTCCTAGTTGACTACGGAACCCTAAAAAGGATTCTGTTTAATATTCACACAATCCAAGTAAAATTTTAAAACTAATGTTTGGTTTAGTTGCATTATGCGAATAAATAAATAGGATTCTATTTTATTTTATTTTATTATAAGGTGGCCAGTTATTGGAAAGCAGCCAGTAATAGACGATTTACCCTGCTTGCGTTTTATTTGTAATGTTACATTGTAATGCCCTCACAGGGTAGCATGTACTATTCGTAACAAATAATATTTAACATCTTGTATCTTGATGCATCACTGTACTGTACATGTATACAATAAACAATATTTTAATTGACTGCGGCAAAGGCAGGATTATGATTTTAACAGTGTATGTATGTACTTATTCATTCTTATCACGTGTGTTTTACTGTGGCTTCGAAACTGCTCAGCCAATTTTAGTGAATGAAGTACTTATTGTCATTGGCTGGCCATTTTAATTTTGTAAATTGAAATGTAAATTTAAGTCTAATAGGATACATTAAAACTTCCAAACCGACTTTCAAAAAAAGAGAGATTATTTATATACGACAAAGTCCGTGTTACATATATACTAAGAAAAGAAATGCCTTTCGAATATTTGATCAAATACTGTGAGCATGCACTATAAAATGGCAGTTTACTTTGTATAGAAAACAGCTGTTATCATCTTTTCCATCGGACTCATTGCCCAGTTTGTGCCCTCTCACGCCGAGAAGAGCTCACTAAGCAGAAAATCACACAATAATTAACCAATAGTGCACATAAACAAAATAAAAATATGTTTCGATTCAACAGAGCTAGACCGTCCGTTCGCAATCCGTAGCCTCACTAACTGAGTACCTAATTAAAAGTCCCTGGCAAGCTCGGCCAAATTTCACCTCATACAAATGGAGTTTCGTTCTCATTTTAAAACTACGTGTTGGTTTGTAATGAAACTTTGCACATACAATGACTATATCTAGGTCAGAAATAAGTTTATATTGCTCCACCTTATAACACAAACGAAAACAAGTTTTGTATAAAAATCTTAAACTCACTTTTGACTATGATATCTGAGGCTACATAAACTAATTACAGCCTAGATATACCTTATCTTTGTAAGTACAAAGTTTCAGAGAAATCTAGCTAGTCGTTTTAAAATGAGAGCGTAACTACGTTTGTATGGAGAACCGAGCTTGCTGGGGACCCTTAATCTTAGATATAAATTGTACGTTTGAGTTCTACTACTCGCAGCCATAAAATCAAAAGAAATAATATTCCGAACAAATCATTTTCCATCCTAACGTCGTCGGCGAAACTTTTTCGATAAAACTTATTTTTTATTGCGTCGCGTGGAGAAAAAACGCCATGAATTAGGTTGTGTCATTTTATGTCCGCTAATAAAAGTAGCTTCTAAACATTTCCTTCCGGTTATGTTTGGTGATTAGTTCACGTAATAACATTAAAGACTCTCCTCCGGCATTTGTGTGAGTTTAGAAGAAGCAAATTATAAGATCCTTACCCGTCGAGAATTAACGTGAAAATATTACCGAGAGGTATTCCTAGATTGCACGCGCGTCCGTTAGTGGTTCCAGAGAATTCTACACTCTATTTTAGAATCAATTTTATCTTTTCTCTCTCAACGAGATTGCTTCAGACTAATTTAAATAAAATTGCTCTATGCTCTTATGAGATCATAATCATATAGTGGCATATGTACATAATAAATGAAGCTATTGGGTATGTACCACTAATCGAATTTCATCATAAATGTATGCAGATTTGAATCTCATGAATCTCTAAATATTTTTTCTCCGAAGTGAATTTCCAATTTAACTTGTCGCTTTTGTTAGCTCAAGAATAATCTAAAACTAATGATTGCTTCGAAAACATAATAGTATTTTTATGACCGCCGTTTTGGTTTATTATTTTTTTATTTTATTTGGGACATAAAAACAGTAACGCACAGGGTTTAGGCACAGAAATAGAGTACAAAGAATAATACAGTGAGAAACCAACAACATCGTTCACAGATTACTAGATTATCTACTTATACTTATCAGATTGGCAGGAACAATTTAGGCGTATTCGAATTTTAGTTATTCAATCTTTTTCCGATATGATACCTACTGATCTGTCAGTGTCAAAAGTACTGAACTATAAAACTCCTGCATATCTTTTCAAGAAGCTATCTTGCATTAAGCTCCGCGAGCGCCGTGATTGTGGAATTCATCTGTTGACGCCGCGTCATGCTTCAGCCGCTTTCCGAGGAAGTTTTAAGTATTCTGCGTCACGCTGTTGGAAAAATGTGCCGCCGCCAGTGAGAAACCTGCAAAGTTTTAAGACAAACCTTAAACAGTACTTACTCAATCACCAGCTTAACCAGGAAACCTGCAGATTGGAAACAGGTTGCCTGTAGTCAAGTCTCTATTATTACTTACCACAATGCTTTTGTTCCTTCCGCAATGGAATCGGCACCATTCCCCACACACCATCCTTTTATTTGAGTTGATTATGTTATATATATTATTCGTTTTTCTTTTGTTTACGTATTTTAGTCAACTTTGTTTTATGGTTTTTATGATCGAAAATGGATTGAGATTATGAGATTCATCTTATTATTATGTTTGTCAAATCTGTCATTGAATTTAATTCGTGTAGCTACCGCTGACCTGGCGCTAACTAGCGCATAACTATGCACGCTTAATGCGGCGCCACGATATGATCCGACCGGACCGGGACAGGTACGTTCGTTTCGTCCGTGCAATTTTATCTAAACTTAGTGTTAAGTATGTTCGTCATGTTGTATCTCTTTTTGTATTAGCTTGTCTACTGTGCGTAATTTATTTCGGTTTATTTTATGTTTCTTTCCTTTTGTCTGTTACCTTCCGTGATTATTTCGCACTCGATGGTCTCATCGGAAGATCTGGAGCTGGAAGTCGCCAGCAACATGCTGAGATGAGGCCATTTCGTGACACTTTAATCTCACTATGTTCTCTTATATGTATGTCTATTACTGTTTGTGTGTTTATGAATAAAACAAATTCTATTATATTTTATTCTAAAAGTGACGTTTTTGGTTAAAGAAATGTCAGAACTTTTGCCAATGACAGATCAGTATCATATCGGAAACAGATCGAATAACTATAACTCGAATACGCCTGGTTGTCTTGTCCCCGCTCCCGGTAATTCGGTAGTATACATTTGACATCTCGTATAGGAGTATAACGTGTGACACTGACAACTAAATTATAATGTTAACGGAACACGTCGCGCGTTATCAGACTACAAGTTCGCAAATTGTGGACGTGGTTGGCGCTTGTTTTGTGGTTAACATAATTGTGCGGCTGCGGGCGTTGTCCGCGCTACTGACAAGTTAGAACCGACATCCGTTGCAGGTAACTTCGGATAAGAACATAAAATAAGATAATTTGAGTTATTAATGTTAATTCAAAAGACATGATGGTGAGGAATACGGAAATTTAATTTTCACCACACCAACTGGTAATGGCCTTTTTGCATTTTCTGCACTTGTATCGTAAATAACTATTTTCTAATCCACCTTACAAGATATTATAATATTTCATTTAACTTTATTGAATTTCATTTTCATTAATATAATTTCTTCTTCTTCTTCTGCCGTGCCTTATCCCTTTATTTGGGGTCAGCCCTCCTCGTTTTACGACACTAAGACAGTCGGTCTTGGGTTGTCTGATCTAGAACGTTTGCTTGACCAGTTGAGCTCGTTCTAGATCATTAGCAACGGTTGTCCACCACGTGGCGTACGGTAGCCCTCCACCTTTCTTTTTATCCGGGATAGCTAGGGCCTTCTTTACGGCGTTGTTTTCATCTCGTCGCATTACATGACCGTACCATCGCATTACATGACCGTACCATCGCATACGACATCTTATCCACGATGGGAGCAACTTTAGGTTCTTACCTCGGATGTATTCGTTCCGCACTTTGTCCAATCTCGTTACTCCAGCTGCCCACCGTAGCATTTTCATTTCGTTCGTGTGCATCCTTTGTTCATGCTGCTTTTTGACGGCCCAGCACTCGGTACCGTACATCATGGCTGGTCTTACTGCCGTGTTGTAGACTTTACCCTTTAGCCGAATCGGCATTTTGGCATCACATACCTAATACACCTGTAAGGGTTCTCCATTTTAGCCAGGCTGCATTGGTTATATATTTAATTTAATTTAATTTAATTTAATCTAATCTAATCTAATCAAAACAGGATAGGGAAACTGTATGGGATGGCATATATAGGGACATACCTTTAAGGAAAGAAGGAAGAATACATAATTTTACAAATTGCTTTATTTTATGTTTGATATAAGGATATGGCAAGACGTTTGGAGTGTGTTTTCGAAAAAATCACTAAGCCACGTCTTAACTGGGGAAGCCCAAATTTGGCATGTTTTGAAAATGTTTTTTTGATTTTTGGAAAACAGGTGGCTAAAAGGTAAGAGTGTTGTATATTCTAGATCTAGAATCTTCTCATAATTCTCTTTCATTTGATACCCCACACGATAGGTTTTGAAATTCTTTTTTTTCAAATCCTATACAAAAATTTGATGACGTCATTACTCCCCGGGGGATTTTTAGGAACTAGTAACAAAAATTTTATTTTTTTGGTCTAAAGTACCTGTGTAGCAAAAATTGTCGATGTAGATATGTATATGCGGTTTTTTCGTTGTAGCACATCCACTATACGTCTTAACCCATACAACGCTGATGTGTTGTTTGCTCTGGAGAATCACTCTGCTGATACATAGGGATATAATAAATGACATACATATGCGATAACATCACGGAAATTCTATCAAGTAAATCAATGTTACGGTTTATATACAGAGGATTACAAAATGACAAGAGTATGAGAGACTATAATGTTATAGTAATTGTATCTTAATGTTGTAGGGTGAACCATGTAAGAAGTAAGTCATATAGGGTACCTACCCTAATTAATCTCTCAAGCTAGAGGCACCTACAACTTTGTGGGTTGTAACATTTTTGCAACTGTCATAAATTAAATAACAAGCAATTTTTAAAATGAACATTAAATTTCTAAAATCATCTAACAGTGTCAAACCACACAACTCACAAGGCTCAGGCGATACGGGCCGACACATTATAGGACGAAGTCGTAGCTATAGCATATAGCCGGAAAACGCGAAAAAATATTGTGTTTCACACATTTTGGCTGGTCTGATGTTGATATTTTGTATGGGAGAGTCAATTTATTTTCGCGATCTCGGTATTGGTCCCATAGTAAAAGTTGCTCAGTATGTACATATTCACTCCGTAAATTATTGCAGGTGGCTAGAAAAACACCCTATAGTATGTTTTCAGTTTTGACATTTTTGTTATTATATGTTATTGTCTCTGTATTATATATATCCAGTTCCGCTTACAAAGTAGAATTTACAGCTACAATTCAATTCAATTCAAATATACTTTATTCATGTAGGCCTAGCAACAAGCACTTATGAATAGTAAGACAGTATTACATATAATTATCTTAATCTAATTATCAGAGCAATTTATTGATGTTGTAAATATTATTCCATATATAATACTAATGAATATAATTCATAGATCAAATTTAATACTAAAACTTTCACAAAATACAGTCATACAAAAAAAAAATGTATAAAAAATACTAGTCTAGATTGTTTCTAGAATAAATTCTAAATGTCAAACAAATATAATAAAAACAACAAAGGAAATACATGCATTGGAATATCCATTTCATCATCATTATTCAAATATAATAAATAATTAATCATTTCGAATCACAATTAATCCCACGTTGTTTTATCATTCATGTAGTCTTGTGTGGTATAATAAGCTTTAGAAATAAATTTACGCTTTACATGATTCTTAAATTTATTAATTGGTAACTCAGTAATATGGTTTGGAAGTTTATTATAAAATCTCACACAATTACCCATGAATGATTTTTTAATTTTATGGAGCCGAGTGAAGGGCACGGCGAGCTTATGTTTATTTCTAGTATTAATATTATGAATGTCACAATTTTTCTTAAAATCGGCAATATTTTTATGCACATACAGAATATTCTCATAAATGTATTGACAGTGCACTGTCATGATGTCAATTTCCTTAAATTTATCTCTCAGTGAGTCTCTATGGTTCATTTTATATATTGCTCGAATAGCCCTCTTCTGCAGAACAAAAATGGTATTTATCTCTGAAGCACCACCCCACAGTAAAATACCATATGACATAATGCTATGGAAGTAACTAAAATATACTAATCGAGCTGTTTTGACATCAGTTAACTGACGGATTTTGCTTACTGCAAAAGCTGCAGAACTCAGTCTATTCGAAAGAGTAGCAATATGGGGACCCCACTGGAGTTTAGAATCTAAAGTTATACCAAGAAAAACTGTACTATCAACTAATTCCAATTCCTCATCCTTCACAATGACACTTGTTTGTACATGCCTTACATTACTAGTGACAAACTTAATACATTTAGTCTTATTCTCATTTAACAATAAATTATTAACATTGAACCAATTTACTACTTTTGAAATAGCATCGTTTACATCATTGTAAGCTTGTTGCTGTCGTTTGACTTTGAAAATAAGTGAAGTGTCGTCTGCAAACAATACTATATCATGGTGGGTCTTTACAAGGAATGGCAAGTCATTTATGTAGATAAGGAACAGGAAAGGTCCCAATATTGACCCCTGTGGTACACCCATAGAGACCAATGACCCCGGTGATCGCTGTCCATTCACATCGACCCTTTGTATTCTACCATTTAAGTAGGACTTAAGTAAATCCAGTGCCGCTCCTCTAACTCCATAATAGTGTAGTTTCCTGATTAATGTTTCATGACAAACGCAGTCGAAGGCCTTAGACAAATCACAGAAGATACCTATAGCATCTCGTGACTCCTCCCAGGCATCGAAGATATGCTTAATTAGCTCAACACCAGCATCGGTTGTCGAGCGACCCCGTGTAAAACCAAACTGCTTATTATGCATTAAATTATTGACGTTAAAATGTCGTACTAATTGAGAAAGAATTAATTTTTCAAAAATCTTACTGAACGTTGGTAGCACAGATATCGGTCTAAAGTTAGTGGGGTCAGAGTTGCTACCCGATTTAAATAAAGGAGTTATTTTACTATGTTTCATTAAATCAGGAAACTCGCCGCAATCAACACTGTTGTTAAATATAATTACTAAGTCAGGCGCTATAATTTCTACTAAGGATTTGACAGCATGGACAGAGACTCCCCAGAGGTCATTCGTTTTTTTGACATTAACCGAATTAAACGCCTTTATTACATCGGAGGTACAAACACGTTCAAAATGAAAATCTCCACAACACTCTGGAGCGTTATCTTTTAATAGAGTAACAGCAGATGAGGGTGATGAATTTAAATCCTTAGTTGTGAAAACTGGTACGTCAGTGAAAAAAATTTCAAATTCTGTAGCTACTTCTAAATTGGAATCTATAATTTTGTTATCAATATTTAGTTTAAAATCATTCACTCTGTGTTTCGAGCGACCAGTCTCCACATTGATTACTTTCCAGGTTGCTTTAATAATGTTGGTACTATTTTTTATTCTTTGACTTAGATAATTTCGCTTAGCTATATGACAATCTATTTTAAACTTTTTCGAATATTGCTTGACATGTTCTTTAAATTCATCACTCGTGTTAAACCGCCGTTCCTCATACAAGGCATACAGTGCACGTCTTCGTTGATGTAAGTCCGCAGTAGCCCACTCACTAAAAACTGATGCACCACTAACTACGACCGATTTTGAAGTAAATATCGCATTATAATGATCCATAAAAGTGTGAAAGAATGAATTATACATACTATTTGGACCCATATCGGAAGACAAAAAGGGTAGCGCCTGAACTAGACTTTGCTTCATTCTTTCTACGCGGTCCGAGGTTACTGGTACAAAAGTTATTTGTTTTCTCAAAGTATTTTTCCTTAATGTCTCAAATACCATTAATTGACCTAAGTGGTCTGATTCTAAATTACTGATAACTTTTTTAGTAATAGGAACAATATCAGTGAAAATATTATCTATACAGGTTGCACTAGTAGCAGTCACTCTAGTAGGCTCCATAAACATGTGGTTGAGATTACCAGATTTGAATAGATTCAACAATCTACAAGACATTGTTGAATTTTCCAAAATATTTACATTAAAGTCGCCGCATATAAATAATTTCTTACTAGAAGATGATATTTTAAGTAGTACAGAATCCATTACACTTTCAAATATTTCAAAATTACTTAATGGCGGCCTATACACACAGACAACAATAAATTGCTCCAATTCTACTGCACTTAGTTCTATAGTCCGTTCAACAGACATGGATACAATATCCTTACGTTCCTTAAATTTTAACTGATTATTTAATATAATTAACGACCCACCATGTATGGAACTAATTCTGGTGAACGAACTTCCCACCTGATGATTATTAAATTGAGGCATTAATTCATTATTTGTTAACCAATGTTCAGTAATACATAAAATATCAACATAAAAATCGTTCATAAAAAGTTCAATCTGTAAATCTTTTCCTCTAATACATTGAATGTTTTGATGCATCAGGTGGATATACTTTCCATGTTTACAGTATTTTTCATTATATTTATTTAAAACTAAATTGCCAGAGACAGAATCTTTTGTCTTAACAGCTAGTTTAAATCATTGGTTATGACTGGAACCAATTCCAAGCTCATACTGGGCTGCTCAATAGGAGCAGAGTTGTCTGCCAAATTCTTGGCAGAAATGTCAAGTAAATAGGATAGCGATAAAGCTATTTGTATACTGCTACCTAGATATTTGGTATGTACAGTTTTCGATACATTTTACACACGAAATAATAATAATACGAACGTGTCGATTGCGGCGACATTTTCGGTTCGTTACTCGCTAGACATAAGTACACCAATCAACCGACATTTTCTCGACTTTCTTGTCGCTTTTCACCCGAAAATCAAGCTGAGATTCGTTGTTCGTTGGTTGTAGGTAGAAATGAGTTTTTTTTTAAACAAATTTACCGAATATCATGAGTGATATTTACCCCTGGCTTTCAGGTTAAGGAAAATATCGTAAAGGAAATTTGCGAAGAAATCTATATAAGTCGTGTGCCCAGCAGTATGTACTCGTATGATAATGAGATTTATTTGAACTGGGTAAACTTACTGTTAGTGTTGCATATATGTTGCCTGTATGGTGTGGTGACGTGGACCATAAGAGAGAGCGAAAAGAAAAGGATAGAAGCGCTGGAGGAGAATGCTTGGAGTAAGTTCAGTATCTTGGACTTGATTAAATCCGAACAAACGACTCCATACTTCAATAACTCGACATAAAGCAGCATTTATGGTGTAAGCTCGAATAGCTTCCTTGGGTACGTCTCACATAGAGAAAACTAGGCAATAAAGCGTCTTGTGATACAGGGCAAAGTTGGCGGAAACCGAGCGCGCGGAAGATCTCCCATGAGATGGACGGATTAAATTAAAGCAGCTGAAGACGGCCCTGTTAATACCTAAGTCCACCCGGAGAGCTGTTGCCAGATGGGAATTGCGGAAAATCCTAAAGCGCGTTACCGCAAAAAAATATGAACACACGATCACCTGCTAAGAGTGCAACGCAAAATAGGTAAATGTAGGTATTAAATTTGTATTAGTATTCGTTTATTTGTATTGCATCTTAAAACGTTATTAAACAAAGCTACGTTAAGCTACACGATGTGGAACGCTGCGTTAATTATAAGCAAAATAACATAAATACACGTATACGATTACCTATTTGCACACGTCCAATGTAAACACAAATGTGGGAGGCTGTCGACATTTTCAGTTCGTTAGTCGCTCGTCGGGAGCCTTTTCAGTTCATTCGGATGTGGATACATCCGTTTAGCTGCCTGTCAAAGCAAAATCAGGTAGTGTGACATGGGACTGAGTTCCGAAATGCGGTAATGACCTATCAACATTGGGAGGAAAACGTCAATTGATATTTTTGTATCGTAATCGCTCGATATCCTGAATGTATGTAAACATGACGTTACTTAAAATTTCATTGTTTCCGAATAAAAACAGTTGAAGGAGTCGCCGTCGTCGGATACGGCGAGGAGGACTATATATATATACTTAAAAATACTTACCTTTTTTCCTTTCAGTAGTTACCCAATATATAATATGTCCTGTATTTTTACAGTGATTACGTTTTCTAACTCGCGAATTGTCGGGAATGGGTCCTTTTATCTTTTGTTTCCAGTCTTTTCCTCTATTGAATCCATTTCTCTTTGCACCGTTATCTTCTGATGATGGTTTTTATTGCTATGAACAATTCAACAAACGATTTGTTACGGATAAGGGATATAAATTACACCATTATCGTTTTCCTTTTTTCTACAGCTTTATAGATTATCCTTAATTCATTAACTTCTAAAAACATAAGAATAGCCCTTAATCTATAATTATATTTAGAAGTAACAAGTATGTATTTTATAACTTATAAGTTTTGATATAAACTCCGTATATGTATACAAATATCTAGGACAGTTGCATTTATTTTTCCTTAAGTTGTATTTATTTTTGCAACTCGCTGTAGTCGCTGTACAGAATTAAATCACAATTAAATTATATATGTAAGGGAATCCCCAGTGACTTAAAACTTGGTAGAATTCTCTTGGGGAACTGCTCAAGGAATGACGCGATATTAAATTAACTTTGTAGTGCTAGCTTGAATTTCTTTACCAGTGCGAGCTCACTGGCGGCAAGCCAACTCGAGAAACAAACAACTTGCCGACGAAAATATATTGGCAGTAAAATTGTAGGATTTTTGAAGACAGCAGCTTACTACAAGGGTGAAATGTCTGAGGAAACAACGATTTTATCTCATTTAAGTACCTAGGCAGTGCTAAGCCTAATGTTTGATCTTGAATTCTGTCTGAGGGCAAGTCTTTCAGATAGTTGTTTAATATTTGTATGCAGAACTAAAAACGACTTTTCGCATTGTATAGTTTTCCCGGTCACCCGCTGCTTTGTTTGGGTTCAGAATGTTTATTATTGGTATACAAGTATGTGTAGTCATCTCTCTATATCTGACGCGGTGAATTATGATCCCAATGACAGTTCCTTTTTCGTATGGAGTAACTGTTAATGTAATAAGTTTTTAATTTTTTTTGGTACTCTTTTTTTTTATTTAACAATGTAACAATTAAGTTATTAAAATACGGTAAAAATCTATTCCTTCAACTATTTTTTAAATGAAGTCTTTCCAAAACTGATTTTAAGGAACCGTTATAGGGATCATCATTCGCGTAAGTTTCAATTCCATACTTTGTGGTAAAATGTTAAAGGTAAATTCTTCGTCCATTATGTTATGACATTGTAATTTTCAGATATATAGGCGATGATGATGTTGAGCATAACTGATAAACAAGGACACCAGGCTAGAATCTCCAATACTGAACAGATTTAATGCCTGACGATAACGAGGGTCAATATTAACGATAGAGAATGTCCCCAAAATGCCACAGATGACGGTGCACATCTCGTAAGTATAGGCTACTAACCTAACCAATATACCGAGTGCTCCACTCCGACATTGCAGGTCGTCAAATGCGAGTGGACCAATAACATTTTAAGGCTCTCAATGTCTAGGTATTCCAGATTCATAGTCAAATAATGTCGCGATATGAATGCATCTCGATTCGAGAGCACCACTGAAATACGAGAACAGTCGTTGGAAAGCCATTAAATTGAAGTTATGCGAATTACGATGAAAGCTTGACTGATCGCATTAATATGTCTGTCACGTCCACAGCCGAAACATGAATGGTATATATAGATACCTACGCTAAAATCCATGGAGTCATAGGGCGCGTGACAGCAAAAATCATACCTTCATTCATACACCTTAATCTTTCTTCGAGTAATCGATTTATTGGGTTTGCATGTATATATAAACTCTTTATTGTACAAAACACAAAACACAAATATGGCACAGGAACAGGATAGGCAGTACAAAGGCACACTTATATACTTTATGGTTTATACATTGGAGGCATTGTGATGATATGCATGTTTCTAGAAGTACCTATTATGTCTAACCACTAAGTAGGTGCTTCTATAAACATAGCTGTCTTAGTAATTATTTAGTGATAAGTTTGTACACATTAACATAGCTTTAAGTGCATACTAACATATTTATGAGTCTAAAGTTACTTGAAATAAATGATTAAATAAAAATAAAAATATAGGTATTGTATAAAAACAGCGATTGATAATAAACATAGATGAAGCTTTGCAAAATGACCCCACACATATTGTGCCGAAGCGGGCGGGGCGTCAACTTTGTGCCGCGGAGCTATTTAGTTCGCAAATGGCGGCCCGTTGTCACAGTCGTAGCAAGAAGTATTAAAATTATATCTTTAATAAAAGAAATATGCCTTATTGTGCGGATAAATGATGTGCTAGTAGTTCCAACAAACACTGGAAACAATATGGGATTACTTTTCACGTATAGTTTAGCTAGGATCATATTATTTTGATTTCTCTTGATCACAACAGGCTTTATATGGGGATGATGTTATGCATTTTAAACAATCGTTGATATTAAGAAACTTTCATTTTAAATTTGTTCAGGTTGTTATTTTGACAATTTAAATTCGTGATAGTAAATACGAATCGTCGTTGTAGGTGGCGCTTTTTTATGTGTAGGTACATTTTCACTAAGTAAAGTAAAGATCTCGCTGCTATTTATAACTTTTCGTTAAATTCGCGGAAGGCTGGACCGATTTGGCTAATTTTGGTATTGCAATATTTCTAGGTCCAGGGACGGTTTGAATGGTGAAAAAATATGGAAAGAATGCAAGTGTGGGTGTTAAACCTACGTGGATCGTAAATAATAATGCACGCACTTAATAAACAATATGTAATGTTTGAATGGTGAAAAAATATGGAAAGAATGCAAGTGTGGGTGTTAAACCTACGTGGATCGTAAATAATAATGCACGCACTTAATAAACAATATGTAATGTTCGAAATACAGTTAAAAAGTTATTATTATTTAAGTTAGTAGGTATTAAACACAAGCGGTTAGCACAGGCACATACAGTTCACCGAAACACTAGTTAGGTTCATGCACCATACCATTTATATTAGTCCGTGAATCCATAGGTTAGTATCACGATAAGCTACTAGTCAAGTACGCGGATAGGATTTAACTGGCGTTGACGATGTGCGAGCGATCGATTCCGTGACGTAAGTAACACTAATGACAGACGCGGGCGCCGGGCGGCGCGGCGCACGCGTTACCGACGGTCCAGCAACGGTTGCCAGCCCGCGCGCCGCCATGTTGTCGGCTGTCGTGAGTGGGTCCACCCGAAAAAGGTTTTGTGACTCTGTTTTGTTTGCGTACTTTGATGTGGAGTAGGCCCCACAAAGAAAATACTTAGTAAAAACAATAATGATATTTTCCCATTCCCATACAAACTGTTCCTACGACGACGTGTTCAATACGAATTTCTGCATGAACGATACAATGTATTAATTGGTTCGGAGGCTTAATTCCCTTTAAACACGTGCGACAAACGAACAAATAATAAGCCTATACAGGGTGATTCAGGAGACGTGAGCAGGATCAAGCTTGAGCATTCAGTAAGTTATAAGCAACTGTTTCGTACCAGTATTTGTGAGATTAACGTTCTTTTATTTTTTACTGTTAAAAAAAAATGTTATAATTTATTTACGCCATGTATGGTCACCCTATTTGTTTTATCCATAACAAGTGACAAATTGAATGTCATCGGAGTCTGGTTACTTTTGAAAAATCGTATCTCACTCAAGTGTGACATTTTGTTTTCTTCATAATCAAACTGCTGTCATAACGGTTAAAGAGGTTTTATCTTTCTTAATTAAGTGTTGTAGGGTGTCCATGATTGTAGATTATCAAATTTGTCCTTCCAAAAAAGTTAAATAACAGAAATAAAGCGAGATTGTTTTACTTAAATATGATGATGAACGGTTCATTAACATTTACTGATTGTGTAGGCTTAGTCCTGCTCACGTCTCATGAATCACCCTGTATATATTTACTCTTTAAAATAAAATAACAAATTATCATACAAAATATAGCATTTAAAACGTTCTATATCGCATGAAACCGTCTACGTGGAGTTGGTTTCCATTGTCATGTATTTTCAAGTGTCAATGCTACAGCCAATCACAGCGCCTTATTTTATAATACACCAATCGTAGTTTGGGTGGTTTAAATTGACTAATCATGGTCAAACGCAGTTTCGTCGTTGAAAACAAGATGTCAACATCGACGAGTTGCAATTGGTCCGTTATGAGTACTGCGTGTTTTAATAGTGGGGCCACTTTTACGCTGATATTTTGTTTGAGATTAGTCTTCTATGTTTTTTTCGTTCGCTGTATAAAAGTAAGTACTTACAGGTCAGTATCATAAAACTGGGCTCACGATCCATTCTACAGTTCCTGACACGCATATTCATTAGGCATCGGTACTAATGATCATTAGCGAATCGCACAGCCATTCTGCGTACTAATCTGGTCCTTTCACGCTTCTGATGAGTCAACCAGGGTGATTAATACGTGTAGGACAATGAGGCCGGTTTTCACTTGATATTTACTAAGTGATATCGTAAGATTTTTGATCATTATTTTTGAATGTTAATATATTCAGAATTCTGGTAGCGTAATTATTTTTTAATAAAAAAAAATCTTTTATTTCGGACAGAGTCCATAAACATCTTAATGCTACTCGTAATAATGTGGGCTTCAAAAATGTTTGCAGTTTCTTTCAAACTTGTCGGTGATCACTTCTGTCATTATATCTTTGTAAAAGGTTTCTAGAATAGATAAGTGTCCTAATGTGTAAAACCTAACGAACTGTAATTTTATAATGAAAAATCATGGCAGTGTCTAAAGACTCGCATGTAAATTAGACTATTTGGATCTATATCTTAGTTTTATTACACAGGCACGTGACCGCACATTTCTAGCTAAGAACAATGAGTAACTACAAGTCGGAACATGGTTACCTTACTAACTAGAACATGAAGCGAAAATTGAATTGTAAATTTACTGTTAGCATATTCAGCGCAAGTTTCTTCAGATTCTTCAATTTATGCCGTTCTAGCAACGAATTCATCCCATCACCTGTGGATTGCAGCGTTGGCAGCGCGCCAACGAAGTTTTGGGCTCGGCTCGTCTCGGCGATAGCAATTACTGGGCAAACTGGCCCGGAAAATTGTACCCCACCGACACATTAATAATATAAATTAGCGCGCCCAACACTTTTACTTCGAGTACCAATTAGAGCAGGTGAGGGTTTAAATAATATTACCCTGTTTAGACAAAAGTCTACGGACCTTGGGTCATTAAGAATGTTATAGAAATGGAGAATAAACAGTCCAGTCATTTTATAACTATTGACCCGATTCGAATTTTAATCTACGTCAAATATTAGGTCTAGATACGATGTGGATCGGATATTTCAGTGTCAAAAGTGACGTTTAATCAAACAAAAACGTTATTTATAAATAAAATATATCTAAAGGGAATGTCCTATTTAGGTAACTCCAGAATATCACATGGTAAACGTATATCCTAATCCCTGCTGCGCTCGCATTACAGAAGCAATTTTCGCAACCCGATCTAACTTGCTACGGTTTACGGCATTACGTATGTATGTACGTATGTCTATCTAGGTAGAAATAGCAATATAAATAAACTTAATAGTGTCCAGATTTAAATCCAATGTAGAATAGGTAAACTTTTGCCCATGCACGTACATGGCCACGTAGGTATCGTCATCATCCTAGTGCCCTGCATTTTTGCCGTAGCTCATTTATGCAGGCCAAGAATTATAACAGGCACTTGTTAATACGAATAAGCTGCTTATCACGGTTGCACTACATTTTATACATATAAATACTTTTCGTGTAATATAGTTTGAAATATCGTCATTTTGAATAGCGTAATACAAGGCAATATGTACAAAACGTTATTCTTGGTATAATGGTTATAGGGTATATTTACACTTCCTCTAATATACACTGCAATAATTATTACAATAAAACATATTTGTTATAACTATAGTGACATTACATAATTATATGAAGTACTCAAAAAATAAATAGCACCGAGGAATGTGGGTTCGGTTAGGTTAAAACTGTGACCCCACACAAACAAATATCTAGCAAAAAGTGGGTTAGGTTAGGTTAGAACTGCGACCCCGCCTAAAAATAATGTTTTTGATTGTATAAAGTATAACGTTATATGAAAATATAAAATAACAATAGCCATTATACAATATGTATTTATACTAGTTAGAAATTATATTAAAATATGCATTATATAAATTACAGTTAAGATTAAAACATAATATAAGTAACATAATAAACGTATACGAGTAATAATAATTACATTATAAGAAAGAATTATACAGGCTGTTTCTTTAGTCACCAGAAATAATTTACGGGGTGAATATTTAGGTCATATTGAGCAACTTTTACTATGGCACCAAAAAGTGGTTGTTTCATTCATTTTGGCTGTCTGACCTTGATGTTTCTACTCGTATAGGAGACTAAATTTGTATGATATTTTTATGAGAGAGCTCAACGAGGGTGCGGTGTGTTAGGGTCGGCAACGTGCATGTAACTCCTCTGGAGAAACTGCTTACCGTCAGGCGAGCCGTATGCTTGTTTGCCTTCAACGAAGTATTTAAAAATATATTTTTTAGCGATTTCGGGGTTGGTCCCATAGTAAAAGTTGCTCAGTATGACCTATTTATTAAACCCGTAAATTATTGCAGGTGACTAACTCTACAACCTGTATATGAAATGGCGTTATGGCAAATGTATGATAGTATTTTTATAATTATAATGTAATGTTTAACATTACACACTCGCTGATAACGGCTAAATGATGTTTTGTACAAGTTCCGAAGAACTCATTGGTACGAGCCGGGGTTCGAACCCCGATAGGCTTTATAGCCTGGTTTTTGTAACTTGGTTCGCAGGTTAGAACTACCGTTAGCCTGCCAAAGCTATACCCACCTCGCTCGCTTTGCCCACGGACCTAACCATTGTGTTTAATAAGACAAATTCCCCCAATCCACAACCAAAGCTCAAACGTTTTTATTTCAGTCCCTTAGGCGCTTCGTTGAAAATATGATGACGGCAAAAAATTATTAGAAGTAAAACCGTTTTAGGCTTTCCCCGTAACGATCTTTAAAAAGTTTATGAAGTTGTTACATCTGCCTCAGGTCGCTCTTTTGGAACAGAGGTGAGACTTTATCTTTTCGACTTTGTACTTTAACTTAAGAAAGTTGGCGAGATATTCATTCGATTTATATTTGAGAAACGTTTGGTTCTTAGTAGATATCTTTATTTTGTTTGTTATGTGGCCTCTTTTTACAACTGCTTGTATTAATTCTGCTTGCTACTTAATTTAATAAAAAAAAAATAGTAAAAAGACATGTAGGTACTGTACAAATACTTTTATTAACCGTCTAGTAAATGAAAGCAGAATAAAGCTAATACTTTTTTAAAGCACTGAGAATAAATTAATAAAGTAGTTGGAGTAATTCAAACTACTTTGAATTAAGATATATTGTAAAGCAAATTTTATTAAATCAAATCTTAATTAATAAACTAATTAAACTTCTAAAACCTATTAATCTAAAGGTGGATGTTATTAAGGTGCAGTGGGTACAACCAATTTTGAAAGAATGGACAGGTTTTTAGAACATAGTTAATACGGTTGCCAAAAATATTTTGTTATTTAAAAATGTAAACACGTATCAGTGAAAGGATAAGGATCAAAGTCAAATGGCGTTCTAAAAGTTTTAATTATGTGTCGAAAGATGGCAGTCAATTTACTGTGGCTACAAAGTTTTCTTTGACAATCCACGTCTATTTCAAATTCTCTTTGGTATTGGAGCTTCGGGTGGCTTCGGTAATAATAGCGTAAACGCCAACCGCCAGAAGGTACCTTTACTCGTGGGATGTCACATTTAGTACACGAGTTAAAGTTAAAAGTAATAAGACACTTATAATACGACACGATATAATACCTGTTCTTAGTATTATAAACTTTAATAGCTTTAATTACCCAGCGAGTACTATGTAGTTGCGAAGACTATTTAACGAAACTTTAAAACTCAGCTAAGGCTTCTGCAGTCCTGAGCAACAAACTTGGCTAATGAAGGCACCTTTGCCCACTGGCTTGTGAGAATACGAGTGTCTCAAGAAAAACTTTGAGACACTTTGCGTTTATAAATTATTTATGAACCAACCGATGGTCAATTTTGTAGGGTAGGTATGTATAATTACATACTTAGAATTTTTTTTAGCAATTAACCAAACCGGCAATTTTGATGTAGGTATTTTTTTACGTAAGTGTGAACATTTTTAAAACCTAGCAGATCTGATGTCTTAAGAAATCAAGACCTGATGATTTCCATAGGTAAAGTTTGAGACTTAAGTTCTTGTTATGCCACGTTCCGGAGACTTAAAGTTGGCGTCGCCGCAGGAGTTACTATTAAATTATTATGATATGGAAGTTAGGCCCTGTTATCAGCTAGCTAAATTTGATGTCACATAACATTGTAATAGTTTCGTAACTTGTGTCAAGAACTTTCAGGTAATAGATGTTAATGAAAGAAGAAAGAATGAAAGAAAATACATTTATTTATGACAAAACAGACACGGATGACAAAAACATGTTGACAATACAATGAATTAACATTTAGCGCAAAATGCCATGAAAGGGTCACAACTCAGCATGAAGCTGGCAAAGCCAGCGCTGTTCTTCCGTAATGGATAGGTACATACGTTTTATAGATAATAAAGTACAGTATTATTACTGTGATCATCATACGAGTAAGTTATCATATGTCTGCGACCTGACTAACTCGGTTTCAACAACACTAAGCGCCACTTGTACCATTCCACTAACCCGGGGTTAACCAGTTACAACGTTAACCCAGTGTCAACTTGTACTGGTAACCATGGTAACTCCAGGTTTAACCAGTTAACCCCGGGTTAGTGATTTGTACGAGTGGCTCTAAGTGACACTTGCATCAACCGGTTAACCCCGGGTTATTGGGATGGTGCAAGTGGTGCTATTAAGTATTTGACGGATCGCCTCAATATATCGATTATGATGTGATGTTGTTACATGTGTAATTTGCTTTAGATGGTACACTTTTCGTCAAGGAATTATATTTTCTGTATCATAATTCCATGTTATAATTGAATACACTACAAATTTGTAAATTATAAGTATTTTTATTTCGAAAAATGGAATCGTTGCATTGTTTATTAAAATTCGAGTTGTGTTAATCAACCAACTGCAGGTAGTACCTACTTATTCGACGCGATTCGTCATGAAACACAAAGGCCTTTAAAACTGATGGGCATTGGCACACTTCATGGATTAAGCCAGGGGTTCCCAAAGTGTGCGCCGCGGCGCCCTGGTGCGCCGTAGAAAGTAAAGAGGGGCGCCGTGAGTTCTATCATTATCCGAAACCACAAATATTCGCGGGTACCTATTTGAGCGCTCGCATCGGTAAATGATATAGCGTCGTGTCACTCTTTTTCGACCGTGATTTTAAATTTACAAGGGCGCCGTTGCAAAATACTACACTTGTAAATGCGCCGCAGGTTGAAAAAGATTGGGAAACCCTGGATTAAGCCGAAAATTGAGAATTTTACTGGAAGGTGTGCGCTGGACAGTTTTCAACATTGTATTCATTTACATGAAATTTAATAAGCAGTGCTGTGAGTTATTCTATGGAAAGCGTATTCTGTTTGTAATAAAAGGTTATGAATTTGATCTGCGGTGGCAACATGGTTCGATTTTTATCACTAGTCACTATGCCCGTCACTTTCGTACTTGCATACTTGTTAGAACGTGACAGGCATGGTGACAAATGATAAAGAGTCGACCATCTTAGCCCTCTTACTCGAATTGTTATGGATATCATCTGTCAATGTCAAAAGTAGCATTTCTTCAACTAGAAACGGCACTTTAAAACATTATTTTACAGTACATATGGGGCTACTTTATAGCACTAGTGCGAGAAGTAGCATATTATGTTACTGTGTCGAACATTTAAAGGGCCATATGTACTGTAAAACGTTGTACGATACATGTGCGAATAGGTAATTCGCAACTCGTGTCGATTTAAAACACTCCCTTCGGTCGTGTTTTAATTTATCGCCACTCGTTTCGAATTTCCTATTTTTCGCACTTGTATCGTAATGTACTATTTTACACTCGTGTACGCGTTTTGTTATTATTATATTCATTCATCATTCTACTTTCATCCACTCATAGAGTTAGTCTGCAACGATTTTGATAGCACACAGTTATTTATACGCCATAATTTTATAGAAGCTTGACGTTTAAGATAACACTTGCACTGTGTGTGTTATCACCTTTGCAAACTTTTCTTAGTCTGACTCAACGAGCGAGAGTCTGACTGATGAACATTTTTTCATTACCTATCCTATAAAATGTCATATTTCTAGAAAGTATGTGATAATTTGAGCTCTCAGAGACGACAGAGACTACGACGCGACGCTACGCCGTAGCATCGTCTACGGTAGTCCGTAGCTCCGTAGCAACGTATTAACGTTCTTGTGAAGAATATTCAGAAACGTTGAATGTGATACCAATTGGTTTTTATAATCAGGAACGGTATTCCGATTTTACAGTTTGAATTATTAATGTTTTGTATGGTCGTATGATTTTGACACGATTCGCAGCACACACAGACCCGACTGTTAGTGCATTTGTGCACCAATCAGTGAACGTCAAGGTCGTATCATGACAATGACAAGATCAAATAAATTGTAAATTTATATTAACACAAGTCATCACATATTTTAAGTCGAAGATTGGTCGACATAGTTCGATCCATAAAGAGGAGCTTCAACGGGCGTCTGCCCGCAGTCTGCGTTGACGGACCGACGCAGACTGCGGGTTGTGCAGCTCTCCCGATGGAGCTCCTCGTTATGGAGCGGAGCATGTCGTGCAATCTCACACTTGAAATACGCGAGCGACCCATTTTATTATGTTTAATATTGAATGTCTTTGTCTCACGGAAGTTCTGTTATTAAAATTGTTATTTTTTTATGATACACTTCCAGATCGTCATACGTAGAAAGTAAATTGCTGTCATATTTTACGTTTCTGAATAGGCCACCTGCCATTCTTTATTAGCTACTTACATATATTATAGGTAGTTAACGCGATAAGTAAAAGGTGTTTCATAAGAGTAAGAAGGGCAAATTCTCATTAACGACTTACATGCAATAAACAACTTTATGCTAGCTCAGCGTGGTCGAGATTCGCAAAAAGTAGGACGGTTGATTGTGAGAATCATAATCATGACATTCATGACGAAGCAAAGTACTCGGAAACCACTCTCATTTATTCATAACCATTTTAACTATTCAATATCCTAAACAACAAACGAAGCCATCGTTGTAACTTTCGCTCGCTGTAACTTTCCAACAGAGAAAATTCGGTTATTTTGAATCGTGGCAAATTTCTGCGTAACCACGTCTGTGAGGTTAACCAACACTTATAAACTCAGCGGCGGTCAGAATTATTTTACATGAAACTTTATTACATTATTCTGCTCTCGCACAATAGTAATTACAATGTGGTGAAGATCGGCAAAATAAATAAAAAATTTCGTGAGTGAATAAATAAAATAGTTATTGTCTGCATGTTCTATGTCGCCACGCCGTTATTACACCAATGCACCACGGCGCATTGTGGGCTGAAATTCGGCTCTCAGCATTGTTATAGTAACTTTTGAATTTGGGACAATATGGCATCAAGAATGTCGAGTTATGATTTTTCGAACAAAAATTCATTTCTTTCAAAAACCGCAAAAACAAACCGTAATATCCTAAACCATCTGCGAGGATATTACGGTTTGTTTTTGCGGTACTATGAATTATTTGTGGTTTTTTGGCATATTACATATTTCGGTCACGGGTACGGGTGCGGTTTTTTTAAATCGTTAATGATCTATATGGAAAAGAGTGAAATACCGAAATTTATATTTGAAAGTTTTTTTTATTGAAATGTCTTTTGACTATCATTTTTATGCTCAAATCATAACTTGACACTTTTATGTCAAATAAATTCTAAAGTTACCATAATAATGCTGGGCAAAACCTATTTCAATAAAAAAATGAAAATAACAATTTTGGTTTCTATGTCAATGAGAGCCGAATTGCAGCCCACAGTGCGGCGGTGCATACATACACTACATAAATTACTTTGCTTTCGAAGAAATAAATACAGATATATTTCACTAATGTAGGTACCTAAATAAAGCGGTAAACTGAAACAGAAAAAGCTTTTTTTCTTCTCATATATGACATATAAGTCAAGGTTTTTTTCTCATATATAACATCTATTTCAGTTTATAATGGATAAATGATAAAGTAGTAGGTACTTGTATTTACACTTTTACTTTTACTTGTGTTTAGATTTGTTCCCTAGTTGTAAAATGAAGCGGTATTGGATTGTCAAGTGGGTAAGTAATAACCTCAAGAACATCAGTAAAGCAAATACGTAGATTTAGGGTCCCACCCTCTTCTTTTGTCACTCGGGATAAGATAACCTACCTCCGATCTTTTCCTTTAGCTTTTATCTGACGGAAACTATCTAAGAGTACGAAACCACAACAAATTTCTTTTAAGGTTTCGTGTAGGGACATATTATGATAAAATCCAGTACAATCATACCTAACCTAGCTGGTTAATAGACTGTGTAAAGCTAGTGCAGTCGCATATTATCCAATCATCCATATATTTTAAAAATCTCTGTATCTAAGCATATCTCTTCTTTATTTCAACCTACCAAATGTGACCAAGTGTGAAAAGGAGGGGGGGAGGGGTCAAAAAACCTAGAAATTCGATCAAAACCGTAATAAGTTGTTAAATCTGAATCGAGCTCCTGATCAAATGAGGAACAAAGCTCATGTTTCATTTAACACTATTTGCATTTTACAATCGTGACTCGCAAGTAGAGCGCGCGTTGCGGTGGCGGTACAACAATAGCTCTCCCCTCCCCATAGTTGGAGGAAACGAGATTAGTTTCCATGTTGGTCGCAGAATTATTACTATTTGGATTTTGTGTCTCACCTAGTAATTTACCGTTACCAGGAAAGTTGGTCAATTGTTTCCGTATAATTATAATTTAATTTCCGTATAATTATTATCAGTGGCGAGCAGTCGTGTTGGAGGCCAAGATACACTTTGAGTCGCTGCGCCAGAGGAGTAAGTAGTACGTATGATCTCCTCATAGTTTCCTTTTACGCCTAGATCTATCAGGTTATGGGCCCAGCACGCTCCCACTGCGGGTTTATGCAGTTACCTATAAAATAAGATTCTTTCAGTTTACGAAGACACATTCTAACACAATACGGCTACTTACTACGATACACCAATTGGTTAATCTTAGGAGTCTCATGATAACAGAAATGTTTTAAGCTGTTTCGCCGCAATTATTTATAGGTATTGTATGATTTATTAAACTTTCGAACACGAAATTCTCTTGTACAGTCATGTAAATTAGACTCGGTAGTGAGTAGTGACGGCTCAAACCAATGGCAGTACAAAGGAATTTCAAACAAGAATGTGCCTGGCCTGTTATTGACCAATACCTGCTTTAGTAACTCGATTTAATTATTCTCTGATTGCCTGTAATGTTCTGCATACAAAATAAGTACGTCTAATATTCAGTATCACGTTTACAAGGAAGTATTCTTTTGATGCTAATATAGCTGAAAACTACTGCGTCACGTCATGTTACGTGAACCACTTTGTGCCTATTAAAATTTGTCTGAATGCCCGTTGTAACCTGTAAATCTATGAAATGTACCCGGCTGGTTACATAATACCTAGGGATGTACTAAAGGAAAGAAAACACAAGAGTTCACTTGATAGTCGTTTTATTTCTTCTTTCAAAACTCCTACATACCCTAAAAATTCAACTTCTAGCTCAGACTGCTAACGGTAGAGCTGTTGGTTCATTCATATCTGTATTCTTACACTATAGGATAAATCACCAACAAACTAGTTGTTTAATTAAATTTTATTCTGGTAATTATTATATGAAAAGTTACACCTAAGCATTAAATTTGGCGAGCAACACTGTCCATCAGACCTTAGTAAACCTTGATTATGATATTAAAATTATTCATTATAAATGTGACAAAAGCAAAAGGTTACCGATCTATGACAATGACAAAACTTGTTCTACAAGTAAACTATGAGCTTCTTAAGGGCTACCTAAGGGTTTTCTAAGGGTTTCCAAAGGATTTCCTAAGGATTTCCTAAGGTTTTCAAAGGTTTTCAAAGGGCCAACACATACCTGCTGCCACAGACGATGTTTATTCCTCCGAATTAACTCCTCTGCATTCCGCCTGACGAACAAGACAGACGACAGAAAAAGTCTGCTGCAGTCAAAATTAGCATTTGGGTTGGAACTCGTAACAATGGCCGTGAAGGCGTCCCGAACTGGACGAAGAGAAGACCCGTCTCTTACATCAGCCTGCCACGCTCAAGGGCACGCTCCTCTTTCCTCAGCAACTTGGCAAAGGAAAGCAACATTTGCCTCGACCTATTAAAATCCAGAAACCAAAATCTGAATCTCCGGAACTATATACTCGTATTGTCGCGGAGATCGCGAAGTCTGTTATTGTGGTATGTATCATATCTGTCACTCTTAGCGTAATTTTCACTGGTAACACTGACGATCGAGGTCGGCTAGTGATATAGGAGACGGGGGAGAAAGATGGCGGGTACAAGTGGAGACAGGCGATCTGAGTGCTGGGAGGTTACAGGTGGTGTGGCGCGTGCAATCGCGTACAGGATACTCTTGGTAAGCGAAACATATCTATATTCTGATATTTATATATATATAATATATGGATATTGCAGTGACCTTGAGTTAACGACTACCCTGAGAAAGAGCTGAGTTGAAGAATTGATTGATATTCTTTGTGTGTAGCTCGAGTTTGAATGTAACAAGTGAGGTGGCTGGTGTTTATCGGTTTGAGTTACTGGAGGTTAATTATGGAGGCTGATGGATGAGCTGTAGGGGTTGTTGTGGAGGCTCGTCGGGGACCACATGGTCCCCACCTCAGTACTCATCGCATGAGGAGAGTATACAAGTCTGCGGGATGCACGATGAGTTCTATTGTGGAGATTCAGTTGTGCCGTGCATCCACCGATAATAGCCACGGGACTTGGGGCCCTTCTAATTTTCCCCGAGAGTGTTGAGGTTACATTCATAACAAAGAGATACGAGATTGAGAGGAGATGGAATTGTGCGCCCATCGAGTGTTAATTCATGGTCGGTGCAATTGCTATATTACGTTGTGCTTTGTATATGTGTAGATCCATGTAGCGAGGTTATTATTACATCCCCCTGAGAGTAAATCTCCGCTACATGTTTTGGTGTAGATGCTTAAAAATCTGTCAGTTGCGGTTCACGTGTTTGGAATGATGAGAGTTGTCGTACCCAATGTTGAAATACATTCCTTATGGTACTTGATTTTTTTTGGTTTGGGTATGCCCATGGCGGTGCGTACACATGGGATAATTATGACCCATTGTGGTGCGTACACATAGACAGTAATATTACCAAGCCATGAAGAGAATGTGCATATCGCGAGTTTTTTACACGGTGAACCGGCAGACAGAGGAATTCTTGTTTTTATTTCATATTAATCAGCATTTATTTGCGTAGGTTGTGTTATAATATACCGTATAATATATACCGTGTTTGAAAATAATTAATACGGGAGCGGTAATTACGCTTTTTACTCTAGCGACACTGAATTTAGTCTCTGACCACGTTCAGAAACACGCCAATGTTTACGTTTTCGGTCAAATTCATGTGCAAGTTTATTTAGTAAATTTGTCACTCAGCGCACGTTTTCTCGTTAATTTTATTACTACAACATTATTTTTATTGTGTAACGAGGAAAATATATATATTGAAACATTTACTTGTATATTATTTTCCCCATGGACATTATTTACGTTACGGAATATTTATTGTGTTTGGTACGGAACGGTTAGATATTCGGTATGACAGACCGACGGATCGATTGGTCGTGTCGTGTAGAGAATATTTAAGATAGAGTGAAGTTTAGAAATTAGTCTATGGTTTGGTTATGGTTTATTAGTTTTGTAAGCTTACCCGTTTTTGTGAATTGTGATTTGTGATAAAAGTTTGATATAGAAGTAAAAACGAATAAAAGTGTGCAATTACTTAATTAAGGAGTGCCGAAGAGTGGAAGTGGACTGCTATACAAACCGTTGTAAGTAATAGATTTAAGGCGACTCCATTATGAAGTAATAAAGTAGTTACATTTTCATGTAAAAACTAAAATACTTTTATGCTACTTAAACTCGACTTCAAGTAAACGCATTTAATTGCAGATTAGCATCAAGCACAATGCAAGATTCACAGAAGATTTAAAAATAAAATATATCAGTAGCTCGCATTGCGTTTAATATGGACTTTCTGCTTTCCACATTACAATTGCGCCTAGAAAGGCTAGCGGAAGCGTTAAAGGGAGCCGCCGAGGCCCTTAACAGCATTGAGACTGGTGTTGCAAAGGACAGGGTAATTGCCATAAGAATTAACGTTAAGAATAGATTGTCATCGCTCACATCAGATTTAGACAGATATTTGTCTGGGGCGACGGACATAAAAGAAGATTTCTGCAATGAATGCCGGGATATGCAAATAAAAGCCGAGGACACCCTGACCGAACTAGAAGTCGCGGTAAAATTATACTGCCATGAAGTAGAAAATGGTCATAGAACGCGTCTGCCTAAATTAGAACTAGGGAAATATAATGGTGACATCCTAAAATGGAACACTTTTTGGGATAAATTCGCGGCTAATGTTGATAGTAAGGACATTGCCAACGTTGAGAAGCTTTCATACTTACTAGCCTCATTAGAGGGACCAGCCCTACAAGCAGTTGAGGGTCTGGAAACGACTAACATGAATTACCCGATTGCGGTAGACATTCTCAATAGCCGCTTTGGTAAACCTACAAAGGTCATTGATGCTCACAACGATGCTTTGCAAAATCTTGCTGTGGCGAAGGATTCACCCGAAGATTGTAGGCGCACTCTGAATATCATGGAGAAGCACCTGAGAGTATTAGAGGCTTTAGGGGAGAAAGTGGATGCTAGTTACCTTAGAGTTATCATACTTAATAAATTTCCATCAAGAGTAGTATACCAAGTGTGGCTTTCGTCAACCGATGATTCCTTTGCTGCAATCCGGAAGGCTTTGGATGCCGTAATAACAGCTATGGAGAGTTCAGCTGTTACAAACATGGAGAGTTCTGTGGTTCCAGTAAAGTCCAGTGACATAACGGAGATGAGTACACCGGCTTCTACAGCAACACTACAAATTGGAGCTGTAAAGAAAAGGAAATGGCAACAGAAAAGGGAAGCAATTTCAACTCAACCTAACCGGAAACGCCCTAAGAGAATGTGCATATTTTGCAATGAAGAACATTACAGCGAGGATTGTACCAAATTTAACACATATAAGGAGAGGATTGGGAAGCTTAAAGATAGGTGTTATGTGTGCTTCCAAATAGGACACCGTGCCTCCAAGTGTACCAGAAGGAGGAAATGTGTACATTGCTCTAGGATGCATAATAGAGCCCTTTGCCGGCAGAAGGTGCAGAGGGACAGCAGTAACCCAAGTAAAGACAATGGAGGGGAGAAGTCTGAGCATTAGGCTTTTACTTGATTGTGGAAGTCAACGATCTTACATTACAAATAGAATAGCAAAATTATTACGAATCAAACCTGATGGAGAAGATTGTTTGATGATTTATACATTTGGATCAGAGAAGCCCAGAGAAATGTCATGCCCATATGCAACAGTAACTGTAGTGAGTAAACGTAATGTTGAAAGATTGATTAGAGTGAATATAGTCCCATACATCACCGCAGAGATACCTATGGCTAAGGTAGAGTCACCAATGATAGATATCTTGGCTGACGACGCTTCTACCGGTGAAGGCATTGATATGTTGATTGGAAATGATTTATACTTTTCATTTATCAGAAAGAGTGTTGATTTGGGAAATAATACCTTTCTTGTGGATTCTGATTTTGGTTGGTTCCTCGCAGGAAGTGCTACTAACAGCAGGGAAGGGGAGACTCTATCAGTGGCTACATATTGCCAGTGCCATGAAATCAATCAAGACTTTTTTACAGAACCAGATCTTCCTCTGCGTACCATAGATGTCAAATTTTTATGGTCACTTGAGAGCATCGGGATATGTGATTCTCCAAAAACTACATGTGAGGAAGAAGCCGTCCAGCACTTTAACAAGACTGTCAAATACAGTGAAGGAAGGTATCAGGTCAAGTGGCCGTGGATAGAGTATCCACCAAAATTGCCTACTAACTTTGGACTTGCCTTTGGAAGATTAAAGGGTGTAATACGAAGATCAAATAAAGAAGTCATGACAGAGTATGAGAAAATCTTAAACGAACAACTTCAAGCTAACATAATAGAAATTGTGGATCCTACCATTCCTGCTGACCATCCAGTTCACTATCTACCTTTTCATATGGTTCAACAGAAGGGAAAAAGGGGTCGGCTGGTCTACGATGCTTCAGCTAAGCTGAAAAACGAGAAAAGCTTGAATGAGTGCTTATACAGAGGTCCGAATATGCTGGAAGACCTTACAGGTTTAATACTGAAATTTAGAATTGGGAAAATTGCTATCACTGCTGATGTTGAAAAGGCTTTTCTTCAGGTTGGTTTACAAGAAGAGGACAGGGATGTGACCAGGTTTCTCTGGGTCAAAGATTTAGAAAAGGAACTATCTGAAGACAATATCATGCAATATAGGTTCTGCAGAGTGCCCTTTGGAGTAATATCGAGCCCTTTTCTCTTAGCGGCAACAATTCGATATCACATTTCAAAGACTAACAAAAGTCTTCTTCCTGTGATAGCAGATAAATGTTATGTAGACAATTTAGTGACGTCCGTTCAATCAAGAGAAGAGGCTCTCAATTTGTATGCTCAAACTACAAACTCATTTAAAGAATTAGGAATGAACATACGAGACTGGATGTCTAACGACAAAGATTTTGTAGACAAGATTCCCAAGCTAAAGAGAGCAAAACAGGAAAGTGAAATGAAGATCCTCGGTTTGATATGGAATTTGGAAAATGACACTTTACGGCTCAAACTGAATAACGAAACTTTTGAGAGTGAGATCACAGACAGAGGTATTACAAAGAAAGGAGTCCTGAGAGTGCTAGCACGTCTGTATGATCCATGCGGGTTTGTATCACCACTCATGCTACCAGGAAAACTCTTGTTTCAGGAGATCTGCACTAGGAAGTTAAAATGGGATGAGATTCTGCCTGAAGACTTGTTGACATCATGGAGGAACATAATTGAGAATTTAAAAGTGGTTAAGAATGTAGAATTGCCAAGACATGTTGCAAGTGGATCAAAGTCGGAATGTACGAAGTATGAACTACATTGCTTCACTGACGCATCTATGGATGCATATGCAGCAGTCGTTTATCTGCGCGTCATAACTGGAAAGCAAGTATCAACTTCGTTTCTCATGTCCAAATCCAGAATAACTCCAGCAGAAGACAAGAGTGATCTCAAAATTCCTAGACTTGAATTGCTAGGGTATCTCATAGGAAGTAGACTTCTGAGATATGTTAAAAGCCACATAGACCTAAATATATGCAAGATATATTTGTGGACGGATAGTCAAGTTGTTATTGCTTGGATCAAATCAAGTAGGCTACTTCCACCATTTGTATTGAGAAGAGTCAATGAGATCAAGCAAATTAAGGACATCTTGGGTGCAGAGCTGCGCTATGTCAACTCAAAAGAAAACCCTGCAGACGTAGCTACCAGGCCAGAATTGTGGCATCATAGACAGGATCTATGGCTCCATGGTCCAGATTTTCTTCTACAAGACCAAAATGATTGGCCTAAGGAGCAGAGGTATGAAGAAATGTGCTTGGCTGGGAGGGCTCTGGACACGGTGGATGGTCCAGAGATGACAATGAAAGGCTATGAAGACCAAGATAATGATCCTAACTTTTCTGAAATGGAGGATAATCCTGCAGCCACTGCACTTCATGATTCTGTGCAAAACCCATCTGATGAAGAAAAGTGTGAAGAGACAGTGACTGAGATAAAGAAGTTACAAGGTAAATTCTTTTCAGAAGAAGTCTCAGGAAAGGTGACCAGTTTGTCACGAAACTTGGGTCTCTTTGTAGACGAAGATGGGATCTTAAGATGTAAAGGAAGATTCGCGAATGCTAATTTATCATATGATAAGAGATATCCCATTCTGATTCCGAAGAAATCACCCTTCACAACCCAGATTATACTAAAAACGCATAGAGACAACTACCATGTTGGGGTCCCACACACGCTAAGTATATTACGCGAAAAGTATTGGATCCCTCACGGGCGAGCTCAAGTACAGAAAGCTTTGAAGAGATGTTTGCAGTGTGAGAAGTATTCTGGAGGTCCTTACAAACTGCCACCACCACCTGCACTCCCCAGTGAAAGGGTTAATTATAGTTCTCCATTTACCTTTACTGGATTAGACTACCTGGGTCCGGTATTAGTGGAAACAAATACAGGCAGAGAAAAACGATGGATTTGTCTTATGACATGTCTAGCAGTTCGTGCTGTACATTTGGAGTTAGTCAAGGCTTTGACGGCTGAGGAGTGCTTGCTAGCGATACGGCGGTTCGTGGCGGCTAGAGGACCACCTAAAGTATTGATATCGGACAATGCACTACAGTTCAAGCTGACAAGTGAAGTACTAATCCATTCATACTGCCAGGAGAAACATATCAAGTGGAAATTCATCACGCAGCTTGCACCCTGGCAAGGCGGCTTTTACGAAAGATTAGTTGCACTGGTAAAGCACTGCTTGAAGCGCACACTTGACAAGCATTTATTAACAGACGGTCAAATGCATACAGTAGTGAAGGAGATTGAGGCCGTATTGAACACAAGACCTTTGACTGTAGTGGGTTCCGACCCAGAGGGAGTACTGCGACCAGCTGATTTTCTATCTCTAGGTCAGTGTCTAGAAATAAACCCAGATTTTGGTGAGGGAACTTCACAGGGCACCAATACCAAAGTCGACTTGGTTGAAGGCTGGAAAAGAGGTCAGAGGATTCTTAACGAATATAAAGAGATGTTCACCAATCAATATCTACCAAGTCTGCGGGACAGATTCAGTCACTCTCATAAACAACCGCGAGTGATATCAAAGAAGTCTCCAGAAGTCGGTGACATTGTACAGATTAAAAATGATTCCAAAAATAGAATCAATTGGAAGGTTGGCAAAATCGTAAGTTTAATCCGAAGCCGTGATGGTGAATGCCGAGCAGCCAAAGTGGTAGTTGGGAATACAGAGTTTACGAGATCCATAGCCCATCTGTATCCGTTAGAGTCTGATATGTACGGCCCAACGGATTATGCACTACCACCATCACAAGACAATGAGATGGCAGAGACATCAACTGTACCTATGGAGATGGTTAAAACTATGGAACCTATAAGGGCATCAGAAACGATAGTGTCACCCAAGCCTGAGACAGAAATTGATGAGTCAACAATTCCTACTGAACCGGCAACCGAGAAAGAAATTTCTGTGTTAGATTCTGATGGTAGTCCTACGCATACTGAGCAAGCTCCCGCTGTTGATACATACGAGGCAGAAGTGAGAGAGCCAAGTGTTACGGAAGAACGGCCAGAGGAAGTGACAAGAGTAAGACGGAACGCTGCCATTTGGGCTAGAGAACGAATAGCCGAATGGACGCGTCAGCTGATGACGCTACTTGTATAATCATCTCGCGTTCGGGAGTGTCGCGGAGATCGCGAAGTCTGTTATTGTGGTATGTATCATATCTGTCACTCTTAGCGTAATTTTCACTGGTAACACTGACGATCGAGGTCGGCTAGTGATATAGGAGACGGGGGAGAAAGATGGCGGGTACAAGTGGAGACAGGCGATCTGAGTGCTGGGAGGTTACAGGTGGTGTGGCGCGTGCAATCGCGTACAGGATACTCTTGGTAAGCGAAACATATCTATATTCTGATATTTATATATATATAATATATGGATATTGCAGTGACCTTGAGTTAACGACTACCCTGAGAAAGAGCTGAGTTGAAGAATTGATTGATATTCTTTGTGTGTAGCTCGAGTTTGAATGTAACAAGTGAGGTGGCTGGTGTTTATCGGTTTGAGTTACTGGAGGTTAATTATGGAGGCTGATGGATGAGCTGTAGGGGTTGTTGTGGAGGCTCGTCGGGGACCACATGGTCCCCACCTCAGTACTCATCGCATGAGGAGAGTATACAAGTCTGCGGGATGCACGATGAGTTCTATTGTGGAGATTCAGTTGTGCCGTGCATCCACCGATAATAGCCACGGGACTTGGGGCCCTTCTAATTTTCCCCGAGAGTGTTGAGGTTACATTCATAACAAAGAGATACGAGATTGAGAGGAGATGGAATTGTGCGCCCATCGAGTGTTAATTCATGGTCGGTGCAATTGCTATATTACGTTGTGCTTTGTATATGTGTAGATCCATGTAGCGAGGTTATTATTACATCCCCCTGAGAGTAAATCTCCGCTACACGTATGGCGACAATAAATTTCCACGCTGAGTTTTATAAATATCTATTTTAATTTTTGTAATAAATCAGTATTCTGACACAAACCAATGCCGTCTTTTCTTCTCCTTCTTTTTTTCCCTATATTTCAAATTTAGTGCTCTTTTCAGCCAGAACTGTGTGTTGTCAGTCCAATTGTGCTACCTTTTAAAACATGTAGGTTTCATTACCTAACGACACAATATCCAGAAAAAAATGCTAAAATACAACTATTTATATTTGTAACTAAACTAATTAAATTAAATCATGTTTCATATTTCTAAAAAAATATAACACTAAGAGAAATAAAAAGAAACAACGAAGTTACGCTAACACCACTAGATGGCGCTATGTGACAATACCCCCCTTCCAACAAGAAGGTTCACTAGTTTCAAACACCATATAATAGTGAACTTGCCTGTCCTCAGGCACGATTAACCTTAAAACTAACAATAAATCTACCAAACTAACCATGTATATTCACAAATGACTACCTTGAAATAAATTCAAAACTTGCAACGACAAAATCAAGCAAAACCATCAACCAACAAAGTCAACAAAGTCAACCCTACTTGATCACAAAACAACCTGCCGCGCGAAACTCTTCATCAAAGTAAATATGAAATAAACGACTTACCAAACTATACAACTTGACAGTTGTTAATACATACCTAACCATTAACAAAACTACTACCAACTACCAAATGAAATTTTATATAAACCTAAACTTAAATGCAACCAACGGTTGACGATAACCAAATCTCTGTCTCTTACCCAAAGTAAGATAAATAATTGACATAAACGTACATTGTTGTAAAACTTGGCAGTTTTATCAATTCTCCAATCAGAACAAAATATCTAACCAACAACCTGATAAAAAAAATGTTAGATTAACCCCAAACCAGACTGTCTCAACACAACTTCTATATAAATTCCGCCAATACATAAATCCTTTCATACAATACCCACTTCATACAATCATCATACTTACTACCAGTAATATTTCCTTTTAAATATTACTGTTGCAACTTTCACTTTTGTGTTTGCATATTAAAACTATGAAAACGCAACGAGAGAATTAAATTGTTTGTGACAGTTCAAGCTTTAAAATCTTTGACATGCCAAGAGCCAAGTGGATGACCATCCATGGCCTCCAGCTCGTAAACCAATGGTGATAAAACTTTGGTGATCTTACACTGCACAAACTTTGGAGCTAACTTCGCCATTTTAAACTTTTGTGCGTCACTTTGTGTATAATTCGTTTTCCAAACAATATCACCCACCTTAAAACTAGCATGTCTACGTCTTAAGTTATAATGTGAAGCATTCTTTGCATGAGCATTTAATAAATGCTTTCTAACCTCCTCAAATATATCTTTTAAACACCCAAATTCACCAGCATACTCCTCTCTTGGTATATCAAGAGAATAATTGACTTGAGTATCCTTGTAAAAATTACCGTTAATGACAGGTTCTCTAGCGTGGACCAGAAAAAATGGTGAAAATCCAGTTGACTCATTCACTGCACTGTTTATGGCAAATTGTATTTCAAACAAGTGCTTATCCCAAGACCGATGATTATCTTGAACATAAGAAGCCACTGCTGTCATTATCGTTTTATTGTATCTCTCAACTAGGTTAACTTGTGGTGTATACCTAGGAGTATAATGATGTTTTGGAATATTGTAACGTCCTAGCAGCTTCCGGAACTCAGTTCCCGTAAATTGTGTACCATTATCAACAATTACGGTCTCTGGGACTCCATGTACCAAAATAACGAAATTTTCAAAGTTCTTAGCGACAATTGCACTCGTAGCACGTCTCAAAGGAAACAAGAGTGTGAACTTTGAAAAACAACAAGTTACTACCAGTAAAAACGTAAATCCAGATTGAGAACGTGGCAAAGGTCCAACTAAATCAACCGAAACCGCCTGAAAAGGTCTACCACAAACTTTAGGTTTTCCCATTAACCCCAAAGTTCGCTTGGTGGAGTGTTTATAAGCAGAACAAGTATTACAGTCCTTGATGTAATTTTTAATCTCATCGAACATTCCTGGCCAATAAAACCGTAAACATATTCTCCTATGCGTTTTAAATACGCCTAAGTGTCCTGCAGTTGGCATCGAATGATATTCCTCGACTATTTTCCGTCTGTGTTCTTTCCTTACCACTTCCTTCCAATCAAACTCTGATGTTAAACTATATTTACCTTTACTGTAGCGGTACAGTTTTTGATCTATGATTTGATAATTTGGTACATTCGCAGGATGTTCTTGACATGTTTTGAAATTTTTATCATACCATACATCTTCTACTGTATCTTGTTGAGTCGTGTTAATAACATTTACCGTCAAAAGTCTTGACAATGCATCAGGAACCACATTGTCAGTGCCCTTCCTATGTTCTATCTCGAAGTTAAACTGAGACAATCTACACCCCCAACGTGCTAACCTGCCTGACGGATTTTCTAATTTTAAAAACCACTTTAATGATGCATGATCCGTGATAACCTTAAATTTGCTTGTGCCTAAATAAGCCTGAAATTTTTCCACTGCAAATATCACTGCTAACGCCTCTCTTTCTGTAGCGCTATAGTTCATCTCAGCTTTGTTTAGCGACCTGCTGACATAAGCTATAGGGTGATCTTTACCCTCTATTTCTTGTGATAGCATACCACCAAGGCCATAAGCAGATGCGTCACAGTGAACAGCAAAAGGCTTCTCAAAGTCCGGCACAGCTAATATTGGTGCTGACACAAGTGCTTCCTTCAACTTAATGAACGATTGCTCCGCTTCATCCGACCAACTAAATTTAAGCTCATGTTTTTCCCTTTTAACTGTTAATCTGTTCAATGGGGCAGCAATTGTCGAAAAATTACGAATAAACCGTCTGTACCACGAGCAAGTGCCGAGAAATACTTTAACATCACGAGCTGATGACGGAGTACGAAAGTTCAAGATAGAAGACACCTTATCAGGATCGGTCCGCAACCCATTTTCGTCGACCACATAACCTAAATACTTCAATGAGCTTCGGAAAAAATTACATTTATTACGATTTATAGTTAAATTTGCTAACTTTAATTTTTCAAGAACTCGATTCAAAAGTAACAAATGTGTATCGAAATCTGATGAACAAATAACAATATCATCAATATAACAAAATACCTTACCATTCTCTACATCTGAACAAAAATTTTGATGAAAAAGCATATCCATTAACCGTTGTTGCCTCGCAGGTGCCCCGCAAATGCCAAAAGGCATAACCTTAAATTTAAAGGCCCCCCTGCCAACAACATTGAAGGTGGTTTTATCTTGAGAATCTTTATTCAATGGTATTTGCCAAAAACTTGATGATAAATCCAAAGATGATAAAAATCTTGCCTCCTTAAGGCTATCTAAAATTTGTGGTATATATGGAATAGCATATGAATCAGCCTTAGTAACAGAGTTTAATCTCCGACAGTCCAACCAAAACCGCCAGTCACCGTTTGATTTCTTAACTAAAATGACCGGATTATTCCAAGGACTTTCAGTAGCAGTTACCACATCAAGCTCAAGCATTCTATCCAATTCTTTATTTAAAGCAACTCTTTTTTCTGGCGAAAGAGGATACTGCTTAGCCTTGATTGGTAAGGCATCGCCTGTGTCTATCACGTGTTCAATTAAAGTCGTTCTACCCAAACCTTTGTTTTCCGCTGAAATGTCTTCAAATCTCTTAATTACTGACAATGCTAATTCTCTTTGAAACGGCATTAAATTATCAAATGATGTTAGCGTGTGAATTTGTTTTTCATCAATTTGATAACTATAAAATGTTTTTGGAGCTTTCCTGTAATCAATATTACTAAAAATTTCAGGCGCTAGCCTAAACGCTTTCCAAAAATCACAACCGAAAATTACATCTGAAACTATTGATGGTACGACATGAAACTTAATTATATGAGTTACATTATTAAAAGTGACCGGTAAATAAATTACCCCTAACGACTCTACTTTAAATCCGTCAGCAACTGTGCAAGAAACTTGATTTTTTTTAACCAAATTAAATCCGAGTTTTTCAAAATAAGTGTGAGATGAATTTCCTAACAAAGAAACGCAAGCTCCAGAATCTAACAATCCTATAACCTGTTGTTTCCCTACACTTACTTGAAGATAAGGCCTAATATCGTCCTCATTAGTAGCAAATAAGACTGTGGCAATTGATCCGTAGCTGTAATATTTTTCAATCGCCGCCAAAACCTGCATGTTTTGCGTGCTATTGTCACAGTCGTCCACTAGTTTTTTTGGTCCTTGTTCTTCATTTGAGGACAATCCGCTTTAAAATGATCGTCTTTACCGCACTTAAAACAACCACGATGAATGCATTTTTTAAAATTATGATTTGATTTCCCGCACTTAAAACAAACCTTCCTAGTATTCGAACGTACCTCGCCTCCGTTTGACTTTGACATATCTGACGTAGACGTCTGTGAACTCTGTGGTACATCATTGGATGCGTTATTTGACATTTGTTTTCCTTCAAATTTGTACTTATTATTACCGAAAGAATGACTAATGCAATTAGATGGATCTGATTGATTAAAAGAAGAAACAGCCGAAACTCCTGGCTGTGTTTTCTTTTGTGGTTTATACAAGAATTCAGGTGAGATAACTGCATAATTATTCTTCTGTGGTTCTTTAAAGTTTAAACAACGCTGCCTAGTAACTTCAATAATCCTACATTTTTCCTGCAATTCCTTTATTGAACTGATATCCACCAAGGCTAACTGTTGAGTGTAAAACGGACGTATATTCCTTTGTAAAATATCCAATTTTTCTTTTTCAGATAAAGGCGTACTCAGCCTATTAAACATTCCTGACATTAATGCAAAATAAAGATGAAGTGGCTCATCTTCTCCTTGCGTACGAACACGAATCTCATTTGCTAACTTATAATCATACTCTGGATCCTGGAAATCACTTAACAACAATACTGCAAGTTCTTGCCAAGATGATACCTTATTCCTGTTTGCACGGAACCATATAAGAGCCTGATCCGAGAACAACCTGGCTGCAGAGTACAAAAGTTTGGAATCTGTAACTCCATCAGCCTGCTGAAGATCTTGAACATTTTCCAAAAATGTCTTCGGATCTGTGTGTCCATTGAACTTGAGATTCCATTTCAAAATACTTTTATGACCACGATCCGACTCTGACACAACTTGTTCTTGCACAAAATTACCAGAAGAACCTTCACCTGTTGTTAACAAAGAAGTCACCTTACCGACGTTATCAAACTTATTCAAAAAACTGTCAAGTGTTTGTTTACTTGCCTTTATTTGTGTTTGTGTACCTGTATCCTCTGGTCGAACCCTAGAAATTCTGTGAAATAAGTGATAAGCCAATGCTTTTGCCTTAATAAAAGTTTAATTTTCTCTTGTTTGTTCATACTTTTTCCATAAATTATCCAAATCTAATAATTTAGCCGCTATTATTTTAGATTCAGTGGCCGGGTCAAGTTCTGTTTCCACTATGGAATCAGATGGACAGTCTTTTAACAAACTTTTAAGTTGTTTTTTAAGCAAGTCTACTGTAGAAGCCGGAGATTCTGACCTAATTTCAACTTCATAAATAAGATCCTCCTTGCACAAAGGATTAACTGAAATCTCTCTCTTCTCCATTATGAAAAGTTAACCAACAAACTGTACACTGCTAAATGTGTATATTATCAAATGTTAAAAAAACAATAATTCCAAATGTCAATATTTACCTACTGAATTATTTTGCTTCAAACAACCCTACTATTTTCAATGGAGAAAATTATCAATTTGAATTATTTGTAAAATTGGTGGTTTAAACTTCACAAAATATGTTTATTGAATGTATCACTTAATTTCAATTAAATTTCACAGTATTTTTTTTACACACAGATTAAATTCATATTTTGCACATACCTACACACACAAATTATGTTTAGTATTTTATATTGCCTACCATACAAGGTGAACCGTTTTACTGATCAGAATATTATAGAATCACTTCAACAATTACACATAAAGAAATAAAAACATTGATTGGCAACAATTGGTTCTATTTATAAATATACTCAAATACTACTGTGTTGGCCCTGTCTACAACTATAGAATATAGTAGATACTTTGAAAAATGTCTTGTTTGCCACTTTAATACTCAAAATTGATGGTTTATCCTTATAAATTGAATTGTAAAATACAGATTCCTTGTGGGCGCCAATTATGTAACCTGTAAATCTATGAAATGTACCCGGCTGGTTACATAATACCTAGGGATGTACTAAAGGAAAGAAAACACAAGAGTTCACTTGATAGTCGTTTTATTTCTTCTTTCAAAACTCCTACATACCCTAAAAATTCAACTTCTAGCTCAGACTGCTAACGGTAGAGCTGTTGGTTCATTCATATCTGTATTCTTACACTATAGGATAAATCACCAACAAACTAGTTGTTTAATTAAATTTTATTCTGGTAATTATTATATGAAAAGTTACACCTAAGCATTAAATTTGGCGAGCAACACTGTCCATCAGACCTTAGTAAACCTTGATTATGATATTAAAATTATTCATTATAAATGTGACAAAAGCAAAAGGTTACCGATCTATGACAATGACAAAACTTGTTCTACAAGTAAACTATGAGCTTCTTAAGGGCTACCTAAGGGTTTTCTAAGGGTTTCCAAAGGATTTCCTAAGGATTTCCTAAGGTTTTCAAAGGTTTTCAAAGGGCCAACACATACCTGCTGCCACAGACGATGTTTATTCCTCCGAATTAACTCCTCTGCATTCCGCCTGACGAACAAGACAGACGACAGAAAAAGTCTGCTGCAGTCAAAATTAGCATTTGGGTTGGAACTCGTAACAATGGCCGTGAAGGCGTCCCGAACTGGACGAAGAGAAGACCCGTCTCTTACATCAGCCTGCCACGCTCAAGGGCACGCTCCTCTTTCCTCAGCAACTTGGCAAAGGAAAGCAACATTTGCCTCGACCTATTAAAATCCAGAAACCAAAATCTGAATCTCCGGAACTATATACTCGTATGGCGACAATAAATTTCCACGCTGAGTTTTATAAATATCTATTTTAATTTTTGTAATAAATCAGTATTCTGACACAAACCAATGCCGTCTTTTCTTCTCCTTCTTTTTTTCCCTACATTTCAAATTTAGTGCTCTTTTCAGCCAGAACTGTGTGTTGTCAGTCCAATTGTGCTACCTTTTAAAACATGTAGGTTTCATTACCTAACGACACAATATCCAGAAAAAAATGCTAAAATACAACTATTTATATTTGTAACTAAACTAATTAAATTAAATCATGTTTCATATTTCTAAAAAAATATAACACTAAGAGAAATAAAAAGAAACAACGAAGTTACGCTAACACCACTAGATGGCGCTATGTGACACCGTAAGGAGAAACTGTGGGTATAAAAACTTATAAAATTACCTATGACAAATTACTTTACGAGTATAGTTCATATTAATTGCGTACTTTATAGTATGAACTATATCTGCCTTCGAATCTTCTTGCTAAGTAAGAAATTGTGACACATATCCGGACACCATTTACGAGCACTGCAATTCTAGGTTTTTTAACGTCATAACTATAATTAATGAAGGTACATTATACATATTTATTAACACTACTTCTACATTTCAAGAGAGTTTTTTCACAAGTCTTATTTTAAAAAAAACGTTCATCAAATAAGTTTTAGAATTACTTAAATGTGTTCCGCGCATTTATATTCCTATTAAGTTTACTTTTTAAGTAATTTTCCCTTTAATGTACCTTATATTTTTAATTTAAAAATGTAAACCGCATAAGCTAAGTTTCCAAGCCACCCGAGGATTCTAACTCGGCTTATAATTTCAAAGCCTTTAATCAGTTTGATCCCGCTCGTTGTCAGGGACAACGTTAAGGTGGATTCTCAGTTTCCATATGCCTCCATTTTATTAAAATAGTAAAGCCACATAAAATACCTAATTAACTGGTTTCATTTTATGACCGGATCTGGTACCAATATTGAGAGACTACTCGATTAAAATGCAAAGATTGTTTTATCAATTTACAAATTTAAAGTCTAAATCTGCTTAGCTCGCTCCACCAAGATTATCCAAAGCTATAGGTAAGCGCCTAAATCATCCCGTGATCTACTTAGTCTTTATATCCTCAACGTACACCGGGGCTATCCACTCAGGCGGTTAGTTTAATTCTGATCTCTAATTACCCGTAGTTGACATGGATCCCGAGGTCAAGTTATATTAGGTATGGGCAAGGCCAGTCAAGATAAAATGTCTTGTGAACTAGGTAGCGCGCTTCGTCTTAAATCGACAAACTGGCCCCGTAACTTTAAACATTAATCTGCATCACCTTCTGCCTTAGAATAGAATTAGGTAATCAAATTTGTCTAGGGCTAACAAAATGACATCGTGACGGAAATAATCTAACGAATTAATCGTAAATAAATCCAACCGATCGATGGTAACAATATATTCTCAATAACTTAAATAAAGGCCGAAATACATTATTAAAACGTGATTCTGGTCATAGAAAATTATAATACAATTAAGTTCGACTCAACACGCGTCGCGTCGGGTTGCGTCGCGTCGCGTTTTAATAATGTGTTTCGGACTTTATATTTCCTTATATTCGGACAGAAACACATTATATTAACAATCATATAAAAGGTTTAGTGTCAAGGTGCCTTTTTGATACTTTGACGCTGGTCTACCACGGAAACCCTCTCTAAAAGCGCAACTAAACTATACCTACTTCAAGTAAAATAAAGTAAGTTCTTAATACATATACATCTAACTAAACTAAGAGGGATATATTTAAAATCTGAGATCAGCAAGCTACATAAATAAGTAATACAATAAATAAGTACCTAAATTTATTTTGTTTGCCCGATTTGTATCTTCGTGGATGCTTTTTATTAGTTTTCACGACTGGTGAAATAAACCTACTTGTGATATAGATAGGTAAGGTTGTTTATACCTACCTACATACTGAAACTGCTCGCGTTAGCTCCCTAAAAAGTATAGACCTACCGAATTGTGTAAAAGTGCGACGTGCTGATAATCCGCTTACATTTTGATTAAATACGAAATGAATTTGCTGAGGCACCACGCGGGATAAGTTGAGCGCTATATAATAAACGGAGTTACATGGTCGGATCATCTCAGCCAGGTAGTTATTAAAGTCGTTGAGATTCGGAGTGGTGCCAACTCTATTCACGTGAACTGGAGCAATCTGGCCAATCTGGATTTATATAACCCAATTTAAACGTAAATTGTGTGCTGTCCTTTTTTTATTGAGTGAGTGTTTTGGCAGTGTTTTACATGTTGGGCGAAATATCATCGACTCATCGCCATGTTGGCTGGCGGACTATCTAGTCGAGATCGCTGGAAACCATTGAATGTAGGCGTTCCACAAACTGACACCGTACGGATCCTCGAAAGCCATTTGTGATATGAATGATATGAGATACGTTATAATGTGGATCCTGTTACGTAAAACACTTACTGAATAATTAATATGACACACAAGAATATTCAATTAAGTACATTTTAATCACGTGTCAAATTTTACACGCAAAATGTTCCTTCAACCGAAACTTCAAAGCTAACTCATTTAAAGCATAACACCCGTGGGAATACATATATTTAAGGATTTCGACTCGGCGGGGCAGAATGATTACACCACTCGTGTCTGTACTGAAATAGGGGCTTAGTATGCAGACAGAAAACCGGTGTTTTGCCGCTAAATTTGTAAGTGTTTTACGTTTTCACTTTACTCTTTAGCGACAACAAAAACGCGTCAGCAAAAATTTGTAACAGCTTTTTTATAGAACATTTGTTCCGGGTACGGGGTAAATTTATAGTCTGACTTTTTTGTCACCAGGTAGACTTAGCGCGAGAGATAGGCTACCGGGACGTGTAGCCAATATCTCGCGGTAACGCCTTTTCTAACAGAATTAACTTTATTTATTTAATCTTTATTGCACAATACATGAAGGTACAGATGGCGGACTTAATGCCTTAAGGCATTCTCTACCAGTCAACCAATTAACTTTAGTTAATTCTGTTAGAAAAGGACCTATCTTCGTATCATATTTAGTTAGCAAATTATCGTAGGTAATCGTTTTTCCATCACTCATACCTAATCGTGTTCATATTACTCTCCTGAAAACCCATCATCGGTTACGGATCATCTAAGTCTCTTTAATGAGGCCAATCATACTTTAAATTCGATTTCCTGTGAAGTTACGTTCCTTTTATCAGTTATTGAATCACCGCCAATTCTATTTTGCTTAAATAAATGGGATGCGACACCGAAGGCTATCTCGTTACCTCTCGTGACGACACGTGCGTTACATTCACAAACACTTTTCTCAACTATTACCTCGTTTCTAGCATAAGATGAACCCGAAGTTTGAAACAACTAAGCGAAAACAGCACTCACAGTTACACTGTTTTGTTTAAAAATCGGCGTTGCGCTGAGAAGCCGTTGTAAATAACAGCTCTTATGTAGTGTCGAACCCTTGTCAACCCCGATGCGACTCGTGGAGGACACGTTTTGAATTAATAACCCCCTAGGTTAGACAAACTTATTTTTACCGGCCTAAGTTTTAAAGTACTAGAGCAACTAGTACGAGAAAATGTTGGTTAAAATTATGGGTAGCCCCAAAATTTTATTGGTAGCCAACGTTGACATGGTAGCAATATGATTGTGTACATGTTATAAATGTTATAATCTGTAGTGGCTAACGGGTAGCACCGCGTAATTGGAATTGGAGTTTCGGGGTTTCATAGGTAATATTTTTGAATTCAAGGTCATGATTTATTAATTTCTGTCTTTATTACATCTTCATATACAAATCACATACTTTTTTTATGCCAAGTGTCCACCACATGCCGGTCAAAGCCACTTTCGGCTTCGACTGTTAATAAAGTTCCATCCAAGAACAATGTAGACAGTGACCCGTTTCCATTTTTCTTGGGTGTATGAAGGAAAAGAGAATGCAGTCATAACGGAACTGTTTTATATGAATCTTAACTTGTGATATAAAACATATAGATTATGTCATCGAGCTCCGGCAGATACTCGTGTCATATACCTACTTACGTTACAGTGTAGAGTGTACCGTGAGAATAAATTCAAGTTAAATGAACTCTCAATTTGTATTATCTTTCTCGACATCAATCGTTTTTTTTAGCTCAAAAGCCCCTCGATGGGCCAAAAATTTCGCGTCGCGGCCAAAAACACTTTTCAACGGGCTGCTTGATTCATGCTCCATAATTCATGTAGCATTCAACGCGGAAGGCCTTTTCGTTTGAATACTCGTAAATACTGCCATTAAGGTGTTGACCTGAACGTTTTATTTCGCTTTTACGGTGCACATGAATGGTTTATAAGTAGTTAGGCGTATGGCTTAATAGATGTTACGAGTACACGGCAATAGGTATAACAACACGTATTTAGTTTTTATTAGGTCTCAACTGCAAAACAAAAACTTGCATACATTGTATATCTACTAACATGTACACATATACCAAATTTGTACGAATAGTTATCGCCAGAAGAGTTGAGGTGAATGATCACACACACAGCTACACAGAGTACTAACCGCAAAAACAGTATTTATTACCCCACATTAAATATCTACGAGGTCACTTGATAAGTTTTAAGATGCTCGAAATTCTAAAATGGAACGCACCTGAATTATATGTTTTAAAAAGAAAATTTATTTAAAAATAGAACACAAGTTGCCGATTCGCTCCAATTTAAAAAATGAATATGTTACAGTAATTTTCCCTTCACGGGCAACAGTTTTTAGATGGTTCAATGAATTTAAAAGGGGTAAAACCAGCCTCGAAGATGACCACCGAAGTGGTCGCACGCAAACAGCAGTAACTGCAGAAAACGTGTGGACTACTGAAATCTTCAGTTCAGTTCAGGGAGCGTTAGCATCATTCTACATCAACATCTTGGAGTAAGGAAGCTCTGTTGTCGTTGGATACCACGTTTACTCTCAGATACTGAGAAACAGGCTCGTGTAGATTGGTGTCGTGAGATGCGTCTACGATTCGACAACGGGACATCGCGGCGTGTATCGGAAATAATTACAGGTGACGAAACATGGATTTACTAATATCACCCGGAAAAAAGCGGCAATCGTCAGTATGGGTCTTCTCAGAGGGAAAGTTTCCAACAAAACTACAAAGACCTCGTAACGTCGGCAAAGAAATGGTAGCTAGTTTCTTTTCACGGGGCGGACATTTATCAACATCAATGCTGGAAAATTATAGGTCAGTCAACTCTGATTGGTATACTACAGTAGCATTGCCGCAAGTTTTCAAAGCAGTGCGAGAGAGGAGACCAAATACTGGACTTCGGGGAATCTTGCTACATGACGATAACGCCTCTTCACATACGTCCCTCAGAACAAAGGCGTTTATTGAGAAAGCTGGGATAGAAACCTTAACACATCCACCCTACAGTCCTGACTTAGCTCCCTGCGATTTCTTTTTGTTCCCGGTGGTGAAAGAAAAAATAAAAGGGAAGTTTTTGTCGAGTGCTGAAGAAGCTGAAGCTGCATATGAAGAAGCAATTTCGGACCTATCTGATGAAGACTGGCAAAAGGGCTTCTAAAGTTGGTTCAGGTCAGACGAATGGAACTTTGTATAGAGAGTAATGGAGAGTATTTTGAAAAAATGTAAAATAAATAATATGTATCTTCAATAGTTTTTTTTTATCTCAAAATTTATCGAGTGACCTACGTACCTGTTACTCGATAATATCAATGTAAATTAATAATTATCGATATCACTATGAGTGACACTCGTGTAACTGGCAGGTGATTGATAATGATAACCAAAGAGGAAAGTGTCTATTTTATACTATTTTATGCAACAGTTGTATAATAAGGGTCAAAAAGGGCAGAATACGCCACAAGCATTTATTGACCTACTTATACAACATTGCATACAATGTCTTTCCTACGAGTCAACAAAAATAATACTTTAAACTAGTGTAGAATCATATAGGTAAACAAACCAAAAGTATACAGCTAAGATACGCGAGGCGAGTATACATTCTTACGCGCCCGGCCCGCCCTGGCCCGGCTGGTCAGCGACACCTTCTCATAAGTCATGAGGCCCTGGTACTTGTTCTTTGCTAAATTAAATTTTTGGACCGTTTTTTCTCGATTTTGGCCCTAGTAGCCTATGGAGACTAACAAGCGACGCTAAGCGGTCTTCGTAGTCTATTGGTATTGTTATATTACGGGTGTCACATGAGTGTTTCTGACTTATGAAGCAATTGTTTCTACTATGAAACCAAATGAATCTTTTGTAAGTTGGCAGCAATGCACTTAGTTTGAAACTGTATTAAATTTGATTTTGTTAGGTTGATAGCCATTAGTCAGAGTATCGTTATTAGGGCTGCCAGATCGTATAATTCGATACGAATTTCGTATAATCGGACTGATTATCGTATCTATTATGTATAGGTAGACGTTCGGTATAATTGGATACGAAAAAACGCGAATGGTTATTTCGCATATTCTATTTCAGCACGGGATTAACAGAGACGTATTGCCAACTTGATAATACGATACGGTGACGGTTTGAGTGATTTTTCTCTTTAGACTTACCATTTGATTGGTTTGGTGTTCTATATGATGGGTGTTTGTGAGACGTGTTTTACTTTTTGTGCTGTGTTTCAGCTACTTATTAAGGGATTTTAGTTACTACTTACTAAATACAAGTCGGTTTTTGTAGTAAGTAATAAAAAAATCGGGTATAATCGTTTTCGTATAGTGCAATCGAATTTCGTATAATTTTTGACGTTGGACTGTATAATGAAGATATGTACTAGCAGCCCTGATCGTTATAGCGATTTTAAAGCACAAGTGCTGTTATGAGGAATAGACAATATAACTTTTCTTCAAACCTTTTATGTAGGTTCTTATATTCGTGTTCATGAATGTGTAAATGACAGATAAAAGTAGAGGAGTAGGAAAAATTATTTACGCCCTGTTAGTTAGCTCTATACATAATTTTTAACGTTTTGCACCTGCATACATTCCACACATATGGTCAAATTAACAGTAACCCTATATTCAACGTATAAGACAAAACAAACAAACATAAGACTAATTTAGATCGATTGTTTACCCCTAAAAACCCCCATATACCAAATTTCAGCAAAATCGTTAGAGCCGTTTCCGAGATCCCGGAAATATATCTTATACCTTTAAACGAGCAATTCTTGTATATATATATATGTATATATATATTTCCGGGATCTCGGAAACGGCTCTAACGATTTTGCTTAAATTTGGTATATGGGGGTTTTTGGGGGTAAACAATCGATCTAGATTAGTCTTATGTTTGTTTGTTTTGTCTTATACGTTGAATATAGGGTTACTGTTAATTTGAGGTTATTCATATTTATAATTAAGGTTGTTCAAACCTGGTAAGGGCATTTATTCGTGTGATGAGCATGGATATTTGTTTCTGAGTCATAGATGATTTCTATGTATTGAAGTATTTATAAATATGTATATATTATATTTATCGTTGTCTAAGTACCCGCAACACAAGCCTTATTGAGCTTACCGTGGAACTTAGTCAATTTGTGTAATAATGTCCTATAATATTTATTTATTTATTTGCACTTATAAATAAAATAGGCCATCATCATAAATTTAAGAGCTGCGCATGCCTTTCATTGGCTTCTTCCTTGACGGCGTGATACGACACGACGTTCACTTTCTCCTTCACTTGATCCATGTATACCCTTCTTGGCTTTCCTCTATTTCTCCTTCCTTCTACTTTCCCTTCTATGATGGTCTTGATGAATTCGTCATGTCGTAACAGGTGTCCCAACATGTTTTCTCTTCTACTTTCGATGGTTCTGAATAGGCACCGCTTTTCTCGAACTCTATTTAAGACCTCATAGCATTATACGGTAGCGAAACGTGGACGATGCTTCAACGAGACAGAAAACGCCTTGAAGCTTTTGAAATGTGGTGCTGGCGGCGTATGGAGAAAATAAGCTGGATAGAAAAATAAAATAGGTAAATTAAGTGTAAATCGTAGGTAACGTTAAGTTAGAATCAGTAGCGAAACCATATTAAAATTAATAATAAAATGGATACTGATGATTGCTTGATCGATTGCTTTAATTGACGGTAAACGCAAATACATATATCATCTTTTCATTGTGATAACTAACTAACTAACTGCTTTGGCTCAGCGATCCAAAAAGAATCATAGATAATTTTCATTGTGATAATCGTAGATTTTTATTTGGTGCGCAGCTCAGCTCTAGCAAGTTAACTAACTACATAAATAGGTCTTAAGCATACCAACTTACGTAAGATCCACCTGGAGTTGGCCTATGACAGGTATCATTTCTTGCATGTGATCTGTTTTTGTAAATGAACCATTTTGTATTTATTGTATTAATAAAGGGAGTGTGTAACTTCTATAAGCAAATAGACCCTGGTTAGGCAATCCTTCACATTTTAACTAACTTCAAGCCCTTCTTATAAAATAGTATGTTAAACAAATAATACATTTGTTGTATATGTTAAGTAAGATTAACTACGGTGTGTAAGCACGTTTCACCTTTGACCGCTAACACTCAACGACGACGTGGCTGAGCGCCTCTCCATTTAACTAATATTAAGAGATCAACAATACCTTGCTGTGAGTAATTCCGATCAATCTCCTACCAACATCTTATTTTTTTGGGTTATTTTTATACACATAAGATAAAATTAATATTTTTATTCGGCCGGCTTAAATCTAAAATATTTTTTCCTTACATCAATCTAAACTATCCTACAGGATGCGGCTATTACCAAGAAGATTGATCTTATGATAGCTATAGAAAAAAATATAATTCTCAAAAATATGTTAGTAGGCAAATCTAACCTACTTACTCGTTTTTTTGTCATAAAAATGCAGTTGTGTTCCGTTGAGAAACAACACCCACGATAATATAGATGATATTACAAAGGTATAACTACTTAAGTTGAGTTTTGTATAAGTAGTATAACTAAGTTTCCTTTTCCGCACTTATTTAACACGATCTGATGGTGCTTTATCACTGAACATGGCGGACGGATGATGGATCGTCCACGTTCCACATGATTCACTGCAGCTACACATACCTATTGATCATAATACAATACAGAAACACAAATCACAGTCATAAATACGATCGTGCATAATTTACTTATTGACACGTCTATTAGGTAGACGAAGGTAAAATGTATGTAAATACGGTTTACAATATATAATTAATTAATGGATCCGTTCATTAATTACAATAAAGTTGAACATCGATAGCACGAATCTCAAGGGAAACGCCAAAAAGTTCGTGTTAACGAGGTTTCGTCTTATAGGGGGCATTGACTTAGGGAGATTCTTATAGGTTTCCGTTCGTCTTAAATAGGCTTCAAGTTGCAGAGGTAAAATGCATGAAATATTTAAACGCGCCCTACAGCTCAAATAGCTGGATGGTTTTTGACATACGAGGTGCCGTTAAATTCGTCAGAATTGTGTTAGTGATATAGGCTATATACATTTAAAAATAGCGCTCGTAAATGAATAAAAGGGGGATGATTTGTTTTTTTTTTACCATAGCAATATTGAATAGAATTGGAAATAGTTATTTCAGATTTACATCCATATTTGTTAGTATAACTTAAGAACTAATATTAATTTTGTACATAATATAATATTACAACCATGTATATACCTAAACTAATTTCTAAATTTAAGAAATCCTATAACTTGGCGTATCCAATGCGCCAGTATATGATTCTCAAGCCTCTCTGCAATGACCTTCAGAATGCCGTTGGTGCTGTTCTTAAGCCTGCCCATCATCGAGACGATTCTCTCTCGCATAACCGCGTGAAATTCGTCTGTATGGGCCTCGGCGAATATGCGCGATGCACTACACCATGTGGGCAACCCCTAGGTACAACATTCTGAGTGCGTTACGAGTATTATATTGCACGCGCAGGGCATTTAAGGCTTTTTTCGTATACTTCACCCACAGTCCATTATGGGTATCAAGTGAAAGCTAGTGAAAATACCATTTCAAAAATATGTGTAAGCAGTCGGGTTTTTTGTTTTTATAATAATAATTCTTCTTGTTTTGTATGAGTAAGTCTACGGCAGCTATGTGAGCTAAATCCGTACAAAACTGAGTATAGCCATGTCTTATTTATTAATTGAAGCAGTCGTGAGCAGCTAATGGAAAGCTAAAAGCCCGCGGTCGGCCATCTTTGCTTTTTAAATGGACTCGTACGAGAACGCAGAGGTTGGCCTACTTTAGTAGCGCCTTAGTCGGAAGAGATTTTCTGTCACGTCACGTCGCACATATGGGATAACTATAGATCACTTACCTAGCATAACGAACACCTAACCCCGTTTTAATTATAATTTTTATAACCTCAAAGGTAATTAACTTTTTGATATCTAATGTTGCGGTACAGTAATATGTATTCTGTGTGTGAATGTAGGCTTCATAACGGTTTAGCAACACCTACTTTTTCGATTAACTTCTCTATTTCCGCTACCCAAAGGTTGTCTGGAAAAGATCGCTCTTTAGCGATAAGACCGCCTGTTTGTAGCCTCTACATTTAATCAATTATCTATTTTGTTGTATCTTTTTACTGAGGTGTGCCAATGTCTAACTATCTATCTATGTACCAAGACGACACTATAATTAATTAAAATATGGCAGGGTCATTATAAGCGACATATATATTATTATTTTCATAGAACTTTGACATTTATAATGCCATGCCACACAGGGTTAGCTTGGGCCGACTATAGTAACACCACTCATTTTATAGTAGACCCAAACCAAACGGACAACCAGGGTAGTAAAACTTCTCATTCGCGCTCGCGTGGAGCGAGATAGAGATATGACCTCGGTTTTCCGTTTAGTTCGGGTCTACTATAGTTGCACTCACTTTTACGACCTCATATAAATTAACAGCAACGAACATTTGCTTTTTAAGGGTAAACATTAAACATACGCTATTGAGATATAAAACGGTGAAGGATATAAAGTGTGTGGTCCGATTTGCAGTACAGGATAAGTAAAGAGCGCCTATTTCTGATTATTGCAACTGTGGAACTGGAGATAGTCTAAGGAGACATAGGCTTCTAGTTCAAGATCACTTCGCAACTTGCACATTGCGTGGGTTATTCTTGCGACTTCATTCCCCTTAAATCTTATACCTTTAAACGAGCAATTCTTGTATATATATATAAATATATATATTTCTGTGATCTCGGAAACGGCTCTAACGATTTCGCTGAAATTTGGTATATGGGGGTTTTTGGGGGTATACAATCTATCTAGATTAGTCTTATGTTTGGGAAAACGCGTGTTTTCAAGTTTTCATGCGTTTTTCTTTCGACGCAGAATATGGTCGCTAATTTCGTATTGCCGGTCACTGTCCGTCTGGTCCAGCGGGTTAAGACGCGGACTGCTAAACGAGTGTTACGGGTTTGAATCTCGCCCGGTGACTATCTTTTGTTTTTTCAAGTTTTTGTTCAAGTTTATATATTTTTTTTTTAATTTTTATTGTTTTAGACAAGTTTAATTTAGTAAAAAAATGTAGTTAAGATTATCACCTATAGACCACCATATTACAATAAATAGTTATAACCGAGCAAAGCTCGGTCGCCCAGGTACTGAGGTTTATGGCTCAATTCGAAAAATGATTAAGATCTTGGAAAGGTCTTTAAAAGATCAATAACTAAACGACATGTCAAAATTTACGTTTATTTCGATTCCGCTGTGATCCCAATAAGATCTATCTACGATATTTCTAACGTCAAAGTGACATTGGTTGCCCGAAGTGAGCTGCTTCTGTCAATTATACGACATACAAACGATATCTAAATGAGAACTTATCTAAACCAGAACTTATCGTTATCGTTACGCTATACGTCCGCTCGCTGACTGATGGGGACTTGAGGGCCTACCTCAAACCAGTTCGTTCGTTCGTCTATTTACCCTTCTATGTATTCCTCGAGTATGCAAGAGTGATAGAAAAGCAAATAACAAAATTTCCATTTTCGATGCTCGTGATAATTGCTAATTATAAGTAATGCTCGTGTATTAAATGCGAGTTGTTACTACAGTTGCCTAACTGCCTGTCAGGAGGGGTAGTGCGTTAGGGAACATGTTGTATAGACTTTGAAATATGATTTCTTCTTAAAGCGTCTTGACTTGAATTTGCGTAATTACCTTATTCTCTTATACGAGTAGGTATCTACTTAGGTAATAGAACAGAGTGAGCGCATACATGTATTTTTTTCATAATTGACTAAACTCAAATATTAACGAAGGTGTAATACATGCGAGTATATAAATATATTAAGTGAAATATATTTTTGAATCAACAAAACTATGTAGTAACTATATATATATATATATATATATATATGTATTTTATTTTGTTATTTTATTATTATTTTTAGTTTTGCACCACACGTTAACTTGATTTCACTATCTGAAGGTTGTCTGGAAGAAATCGCTGTTTAGCATATTTATACCTTTTCATACTTTGTGCCATTTCTTGTAGTGTGCAATAAAGCATTTTATTATTATTATTTGTATGTCTCTTACAAATTCTCGGGACCATGGGGTCCCGGGCATTTGGATGGCGTGCGTGGGGCCGAAGCCAACACGTAGAGGCCCCTTGTAATAAGACAATTTACTCTAAAAGTAATGTGACACCAACCGACGATTATCCCTGTTTACACTATAGTAGTGCACCCAAGGACAAGCCCCGGTTAGTCTAGGACTATTGTAAAAAAAAAGGGTTCAAAAATAAACCGGGCTATTGGGTTGAGTTGCAAGTGGACTGGTAACCGGACTATGGAGGATACCTACTATGGCACTTGCCCTGATCATATGTTTTTAAAAAAACACGACAAAATGGGCAGGTGGTGACTCGCCAACTCACAATAAAGGTCCCCAAAAACGGCCGCTCGCACGGAGCGACAAGGGGACAACATTGCGTGAGCGGCTCAGGGTGTGGAGAGGTGTGCGCCGCTTTCTACCCAGTGGCTGTAAACAACCACTGTGCCAACTCGCGTCTTATGCAAATTTCACTTCCACCCTGCGAGCATATAGCTCTGACACCCAACTCTGAACGGCCGGTAAAGGCACGCCAGAGGTGAGAGTCCTGCGGCCCCTGCTCAGTGTTCACTCCAGCCGGCCAATGAAGGCAAGCCGGAGAGAGGGGCCTGACCGACTCTCGGGGGTATGGGACCCAAGGGACGTCACTTCCCATTCAGCTCGCCACAAGCTGCCCTGGGGGCTTATTATTATTATTTCCATCTTTATAGATAAGTACGATAATTTCGACTAACTAGAATAGCGGCCCGATTCGAAATATGAGATACGATATCGATAAGTTCTGGTTTAGATAAGTTCTCATTTAGATATTGTTTGTATGTCATATAATTGACAGAAGCAGCTCGATTCGGGCAACCAATGTCACTTTGACGTCAGAAATATCGTTGATAGATCTTATTGGGATCACAGCGGAATCGAAATAAACGTCAATTTTGACATGTCGTTTAGTTATCGATCTATTAAAGATATTAAACGTGTCTTAATCATTCTTCGAATCGGGCCGTAAGTATCTACGAGTATAATCCCCATAAAAAATATAGAATTCTTAAGTACCTATACGTTTCTCTCAGCTTAGGTTGATTCAGACATTTTTTTATTGACACATTTATTTACAGTTCACACCAACAGCGACATGAAACTTACAAATACTTTTGAAACCAAATCGTGACAGAAAATGAAGCCAAAAAACCGATATTAAGTGAGTAAAAAGTGTGAAGACAAAGCCCTGCCCGTTTCAGAGCGAAATGATGACAAATTTCATTATAAGAGGTGTTTGAACGTTGGTCCCATCAAAGAGGCTTTATCTCCGCCCTATCATGCGACATCTTCATATACTTCAATTTTAACTAAAATGTTTTCATAAGTATTCGTTCACTAACGTAGTAACGTACCCTATACTTGTACTTGACAAATCTAAATGTTTTAGTAACTTTTAAAAGCAACGTGGAAACGTGGGATAGTCGTAGTTAAAATCATACTGGTAGAACTTAAAATGTTCAGCTTCTTCTGCAGGATATTTCTTTACCAGCAGGTAATACATAGAAATTTTAAACCTATAAATGAGTGCGGAGGCGGAGGCTGCTCTGTTATTAGACTACATGAGTTTTCAAAAGAAAAAAGAATTTAAGAGCAATTCCTAGCTGAGCAACTTTTCAAATCTCGAATTTTTGAAGCTATGTTTCTGTCGCGCTGCGGTGGGCGGGAGCGGGAGCTATCTAAGTGTGAGTGCGCGCACACAGACGCGAGACTCGAACGCTCGCTCATTGCGCGCCGTTCCGTCAACATCGCCGGCGAGCCGGACGGAATTTATCCTGCGCTGCCCGACCGACGCAAGTTGTTTTTGTTGTTATCACAATCACATAATATTGTTTTTCATTTCTATATTATACTGTATCTATTAATTACTATATGCTTATATGCTTCGGTCGTCGTCGTACAGTCAAGTGCAAAAATATGTATCGAAAGAATCGTCTCATAAATATGGTACTACGCTCTTATTACACTGGAATAAGATGCTATGGGACATATTTTTGAGTAAGATGTGTACACCCATATTTTTACACTTGACTGTACCTATCCGTATCAGTAAGTTGGGAGTGATCATGGTGTGTTGTGAAATTTTGTAAGTAGGTATAAATATATGTTTAAACTACAATCTATTTAACTTGTAGTACGATGGGGCTAAACTTGATGACAATGACAATCTTCAAACCTTCAAGAAAAGAGCGTACTCCCATCTTAAAGGCCGGCAACGCACTTACAACCCCTCTGGTGTTGCAGGTGTCCATGGGCGGCGGTAATCGCTTACCATCAGGTGATCCGTCTGCTCGTTTGCCTCCTCTACCATAAAAAAAAAAAAATAATAATCGTGCCCAATCATTTTTAATGAAGGTCGCCAAAAAAATAAGAATCAAACTTAAAAATCAATAAGACTAAATAGTTCTTTAAAAAGGTCAAGGTCACTGCGAGCCCATCTTGAAGTATGGAAAATAAGTAAAATTGCGATTTTATTGGTTTAATTTTGCAATGATGTATATAATATATAGTTGATATATAACCTTTTTTTTATATAAAATGTAAGAATCGTATGTAAAGAGTAAAGTAAATATATAGGAAAAGAGAGCCCTCTTGAAGCATTTTAAGGAAACTAATTTCGAAGCCCTATCTCTATTTTGTATCCGAAACTAGCTATGTATGTATGCGTGCACATCTACATATGCATCCGTATGTTCGTATCCGAAAAATTGCTCATTTTCATTTGCTATCTATTTTACTCGATTTTGTAATAAAATTCAACATGTATCATCATCCCTATACAATATAAATACTCTTTAATTGCACACCTCAATAAAAGAAAACAATACAAAAGAAAACAGAAACATAAGCACAGGTAAACAACATGCGGTCTTATCGCTAAAAAGCGATCTTTTCCAGGCAACCTTTGGGTTGCGGAAATTAAAAAAATTACATTGTCAGTAAGTAAGTGTACATATACATACAACTGGATGGTACTGGATAAAAAAAATGGTACGAAAGTGTGATCATTGATCAAGAAAACAATAAATGTGATAATTAAGTAGGTCAGTAGGTAAATTGAAGAAAATTTAAAGTTTGACAATCACTGCTGTTTTAAATAGGTAAAGATCGGATTGTTTCTTTCCGACCTTTACCTGGATGGGTCACGATCGGATATCGGTCTACAGCAGTGCTAGGTCTGTTAACACAATTACAAAAACAAACACAGTTTCATCACAATACGCAAAATAAATTATAGGGCGAATTCAAATTCGCGAAATTTACCTTGCTCTCTGTGATTGCGCATAGCACAAGCCCGACTCCCTGAGCAACGCGGGGACACTGGCAGTCGAGGCGCAATGAAATGGCGTCTTACACAATGTTGCCAACATTAAAAAATAAAGCCAAATTAGGGAGAAACGAATGTCCTACGTTCTTCACCCGCATCCGGTATTTACCCAACATACCTTAATCGTTGAACCGCCGCATTTCAAAATGGCCCTTATTTTAATATCGGCTAGCCGTAATGTAATACGGCGGATTATACAATACGACTGCGATACTTATAAGTATATAAATCCCCTCGTCAATGTAATTGCATTAAATTTGCCATCTAGTGGCAAACATCTAAGTAGTCATCTTTTACTTGTGACGCACAAGTGTGAGCAATGTAAAATACTAAGTATATTTCTAAAAAAATTGCCTTGTTTATTGTGATTATACGTAGTAAAAGAACATGTGATTATTAAATTATAATACGAAAAGTGGTCAAATCGCAAAATGCTGTCGTTTTATTTAAAATAATGAAATAATTAGACCAGTTACGAAAGTACCGGGAAATCCTGGTTCTTTAAAACAGTACCGGTTCTGCAATCCCTAATAAGGATGTTATGCCCATCACTATTCCTTCTGTGTACGTATATTTAGAAACTGTCTCCGCCTCCAATTCGTGCGATAAGGACAACTGCAGCCCGGACTGAAATTCACACGCAAAAAAACTCAAAAATCGAGGTTTCGCTCTCGACTGTTTCCTCCTCCAAAACGCAATTAATCTTTATGAAATTTTGGAAACTGCAAGAGGAAGAAATAATCTATGCCGCTATGTTTTGATTTTTTGGATATTTTTTGTCATTTTTGTATACTGTGCCTTTTTTTACAACCAATTCAATTGAGCCGTTTTTGCGATTTTCGAGGGGCTGTATCTTTCTTCAAAATAAAATAATCCAAAAAAGCAAAACATAGCGGCACAGATATTGATGATATTGATCTTATTTGAAAAAATCACTGCTCTAGGTTAAAAATCCAGGGAGGAATCAGTCGAGAGCGTTTGTATGGGAAAATCGCAACTAGGAATTCCTCTTAATCTCACAAAGGGATTTACCATAAAAGCAGAAATGTTGTAGGCTGAATTATCATCTTACGAGTAATAAAAAGCTCTAAAATGTTAAAATTAATCAAGCAGAGAAACGGACTTAAGTGTATATTGCTTACCAAGTATTATTTATTGTAGTACTTACTACTTAAGAGGATAGGCCACGGCCGCTTCTCCATAAAAACGTAGTCCCAATTTTCCTCTCTGGATATTGACATAATGGAAAATGTCTACATATTTTAATGTAGGTATATTAACCACAGATATGCCCCTAAGTTTGACTTTATTCGATTTTTTTATATGTGTAAAAACTAGGAGCAAAAAACAGATTTTAGATTTTTTTTTTAAATGCTCTTATATTTTATAATAACCCAAGATTTAAAAAAAAACAAACATAGGGTCATCTGTGGTTATCATATCTGTGGTTAATTATACAACAAAGAGTGTCAAAATATTTTTATAATAACCCAAGATTTAAAAAAAATCAAACATAGGGTCATATCTGTGGTTAATTATACAACAAAGAGTGTCAAAATATTTTTAATAATGTTAATATCCAGAGAGGAAAAGTGGAGGAAAATGAGGACTACATTTCTATGAAAAGGTGGTTTCAGGGTGGCCGTGGCCCATCAAAAAGCTGCTAAATTGAAATAATGAATGAGAAATTGAGTACACACAGCTAGGATATTATTTCAAAAGAAAGTATGACAAAAATAAAAACCTTACACACCGGATCAGAGGAGGGTCTACCGCAAACCACGTTCGACGTCACACTTACGCACGAAGTTACAAGTGTAACAGAGCGGCAACACGTCGAACGTGGTTCACGGTAGGCCCTCTGATCACAACAGGTGTAGATATTTTCTTAAGGGCCATTCCAAATACGATGATTTATTATATCAATTCTCTACTGGAATCCTCAGCTCCGAGTACCTACTCAAATTGAGGCTCAGCTTTTGTTCTCATCATCGCATACCAAACGCATATATTTAAGGAAGTCAATGACCTCAAAAGTCTCAAAACCTAAACTATTATGGGTAATCGGAGATCATAATTACACTGGTTTCATTGAGGCAACGCCCTCGTCAAGCGCTGTACCGCAAAAAGGGCTGCGTTATTTACGTGAACACGAATGTGGAGAGAATACTCTTACTTTAGGGGTCGCGCAACGTGTTTTAGTAGCAGTTTATTTTTAACCCATTCCGCACTAATTTATACACATCGACGCTTCTACGGACGATTTTGGGGTTCAAGTAGAAAATATATATACCTATCGCACTGAAAAAAATGTGATCTATAGAACACAGATTAATGTGATTTTCCGCTTTATACAATATCAACAAATGGTTGAAAAACAGTAAAATACAAAATAGTAACGTTAACGGTTTGGACATTTCTAAGTATTAACGATAAAAATAAACGAACACGAACAGTCATTACATTTTAGCTACTCAAAACAGTATTTAATGTTTTGTTCGATAGGCTAATAGGGTTTATAGCATTATGCATTACACGATAATGCAATTTCAATTGTTTAAAATGTTTTTTTTTCTCAGTGCTGGCTACGGTGTGCCACTACGAAACTAATTTAATTATTTAGGCTACTAAATAAGAACTATGACAGTAATACTGATAGAGATGTATCCTAAGAGCGAATTTCACACTGTCCGATTCGATATCGGATGTAGAATCCTACATCCGCGTGGTTAGACGGCGGACGCGCCTTCTTTAGCTGTCACGCATACAACAACAAACAATTTGCCTACACTACGCATACAAACAAATATTATCGGTCCGACAGGTGACGAGGGGGGGGGGGGGGGGTTTCTCTGATATGGCTGAAATTATCGGGATCGCCGTTTCGATTTCGGATGTCGGAAAGCGCTTATGAGAAAAAAAGAGAGTGCCATATGGCATCAAGTCCACCTTTTTTGCGATATCTACCATTTTTATCAGACTGCGTCGAAAGGAGAGTAAAGATTTTTTGCAAAAATGATTTATTAATTGAATAAATAAACACAGAAAAACACACATATATGTACTGCATTTTACTTCCATCTGACATCCGATGAAATTTGACTATAACACATGTAAATAACAACTTAAAGCTTAACTACGTACAAACTTTAAACTAAACATGTTTGGCTGCCACGGTGCGTAACAGCGTAGCCAACGTGCCAATCGTTGACACTCCGTAGCGAACGAAACGTCCGTAGCAGCTGTCACTGTCGCACTAATATTTAAGAATGATGAGAGAATGATAGAGAGAGATGACTACGCTATGCTACAGAGCGTTAATGATTGGTACGTTTACAAGCACCCTGAACTCTGTCTTCAACAGTTATTTTATACCTATACGATATATGTAGCTATTATATGTACATTCCAAGGCGATAAAAGCTACGCATTTGACATATAAAAAATTAAGTTATTTCCAACACACTTGCTCAAAACGACGTTTTTATTTCACCGATTTTTGGCTCATAATCCTAGATATTAAACACGCGTGCTTTTTCATTATATTATAATACTCGTGCTTTTTCATTATATTATCCGACTGAGTTAAGAAGATAACTGATTGCTAATAATATGCATGGAGACGGAGACTTCTTAATTTGGGCGAGTAATTACATTTTTTTTAACCAGTTATTAGGTTTCAAATGTTAGTTCAAAGAGGTTTTATCACACCAAACATAATTTATAGATTAAATTATCTTGTAAATTACATTAATGACTAAACATGACATTTTATCGATTTGTTATCCATCCGTCGAATAGAAATACGAAAATATTAACTTTTTTACATTTTTTAAATTGGCTGTTTGTCGATTTCGTTCGCGCCTTTGCCTTACGCGCGCATTGGAAACGTGCGTAAAAAAAATAACACGCCAGCCATTTTCCTTATTTGTCATAATATTGGAATAGTTTTGCATGTTTTTAGTTTATATATTGACGAAAATGAAGAACACATAAAATTGACATTGCCAGTAATACTAATAGAGGCAAGAGCCGAGAAAGATAGCCTTTTTCCAATAAAATCGGGTGAAAAACAATTAGCGGCATATGAAACTTTTATTCAATGGAAAATCAGCAAAAACGCCCAGTCTTGCTTGGAAAACGTGTTGGTAGCTTACTTCAATGAACTGGCGAATAAGTGCCTAAAAGCCCAGCATGCTTTGGTGCAATTATTCGATGTTGAAACTGTAAGCCACCATTTTGAATATTGTACTTTTACTGTTTTGAGAAAAAAAGTTTTGTTTTTGCCTCGCAAGTGTGTTGAAAAACTTCGTATGAAACGCGTGTGCATTGGTCATTACCCACATCGGCTTTCTTATCATCACAATATCGCCTCGTCTGTAATGACCAACTTAGCACACTTGTATCGCAATGTACTATTATATTCTATATATATGATAAACTTTTAATCTAATGCCCTTCCTCCTATTTTATTAATACCTTCCCTTGATAAACTTAATAACCTTCCTTCCACCCTCCTCCAACGTTCATCCAGAAATCTATTTATGAATACGTAAGAATTTTATGCAAGTTCAATCTGCTGAATATGAAAAAAATCCTTCGGAATGGATTTATCAGACTGTAGCAAGTCCTTTAGGTAATTTTACTGTCAGTAACCAGGCTGGCGCAACTAGGAACAAAAAAAGTTTTGTATGGAGTTTGTTTCGCAAATCTTTCCCAACGAAGAAAAAGAAAACGTCAGTGCTATTTATTCTGTCAAGTGTACATCAAGTCAACTGTCAGCCTAATTGTTTATGAAGGCTTCAATGTTTTGTTCGGGTATTTCGTGCAATTTCTTTTTTATTTAGTGAAAAAATTTAAAATATTGAACCGTGATCAGACTAACGAGCGAGTTTGTTACAATGCCACCGAGAAAACGGTTTACTAAGTGTGAAATATGTGGCAAGCGAGCCACTCGAGAAAATCACGAAAAAAGAATTTCATGGCGAAATTTCCCTTGGATAAAGACGGGTACGTACTATTGCTTTAGATACTTTTGACCTTATTTTGGTGCAGCAGGCTTTAAAACAATCGAAAATATGATACATATTTAGTATTCATTTTAGTTGTGAACTAGGGATGTACTAAAACTATCGATAACTCTATGTTTATTTGTATATCAGTGTAAATAATTAAATTAAATAAGGTAAAGGCACCTATTACCGTGGTAGTTAAGGAACTTTTCAAAAGAGCCAGGAATATTTTTTTTCATCAGAGCATTTAATGAACTTTCCGTTTCACACGTTTTTGGATTCATTTTGGGTTATAATATGTATTAAAATATTTTTTGAAGCCAAAATGACCAAATCTTCTATTACCGTGGCAAGGGACAGGCTGTGATTCTATTATCGCGAATTGAGCTTTCATTACCGAGGGTACAATTAGCATGATTTTTCTGCACTCGTTAATAGAAACCAAACTCAAAATTCGAAACCTAATACCGAGGGTTAAAACAATAATAACGACGTGGGTTCTGTATATTATTTTTGTGTCATTAAGTTTAATAATGACACAAAAATAAAAAATAAAACTATATATTTTTGATAAGGTAATTAAGTTAAATAAAGTCTCTCACATATTATGTGTTATAATTTACCCGTTTATAATTAACAAATCACAGTACTTTTCTTATTGCTGATTCTTATAGCTAAAAAAAATCATGTCTGAGATTTTGGACTACTGTATAAATAAAATTATATAAAAAAGAATCTAATCGGAATTGTCCGGCAGTTGGGTACCCTTCCTTGTCAGAGTAATAACTGAATCAGGAAACAGAAGAATTTAAATCTGATAATGATAACTTAAGTCTAAATTTTATCAACGAAATCTGTACTTGCGGTACCCTAAATGCGATATTTCAATACAAAACCAAATGGGAGTCCCGTCTCTTAAAACGTAGTGATTATATGCTCTTTGTCGGTAACTCGTAACAAAGCGATAAAGACTTAAGTACGAGAGTTTTGATGCAACCTGTATAATATTATACAGTCGAGGTGCGCTTTAATGTATCAACTTTTTACGAGTACCTAACCTGTCTAGTGTATGAAACAAGTTTTTGTTTATTTGTAACATACAAGTAACGGGTGATAACAAAAAAATGAGAATTATTTCAGAGGTGTGAAAAAATACTCATATAACTTTTTACGATACTTTGTTATTATTATGCAATATATACATGATAATTATTTACAATAACATTAATGGATGTTAGAATAGGGCCCGTGGTTTTTCACGTAGTTTAGATATAAAGTTCGAATAAGACCTTTGGACACAGTTTTTGTCCATTTTCGGAATACAAGTCTTAGTCATTTTTTATCAGTTGGGCACAATGTTTAGCTCTCCAATTATTTTTAGACATTTAACTACTCACACAGCCAAAAAAACTATCAATCAACCGACATTGTGGAAGGTTTGAGGGATTTCGGACTTACTTACATACAAATGGTATGTTAACGGAGTCCTAGAATTGTAATGTATGTCTGCTCAAACTTGTCCATAATACATGTACTTGATATTTCCTGTTATTGTAGAATTATTGCTAGTATAGTATCAACCAGTTCCAGGTATATCAGTTTTACCAAAAGGAAATTAACTTTCATCATCCAAACTGAATGATTTCCCTTTGCAATTTCGACACTGAGACCATTATGGTCGATTTTTACTGATTAGTGTATTCCGGGGCTCTTATCTTCTAGTAGCATTCCAGACCTATCTTTTTTAATGATCGACAAATATACGGTTGGTAACACTTAAAAAATTTGGCGACATCTCGTTAGCTCATGGAATTCATATAATTAAAAGTGCTTTGGAGTCAATTCAGGCTTGCCTTGGTTATTATCTTCGCTGGCCAGACACTTTTGCGATTTATAGTCTGTGTCCCTTTTCCCATGTTTAAGTTAGAATTTTTAAAATGTACAACACGTTTTCGCAGAGTTTCTTGTTTCGACTCCATTCTAACAAAAACAAATGTTTGAAGAAATAAAAAATATGAAATTCAAGAATCTCAAAAGAACTAGCAACAACTTTATTAACAGCATTTTTTGTTTATGTAGACAGTTTTGTTTATAAGTCTACAGAAAAACATTCTCATTTTTTTGTTATCACCCGTGTTAGTATTTGAAGTTATAGTTACCGTTTCATTTACCTAATGTGCAGGCCGTCGTTCGACTTTCCATGTTTTTTACCAACTTTATGACATAGATTGAGAAATTAACCCCTAAAATTTACGATACATTATTTGGGTTGTCTGCGAGGCTTAAACTCATACTCGAAGTTTTTCTTAACTCGCTTACTGCTGAGCTGTGTGCGTATTGCGCTCAGCTCTAGATACGTAGCCCAGTTTTTCCGGTACGTAGGTAGTAAACAACGTAGTAGCGCTGAATATGTTAAATAATTAACGTAAATATATGACACAATTTATAGCGTATCTAAATGAATCTAACTGGAACATTTTGTTTCGACTGTACCTATTTAAGCTCTTCTTTTAGGTTTATATAGGTAGTTTGACCTTAGAAATCCGTAACGTCAACACGCGTAATCGGGGATGTCACTTGGGCTTACCACGTCCCCGAAGTAATGCCCACGGTAAGCGTTATACATCAGTCCATAAATAATTGCGTATGTGAGACACATCAAATGCCATCAAACCTCTGAGGGGCGGGACGACAAGCACACGTCGAGCGCTGACTAAGAGCGCCCTTGATGCTATTGTTTACTACTTCAACAACAAACGTAGGTAAACCTTCTAGCAGCCAAGCAGCCATGATTCCAGCCTCGCCCACGAAAATTTATTAGGTATTGTTTTTTTCGAAGCCTATTTATTAAAGTTACGCAGTTGGTAACCTTCCAAAATTCTAACTAACCCAAATTAGAACCTAATGTGTGAGTGTTGCAAGTACTGACGTAAGACTCATCAGATGCATTCAAACCACAAACAGGCGTGATGAGTAGACGAGCACAAGTCGAGTACTAAGTACTGACTAAGAGCGCCTTTGATGCCATTGTTTACAACCTAAACAACATAAGTAAGCCTTTTAGCGGCCAAGCGGCCATGAGGTTAACCTCGTAAGCCCGGAATTTGCATACTGACGTATTTTTCTTGTGCATCCTGTAATGGTTATTGCGGGTTAGGATCTTTAAATCCTATGTTTTTTTGTTATTTGGCGTCAACTCCACATTAACCAAACGTTTCGAATTTGCTAATTTTAAAATACCTGTGGCTCTACAATACAAGTAGTAGGAACCATTATGTCCTAAAACGACATGATCCGAACGGTTGAAGAGAGCACTGACGTTGTTATGTCAAGTAAAGTGGTTAAAGCAAATTATCTTCATTGACGTGGCATTCAATCTGTAAGTATTGAGTCTAGACTCTTCGCCGTCTAGGACATCTATGCCTATTTGGATAAGTTGGTACATACGAATAGCATTATAACTGTATCGCTCACTTTTTTAGGGTTTCGTACCCAAAGGGTCAAACGGGACCCTATTACTAAGACTCCGCTGTCCGTCCTTCCGACCGTCCGTCCGTCCGTCCGTCTGTCACCAGGCTGTATCTCATGAACCGTGATAGTTAGCCAGTTGAAATTTCTACAGATTATGAATTTCTGTTGCCGCTGTAACAACAAATACTAAAAACAGAATAAAATAAATATTTCTTTCCAATGTCGAGGTTCTCATCCAATCACTGAAGTTAAGCAACGTCGGGCGGGGTCAGTACTTGGATGTGTGACCATTTTTATAGATAATGGTACGGAACCCTTCCTGTGCGAGTCCGACTCGCACTTGGCCGGTTTTTAAATACAATAAGCAATTCATCCTTGTTTATAGGCTTCAAAAAATACTTCATTTCGTATTACGAGACTTAAGTGGATCGTTTTCTTAACGCTGAATATCTCATTCAGCGCGCTGTAAACAGTTTAAACCACGATTAATCAACCCACGCAGTATTGTGCGATAATAATTAAGTAAACTGTAATAAGTGCCTAAAAGCGCCGGGGCACCGACAACTTCTTAAGAATATCTTTTTCGTGTAGGTGTCTGGCCTACACCTGTATATAAAGGTGTGGAGATGAGAATTTCAAATCTTAAATGATACTGCCAGGGTAATTAATAAACACGAGATTTTGTTTTGTCCGTAGCGGTTCTTTAAACGGCTAGAGCTAGCTAAATAAAATGCTTTAGGTATTGGTTGCTGAATAAAATGTACTTTTAAAGTTTTTTTTTTCAGAAAAGAAATACTTATGTACTCTGGTCTCGCAACTTGCCCACCGTGGATGTTTGTAAGCTGTCACCGCAGCGGGCGGAGCGCTCGCTGGGCGCGGCGCGGCAAGCCCGGGTTCACATCGCTTCAGTGCTCTCCCGGCTGCCGACCCGGTTGCTCCCGACCGCCGGCCCCGCCCGCGATCCACGACTAACTTATCGCGAGTTGTGCACAATGGGAACCAACCTAATCGCCACTTGAGTCGGGTTCGTTCGAAGTGCTCGCGTCAACAGTTCACAAAGGAAGGATTGAAAACTGCTAGTGTCCTGGATTGTGCCGGGAATCGAGAGGATTATGGAATTCATATTTTATGGATCAAAATGCAAGTTAATTAATTTTATTGTTTTCGTTGTGGATTATGTATACATATATGAATGAATGTAAATTGGAACGTACAATAGGTTTCATTCTGATCGGATATTATTGAAAGAAAACGTTACATTTGTGTGCCTATTTATTTAAGCTTTATTGCACGATATAAAATATTACAAATGGCGAACTTGATGCCATAAGGCATTCTCTACCAGTCAACCATTGGGGCAAACGGAGACTTGTAGTAAGTGCAGGATTGTAAATATGGAGATGATTAAAAAATGAATCACAAATCCAGTTACTTATTTATTTCTACTGTATGATGCTTTTGTTTCATTTCTTTTCAGCATTTTGTTTGAGTTCACTAGGTATAATCATCTAAATATAGCTATTTTTCACACATGCAACGTGCAATGAACCAAGTAACCAAATATTACTAGACGTAATATTCTATAAGTCATCTAAATAAGTGTTACAAAAACCTTAAACATCCTGATTATAAATTGTAATTACGAAGCGTGTAGAGCTTTAGATACCTGTTAATTTTCCCTTTTCAATTTTCATAGAAAAATTACCATTACCATTTCGGGCTATTTCGGACTACCATTGTCGCGATGGGGAAACCGTACTTGTTTGGTTTAATTTCGCGATTGTTGTCTCTGTGTTAATTGTGTACATTGTTTCATGTGCATGTTCTGGGTTCTGAATTTCAAGCAGGTCATTTGAAATGCGATTAAAAATTAATGGTTGTCCTCACAATCATAATTACATTAAATTTCATTTGATTTTAACACTCATTCAGTACCTAAGAGATCATACCTCTATCGTCGGTCGCGCTTTTATCGTTGTGTCGTATAGATTTGTGCGTGCTCGTTCACTGAAAAGATCGTTCCTAACTAGTACAATCTCACAAATGTACTAGTTCGGTATTTTAGTAAGTAGTACACCGAGACAAACGGAGCATAATAATATAACGGAACCGTTTTTCCGGACGTTTTTTAAAGTAGTACAATTCAAAACTTGTTGTGTCGATTACTCCCGTGAGTTGCAACGGAGTGATGGCTAATATGTGCTGTCTCGCTGATATTAGCCGAGAGCCGGTAACTCCTGGGATTTTTTTCCAACCGCTAGTATATTATACAAAATTATAAAACATAAGATGTTCAGTACTAATAAAAATGCCAAGATAAATATAAAGTTAGATAAAATAAAAGTTAATAACTGAGACATAAATTACAAGCTAATACTATTAGTGATTTAATATGTAAAATTAGCTTGTATTTTATTATGCTATCCGGCCCTGATCTTACAGTGCTTTCATTTTTGTTTGTGCTTGACAGATCGCTTTTACATTAATTAATTTGATAAAAATACGTTTGATAAAAAATATATCTACTGCTGAATGCAGATTATTATTGTGCTAATGGAATTAGTGTAGGTGACGGCTTAATTGTTTTTGCTTTATCGTTTTACGTATGTGTTAGGAATGTTAAATCGAGCTTGATTGATAATTAATCATCGTAATGGAGGTAGATGAGCCCTGCATCTACTCGTAAAATATCCAGCTCATAACCAAAGTTATATCACATATTAACGACCCCGTTTACGCTACATTAAGCCGTTTGATTTGTTTCGCTCAATTATACTCATATAAATTTATAGGTAAATACCTGTAGGGTATGAGATCAAGTATTCGAGTAAAGTCTGCAAATGTAGGCAATTTCCGAATGGAATAAAAAGACAAACAGGGCCGTAGCTAGGGGGGGGGGGGGGGGCTTATAAGGCAATACTCTACCTTTCCGCCTTGGCCCTACGTGTGTGCTAACTCGGAGCACGAGTACCAAAGTCATGTTTATTATTAAAGTTTAATAATGTATATTTATATAGGTAATCATTGAAAATCCTCTATTACTACAAAGAGTTTCCATGTCATGTATCATATCGATCCTAATAAGATAATAATACACTTATATAATACATATCACTTTAATGTTCGTGCCCAGAGTTAGCACATGCATGAAAATAAATTATTTAAGTTTCGCCTAGCGTTTTCTATATACGATTGCCATATTGGCTAGGCCCTCAGAATAGACTGACAATAATTTTACATAACATGTAAAGTTCCATTTTGCCACACTACACGGAACCGACCCAGCAACGTCCTGTACTGTATTGCTACATGTCGAGCCGCTTGTGGCAAAAATCTAATTAATTATTTAGTTTAGGACAATCTTCCTAATGTTAAACCATATTTAATCTATGCCCGAACTAAATTAAATTTCTGAGTAGGTACTTTGGTTACTAGGCGACGATTATACATAGGAATCATAATCATTCTAACCAAAATAAGCTTTAGCGGTGCCACATTACGCACGTATGATGGTACGTTGTTGGGTCACAGTCATATTATTAGATTCCGTGCAGCTATATTATCTAATTTATCTACTATCGCCTCTTATAAAATAGACATATTTCCTATTTTATTTCAATTTATACGGACACCAAATTATGTATCTAAATTACACTGAAAACATCAGATAACGCTGATTATCATAGATTTCGAACCCAGGGCCACCAGATTCGCAGACAACGTGACTTAGTTGTTGCAGTCACGTATTATCATTTTATTTTAACGTGACTTTCCGAAGAAACAGGCAACAAATCGAATGACAGCTAATAAATATGCCGAGCACGGAAGCATCGAGATATTCTTTAAGAGAAAAACTCTAGTTTAAAAGTAAAAAATAAAGAATAAAGCTTTGGTATTCGTTTGAAGTTGCACTCGAGTTACGTAGGCTAATTTACTCTGACGGATAGCCGCTCTCATACTCTAGCTATAAAACTGCTTGAACGTGATTGAAATAGTTCGCGGTAGTTTTTAATGGAACGTCTTTGGAAAGAAGTCGCATTAATGTTCGAACTTTATGGATAATATAGCAAACAAAAGTTACAATATTTACCCAAATGCTTTTGTACATAACATTTTTATTTTGTATTGCCTGTTTTATGTAAGTAAACCTGTTTATGTGCTATTGCACTTTATTAAGTGACCTACATAAATATAACAAATAAATTTATTTTCAAATCTAGCTAATTGAAACTTTTGATTGATCTTTAAGCATATATGCAAATAGCCGTTTAATCTCTAAAAAGCATACAACCACAAAAATACGAATAATTAATGTATTTAACAATTAAACTTATTTATTAACTCGTTGAAGAATAACGCTTATCCTCTCGGCAATAGCTTAGATCGCGATATAATAATTTATCCAAAAATAAGTACGTTTCTGGTATAAAAGTGTGGTCCCTATGTGTTCATAATCATTAAAAAACACTAAACTGAAAAATACAATTGCGTGCTAAATTTTATCGAAATGATTTCCTAAATATGCGGAACAAATCATGCCAATATATACAAACATTTCATATACCTAGTTGTTTATATTTAAAAAAAGTTTTGCAATTGAGCGTCGAAGTTACAGTGCATCTATCCTCTAGGTTCGCATTAAAATCTAGCGAGGCGTGATGCGTACGGCGCGGGCTCTAAGCCCTTGATCAAAGCGAACCGAACTATTTTTACTTTTATACTGCAAAAAAACCTGAACCCATGGGCGCCCACGGTAATCAAAGCTCCCAGCTATGTCGGTGTCTACTTACCGACATAATTAGATATTTATTTTCATCTTTTACGATCACTAGTCAACTTGCACCTCAAATATTGAATACCTCGTATTCGACAGTCTTTGCCTGAGCAAAGGTAAAATATTTTTTCATTTCTCATGCTCTGAAAGAAATGTACAGAAAGTGATACGTTTGTGCACTAAAGCATTTTTTTTCACGATAAGCAATTTACATTTGGTTTTAAATGGATTTGTTATGCAATTTCCATTAACGATACTTTTACCAAAATGGTTAATTGAGAGTACCCTCAGGAAATGCTATAAAAAATATACTTAGTCATCTTTTTAAGTAAACACATATATTTTACTTTTCTCGTATCCGAAATGAAAAGTGTTTAACTCGGGTGAAAGTCTCATCCCTTGGTTAACAATCTACTGTTAATTGCTTCATCAGGTCATTTGTCAGGTTTTTGGACTAAGCTTGTTGCGGATTTTATGCTGTAGGTACCCACATTTATAACGAAGCCTGTGGCGGATTTCCACTTATGTAGATTAGAGGAAGTTTGTTGCGGATTCTGTTTAGTACCTATGCTTTTGACAAAGCCTGTGCTGTGGATTTAAAATATGGTTATGGTTTCAATTTAGTTTTATTTAACAAAGGGAATTTTATTGCTTCATGCATGAGGTGAAACAAGGAACTGACGGAAATTAGTAATGGATGGCTGTAACTTGTACTGGCTAGGTACCTTTGACCATTCACTAAGGGCGAGAAGTACTACCCGTTTACTTCAAGTTAGCCGTTACCTCCCGGCCCGCTTCCCCGCACCATGCGCACGCCCGTTGACGCCTTATCCACTCGGCTACCACAGCTTTACTACTACATACTTTTATTAGTTACATTCAATACTATCACAATAATTATTAAATAAAGTAAGCATTACAAAATTAAGTACTTACCTACGTAATTATTTTTTGTCGACAGTAGGTACCACCTCACCGGTACCTGTGAGCTGTGACGTTATCGCTTAAATAATTGATTTTGATAAAAAGACTTTACGCTAAAACGACAAACATCAAACATCGTCTTATAATGTTTCGAAACCTAATAAATAACTCGGAAATACATAACATTCGAGCCGTTCTTAGAAATTGGAAACGAGGTAATAACAAGGGAAAGGATGAATGGTATTATATTCCATTGTGATTCTAATATATCCGCCTACCTACCTTCAACAAGGATTGTGATTTTATCCTAATAACCCATAATATTTCATCTTAGCCAGGCAACAATAATGGTTAATAATAATGGTGATACTGTTGCTATTTAAGAGCCATACTTACTTTGAAAAACAACTTTTTACAAACAGAAATAGATATTTCTTGCCCCTGCTTGGAAATGTGGCAATGGATAGTCTAAATCTTTACTAGAAAGGAACGCGTAGTTGTACATCTGTGTATGTATGAAAACAGCATAGCAAGCATAGCACATCTTTGGTCGAAAGGCACCCTTAGTAGTAAGTACTAGGTTTTACTAATTTATCTTCCACTTACTGATTCGTTCACTTACGCACACACTCAATCAATCTCAGTGCAATGGTTCCCGGTCAAGTGCGAGTACGTCTAACTCGCGCACCGAGTGTTCCGTACAAACTTTCAATTATCTCATGTACTTAACTATAAACACGAAAGACTTTTGACCAGAAGTATACTAGGCATAATTGTGTACAGAGGCATCTATCGGCAAACTGGCTAACTAATTTGCGAGATCTGTATGTATGTTGGTTTTTCATGTATTATCATGTGAACAGATTTCAATATATTTTATATTACTTGAAAGAAGGTGTTTTAGTGTAAGCTTACAGAAATTTCAAGTATAATAAACACCCGCAACGGGGGTTACCAGTGTCCCTTTTGTACCTTTTTGACATTGAACCCTAAAAAGGTTATTAATAGAACCAGAAACTCATCGCTTTTAAGTGTAAATAAAGTAGCAACTGAAATGTTTAATGTCAGTGCCGAGCCAATAGTTACTGGTCAATAATACCGCCATTAGAAATAATGGGACAATGGACAGCTTTCTTTCCTTCTTATCGCATATCGCATAGAGGATCTCTAGAACTCTGTCTTATGCATAATTATTAGACCGCAGTTTGACTTCTGATCCTTGTAGTGGTGTTCCTAGTGAAATGTAGGGATCTTTAGTCCAATACACTTCAGTAGTTAGGCAGGTGAAGGGAAACAACTAGCGTAATAAATATAAACACAATTGCTCCTCAACTGTGCGTTTTTCCAGGAACTTTCTGCCTCGCACTGTGGAATGAACTGTCGCCTGCGGTATTTCCGGACCGATACGACCTTCAAACCTTCAAGAAAAGAGCGTACTCCCATCTTAAAGGCCGGCAACGCACTTACAACCCCTCTGGTGTTGCAGGTGTCCATGGGCGGCGGTAATCGCTTGCCATCGGGTGATCCGTCTGCTCGTTTGCCTCCTCTACCATAAAAAAAAAACAATATTCTTCTTCCTCGCCTTGTCCCGACATTTTGTCACGGCTCATGGGAGCCTAGGGTCCGCTTGGCAACTAATCCCTAGAATTGACGTAGGCACTAGTTTTTACGAAAGCGACTGCCATCTGACTTTCCAACCCAGAAGGTAAACTAGGCCTTATTGGGATTAATCCGGATTCCTCACGATGTTTTTCTTCACCGAAAAGCGACAAAATGATATTTCGTACATAAGTTCCGAAAAACTCTTTGGTACAGTCAGCATCAAAAGTAGCGGATGAAACAACACGCCAAAAGTATCTGATATTCCGGATAATTTTTCCAAATATAGATAAATTGTTAAAATTCACGCTCAAGAGTATATATTTTACAGTCTTAGTTATTCTATATTAAAGACATCACATTTTGGTAAGCTGTTATACTTATGAAACGTTATTTGATCCGCTACTTTTGATGCTGACTGTACAAGCCGGGATTTGAACCCGCGACCTCCGGAATGCAAGTCGCATGCTCTTACCGCTAGGCCATCAGCCACGTCTGAAAATATCGGTACAAAAAAATGGGACAAAAATATGTATACACTACCTTAATATATGGGCAATAAAGTCGTGTATACATATATTTGGCACATTTTTTGTACCGATATTTTCAGACGTGACTGTTTTACATTACAATCTATAAATTGTACATGCAGATGTATGTAAATTCAACCACTTCTCCCTAAACAGCGAAACTAAGTATTATGATACTTACAGTAGGTAACAGGAGACCGATTCGAACTTACGAATATCTGATTACTTAATTCAATTTTGACATCACCTGCTCGTGTATCTCATTCATATTTATATGTGACAATCCAAAGCAAAAGGGCCCTTATGGCAGTCGGCCCTTACATCATTATTAGCGGCGCGCCAATACTAATGCGTCACTACGCCGACCGCCATAAGGTCCCTTTTGATTTGGATTGTCACAAATACTGCAAGTACCTAGAGTATATCACAAAACATATTTAAGGTTCAAATGCTAAATACTCGCACTTGTTAATTTATTGGCGTCAGGCGTAACTGTGAGCTGAATCGGCCGAAAAGCGGACATTCTATTTTTTTGGGAAAGACCAGGGCCCTTATTCGACATGCTAAAAGTGACGTTTCGTGTTGATTTCCATTTGATGTGAGAAATATTGTGACTTGTCGAATTGCTATTATCACCACCTGTCAGTGAACAATATCCACACTAGAGGCGGGGCGTTGTACCGGAATAGTTTTTGGAACAGGTTATTTGTAATAGACTACTTTTAGCTTGTCGAGTATTTAAAAGTACGGACTTTGATTTCTGAAATAAAACAAATATGAAACTTTTATCACCTCGTACCTCCATTCTTACCGTTACTTTAGGTAAAATAAAATTTTGTTAACAGATGGGCGTCTGGGTGTCTGTTGTATCTAAAAATAATGTAATAATATATAACAAAAATATGACAATAGATTCATAGCCTTCACTCAAAACGTCACCATATTTCCGACCCTTACCGAAATAATAAGTCGATATTTGTATAAATAATCCTTATTTGTAAGACGCCTAAGCACGGCAAATACGTAAACTGCCTATTGGGGGTCATACTCGTAAAACTGGTATTTTAGACGTACTTTTGGTACGAGTAACAGAGACGTACTTTTGGTACGCAGTCCCAGCTCTAGTCAGGATTCTAGTTGTCAAATATAAGCGTGTCGAATACGTATTAGTTAACTGTCAAATGAAATTAGATCAACGGTAGACTTTTTTGTCGATGGGTATGGCTGCCATGTTTGGATTTATGACATTTAAAAGGGGATCCTAAGGCAGAGAGTAGTTTTACCTGTACGATTTTGATTCTTCTACTGGACGCAAGATGGAGTTAGCTGCCAAATTCCGATCAGGCTGACGCAACTAGGAAGAAAAAAGTTTTGTATGGAATTTGTTTCGCAAATCATTGCCAACGAAGAAAAAGAAAACGTCAGTGCTATTTATTCTGTCAAGTTTACATCAAGTCTACTGTCAGCCTAATTGCTTTGTTTGTTTTAGCTAAAGGCTTCAATGTTTTGTTCGGGTATTTCGTGTAATTTCTTTATTGTTTAGTGCAAAAATCGAAAATAGTCAACCGTGATCAGAGTAAAGAGCGAGTTTGTTACAATGCCAGCGAGAAAACGGTTTACTAAGTGTGAAATATGTGGCAAGCGAGCCACTCGAGAAAATCACAAAAAAAGGGATTTTATGGCGAAATTTCCCTTGGATGAAGACTGGTAAGTATTGCTTTAGATACTTTTGACCTTATTTTGGGTCAGCAGGCTATAAACACATCGAAAATTAGATATTTTACATTATTTTTCGTTGTGAACTAGGGATGTACTATAACTATCGATAACTGTAGTTTTATTTGTAGGTATATCAGTGTAAATAATTAAATTAAATATGTGTAATTTCCTTAGAACTAGCATGCAATATGACCATAATTAATTCGTCGAAGCTTAATAATGCATAAATTATCTATCACTTATGCATTAATGGTCATTAGTTAACATATTTTTTTTTATCTAGTGATTATTAATCACATTTAATTTTTTTTTTTTTTTATGGTCTAATTTAAGTCCTGTCTTTGTTTGTAATATGAGTTTTTCTTTAGTAGTGCACAATAAAGAATTTTATTATTATTATTATTTAATATATTAACCTAAAATGTAAGAAAATTAATCTCTGTTTTTATGATAAATAAAGAAATATTATAGGACATTATTACACAAACTGACTTAGTACTAAAGTTTGAATGGCATGTGTTGTGGGTACTTAGACAACAATATATATATATATATATACCCACAACACATGCCATTCATACTTTAGTACTAAGTCAGTTTGTGCAATAATGTATATATATATATGTACATAGACCTAATTTATAAGTATTTATAAATACATAGAAAATACCCATGTCTCAGGAACAAATATTCATGCTCATCACACTAATAAATGCCAGTTCCAGGATTTGAACCTGGGACCATCAGCTTCATAGGCAGGGTCGCTGCCAACAAGGCCAGACCCGTTCTCATGATTAACAGACATATAAATACATAAAAAGTTAAAGCATTGATAAAGGGTTGTTGATAACTGGATGCCGAAAAGCATGATTTATAGATGCATATTAGCGCGAAATAATCAGTTGATCATCTCATTAGCAAACACATGGAATATAAACTGTAGATAAAGTCATGTTTTTCCAAGGCTGTATGTTTTCATATGCAGGCAGTGGGCCAAATTTGTTGGAAACGAAGACCTGATACATCTTTCCATAGAAAAGTTACATTTATTCAAACATGTATGTGCACATCATTATGAAAATCAAGCATTTAATAAAATAAAAAAACACTACTTAAAAACTGTATTAAAATAATTCGGGTCCACATTAAGCCCGACCAGATAGTAGTCCAATTAAGAACTATCCACTTTATAACATGCAACTTAAATGTGGACTCGATGCTAACCTGATTTCGAGTACAAAATTTGTAGACAGGAGCCTATGTTGTTGTTATGTTAGGAGCTTATGTTGTTTATTTTATCGATATCGATAAGAATCGTAAGCGTGTAGCGTACTACACTATTTAAATCGCTTATGTTGCTACTATGGTTCTTTGACAGTTCTTTGTCGTACATTTTGGTAATGATTTGCGAAACAAACTGATTCCACTCGCTAGTATGGAAGTCCCGTCTCTTAAAACGTAGTGATTATATGCTCTTTGACAATGACATGCAGTTGCGTCGATGTAGATCTATCATAAAAACGTACATGTGACGCATGTGACAATTGTCCAGGATGAAAGAAATATCTTGACAATTAACATAAAGCAATACAATACCACAAAATGTCAACAAGAAAACAGATTTATTATAAAAATACAAATTATATACAAAGCTTCATTTTAAAACCAATGGTCGTGGGTTCTAACCCCGGCTCTTAACAATGTGCATCTTGTATCATGTACCGATTGCTTTTCAGTAAAGTAAAATATATTATCATGAGGAAGATGGAGTAGCCCCAATAAGGTATATTTTCCCCTCTGGGTTAGAAGGTCAGATAGTAGTGAGACAGGGAGATATAGTGAAGAATGCGGATAAACAAGCATTTATTGTGTTGTTAGGCTAGTTCTTTTTTTCAAAATTTGAAAACGAACGCAACAGCATGCTCAAAACCCCCTTTTAGTCAGAATCTGTTAAATTCAGGCTTAAGACGAAACAGGAGCTGAGCCCGTACACAAATTTGAGATTTTTAGGTAAAAGGTAAAAAATATCGCCGTCGCGCTGACGAGTGTGGCCCCCGTACCTAGCTAGAGACTATCCCTTGTGTGTGTACCAACAAACCAAATTTTAGACAAATATGATACGTCTTCTTCTTCTTTGTCGTTGTACTCTTTGCAGAGCGTCGTGGTCAACTGCTGATATCAGGCGCAGATGTTGCTTGCCGTACGATTTCTCGCCATTTTTCGCGGTTGGGGGCCATTCTGGCAAATGCGTTCAGGGGACCCTTCATGGCAGATTTGATTTGGTCAGTCCATCGCATAGGTGGCCTTTTGCGCGGTCTTTTTCCGTTTGCTCTACCCTGCACCACTAGACGCTCTATGGAGTCGTTGTTCCTCCCCGAGACGTGACCGAAAAAACTGAGTATGCGGGTCTTTACGAGAGTCGAAAGGCGCTGCTTGATACGGAGTTCTTTAAGGATGAAGACATTAGTCCGAAACTCGGTCCAGGATATCCCCAGCATTTTCCTCCAGCACCATATTTCTAGGGCATCCATCGTCTTCTCCTCTGTCTTTCGGATAGTCCAGGTCTCCGCAGCGTATAAGAATATAGGAAAAACGAGGGCCCGTACAAGCCGAACCTTCGTGGTGTTTGTGACGTTTCGGTGATACGTAGCCTATACGTAAAAACTAGCCAAGACAAATCCTTTATAATTTCAGGATTTTCTACACAGCACAGAACATGGCACCCATATAGATCTCAATTCCGTTGTCGGCGAGTCAACAACGACACATATTCTTAATATTGAACTTAATTGGCTCTCATTTCACATTTATGTTTTAAATTAATTATAGGCATAGACATACCATATCCTATTGTAAGTACAAAGTTTCAGAGCAATCTAGCTAGTCATTTTAAAATGAGAGCGTAACTACATTTGTATGGAGAACCGAATTTGCTGCGGACGCACAATGTAGCATAATCGGATTAGGAGCAACCTCGAAATCTCTGTAACAGTCATGAAATTTATTATGTATATAAATTAAGGGCCCCGTTTTCATGCCCAAACCATTTAACATTTGGGGACCTCGAGGAATCCGAACCATTTTGGAAAATGTGTACCATCAACACAACAGTCAACATTAAAACTTATTAAATTCTACACAAAAAATACCTCGATATCTTTGCAGAACAATACATCTTGTTATAGAGAATACTTGCTGAATCTAAGTTTAACGCTTATACACTTCCAGGTGACATTCTCTTAAAAGGAAACTCGGAGGAATATGAATTCTATTTTTAACTATACATTTGTACGTGGTCTACCCCAATATTAACATTTTACTCTACTGTGACTAAACCAGAAAGAAGGGTGGTAAGGGTTATGATGATTCAGTACACCCAGTAGCTAGGTATTAGGATACTGGACGGATTTTTTTAAGTGACGTATCGTTAGATTCCTCTTGCCATTCACAACATACTTTTACTTGTTCTATTAAAGAAAAATCAATACAGCCGCCTTGAGAGGACTCCGAATATTAAATCATATTTTTTCTTCTAGCGCCTAAACTATTGAGCGGAGTACAGTAAAACAGACATCAGTAGATCCACAGTTAGTATACAAGTGCTATGCAATACAAAGTTACTAAAATTAACGGAAGAAAAAGGTTTAGGGCTAAATAATACGTCATTTAAAAAATCCGTCCAGTATCCTAAGCTACAGGGTGTCCTGAATCCTCAGTACTTATACCCATAACCCTACTTTCTGGTTAAGTTGCAGTCAAGTAAAATATTGATATTGGGGTAGATTATGTACAAATGTATAGTTAAAAGTGGAATTTTTATTCTTCCAAGTTTCCTATTAAGAGAATATCCCATGAAAGGGTATAAGGGCTAAATCTGGGTTTAGCAAGTATTTTTTAAAGCAAGATCATTTTTTTTCGCAAAGATGTCTAAAACTATTTTATGTAGAATTTTATAAGCTTGAATGTTGCCTTACACGATTATTGAATAAAGAACGTAGATTTAGAGTAAAACGCGAATTTCTCCTGGATGGTCCACATTTTCCAAGATGGCTGCGGTTCCTCGAGGTCCCCAAATGTCAAATGGTGTGGGCATGAAAAAGGGGCCTTTAAGGGGCGTATATACATACCAAATTTCATGACTGTTCAGACATTTCGAGTTTGGTCCTAATCCGACTGTGCTAATGCCACTATGTACGTAAACTGTAACTGTACTGCGGACTCAACCTTCACGTTATAATTTTTTAAGTATTAACGTTGACATAGTAACGAAAATAATAAACACGTCAATTGAAGTAAACAATATTATTATATGCAAGAAAATTTTGCAAAATAGGTACATTAATGATTAATATGTAAAACACCATTAATTATTGAATTATAATTATGATTTTGTGTTAAAAAATATGAGACCAATTATACAGCCCGATTACACGGGCTACATATTAAAAATGATTATCATGGAAACAGTAAATATACACAGGTGAACAAAATTATAGTAAAATAGGTGCATAATTTCAGAGCTTGCCTGGCCCACCTGTACCACCTACCATGACCACGGCCGTCTCCTACTATTATTTTTTTCTAATACCTATGGCCTTACTAGCGAATAGTATTCCATGTTCTTGATCCAGAATTTAAGCCCTTAACTACATATTTGTGGCACTTGGGGTTGAATTTGAAACTCTAGGGCACTAGCGTGGCTCTATGAGAGCGCCTTATATAGGCTTCTGGTGACCAGAGGATCAGCATTGTTAACCAGCGCGGAAATGCACCCAGCCTTCTGGGCACCCTACCGAGCGACCAGAATATAGGGCAAATATTTTATGTATACGTTTTTGACTTAAGTGTTTTTATCATGTTTTATATTTAAACTTACAGATGTCGAACTACCAGCAAAGTTTTTGAAGAGGTGTAGTTTTTATATTTCCTGGTACCAAACTGATACAGGAAATTGGAACATCAGTAAATAATCTACACCGAAGACAATGAAATATAGTCACATAATACTTTAATGTTTTATTTTATTAAAGAAATCGGTAAAAAAATGTGTTTACTGAAAAAGATAAATTTTATTTTATTTGTAGTTGAATAACAAAATATGTATTTAATCTCCTTTTAACATAGGAATTCTCTTTGTGTAGGTACATATAAATAATAGGTACTTAGGTCTTGGTAAGTAATATAGACAGTACAGTAGGTCTTATCTTAATAATTTGAGATCTCATACATGCGTTCCGATATATCTGATGGCGACTGTACATACAATAGGGTCGCGTATACGAGTACAAAGAGCATTAAAATAGTTGTTGATAGACCAAGTGAGCGAGCTACTATGGTACCTATCTTTATATCAATTTTATGCATTATGTAATAGCGCAATACAGAATTTTTTTTGGACAAATGTAGTATTATTTTTATAGTAATAAAGGTTATTCATGAACCATCTCGTAATTTAAAAAAAACGGACTTTATCTCTAAATCATATGCCTTATATTTACAGATGTGTTAGGTTACAACTTGGTTCGTGAATGTGGTTTAGATTTAGAAGCAACTTGAGACTGGGTGCGGAGTAAATTGCATCAATTTTTTTTACAATTTTGAGCGTTTATAGGAGAATATGTGGAGCGAGCATTATTCGACGTGTAGGTGTGGGTTCAACAAAAAGATCGCATGTCAATAGTTCTTTATTGTCGTTAAAATTCAATTAATAATCGCCTTTATCGACCATCAACTGTGTGGTCACTTTTTAATTGATTGACGTTGTCAGGTACAGTTTCACTACTCGCCGCCGCATTGTTCATAGCGCATTACTTATCCTATCGAATACAAGATGTCGCTGATTCCTGTAAACTTATGTTTAAAAAAAAAGACGCTTTACGCTATGCCATATATTTTAGGAAAGGAAGGGTATTCCCTGTCGTACGTCAAAAAATCCAAGATGGTGCCCAAGCCCATGGACAATAAAGTCTAGCAATAAAATCAACACTTGTCAAAATTTGACATTAGCAATCCACAGTCAGGTGACAATCAAATCAAACCGAACCACTTCGAGTTCAGAGCCATTTCAAACTATATAGTAGTAATAAACAAAGTTGATTTTTGTTTGATTATTTTTTCTATGAATGAGTTTTGATTGTTCCAAATGATAATATCCACAGTTGATAGAATCAACACTTGATACAATCAACATGCGATAGAATCAAGTGTTGATTTGATGTGGACGTGAAATTTGACAGTTGTGCATCTCGAATAAGGCCCTTTCAGCCTACAGTGAGGCGTTAGGTTTCTGATACAATGTAACTTAGTGATAAAATGTTATGTGGAGATACGAAACCTCCTACCGACGATAAAATGTTATGGACGGTATTACGTAAACGTCTGAATTAAATCGCCACCACATTGCCACTAAATCAAAATGCAAATTGCAAACCTACTGTGACGTATTCTGCTCCGCATTACAAAAAGGTTTTATTTATGGTTTACTTTTCATGTATTATTTTCTATTTGGTTTTAGAACCATGTCACAGTAAAATAGAATAATTTGAAATGTATGTAACCATGGCAGTCTGAAAATATCGTCGTAACAGCGATGACCTATTAATTGTTATTCTTTATATATATTTTTGTGTTCAGTTTATCCAAGTGTTTCAATAAATAACGCGAGTTCAACACATCTGGCGACCGTGCATAAATAAAAAATAAAGATGGAATCGTGGAAACGCAAACGAACACAGTTCAGAAGAGAATTTACAACTCTCGCGGACAAGACGGCGAAGGCGGTGGAGAATAAAGATTCGGCAGCACCGCAGATTTTCGACCTCCTGTCCGAAGCGGCTTCGAGTTTGTTTGAAGCTGAAGCCACATTGCGAGACTTATGGGTCGAAAGTGAAGAATTTGACGAGGAACAATTTCATTCAGACCAAGAAAAGGCGATGCAATATAAAATACATTGGCATCAAGTAAAAGCCGCATTTTCAAAACCACTTCCTTGCATCCGTAGTGCGTCGTCGCTACATTCAGCACAATCCAGCATCCAGCGAAGCCTTAAGCTGCCCAAGTTGGAGTTGGTTAAGTTCGACGGGAATATCAAATCCTGGCTCTCATTTTGGGGTCAATTTAAGAAAATTCACGAAGATAAAGTAATGGACGCAACTGATAAGTACCAATATCTTTTACAATCAATGACCCCAAATAGCAGCGCACGACAGCTTGTCGAGAGTTACCCACCTTGCGCAGAGAACTACAGTAAGGCAGTGGAAGCTCTAAAGGCTAGATTTGCTGGAGACGACTTACTCATTGAAACTTACGTAAGAGGTTTGTTAACATTGATGCAACAAAGAGGAGAGCCTAAAAACTTGTCGAATTTGTACGATAACCTGCAAACACACCTGCAAGCATTGGAAACACTCGGCGTGACAAAAGACAAGTACGCTTCAATGCTGTTTCCTATGATAGAGTCGGCACTGCCAGAAAGCATACTTCGTGCTTGGCACCGCAGTCAATCTGAAACCAGGGACCTAGCCAACCTGATGCAGTTCCTGAGACAAGAGGTGGAATCTGAAGAACGGATTAAGCTAGCCAGAAGTAAAATGGAAGATATTACCCTAGCAGAGCAAAAGCCACCCACCGCTTGTTTTGTACAGTTGACAGAAGCCAAGAGTAATAAAGAAGCTTCCCGCAGACAAGGTGAGACATTTACATCAGCATGCATATGGTGTAGCAAGGACAACCACTCAGCCGTCGAGTGCTACAAAGCGGCCAAAATGACAGTGAGTGATCGTATCGAATTTATCAAAGGCAAAAAAGCCTGTTTAATTTGCTTGAAAGGCAACCACATTGCAAAAAAATGCAAGTCTTTCCCAAAATGTCTATATTGCAAAAAGCGTCATTTTACAATCATGTGCGTCGACATTCCAGCGGATCAAGGCAGCAGCAATAAACAGTCGGAGACATTCAATAACATGTCGTGTGTACAAAAGTCTGCAAGTACAACTTTATTGCAAACCGTGATGGTGAAACTTGTACACGACAAGAAAGAGGTCAGTATTAGAGCATTTATTGACAATGGTGCACAACGGTCCCACATAAAGAAAGACCTAGTACAGAAGCTCGGCCTAAAATCTATCAGAAAAGAGGTAATAAGTCATTGTTTGTTCGGCGGGTTCGAGACGAAAAAGGAAGACTACGGAGTGTTTGACATATGCGTCAAGAACGTCGAAAACGACTTTTCTATGAATTTATCTGTTGTAGAACAAACAAATATTTGTAATTTTTTACCTAAAATAAGATCTTCTGTAATACTAGAGCAACTGCGTCGAAAAAATATTATTTTGAGCGACTCCATGACCGACTCTCCTGACGAAGTAAGTTTATTGATAGGTGCTGACTATTCTGGGTTACTACTTACAGGCGACGTAATACAGTTAGATAATAACTTGACTGCTATAAAGACGAAATTTGGGTGGACCGTTCAAGGTCCTATAACGGGGCTTTACAGTTCCATGACAAACTCGACGACGACTTTCCATTGCTTAACAAAGATTGATCTTACAGATTTGTGGTCTTTGGAGGCGATAGGTATCAACGATCCCGCGGTACAAGCAACTAAGACAGCGCGCGATGAAGAAGTCCTCAGATCCTTCGAAGAAAACATCAAGGTCAATGAAGAAGGTCGTTATGAGGTAAGTTTACCCTGGCGTGACGTTCCGCGACCAAAAACTAATTACGATCTTGCCAAAAAGAGGTTAGATAGCACCATGGCTCGCCTTAAGCAGCTCGGTAAGCTCGAAGATTACGACAAGGTATTTCGCGAGTGGTTACAGCTAAACATCATTGAGGAAGCACCTGACCAATCTGTCCAAGGCCATTACATGGGACATCATGGTGTGATCAAGACCTCCAGTTTGACAACCAAGCTACGTCCAGTTTTTGATTGCTCAGCCAAGGACAGGCATGGGATTTCCTTAAACTCCTGTTTAGAAAAAGGCGTAAACCTGCTCGAAAAAATTCCTAACTTATTAGTCGATTTCAGGAAAAACAAGATTGGAGTGACAGCTGATATAACTAAGGCATTCCTTCAAATTTCAGTTGCACCGGAGGATCGGGATTATCTTCGTTTCCTATGGTGGTCCAAGATTGACGAAGACGATAGAACGATGATCACATACCGTCATAGACGCGTCGTATTTGGAGTGACATCGAGTCCGTTTCATCTCGTAGCCACCATTAATCATCACCTTGATAATTGTTCGGAACCACTAAAAGAAACAGCGGCAAAATTGAAGAAATCGTTTTATGTGGATAACTGCGTCACAAGTTTGGAATCAGAGGAAGAGCTCAACAAATTCATAAGCGAATCAAAAAAGGTAATGCTAGAAGGCAAATTTGACCTTAGAGGTTGGATCTCAAGTCCCATTTTGGTAGATAAGAACGTCGGAAACACGTCAATACTAGGTGTAATCTGGAACGTAAAAAATGACACCCTACAATGTAATGTCAACTTTAATAATATTGAACAGAAATTAACGAAACGAACGTTACTTTCAGTAGCGCAAAGGGTTTTCGATCCTATTGGTTTTACCTGCCCCACGACCATAATCCCTAAGAAGATCTTGCAGGCAACGTGGTGTAAAAAACTGACCTGGGATCAAGAACTACCTGAAGATTTGGCCAAGGAATTTAGAAAATGGCTAGAACAAGCTTACGCCATCAATGACTGCGTTATTCCTAGACGACTTACAAGCTTGTCTATACAGGAGTGCGAAACGTCCTTGCATGTATTTTCCGACGCAAGTAAGGATGCTTATTCAGCTTGTATATTTCTGCGGTCAAAACAGGGTGACAACGTTAATTTAAGCCTTGTCCTAGCACGCTCAAGAGTGACACCAGTTCATAAAATTACTACTCCGAGACAAGAGCTGATTGCTGCAACATTAGCGTGTAGACTATCCGTGACAGCTGTTGAATCTTTGGCTTTGCCCAATTGTGCTGTGTACTACTGGTCAGATTCAAGTGTTGTCATAACATGGATAAAGTGTGAAGGACCTTGGAGCGTATTTGTTTCCAACCGAGTGAAGGAGATAAGGAACCTGAGCCCCACTTCCACTTGGAGACACGTCCCTGGCCATCTGAACCCTGCCGATCTTCCTTCAAGAGGCATAAACCCAAAAGGACTCATCGAAAGTCGATGGTGGGAGGGCCCAGAGTGGTTACGGCTGGATGAGGAGCATTGGCCGGTTGCAAATTTCGTACTCGACTCGTCAGAAGTTGCTGATCTCGAACGTAAGAAAACTGGTACTGTTGCCATGCACGTTGAAGAAGAATCTTTCCTAGACAGATTAACCTACTTCTCAAGCTACATCAAGTTGGTTAGAATGTTGTGCTGGATGTTACGATTCAAGAAAAAATCGACATCGAAGGAACTAACTTACGAAGAGTTCGAATACGCTGAGAATACACTAATAAGGTTAATACAAAATAAGTGCGTAAACTCTTTAATAAATAATCAAAACATACAAACCTTTGCGGATAAAAATGGCATTTTACGTCTAAACACGAAACTGTCACTTGGTAATGAAAATTACAATTTCAAGTTCCCCGTGATCCTTCCTGGTTCTGATCCGATAGTTCGGCGTCTAGTTGAGTATAGGCACATCGAGCTTAAGCACACTGGAGCACAAACGTTACTCAATAATCTACGTCAAAACTTTTGGATTATCGGTGTCAGGAAATTAGTCCGTAACGTTATACATCGCTGTATAAGATGCAAAAGATTTAAAGCAAAACGATGCCAAGCACCCACTGGAGTTTTACCAAAGGAACGAATGGAAGCGAGCACGGCATTTCAACATTCGGGCGCCGATCTAGCTGGACCTTTGACTTTACGCTCTGGTGCAAAGGCGTGGATCGTTCTATTTACCTGTGCTACCTACCGTGCTGTGCACCTAGAAGTGGTGGAGTCGCTGTCAACAGGTGAGTTTTTAATGGCACTAAGAAGATTTGTAGCACGACGTGGACGGGTAGAAACGTTATTTAGCGATAACGCTACAAATTTTCGCGGCCTGGACAATGCGTTTGGTTCCCTAGTTTGGGACGAAATTCAACGATTTTCCTCAATAACGCGGATCAAGTGGAATTTTTTGCCTCCGGCTGCTCCTTGGTGGGGAGGGTTCTACGAAAGATTGATAGGATTTCTAAAACAAATCCTTCGTCGAGTCTTAGGAAAAGCATCTATCTCGCTTATGGAGCTGCAAACGGTGCTCTGTGACTGTGAAGCGGTAATAAACAGCAGGCCACTCACATACGTAGGTGGTCAGAGGGATCTGCAACCGTTGACCCCCTCAATGTTTATTCAGCCGTTGCTGTCAAATCGTTCAACCGACTTTGATGAAGTTGACAGAGTAGCCCTTAACGTCAGGCAACGATATTGCCAAGATTTGCGTGAACATTTGCGTAAACGTTTCAGGGACGAGTACATAAGTTCACTCGTACAAAAGCGTGAGCGGAATGGACCTGTACAACTTCAGCCTGGAGACGTCGTCTTGGTGGAGACTGAAGATAAGCGTGTGACATGGCCACTGGCCATAGTTGAAGAGGTTTACCCTGGTGCTGATGGCATGAGTAGAGTGGTTCGAGTTAGAACTGCAGCCGGAACAAAGGTGAGACCTGTACAACGCATTTTTCCTCTTGAGTTAAACTCACATGACCGACTTGACTCGTCTTTTAGGCTAGTTGATACTGACTGTACTAGACAAACACAAACAGAGACAAATGATAGTAGTGAGGTACGATCGACACGAGCCAGAAGGTTGCCACAACATCTGTTTGACTATATTCTGGACTAGAGTAGCTTAACCTTCCGGTTCTTCCCGTTTGGGAGTGTGACGTATTCTGCTCCGCATTACAAAAAGGTTTTATTTATGGTTTACTTTTCATGTATTATTTTCTATTTGGTTTTAGAACCATGTCACAGTAAAATAGAATAATTTGAAATGTATGTAACCATGGCAGTCTGAAAATATCGTCGCAACAGCGATGACCCATTAATTGTAATTCTTTATATATATTTTTGTGTTCAGTTTATCCAAGTGTTTCAATAAATAACGCGAGTTCATCACACCTACATTCCCGTAGTAAGTGTATAATCCAATCCTGAATTAACTAAAGATATTTGAAGAAATCTGTTATCATCTAATAATCATGAATATATTTTATAAAGAATAACATTAATGTAACATGTGTACAATATTGTAACATACCTAAATAGTGCATTAGTCCGAACTCAGGCTGTAAACAAGCCATTCGTGGCTTAGCGAAACATAAAACTCTGCGATTAATTTAATGTTTAGAACTTCAATAAATAATTTATATATATATATATTTAATTTGCAATAAATTTAATAGGCAATAGACTATTGACAAGTCCTGTGCGGAACCTCAGGCCATAACAATACATTACGACACACATCTTGAGAGATCCATTGAAATATTTACTGCTAGCTATACGGTCTTAGGAAGATAATTATTTATATTATTTATGCCCGTATCTTTCTTAAACTATTGGCTGTCGAATACATGTGTAAAAAATCCTTTCACCTTCAACTTTTATACTAAAAGTTTATCTTGTCAGTTATTTCGTTTTACCGAAAATGGCAGACTTTAATTAAAATTTTCGTAGAAAAGAACATAAATTACCTATATTCTCATTGGATGACAAAGGTTGAAGTTTTTCAAAGGACATTCGTATAATAATTGTGTTCTGATGGAAAGTAGAATTTTTCATTGCACGATTTATTAAATAAGAAATACCAGATAAGTTAGTACATATTTACATCAAAGTTGTAAATAAGGTAAATACGGGTAAGCATGGCATACCGATAAGTGGGGTGGCCTTTCCATTGGGGCGTGTTTACATATTGATTAGTGTTCATTGCGAGTTCGTATATTTGCTACTCGCGCTCAGTGGCAAATGTACTCGCAATAACGCTAAACAAAATGTAAACCCCAGACTGAAGGACAGCCACACTTATCCCGCAGACACACTTGACCGTATTGACCTTAATAAAATGCGTGTTCTGTACTTCTAGTCATGACTTCGTATTCTATTTTGAAGGTTCACTTTAATGGAGGAAAGTCAGTACTAGGTTGGAGACAGTGCACCAATGTAACTTGATTGGTTATCTAACCGCGAAATGAAAAAGCAAGACGCCGCCAATTACGCAAATATGCCTTCCGTATTCTGGCTCATATTTTATTTAGATCTAAAGTTCCCTGAACTTCAGTTCCCCACAGTCTGGTGATTTACCTCCCCCTGAGCATGTTTGTGTCCACCCCTCTCAAGGAATTGTGCAAAGATGAATAGATTTCCAATCAATAGATCCACAAAGGCGAAAACACAAAGAATATTCAAAGTTTTCTAGCACGGATGCACTTGAAATATAAATTGAATAAGGTTAGACTTAATCAAATGAAAAATTATTTTGCGAAAACATGAATTAAAAATCGTCCAAGAACATGTCGGGCCATGCTCAGTGTAGGGTTCCGTAGTTACTCTTCCGTCGCATAAGCTAAACTGGAGCTTAAAGTATAGTAGATTGTTAACCAAGGGATGAAACGGTACCTTTCACCCGAGTTAAACAAATGGGCAAATTTGCATAATCAGTAATTAATTAAAGTACCAGATATTTTTCTTAAATTTTAGTTTATTTACATGAATAATGCCAAATAACTTTAACAACCCATTTAATGTCGTAATAACGTTTAACTCTGCATGTACGTCTTTTTACTATGAAGGGGAAAGTTTTTGCGATAACTCAAAAACAGCTAAACTGATCCGCTATAGTTTTCATTTAATGTCTTTCTGAAGCCCTACTTCCATTTTTAGCCCTACTTAGATTTTTTTTCATATTTTTTGGACCTATGGTTCAAAAGTTAGAGGGGGGGGACACACTTTTTTTATTCTTTCGGAGCGATTATCTCCGAATATATTCGCTTTATCAAAAAATGTTTGTTAAAGACCCCAATTAGTTTTGAAAGACCTTTCCAACGATACACCACACTGTAGGATTGAAGCAAAAAAAAAAAAAACCACCCTCACTTTACGTGTAGGGGAAGTACCCTAAAAAAATTTTTTATATTTTATTGTAAGACTTTGTCGGCTTTATTGATTTATATGTCCATGCCAAATTTCATCTTTCTAGCACTAACTACCACGGAGCAAAGCCGCGGACAGACAGACAGACAGACGGACATGGCGAAACTATAAAGGTTCCTAGTTGACTATGGAACCCTAAAAAGGAAAGTTAACAGCGTAGCAGCTATGATTGCATTCTGCATCTACTGTTTAATATTCGCTCGCTCATACCTCGTGCCAGTTTCTATTAGACAAACCTGGAGAAAATAACTTTTTTTATCAAACAAGTAATAAAACACGTGCCAATGAAATTCAATAAAAATCTTTCGTTCAATTTACCATTTTTCGTAGGCACTGAAGCTGAGGCAGTGTTGTTTTGTTAAAACTGTCACGTAGCCGTCGGACTACGTTCAATAAAATCAAGCACGAAATATTGCAATAATCCTCGTCGTTATTTCTGTAATTTGAGCATAAATTTAGTCTTGCTATACATATATAATTCTAAACTTTCTTTTTGTAGCTACTTTTGAATATTGAAAACAATATTCCAATGTATATCTACGTATTTAATTTATTGCGTACATTTAGCAAAAGTATCTAAAATTAAGTAAGTTATCGTATCATACCATATATTCACATTGATTGCCAGCGTCGTAAAAGGGCTATAACCGCGAAAATATTGAGTAACTATCTCTGTCACTCTAATTACGCTTTAATTGTAGTAAAAGAGAAAGATACCCGAAATTTGCGGTGTTCGCGGTAGGCCCTCTGCTTCTAGGGGCGTTAGAAAGTGCTGCCTCACCAGCCCTACACAAAAACCGTAAAATAAATCTTGTAACATTGTGTAAGTGTGGGTTCACATAACATACACAGTGTTGTTTTTGCTGTGCCGCTCGGTCGGGAGTAGTGATGGGTCGCGGATATTTACCCAATTTACCCACCCAGGTAAATATCCATCTACCCGGTATTTACCCGTATCTACCCCAATGGACGGGTAGATTAATTTCAATCGACATGTACAACAAGAAATCTCGAAATCGTTAATAAAAGGAGATATTAAACGAGTAAGTGGTTGTAATTATTGTGTGTAATTTAAAATTAAACTAGTTAGTGAAACTAGTTAGTGATTTTAATAATTGTACTTTTGTTAAAACTTTTTACAAAAAAAGTAAACCGACTTCACAAAGAATGAAATAAATTATCCTTTTTTAGTATATGCGTTACCAACTGATATGTTTGAAGTCGGTGCCAAGCCAAAATTTGAAGCATAGGTTTTGGTGCCATTCGATAAGGATGCGGCTATATAAGTATGTACAATACGTTGGATTGCCTTACACGACAGCAATGAACATACTTTCTATAGGTATAATGAAGACACAGTCGATCTTCTTAGCGCAGTCCGTACCGTGTTTGTCGGTTCGGTATATTAGTATAAATCCAATACGTTTATTTGCCGTCGTAATTTTTAAGAGCTTTTTTTACTAATTTTAGAACTGTTCATAGCACATAAGTGTGGAATTGAGACCGAGTTATTTCCAGAGAACTTCATTTTATAATATAAAACCATTCAAGGAACGTCTTCAGGGCTTAAACTTTTTACCTTCATGCCAAATTTCACCTAAATCGGTTCAGATGGTTAGCCGTGAAAAGGTAACAAAGAGACAGACAGAATTAAATCCACGTTGATTACCTATTACTACAGTTGTAATGTGACGCATAGACATAAAGCTGATAATTTTTGACCGGTATTGTTACTATTTGGCTTGGCACCGACTTCAAACATATCAGTTGGTAATGCATATACTTAAAGAAGGATAATTATTTTATTCTTTTTGAAGTCGGTTTACTTTTCTTGTAAAAAGTTTTCATTTTTAAATTTTTAGTTTTAAGGCCTTGTTAAGGGCTTTTAAGTGACACGTGACGCCTGAATAAAAAACACAATCATGTTAATAAATAAATTCAAATCAATAAATCATTTTATAATAAATTCTTTAACTTTAATAAATAATCAGGATTTTCCTAAAGTCCGTCTGAGAAACCATTCCTGCCACTATAGGTACTCTAAATCTATCCTCCGTCTCGCCACTGACCCAATCCCTCAACCCTCTGATCACTCAACCTCACAGCACATCAACCCCTGATCACTGAACACCTCGATCCTGAACCACCAAATCTTCAACCGCCAATCCCCGACCCCTCAACCCCAGACCCTTAAACTCCTAATCCTAACCCCCAATCCGTCAACTTACAACCCCCGACCACTCAATTCCTATCCCCCGATTCCTCAACTCCCAACCTCTCAATCCCCGACCCATAAATTCACCGTCCTCCTAAACCCCTAACCTCTCAAATCCTGACTCGTCAAGCCCCAAACCCTCAACTCCTAACCTCAGACCCCCGTCTACCTTTACCTCTCACACCTACCCTTCACCTCTTACATGAAAAATCATAATACACCCAATTAAAAGCCATATATATCACCCATGGTCTTCATAGTCAGTAAGTGCATAGAAAGTAAGTTACGCTATCGAATATGTCAGTGTCAAACTCGTGGTAAGGCTACAGTTGCAGTACATCAAATTGGTAGTTTTCGAGAGGAAATGCTTGAGGTGCTTAAGAGTACAGTAAAATCACCATACATGTGTCTTTAAAAAAATGAGGAGTTCCCTCAATTCCTCATAGATCCCATTATCAGATCAGAACCAAATTAAAATGGGACCAACTTGGAGGTAACCCCATTCAAACAAAAAAATAATTACTAAAATCGGATCACGGGTGTCGGAGTAATCGATGAACACACATAAAAGAAAATAGCCACAACCGAATACAGAACCTCCTCCTTCTATGAAATTAAAGTCGGTTGAAAATCGAACTTTACCTCATAACAACCTTTTCGTAATTAATTTGAATATACATTATATGTAACATTACAAAAATCTACTTATATTAATCTTACTTTTACTCACATATCATTTAACATACAATTTAGCAGAATGAAGAACAAAAAATGAAAATACCCACGTAATTACCATCGGCTAGGTAAATATCGGGTATACAGATACACCGGGTAAATTACTAAATACCCGCTCTTGGGTAAATACCCGGATAGTTACCCATCTCTGGTTGGGAGCTACGGGCTGCGGTGTCCTCTTGGTCGGTCCCGTCGGGCCTATAAAACTCTACGGTAGTACCTACTTGATTTTTGTTTACTTCTATATATATGTACCTACGTGTTTTATTGCGTATTTTTACGGTGTCGCGCTAATAGAAAATTGATTGGAATTCTTCTAGTGACGGCTCGTTTCTTCTTTATGACTGTGACCTAATTTCTTTTGTTCGTCGAATCTTTTAAAAATGATATATTTTTCATAATTTTGAATAAACCACCAGTAATTATTAAAAACCCTGTTATTTAATCTCTCTGATTTAAGTAATTTACAGTCTATTTCATGACCTATTATGAGAAGTCATATTTAATATAAACAAATGGTTCAGAGTAAGTAAGAGTAAGAACTCAGTTTTACGGTATTTTTCGGGAGGAGGAGCCTTAAATATAAGTTCAAACAAATGCACATTCTGAGATTGAACATTTTAAAAGAAAAACATGGGTAAAACTCTTAGACACTGACTCTACGAACTTGTATAAAAATACAAACGTTTGGTTCTACGAATTAGTAAGTACATTTACCTTCTTATCTAAAGTGCTACCTACTTACTCTGTGTTACCGTTTGGGAGGAAAATAAAATAGCTTTCTTAAGTGTCCTGTACCTAACCTTAAAAGTTAAGGATCCGTAGCATAGTAGGTTGTAACACTAGTAGAGGCCATATAAACAGAATGGCTCCCTTGGCCTGCGGTGAAAGCATGGGCTACGTGACAACTCTTATAGCGAGCGCGTGTATATGTGCGGCACTGGTTAATGTGTTTCTGTCAGTCACGCACACGATTTATTTTACCACAATTTACACTACTAGTTAAATATCAATTACTGCAGATCGATTTTGATTGATAAAGTTGTTTGAAATAGATAACTAGTGAACCAGTTATTGTGATTAAAAAATTAAAACATCACTATGTTTGGGTACCATAGTAGCCCATAGGGGCTCGTGTAGTGTATGTGTGTATGTAAAAGTACCTAAAAATGTGTCATTCACAGGTATAAACAATATAAACATGATCATAATAGGGCCGCTAGAGCTAAATAATATTTTATACAAGCTAATAATAGTATTTGTGCAAAAGGTACATGATAAGGGTTCGTAAAATTCAAGGGCAGAGTTACAAAATGAGACGAAATTGAGAATTAAAAAACAGTCTTGAGATTATGTACCTACCGTGGCGCACAATATTTTTCTAAGATAGTTGCTGGATTAAAATGCTGAAGTAGACAAATAACTTAATAAAAAAACACTTTTGGTTTTCACATCAAATTCATTGGCAATAATAGAATCAGATAAAACGGAGCGGCCGAGGTGTTCAAAAATATCTGAACACACACTCTAACGCGTTGAAACAAAGGCGAGTTCAATTTGTGAGTGCCTTGGTCGCTCCGTTATATCTGAAGGCGACTGTATTTATCCTGACATGATGAAATAAGACTATCCTAACCGAACCTATCCTGACATGTTTAGAATAACTAAGTAAGCGGAAAAAGTCTGAGAAAAATCCAATTAGTGTCGTTATTTATCTTCCTTGACCTCACTGACTGAATACCAATGAAAAAAAACCGGCACACAGCTTATTGGTTAGATGTATTAGTTTGACGTACAGTTAGCATCAATAGTACCATATGAAGCAGCGCTCCAAAAGTATCCACCATCCTGGAATAATTTACCAATTAGAGATATATCTCTACAGTCTGCGTTCAAAAGTATCTTACACGGTCTAATTATTCTACATACAGAGACATATATCTTTTTATTAAGCTATCAAATGATGAATTTAGAAGTGGAAAAATTACTGCCTTGGGTGAGACTTGAACTCACGGTCTCTGGATAGTCTGCCCGCGTAGCCAACGTGCCTATCGTTCACGCTCCGTGACGAACGAAACGCAACGGTCACAGTCGCACTAATAAAGAAGAGTGATAGAGAGAGATGACTACGGTACGCTACGGAGCGTTAATGATTGTAACGATTGTGTGTAATTGTTCATTGTTGTTGTGTTGTTGCTAAGCGGCCTAGATAGATACTCCAGCGCTCTGCCAACTGAGCCACCAAGACCTCATCTATAGCCAGAAATTTTCCCACCATATAGGTCTACAGTACCCTAGTGTCATCTACCGTAAAAACGTTACACTCCTTAAACGGCTAACGGAGTTCCAAGTCCAGAGGCTGTGAGTTCAAGTCTCACCCAAGGCAGTAATTTTTCCACTTTTAAATTTATCCTTAGCTTAATAGCATTGTTTGCAGACGCAGACCTTGTTAAAAATTAATTTATCAAAGAAATATCGATACTTTTGACGTATTTTTTTTATACCACGACGGTGGCAAGCAAGCATACGGCCCGCCTAATGGTAAGCAGTCACCGTAGCCTATGGACGCCTGCAACTCCAGAGGTGTTACATGCGCGTTGCCGACCCTTTAAAAATCTGTACACTCCTTTTTTGAAGAACCTCATACTGTAGACCCTCGGGAAAACCTCGGCAGGTAGCTCATTCCACAACCGGAGCGTGCGCGGGAGAAAGTTCCTCTTAAACCACACAGTGCGTGACCATGTAGGTTCTAGGGTGTGAGGATGAACACCCTGCCGACGGCGGGCGGTGCGGTGATAGAAAGTAGCCGTGGGCATCATGTCAAACAATTCATCAGAGCACAGCCCATTGTACAAGCGGTAGAACACACATAAAGAGGCAAAGTCTCTCCTTAGACATAAAGGTTCAATACCGCTTGTGAGTTTGGGATCGTCGACGATTCGTACAGCACGTCTATGAACTGAGTCAAAGGGCCCAAGCTGGCATCCAGGTGCTCCTGCCCAAAGGTGACAGCAATACTCCACGTGTAGTCTGACCCGTTACTTTTTATGCTGACTGTATGTGTATACAGTCACGCTCCGTGAGTATTTAAAAACCAATTTAGCTAAGACCCTAAGTGTAAGGCCTGAGTTGACGCTCGAAGCGGAGCCTTCGGCAGGGCGTGCAGCGTGGCGTCGGGCTCACAAGTGACTTGAGCAGCGTGCACTAAGGCCGCTCCTATACGTTTACATTTGTTTAACATGTACGCCGCACGCCCCGCCCGCTGCACGCCCCACTTCGAGCGTTCACTCATGCCTTACACTAAATGGCTCAATAATTGCGGAGCATGTTGGTACAAGATTCTTTATTATTTTATAATTGCAACATTCTCTAAGATTCTCTATTTATGAGCGGATAAATGTAACCTCGCTCCTATTACCTTAACATAATCAAAACTTTGCTAGAAACAAGCGTGTCTGAAACACCGATATAAACCAATTTCTACCTGATTCCATATTTATAGCTAAGAGATTTACAATGGCGTCTTCGTCCGTATTTCCTTTTAGTAGTTAAATGCTTTCCATTTGTTTGATTATTCGCTTCATTCAGCTTCAAGTGAAAATCGCCAATGTTTCCGAATGACTGGATCGGATTTTTGTTCGTTCGGTTTATTTTACATGCAACAATTGACTATAAGCCTACGGAATAATATATGTATGTAGGTAGATACAAACAACGCCATAATTCCCTTTCTAACAAAACGAATGCGTAATGAAAGGGGTACGAGAAATCCGTAAATGAAGCAAAAAAATCACGTTTCCAACGAGTAAATATTTTTTACGAGTCAGTTGCAAACTCGCAACACAATGAACAAAACGTGTTTTAACATTATAACTTTGTATTCGTATTGTCGTCGCTCTTTACAATATTTACAGAAGTGCTTTTATAAATTTGTTTAGTACTCATACCTACACGTCATTCGTCTGAACACGATTTCTCTTAGGGATGAAAACTTAAAAAAACTTAAAGTTTAGTGGCCTTAAGACGTGGTTACATTTTAAATTTTAAATTAAAATATATTGCACCTACTTAAAGTTAAAGAAATTGGTAAGATACTCACAAAACAAAACAAAACAACAAAACACAACACAATGCGTAATATCGTCATCAAGTGCTACGCCGCCGTAGCCCGTAGTAAGTAGATATCTCCTGTCGTAGATGAAAATATTTCATTACGCCTGAAGGCGTATTCTCATTGACCGATTATGAATTTGATCTGGATTTTTAGGGTTCCGTAGCCAAATGGCAAAAAAGTTATGGATTCGTCATGTCCGTCTGTCTGTCCGTTTATGTCACAGCCACTTTTTTCCGAAACTATAAGAACTATACTGTTGAAACTTGGTAAGTAGATGTATTCTGTGAACCGCATTAAGATTTTCATACAAAAATAGAAAAAAAAAACAATACATTTTGGGGGTTCCCATTACACACAAACTCAAAAAAATCTTTTTCATCAAACCCATACGTGTGGGGTATCTATGGATAACCTATCCAAAAATGATATTGAGGTTTCTAATATATTTTTTTTTCTAAACTGAACAGTTTGCGCGAGAGACACTTCCAAAGTGGTAAAATGTGTGTGTCCCCCTCCCCCCCCCCCTGTAATTTCTAAAATACAATGATAAAACTAAAAAATATATGATGTAACATTACCATGCAAACTTCCACCGAAAATTGGTTTGAACGAGATCTAGTAAGTAGTTTTTTTTTTATTACGTCATAAATGATACGGAACCCTTCATGAGCGAGTCCGACTCGCACTTGGCCGCTTTTTTATTGCATATCAATAAAAAAGCGGCCAAGTGCAATCTGTCACTGTCAAAAGTAACGTTTCTGGTTAAAGAATCATTATGATCAGAATATTTACACCTCTAACACCTGATTTTTTTGTAGTTCATACACAATCAGAATTTTTAAGTCGCACCTAAGATAAATCCTAATTTCACCAAAACCTTAAGGTTTATAGAACGCATACTAACATTCCTAGCACGTTCCAAGTTGAGCAAAAAAGCTGGTAAAACGCGAGCCGAGGACACGTGCTCTTTCAACCGGCAAAATATGAGATTTGGGCCATAAGTGACGTAACTGCGTAATTTATGACGCAGCATCGGTACTTGTAGCTTGAGTACATCGCGGACAAGCCTGCTCTTGTTGTCGCTTACCGCACTATTGCCTAAGGGCCCAATGAATCAACGAAGTAACTGAACATACCATATACTTTTATTATAGTACCATATATATATACTATTATGGCTTTTATTATGGCTTTGTCATCATTAGGAGAGAAGACAGACCTAGCAATATGTGGATTAAAAGGTTTGACAACTGGGCAGGACATCGTTAATTATAAGTAACGATACTGTAGCCACGTCACTTTTATCACCTAAGCACCAGTAGGTATTAGCTGTGTGTGCAAGTGGTAAGCACCATTGACTAGCGGTTTTCAGACTCATTAGTTACCTCAATTACCTATTATAAACATTTGGGCCCCAGTAAGTTGACATTAATGCTACGCCGAACGCAGTCTTCGCTTTTAATTTCTTCACCATCTTATATAAGTATGTCATTTTATACATGTCAAGGATCTCCAGCCTACTGGTTCTTCTTAGGCAACGTTTTCGGTAAGCCATACAATTACAAGGCTGCGGAAATATACACCCTCCCGGAAATGTATATTTTTCCGGGTTTTCAATTTCATTCCATGTGAAAGATTAATTCGAGCACACAATTTTTACATTTTTCGGGCACAGTGTCGTCATTATTTGTAAATGATGAATTTGTTTTTTTTTTTTACAGAAATGGGGATCCTGAAAATGAATTTTAAGAAGAGAATACTTTGCAGTGTCTGAAGAACTGCTTGATCGAAGAATTTAAGCAAACGAAAAAGCAACATATCCATGATGAGAATCGTGATAAGTAAGTACTTAAGGTGTTTACGAACCTAATACTTCGTTTATTTGAATTCTTTTAAATATTTATATATTCACCCCTAGATTGATGTCACAATAAATAGGTCTATGTTCACCAGACATAAAATGAATAAGTTTATAATAAGATTGATTGTTACAAGAGCGTTACCTTTTAGTTCATTGTTCATGGTAAGCCTGGGTAGATTTGTGTCTGAGCAAAACTGCCTGTAGAAACCTAGCCAGCCTAAGTACGTTCCACTGATTGACATCGGGCTGTTTTTCTTGTATTAAAGAATTCAGGAGACCTACCGCCCGCCCGCTTCGTCAGTCATTAGTTGGTCTATGTGCCCATATATCGCTCTTGTATATTGTTGGAGTTGCACAGAGGAAAATCGAACGAAGTAATTAGCGTTTATAGCCCAGGACGCCAATTAGAACTTATATTTTGATGTCACAACGATGTAATTTGGTATCACTCACATGGGCGCCATTAAGTATGTCTGGACAAGTAAGAGCAAAATTCACGCGCGAAATATATTTTTTTTTTACATCATTTTAATATCACCCAGCCTAGAGTTCTCACACTAGACAAATGCGGATTGGGAACGTCACAAACATATATAAATTTTCTTCTTCAAGTTATTTAAAATCACACACTAGACTAACATCACACTCAAAATTGCACAAATGTAACAAATAAAACTGTACAAGTTTGATCTTCCGTCTAAACAGTTCTATAAACTTTCTTTCCTCAACAACTCTTCTGGAAGTTTGGTTTGTTGCTAAATTTTCCAGCTATGGTAGGATTTTGTAAATTGGATAAAGTTAACATTCGTTGTAGGTAAAACGGTTGTTTGTTTTGTATCAATGAATAGGAGAGCTTGCGTCCATATCCAGATTATAAAATATGACTAATCCAGTACAAATTTATAACCTTTATTGATTACAATTAGGATAAGCCTCCTGAATAACAATTTCTATTACTTTTCCACTAGTGCGCATTTACAATGTGTGTATATCACACGTCCCACACGTAATTGTCTATCTACATAGTGCTTAATTTGAATTTACTGGCAAATGTCTGATTATGGTTGAAAGTTCAATTTTGCTAACGTTTTATATCAATATTTATAAATTAACTTTGATCATTAAGAAGCCGAACCACTTAATCTGCAGGCTTGTGAAAGTTGTAAACAAAAACGATATTTTTACAAACGTCATCGGCATCTGACATTAAGCTGTTCCAAACGAGGACATTAGCGGTTTCAGTTAACTTCACTAGCGCGAAACCTCGAGGGTGGGATTGGAAGCGATTTCATATTTTGAATAATCATAATGATTTATAGTTTACTCTGTGGGTTGGAAGGTCAGGTGGCAGTCGCTTTCGTAAAAACTAGTGCCTACACCTATAATATAATTCTAACGCCTATAATTATGTGGATTAGTTGTCAAGTGGACCCCAGGCTCCCATGAGCCGTGGCAAAAATGCCGGGGAAACGCGAGGAAGAAGAAGATAATGACTTGATGTTGATTTCTTCCCGTTCCCCTAGCCTAGCACCGATTTATACTCGTATGTCTGACAGAGAGCCGCTAACTGGCTTAAATATCAAACAAGACGATTTGCGACCAACCGCTATGATATTAAAGGCAAGATCCAGTAGTTAAATATTGTTTCACGACAGCTCAGAATTTCTTAATTAGAGAAGGAGAGAACAGCATAATTAATTTTATCATTTTAAACATTAACAATTCCTAATCAATCCCCTGTGAAGTTAGATGCCCTTCAAAACAAATAATTCTAGTAGCTCTAGACTTCGAATGTTAACCCTTAATGCCAGTCAAATTCTCTTTGATATTTGATATACCTATAATTTTAGCTACATGCGAAACTTGGAAGGTTAACCTAAATAATCCTCATAGTAGTCATAATTTATAATGATCTTCCAAGTTTGCAATAAAATTGAATTTCGAGCTCGTAATGTGTAAGAAAGTATAGAGTATTATTTTTTAGTTCGTATCGTGTTACAGTCAGTATTAGTAGCAGATGAAAAAACGCATCAAAAGTACTATATTACTTATCCAAATAGAGATATATATCTACAGTTCATATTCAAGAGTATCTTTTACAATCGAATTGTTCTACATGTCTTTATATCAATTCGGTTGTATGTTTTTTTTTTATGTTTGTTACTCCATAACTCCGTCATTTCTGAACCGATTTTAAAAATTATTTTTATGTTTGAATTTATATATATTGGTTCCGTTTTTGTCAAAACTTAGTTCTGATATGGGATCAATGAGGAATCGAGGGAACTCTTGAAATGTGAAGAGCATACATAATATAGTGATTTTTATATTTTCAGCAACAAATCAAGTATTTACATTTGTAGAAGTGACATTTGATGAAGTGGAACTGCTGATGATGAACAGAACGGAACTCTTCAAGGATGCATAGTTCACGTTTGGGAATTTGTTTTCAAGGCACATTTTTAGGGTTCCGTAGCCAAATGGCAAAAAACGGAACCCTTATAGATTCGTCATGTCCGTCTGTCTGTCCGATTATTATATTTCTATCCTATAGTTTTTTTAATAATTATCTGGTGCTTCATTTCATGCATGGTGTGAAATAATTTATCTTAAATACAGTCGAATACCCTCTTGCGGGTATCTTACCAATCAACCATAGGGCAAGTCTGAAATGTGTCAAGGTGGGTGCAGGAACAAAAAAAAACATGCTACCTCCTTTTCTACATAATTAGGCGTAGGACGCTGTCTTTTTAATTTCATTGTATGAAATCCAAAAACAACAATAATCGTTTTTTCATCGGTCTCCCTCATTGAAGTCGGTTTTTTTTTCTTAAAAATTATTGTTAAGCTATTAGAGAATAGTAGATACTTTTACTTTTAGCTTGGCTGGCTTCCGATATTATTTAATCCCGCATCCCCTACGTATCTATCAGAAAGATTTAGTTTTCTGGCTACTGTTAGCAGTTTGTTTTTTTGTTTGGTTTTGTCTGTTTTATATTAACCTATTTATGTGCAATAAAGTGACATACATACATATATACATACATACATACATACATACACACATACATACATACTTTTGACGCGTAGACTCATCCGCTACTTTTGTTGCTGACTGTACTATAGGAGTAACGATGTAGTTACGAGATAAAAATAAAATGTAAAATATAAAATCTATAGTAGGTATATTACTGTTACGTAGGTTGACTTATAATTATACATAAGTATGTCGGTAGTTGCACATTTGGAAATAAACCAGTTTGCTATGGATCTCAATCTTTTATTCATCTACATAACATTGGCGCAGTCAGTAGGATTTTTATAATATCTAGTAGAGTCATTGTATTATTGTATACAGTGTGTAAATTTAATACGCGTAAACCTTTAAACGGTGATTAGCATAGGACTTAAAAAGTATATTGAGGTAACAGTGAAAATATTAACAATACAAAATAATTCGTCCCACATTGTAAAGCAACACAAGTTACGAGATACGAGCTTTGACACGTATCTCGTATGTCATGTCATGTTATATCTCGTAATATTTGCAATACATTGCTGCACGGTAAATTTTCTAAAATTAATTACGGCGTTATAATTAAGTGTAACTTATAAAAACTTCTTAATTTATGATTACACGGGTAAATTCTAAGTCTGGTTTGATTTATTGCCCATATTGGATTGCACTCTGTATGTAGATATATGCATACAATCCAGAATGTTGAATACATTTAAATATTGAATAAATTTTAATAAGCGAATATTTCTTTAATTAACAAGCTTTAACACAACTTATTTTCATGTTCATTTTCTGTTGTGAGTTTCCGACATTTCGCCACTATGTGTAAATACCGAGTTTTAAACAGTTGCTTTCATGTAAATTAATATATTTTAACTGGAAATCGAATCGTATATTTTTTATTGCCTGTTTACGTTTAAGCAAATAATATTTAATATAATATATTAATGTAGGCAATAGCGTCATTTCCTGGATATCCTGTCAGCTTTTATCTATTTGCGCTATATGCTCAGTAAAAAAAAAACTCTATTCGTAGGCGGTGCGAGTGCGCGGACAGGAGTGGTGGTGTTGGTGGTGGCGAGCAGCGCCGGTGTGTCGGCGCGCGTAGCTGGCAAGGTTGGCGGCTACTCCAACAAGAGCAGCGGTAAGTGAACTAGTCTTTTCAGATAGGAATGGTAGGGTTGGTGGTGGCTACCAGCGCCGAAGTGTCGGCGACTACTCTAAAAAGAGCAGCGATAAGTGAGCTAGTCTGTTCGGATAGGAGAGGTGGTGTACCAACCCCACTAGGTGGCTCAGCGCCGGTGAGACGGTGCGCGTGGCCAGCAAGATTGGCGGCTACTCCAACAAAAGCAGCGACAAATATGCAGTAAGACCACGTATTTATATAATACCTGACTAAATTCAAATCATGTTTTGCAACATGAAACCCTCGACACTAGGTATCTATACCCACAGCTAAGCAAACGCTACAAATGTACAAAAAGGTGCAAAGTGATTCCAAATTCTTTTTTACGTGCATTTTCTCAGAACATGAAGCGCAGCACATACTCAGATTACTCAAGTACGACTTACATTGTGCGATTTCGATGACAAGGAAACTCTTGGCCTCTGTCTCTGGCAGCATAATGTGGGACAACGGAAGAGCGTTCTGCAAAGCGTGCAACTGACGTGAGTTTTGTTTCAACGCAAACTTCGTTTACCGTTTCACCCAATGAAAACTGTATTTTAATTAACAATCTTCTGCTAGAATAAAATTTTGATCGCGTAGGATTTAACTATAATAAAAGGCTGAATATAACTTAAGAGATAATTAGGAGTAATTTATTATTTTTCTAAAAATCTTTGAGACGAGATAGGTTTAAAAAAATCAAGTAGGTATAATAGGTTGTTATCTCATAAAGCGACCCCTTCTTATTATACTCGTATTCCCGAATATATTAATAGGAAAACTCAATCCTACTATACAAATATAACGTACAAGTACTTACTGTGCGTAATTAAAATAGGGATTCGGAATCAGATTTTGTACGAAGAACAAATGATAATTATAATCCTTATTATATATTAAAATAATAATTCGTTAATATAGGTATTACTGAAACATTTATACATTTAGTTTTACATTTTCGTAAACATATAATCGTAAAAAGGAGACTTCAGTATGTATACCTATAATGCCTATATCTACGATAATTATAAACGCTAATTAAACGTAATGACCTAATGACATTTCGCATAAGGTGACCGATTTCTGTATCTAATATGTCAATGTCAGGTACTTACCATTAATATTAGTTTAGGTAGGTAACGTAATTAGGTACTGTATTGACCTAATAGGTATAGTAGATGCGAGGCAGTCCATAAAAAAATAACCACCAAGTAATAAGAAAGTTCACGATACACGAGCCATTAATTGAGTGTCAAACGGAGGGACCCGTGACACCGGAGTTATAAAGAACGATTGTTTTAAGCTTTAGTGTCGGATTTCAAAGCTAATATAGTGACGTCTTGGCTAAGAGGTTTCTCGTTATAAGTTATATGGAGATATTTTTTTGTTATATGACCAGAATTGCTTTTTCAAGGATTATCGTACCGCAATATAATAAGTCCTATTCAAACAAGTATTAGGTAATTACGCTAAAACTTAATCCGAAAAAAAACTAAGCGTCTCTGTAAATTTGCTTTAAATACTTGCCTACATTGTAATAGACATGATAATGACCAAATTTCATTCAAATCGGTTCAGCGGTTTATGCATGAAGAGGTAACAGACAGACAAAGTAAGTTTCGCAAATGAAACTCATAAAAAGTAATAGGGATAGTATTTCGTAATATGCATGATAGGTTTATGGTAGGTTACCTAATTCGTATCTGACCATTAGTTGCCTGATAATAAAGGTTGTTTTCACAATTTTTTTCACAATAATACCAAAAATACAACTTTATTTAAAAACGAATAAAAAATACATGCTTGTTTTTAAAAACTCAAACTTGCTTCTAACATAAAATACCAGATGCTAACGAGTTTAAAACGAGGCCATTTTTACTCCAAAATTTTCTACAACAGGCAACAAAGTTTCCCAGTTTGGGGTTTCGAGTTAATACCTACAATATGATTCCAAAAAGTTTATAACGAAAAAAAAATGAATAGGGTCTATATCATAAAGGTTAATTCTCATTTTGGATCCCTAATTTAATTTTAAGTTGGGAGTTAACTTTCTAATTATCATGGTGTAAGTACATTTGTATTTTAATACCCTGATACTAAAATCTTTTTAGTTTATTACCGTACCTTCTGATGATTACATAGGACACACATTTACCTCACAAAGTAGGTACTCGTTTCGAGTGTGTTGAAGCACAGTAGCTAATGAAAAAGCACTTTTCTCGGTTCGGTGGGCCATCAAACCTTCTTTGTATTCGAATTGATTCTTAATAATTAATGCGGTTCCCATTTAACTCTATTAGCTTCAGAAATACGCACGGATTTCATCGGGAACCTTTTCTTTGTAATTCGCTTTCGTACATTTTTGCCAAACAAAGTTCTTCGCAGATTCATAAACGGTCCATTTATTTTTGGTAGTTAAAGGGTACCTGTATAAGTGTGTAGCTGTATAAATAGAAAATACTTGCGTAGCTGAAATTCATAAACCGAGGTACAACTTAATAAATTATTTGCGATTAAATTTAACGGACATGGACACTTAATTTAACCTAGCGGGAAATAACACCTCGCTGAATTCGTAAGCTTCGCACGCGTTTACAAATTCAACGCCGGCACTTTTACGAGCAAACATTATATAAAACATACTAAGTACCCCTACCTACCGTAGTAGATAGTATCGATTTCATTTATATCACGAGTTAGGAATGTCGTGTGTATACTTAATCTAAATAACAATATACAATTTTACTATTATGGGTGGCAATAAATTGGCAAAATATGGATAGCAGGTTTTTTTTTTTCTTGATCCTGGCTTGGTAAGTGGACATGAGGAGTAGCTGTTAGCTGGGGAGCCGAGAATGCTAAATGTGTACTTACTCGAGCGTCGTAGAGACCTATTGGATTCGTAAGATTAGATGATAGGAAGAAAAAAAGGACATATAATATTTTATTTTTTAGCGAGAAGGAAAGCGACTACGGATTTTTTAAAATGTAAAAAAAATCGCCATGTGTAAGCGTTAATGAAGTTTAGTGCGCCCAGCTTTTTCCCTTTCACTATTGTCTAGCTTACAGGTGTAAAATTTAATTTAACATACTTAATCTTTTTAGTTGTTGAAATATTTTAATTCTTTCTTACTCTCTCACACCGTCACCATACAGCCCTTCGTTGCCATTTTTATAACAATTTGCTTTTAACGTAATAATCAAAGTATTGTGAATAGTAGGGGATCACTAAAATCGTCAGATTATTGAAATGGACACTACTTATTTAACAAAGAATTAATCCACATATCTTAATCTCACGCGCTCGAGTATATCAAGGTGGCGATTTTATTACTATTCTGACAGGGAGTCCTGGACTCCCGGCTCGATTTCAAGGACTTATACTTGGAGGAGGTACTCCACAGGATTATCTTTTGGGCTCCCCAACCATGTATTGACAGCTTGAGACAGAAACGCTGGTCCCTCCCCATCAATATAGCTTAAGAGCTATGATGATTGATGACCTTAATTATATTTGTTCAGGTAAATCAACAAGTGGCATCAACGAGGAAATCATCTGGGTCAGCATAGGCATGGCGATAGCGATAGCCGTACTCATAACCATCGCGCTCTGCTACATTCTCTGCGAGAAGTGCTCTAAGCGGCGCGCGCACCGCGAGCAATCATGACGATACAAGCAGGAGTTCACGCGCCACGCGCTGTCGGACTCCCTCGTCGACCTCGATTTTCCCCACTACACCCTCTACCCCCAGTACTCCCCCGACGGAAAAGAGTACTACTACAACTTCCACCGCTTCTCCTATCTTAGGGACAGCTTTAAACTACCGCCTAAGGATTATCCCATCAAGGATGACGAAGTATACATCAATGCGTGATTATAATGTGTAAACGTAGAGTTACGTGTTGCAGAGTCGTAGATAATTTATTTTTGATGGTGTGTCTATGTACCTACGTGTAGACTTAGACGAACGGTTCAGACAGGGGGCTAATTCAACTAGTTCTTATGACAGTTTCTGAAATTGCAAGTGCAACCATATTTCTACTGTGTTTTGAACAATAACGTGAACATAGGTTACGGCAAATTTCGTTAAGAAGATAGGCCACGCTGTAAACCGCCTTTTCATACAAACGTAGTCCTCATTTTCCTCTGTGTATATTAATATTATTAAAAATATTTTGACACAGTTTGTTGTATATCAACCACAGCTATGCTTCTATGTTTGATTTTTTTTCACATCTTTACTTATTATAAAAGTTATAGGAGCATTCAATTTTTTTTACGAAATCTGTTTTTCGCTCCTAATTTTTACACAAATAAAACAATAGAAAAAGTCACACATAGGGGCATAGCTATGGTTAATATACATCAAAATATGTAAAACATAATCCAACATATACAACGTATATAATATAACATTTTCCATTAAATCAATCTCCAGAGAGGAAAATGGGGACTACGTTTTTATGGAAAAGCCGTGGCCTATCCTCTTAATATTGCTGTAAGTCATGTCACAAGACTTGCAATATCACGAGTCGTCAAAGAAATGTCAAATGTCGCCTCGAAGCTATTCGATTAGTTGAACATCGAAAGGCGTGTAAATATAACGTTAAATAGTAAATGTTAGATGTGATCACAAGATGGATTTTAAAGATTGGATTGTACTGTGATAGAGATTAGTACTCGACTATACGCTGTTGAAAAGGGTAATCTCAAGTAATCGGTGGCGTAAACGAAAGCCATAAAAGTTATTAGGGTCACAACGTATTCGCCACCATTTTAGAAGGTTTTGCATGGGCACCCAAACAAGGTCAACAATGAGAAAAACCTCTCCATTTTTAAATAAGTATACATAATGGTAATCAAACTCTTAGTTCTTTATAAGCAACCATTACCTGATTTTTTTGTGTTAAACTAATCAAAAAGGAAAATTATTGTTTCATAACACATTTTAACCACCCTCACCTCAAATACGCTGATTTAAATTTTTGACTTCTCACGATACTGTCCGGTAACTACTTGCATATTTGTCTTCGCTATTACTATAGCCGCATTCAGTGTTGAATTTATAACAATAAGGTCAAGAAACAGTTTAATATAAAGTGTATTCTTTGGGATCTTGAAAGTTTATAGCAGTGGATTTTACTATTCAATTTAATTATTCGTTGTCGAGGAACCAATTTGTTAAACAAACCACTTTAATCAATACCAACAGAAATGTTTATATTTACATTCTATACTTCAATACATTTTAATCAAAGTTACTCTTAATGTTGATTTTAAATGTTAAATACAAATATTGTTTAATTAAATACTGTGTAAATCCGTAAGCTTACTCAGTGAGCTTACGCTTTCTCTGTATCTATTTGTTCGTACTAATAATGTTGATATTGTGCCAAAGGGTATAGCCGGGTAAGCATGGCCAAATTGCCCTTAGCGAAAAAAATAATTTCCTTTTACTGGATTATTAACCTATATATGTATATGTAAAATTATTTTATTAAAGCCAAAATACTAATCCGATTTCTTTGTAATTTGGGTATGTTGTATATACAATTAAGGTTGTTTTCAGAAATCATTTTCAGAATTCGAGTTTTTCACACTGTTAATCCCGATTTGAATTTTTGAAATAAATATATGTTAAACATTATTAAATTCTACATGAAATATGTACATTTAATAACTGTCGAAAAATCGCACGTATTTTTTTATTTTCCTGAAAATTTTCTACTCAATTTTTTACAATTTTTTCAAGAGGTAATTCAATTTTATTTTTAGAAAACTACCTTAATATCATACCCAAATTACAAAGAAATCGGATTTGTACTTTGGCTGTAATAAAATAAAAATGTTTTTTTTTTCTTTTTTGCATTTTTTTTAAACCTGGAGCATTTGGGGCTTAATTTTTGGTGAAAGCACTACATAATATACATAGGTTAATTATCCAGTAAGAGGAAATTATTTTTTTCGCTAAGGGCAGTTTGACCATGCTTACCCGGCTATACCCTTTACCGACAAGATACCTATAAGTGGTATATACTTATTGAAATACATATTTATAGACCTACGCAAAAGGAATGTAAAATACAACAAGGTAACTTGAAATAAGGTATATAATGACCAATGTATTATTCGTGTATTAATTTTCTAGAAAGAAATAAAGATTTGAAAGTACGATGTACAAGCACGGTTATTCTTTTTTTGTGTTCCATACCTCAAAATCCCTCGTGTGTCGTTTATCGTTTGACATATCACATAAAAGACTTGATTTCAAATATATATATTGTATAATTTTGATCTTAATTAAGAAAATAGGTGACAATTGACCATTCCCATTATCTCCGAATCGTGTGTGTGAAACAAACGAAAGCGTGAGTCGAATTCAAGGAAAAAATTGCACAGAAAATGTGTGATTACGGAACCCTTGTTTTTTTTTGTGACGAATCTTGGTGATACCTGAACATCGAAACAACGAAATCAGCCAACGTGAACATTATCAGTTTGGGAACACAAAAATGAAACAAAAATCATGATTTCTTCCACACTCCGCAACAGCTCTTCCACAACAGCTGGCATAGCTGGCCTTAGTTAGATTTTTTAAACTGTTGTATACCTATTTAGGAGGTTTCAAAAAAAAAAATTAATCTTGAAGGATATTTATGAGGGAAATACACCTCATAACAATCCTTCAAAAAATCTAAAAAAAGTCACACGTTGGGGCATATCTAAGATTAATATACAATAAATATTTTATATATAAATAATGTGTGTATAAATATTTTCCATAAAATCTATATCCAGGGAGGAAAATGGGGACTACGTTTGTATGAAGCAGCGGTCATCCACTGTCGCCTTAGCTTAAGAGCTGCCGATTGACCCCCTGTATCTTTATAAACCAACGTAATTCAACCCAAAAAGTATGTATATAAGTGGAATTTAATATACCCTAACATAATAATGGCCAGAAGTAAAGAATGTACTACCAATTACAGTGAGCTACGAAATTGTGTGGAGAAATTATGAACGAATTCATTTATAAATTTGCCACGCACGTTTACGGCTGATGGTACATAGTAAGCAGATTTGACTGGAAACTGTTCTGAAGGTTATCAATATGTAGACTAGGGATAGAGGATAACATAGATTCATGATAATGATACTCAATGAACGCCATAGTTAAAACCTTAAAAATACTTAATATAATTTCCACAGACCTACAGCATCAGCCAGTAAGGCTTCCACCAGTTTGACACTGACATATTCGCTAGAGTGTACGTAAGTAACTTACTTTGTATGCATCTCGCTCGTACTCGCATATTAGTGTCGCATGTCAGTTTCACACTGCTTAGGCAGTCGTGATAAGGATACAGGAACCAATTCACTATCGCAGCTTTTCGGGTCATTCCAATAAAAGTCACTGTATCGCGGCCAACCACACACAAGCATGGACTACTTCAATACTTGACAATCCATTAAACGCAGCCGCCATAAGAGAAGATCTGCTACAAATATATGTAGCCTAATTCCAGTGATTTCTCCGAACGTCTGAAACCATTAATTCTCGCTGAAAATACATTGGGACCAAACCGGTAGCTCGTGACCGTAAGGTCCTCTATTGTTCGTCTGTGCGATCCGTACTGAACTCGATTCCCTTTATAATTCTCAGAAAGCACCATCAATGCAATGGAGATTGCAAGGCTGCGGATTTTCAATTTTGTAAACTCAACCATTAATTTATTGAACTTACCAATTTGATCAATTGACAAATTTAATTTAAAGGGAAGAATAATTGGCTAAATCAGATTCGTAGAATATGTTTTATTATAGCGAATAAAATAATTATTCATGAGGCTTCCAACGCAAGACAAGAACATATCTCATTTAAAATAAATCTTCCTAACCCCACGCCTACGAAACATGGATTCTGCGATTTCATTTTTAAGAATAAGGTACGTAGTATAAAAAGATGTTTTAATTTATCATGTTCTGAAAGTCAATCAGTTTGTGTTTATCTAGAAAGCGGATAGAAAATAATACGCTGTGATCCTAGGGAGTTTTTCTTTGCAAATATATGTGGAAAAGTAGTATTTACCTCAGATAAAAAAAACCATTTCTGACTCAAACTATTGACGCTCGTTAGCAATTTCCTCCCATCCTTGGGTCACAATCTACTGTTAAACAAATAAGGTATATTCAAATTAAGAATTCCGAATAAAGATCCTAGTCTATTTAAATACAAAGCAGCCAGTTAGCTGGGATAGCGAAAACAAATCTTACTGATTAAGGGTAGCGTTGCGAGGCCTTCGAGCTGAAAGGATTGTACAAATATACCTACACTTGGTTAAACCACAAAACCTACGATATGGTTAGGTTACTTAGACATGGGTTTGCTATTAAGAAATTAGGAGCGTACTAAGGATTAATCAGCACATGAGTTTCTGTTTTATGATTAATAAGATTATTTGATCCAGCTAGAAAACCGTTTCATATGGATAGCTAAGACATAGTTATATCCACAAAAATAACGTTTAATAAAAACACAAAAATCCATTTAAGCCGTCAAAGTGAGATTCGTCATTATGAGTTAATGTAATTTAAGCAAATAAAATAATAAGCTTAGTTTAACTTTATTAATTTAAATAACACCGTAAAGTGAAGCCTAAATTTTGTTTTCAAATATTATTTTTAAATAAATAGGTTACGTAGCAAAACAGTGGCTTACAGATTATAAAATATGAATGCCACCTTTTGTTCTAGGTATTGAAATGTTAAGTCGCTAAGCTTATTTGCTTAATTTGTTTTGAGAACCTTCCATAGATTAATACGAAAGTGACCGTCCGCGCTCCAAAACCAACTTTCCATACAAACGTAGTCCCTGTTTTCCTCTCTGAACATTAACATTATTGAAAATATTTTGACCCAATTTGTTGTATAGCACAGCTTTACAGCCGCCCCTTTCGTTTGATTTTATATTTTTCGAATTTTTAATTATAATAGCCTAATAGCATTTAGAAGTGCCCTAACTCTTTTATTTAGTAATCAAAAAATCGAAAAAAGAATAAACGAAGGGACATAGCAATAGTTACAATACATCGAATTGCATAAAAATATCTTTTATAATGTTAATATCCTGGGAGGAAAATCGGGAATACGTTTGTATGGAGAAGTGGTTGTCCCCTTTCCTCTAAGTGTGAAATTATGTTACCTTGTATTCCGGCAGCTACCCATTTCGGCAACCCGCAGGAAAGCGGAACTGGGTCAGTCCGGTGGAGGTACTCGTCGGGGCCACGGGGACGACATACTTGGCGATTGTAACATGCCCGAGTGCCTGGGAATGTTGCCGTGGCTTCTGCTTGACCCTGTTGAGAAAATTTCAATAATTGCTTACATGGTGGTGGCAGGTGGTACTGGAAAGCGGGACACGGTGCCGCTTATTTTCGTTTTCTGCGTAACCGTTCTGTCCGTGTATCCGAGTATATTTTTACCTGAGGATATTTTTAATTTTAGCTTAGGTGTAAATTCGTCCTAACGGAAATCAAATCCGTGGCATTATAATGGATGACGGAGTTTACCATACCTACTAGGAATTTAACATACTGAGTTATAATACTTATAATATAGGTATACTCTGGCATGCCAACTTTGTCAGTAGAAAAAGGCACAAAATTCAAGAATCGTATGCGAGATCGATCCTTCGCACCAACAGAGTACTTATATGTTAAATACTCGTACCTATCTACATTTTTTTGTATACTCACGGGATTATTTGAATAAAACCGCTATATATCTAAGTCCCAAAATCATAATGTAGGTATAGTAAACGCTCCTATGATGGGACTGGCACCAGTAATGGGATGGTATAGACAAATCCTGTAAAGCAAGTACTTAACGTCAGTTTTTTAACGCTGGCAACATTTTACCATAAACAAGAGCCAAAGAGCTGCTTAAGTATGGAATAAAGAGGCAAGGAATAGAATCTCCATAGGCAGAACTGTTGCAAGTGTCCAGTAGGGATTGCAAATCGGATTGATTTTCAATCCGGCCGGATCCGGCCGGATTTTGGCCATAACCCGGCCGGATCCGGCCGGACCGGATCCGGTTTGGTATAGGGATATTAAAGTTAATTAAATGGCTTATTTTTCTAGTTTTTTGCATAATACGTATTCCAAAATCTATAATTTAAGTTAATAAATAACTTCTTAACAATAAAATAGAACTTAGTAGTAAAAAGTGTGACACTATCAATATCACTTTAAAAACAAAATATGAAATCGGTCATTTATTATATTTAACCATTCACAAGTGCTCAAATTTTCCTTTACAATTGTAAATTTGATTAATTTCCAAAGCCCGGTAATGGGATGTGGGGTGGGAATTGGAACTCCTTGAAAGGACAAGTTTTCGTAACTGTTGTTTGATTGAATTCTTTGTTACGTTGACATCCATTCCAGTAAGAAAATAAGATATTTTACTATTAACCAAAATCATATTAAATTTGCCCTCATTTTTTTTTCGAGAAAGTAGCTGACTGTATGATTTAAAAATTTTTACTTTTTCTTAGTTTACAGATAAAGATAGTCTATTATTCAAGTAGGCATATTACAATGCGTTTACGAAACAGAAAACTATATTGTTCAAATTATAGGGAATGGAGCACGACACGACGATCATATGCGAAAAATAATAGAGTGTAGGATTGAAATCCATCGCGGAAAGAGACTCCCTAAGAATAGTTACATTGATCAAATAAAGAATAATTCTGGCTAGACGTAGAGTAGCATGTACCAGGAGATTAAGGAAATTGCATAAGATTGGATGAAATTATAAATACAAAAGATTCTCTCGTAAATTTGAATAGAAAATAACCAATATTATAAATATATGTATAAATATCTGAGCAAAATATCTGGAAATAAATCTGAGCAAAACTAAAGATTATCAATGTTATCATATACATATATTCACACATATGACACATATTGATTAGCCCAACTCTAGTCGGTTGAGTACCGCCGACTTAATCCTGCTCATTTGTTTACTGTTAATCTCCTATCACAACATTAACCTTCTCTTTAGAATAAATTACAAATGCCTTCCATAGCATCTCCATTCTTTTATTTTTCCTTCTATAACAGTATTTATGTAATCGTCATATCGTGCCACCAACATGAAAGGCAACTTCTGTTCCCAGTCATTGTTTATTAACTAAATTAAAACTTTTTATTCGTTTTACGCTCTGTTCAACTTCATACCTCTCATCCGTCGCCTTTTCCTTATCTAAAACGCACAGTGCGTACTGTATTTAGGTGTTTTTTTTTATTTTGCCGGATCCGGTCCGGATCCGGCGATTTTATACCGGATCCGGTAGCTCCTGAAAAGTGCCGGATCCGGCCGGATTACCGGATCCGCCGGACCGGATTGCAATCCCTAGTGTCCAGCTGTCAGCTACAAATAATAGTTCCAAATGACTCCAGAGTAGCGCTAGAGTAGCTAAGAACCTAGGCGCCATTGACATCTTACCTTTCAAGTACAAATAATAAAGGTATTTAATATTGTAAATAGTTTATATATAGCGGTAAAAACAAAAGCGAAATAAAAACAATACCTCTAATAGGAATATAGGTATTCTTTTTGTAGTGGTAATAGTTTGACAAATTATTTACAGGTATTAAATAAAGCCGGTTGTACAATCCCTGATTGACGGAGTGAAATGCGCTGTCTATTGTAGCGCCGCCTATTTATGGTTTTTTGTCAGACATTTCTGGCACATGAAGATTCTATTCCTTAACTCTACCTTCCATATGCTTCAGTTTAATTTTACATTGATATTTGTTAGATTGAAAATTGATGGCACCATACATCCCATGACTGAAGCAAAAAACAGCAGCTTTCATTAAATACATAAAAAACATAAAGGTCAAATAGAACATTCAACTTTTAATGCATAAAGCCGTAGAAATTTTTCAGGTATCTGTGAAATTAATTTTTTAACAAGCAGAAACGTCTGCGAACGATGCTATTAAGCTTAGAATATAGAATAGTTATATAATTCTGTTAATAAAATACTTAACATTGCCAATGCCATACCAAAAGTGCAGAGATAGAGTAAGATCATGGCTAAGAACACTAGATTATGAAGAAACGGAGGCACTGTTATTATGAATCCCACTCGCATACACATTCACACACACATACGCACACACACATATACACACACACACACACACACACGCACACACACACACACACACACACACACACACACACACACACACACACACACACACACACAAACACTTACTCTTAAAATCTAATTTAATAGTGTTACCTATTGTTATAAAATATTATAGATCCTTAATTGTAATAACACAATTGAATCGGGTCTGAAATTGTATACTTATTGTAAATTATAATAGTAAATAATAATCAGATTTGTAAATTGTATATTAATTAAGTTAAGTACAGTTTGTTGTTTTTACCCTATTTCCTAATGGAAGAGCGGGGTCTCCCGACACAAGTATTGTTATACTTAATGGGAGATTCCAGCCCTTTATGTTATGTGTATTATAAGTTAAACCAAATAAACTATTTTGTATTTTTGTATTTTTTTGTATTTAGAATAAATTTAAAAGTGGAAAAATTACAGTAATTTTTCCACTTTCAAATTTATCTGTGAAATATCAAAAATACTCAAACATATCTCTTAAACGACCCATGATTGGTGCCGTTAACCTGGGTGCCTTTCCTATAAGTAGGATAGCTATTGATTAGCTGTGAAGTCATTAAATACGCTTAATTCAACACAACGTGCCGCAAATTTGACGATTCGGCGAAATTGTCCAATTTAGTAGATCGTGCCGCATGATTTGATTTCTAACCGAACACTAATTTAGCCATATAATGAAACAAATTCATGATAAATTGACTGTTTGAAGTACCTATGTGTTTGAAACAGTAAATGCGTTAAATAAAACGTTACTATTTGTCTACAGTCGATTGCCTTTACTTGGGGATTAGTGTAGGTATTCGAATGTTCTGTGAATGAAGGCAAACAAAGCTTCGGTCAAGCCCTAATTCATTCGGTCTGAGATTTTCTCCAGTGGTTTGAATATTGATCTGATAATGTGATATAACAAAGATATCCAAAGATATTCATTAAGGCAGTGACAAATTGAGAGTTCGTTTTGGGTCAGGCAAATCCGAATCACGGTCGGCAATTACTCTTCGTCCATCAAGTTGTGGTGTCGTAAGTCACAAAGCTTTTGAATTTAGGCAGGAAAGTTTTGAAGACAAATTGTTTTATGTCTAATGCATACTTATGTATATGTCGGAGCCGTCATCGCTTTTTGATAGAATCGCAGTAAATTCAATTGATATCGATGAGAAATAAAAATAAAAGTAGGTATCCTTGTAGAGTAGGTACACCTAATTTTAAGGATACTTTTAAGTCTAATCAATACTCGTACTTAGTGGTAGCGATGAATACAGCAACGATACTGATAAATAATAATAAACGATAATTAAAAATATATATATTTAATTAAAATGCATGTAATCTTTTTAGTAGGTTGGAAATGAATGGGCTTTGTTATTACATTAACTATTATATTTTTTACTGTCATGTCGTGCTGTGTGATCCACTTACAGCCTAATTCGAGTTTTAGTTAATAGATCTGTTTCCAATATGATAGTGATCTGTCACTTGTGGCACAGAAGCGCGAATCAAATTTTGTCGGGACGTTTCCAACAATATCAAATTAATTTTTTTTTTAACTCATTAATACATAAACGAAATAAACAATAAAATGACAAACAACAAACTAAATACCTACCTTACTCATAGGTTACCTTTAAACCTAAATTAAACTATACAACTAGAAGTAACTATATAAACCAAATTCTTCTACGTATTACGTAGGTATGTATTCAAGTCGCACAAATAACAACGTGAAAGTGCGAAATGCATGGAACCTAAAGGCAACGATTGCGCTCGACGTGGCAAATGGTAAACGTGTGAACATTTACGAGTATATATTAGGTATTTCGTTTTTTTTTTTAAACATAACTACTTATGCGGGGACACAAAACGAATAGTTTTGCTAAGTACACTCCCAGCCAATAACATAAGGAGATACCTAACGGTTTATTCCTTTTACGGGTAAATTAAGCTGGTCATACACACTAGGGTATGCCTGCGCAGTTTTGCCTGTACAGTACGACTGCACAGGTAAAACAGTATAGGAAACGGCACAGTCAAATACCACACACGCTCCGTTTTACCTGGGCAGTTGATAAAACTGCGTAGCCAGCCTAGCCAAGGTGACAATCGCAATCGCTACGACAACGAAACGCTTCGTGCATAGATATAACTTTTTATGATCTGAGGCTTCGTGTCTCTATATCACTCTTCCATATTAGAGCGACAATGACAGTTGAGTTTCGATCGCTACGAAGCGTAAGCCATTGGCACGTTGGCTACGCGGCAAGGCATGCCCTAGTGTGTATGGCCAGCTTTAAACGTGTCATATCGATAAATATAGTCTCGTCCACTCAGTGAATTTAATTGATAGTAATAAATGTAGAGTCTGTGCGGAAAGAGAAGAGTTGTGGAATGTATGGGGCC